>NC_138879.1:43122520-43792520 GCF_965194805.1 Balaenoptera borealis
CTTCATGACCTTGTCAGATTATAAACCACACATACTTACAAACACGCTACGCATACATACAAAATGAGACAAATATAAATTAATATTAACAACACCCACAGTTTGGTCAAAGAATAGCTACAGAAGAAATTGCACTAAAAAACCAACATACATCGCACGTGTGTAATTAGCAGTTTCAAATATACAGCTATGAATAATTCTGAGTGAAAAAAATGGCACATTTTCTTTTCATTGCAAGTTTAACAACTGCTGGAACAAAACTAAGTTCTAATAACTGCATGGAAAGAATATATCAACCCTTCAGGTTTACAAGAAAAAGAGAAAAACCAAATCCTGAACTATTATTCCTGTGACTTGTTCTGTGCACGGGTGTAGTTTTCACAGCCATCTGTTCTAAGATTATTTTTCTTAAGACACAAAATGCTCCTGGTTTGCATGCACAATATCACTGTAAAAGCAACAATGAAAGAATAAAGGTTTTTTTTTTTTGTAGGTTAGTTTTTTCCTTTTTTTTTTTTTAATTGTTCTAAAAGTAGTCTTCATAGCAGCATGTCAAATGGGTTCATTGCTTGCACACTCAAGTATATCAGTTCCTTTACACAATACTGATGACCAGTGCAAGGGAGGGAGGAGACCCCACCAGGCTTCATATTGATGGAACTAGAGAGTTCTTAGTCCCCAACCACTCCTGAAATTTGCACCGCCTCCAAAACTTAAAAAAATAAATATGGAGAGAGAGAGAAGGAAACACACAAAACTGGAATCCTGCGGATGCGCCTTCCCGCAGTTTCAGGCCCAGCGCAGCCCGCGAAGGAGCGACTACAGACCCACGCCCCTGCTCTTCAGAGTCGGCACCCGGACCCCCCTCTCGTGTGCCGCCAGGGCCCGCTGCCCCCACGGGCCTCCTACCTCAGGTCACACATGGCAGCAGGATCTGCACAGACGGGCTGGGTGGCAACTCCAGCAGAGAAGAGACGCCGCGGCGAGGTCCGCACCAGCAGCCGCGGGCTCCTTCCAGCCCCGCGGCAGGTTATCTGGCCGACTGGCCGAGAAAGGCTCAGCGTGGGCCTCGGGGCGCAGCTGCGGCCAATGATCTCCCGCTCGGGCAGGCCCTCTTCCTCGGGAGCACCACAGGCCCGCAGGCTCGGCTCCGGGCCTATTAAATCGGGACCTCAATTTCACAGCTTTTTCTTTTTTCTGTGAATTTCAGTAGTGCTTCTGCTGAAATCGGCAGCCACCTGGAAGCTAATCCTATGTAAAACAGCCCCCTGCCTCCCCCCAGCCTCTCCTTCCAGCACCCCCTGGGGGACCGGGACTGGAAGAGAGAATTCTCTGTAGCATCTTCACATCAGTCTTTGTTCCCCAAAGCCGAAGGGACAGAGGAAGACTTGCTCCCTTCTCTTGGTCCTCTCCCAAGCCCCAAGCCACCGATCTGGGAGAATTAGAAAGAAAATTGATTAAGTACACATCATGTGTTTTTACAGCCACCAACCAGGCTAAGGTGGAAACCAAAACCAGCAGCTGCAAATGATCAGTTGTAGAATCAGCAGGCAATCAGGAGTTCTGCTCCCGTCTTGTAATTGTCTCCAAGATCCAGCTGTCTCACTGGGCCTTTCGGGACAAGGCTTCACCTTCAGAAGAAACTGAACTGTTTGGAAACAGCTTTAAATCAACAGGGGTGAGGGCAAGGGTACCTCACTACCACTACCACATCACCCTGATCCCTGACATCAACCCCCACCCCCCCGCAGCTCTGCAGGACAAACGTCACGTGCACCAGCAAGAGGCCTTAGCCCTTAGGTGGGCACCGGCTCAGTCCCAGTCATGGCAACCCCACCTGCCCAGAAGTCAGGCTGTTGACAGTGGGCACCTGAAGCTGTCCTGGCCTTCACCACAGGGTGACTAAGCTGCATGATTCAAATGAAAAATTCACCCAGGAAAGAAGTTGTCCCCAGCTTCACCCCACCCCTTTAGAGCTGGGACCCAAAATGAAAGAACTTAATGAGTCAAACCAGCTCGTTAACCAACACTGCCAACACCGCTGGGAGCAGGGGGAGGGGGGCGAGTTCCACATCTCCACGAAAGGAAAGCCCTTCTCCCTAAAAAAGAAAAAAGAGCAAACCAGGGGCGTGCATGGTCAAACAACAGGACACCATCTTTGCACCAGGCCGGCTTCCCCTCAATTGAAGAGGCTGTCCCAGGGCCATGGGCATCTTGCCTCACAGCCCCACATGCGGCTCGGTCAGGGTGGCTGGCTCCAGGAGCCTCTGGGAGAACGGAGGACCCAAAACGGGACCCGGAAAAGGGCCTCCAACCAGAAACTCCAATTCCTCTCTGGGCTGCCTGGCTGTGGGAAGCAGAGGGCAGCCTCCCCTGCCTTGGTCCAGCGAGAGCACAGGCGGCAGAGGCAGGTCAGTCCTTTGAATTCCCCAAAGTGAGAGATCAGGAGCCAGGGTGGCTCTGAATACATCTTCTGAATTTTGCACAAGGTTCGGGAGTTCAAAAGCATCCAGAGTTCTTGGCAGGGCTGAAGAAAACCCCAAGGAGAGAAGGTGGGAAGGGAGAGGCCCTTGGTGGCTTCGCTAGACACATACTGTACACAAAATCTGATTTAATAATAAATTTTTAAAAATGAATTGAATCCTTGAGCCGTGATGCAGGCTAGCGGGCTCACCGGTCCAGCCCTAGGAGGAGCCGCTTCTTGTCCTCCTGGCCACTCTCGTTCTTCAGGTCGGAGAACACCTGTGTGAAGTAGTGGGGGTCGGCGTTGATCTGCAGCATCTTGGAGCTCATGAGGTTGATGACGGAGAGGCAGCGGTCCCAAAAGGCCTCCTTGCAGCTCTCCACCAGGAAGGGCTTGAGCGGGTAGGAGATCTCATTGCCCATGTAGGAGTAGGAGAGGTACAGGCAGGTCAGCAGGACGGCCTGGAGCTCGTGGTCGGAGCCCACCTCGGAGGAGATGACATCCCGGCAGAGCATGTAAAGGAAGACCACGTTGGCGGGCGTGATGAAGCCCTGGTCCTGCCAGCCCTGCAGGAGCAGCGAGCGGTCCACGCTGCGCAGCCAGAGCACAGGGTCCGTGGGGGACAGGTGCTTCAGGCGGTAGCACCGGCGACAGAGGAACTCACCCAGGCAGCGCAGCAGCTCGCTGGTGGACGCCTGGACGATGACCCGTTTGGGCGTCCCTGCGGAGGTGACGGCAGGATGCGGGGCCTTCTTGACGGAGGAGGAGACCCCCGTCTGGGAGCCCGAGAGCTGGCTGGCAGGGGGTGCGGGCGGCTGCGCCGGTGGGGGCTGGGCGAACGTGGACAGGTTGGCGCACGACAGCGACTTCTTCAGGTTCTCATTGTTGAGGTGCGTGATGTTGTTCTGGTAGCTGCTGTTGGGCTGCACCTTCTTGGAGTTCTTCTTCTTGGCCGACACGGCCACGATCCTCTTCCAAGGCAGCACGGAGATGATGGAGTGCCGCTTCAGGTTCTTGTCCTTGGCGTTCTTGCTGTTCTGCACGGCCGTGTAGTGGCCCACCGTGGCCGCGCCATCCTCAAACAGCGTGGCCTTCCGGTAGCTGGGGGACAGGGACAGCACCGTGCCCATGGTGCCGCTGCGCGCCGGGCGGGGACCTGCGCCCCTGCGCGCCCAGCCTGCCGGCCGGAGGGACGAAACAGCTCACCGAGCCCGAGGCGGCCAGGGGGAGGCCGGGGGCGCTCCCGGGGTCGCGTGCCGCCCCTTCGGATCTGTGTGGAAAACAAGATGGTTCTCAGCACCAGGCGGGGCTCGCGTCGCGCTCCTCCGCCCCGGCCTCGGCGGCCCCGCGGACCTGGCCCCGGACCCGCGCCCAGGCCTTCCCCGGCCGGCACGGCCCCGCCCGCGCCCCCGCGCCGCAACCCGGCCTCTCCACTGCGGCACCGGCACCCGCGCCCGCCGGGGTCCGGATGGCAGCGCGGGGGACCGGGAACCGGCGGAGGCGGCCGGGGACCCCGCCTCGACACCGCGCGCGGCCGCGACCCCGGCCCGGCTCCCCGGGGACAGCGGACGGCCCGAGGCGCAGGCTTACCGAGCAGGTGGCTCCTGCGCTCTGCACCCTCCGCAATGCGCGCCGCGGCTCGACGCCGCGGTCCCGGCGCTCGGTGGGGCTCGGCGGGGCTCGCGCTCGGCGGCGGCGGTGGCGGCGGCGGCTCCGGAGCTTCTGTCCAAGGTTCTGCAGGCGCCGCGGCCCCGCCCCCCGCTCGGCCGCCTTCGCCGCCGCCGCGCCCGCGCCCGCCCCGGCGCGCACCTCAGCGGCCTCCCTCTCGGGCGCGCGCGCGGCCCACGCGCAGGACCGGCCAGGCCTGGTCTCGCCCGGGAGCCGGAGCCGCCGCCGTGCTCAGCACCAGCTGCGCGCGGTGCTGGCAGCGACACGGCCGCGAGCCCCAGGCGCCGCTCTACTCGCCGCACCCCATCCAGGACCCGGGCTCGGGCGGCGGGTACTCGCGGCACCGCCCCGCCCCGCGGGGCCGCCCCCCTCCCGCACTGCTTGCAGCCCTCTCGGCGCCGCCCCGCCACCAACAGCCCGGCCGTGTGAGGCGCGGGCGCACAGCGCAGCCGAGCTCGGGCGGGTGGGGAAGCTCCGGGCGGGGCGGGGCCGAGGGCCGACCCCGCCCGCCGCCCCGCCCAGACACGTGCTGCCTTTGTTCCCGCCGCGGCTCCGGCAGCTGCGGGCCGCGGGGGCGCCCTCGGCCGCGTCCTCGCCCTGACCGCCGGAGAAGCCATCCACGGAGGCTAGGACCCCCGAGCAGCCTCCTTCCATTTAACCTCCTCGTCCCCGGGGAGGGAAGCTAGGGAGCTCAGGGAGCAAGGTGGGGAGAGGCTAAGCCTTTGCTGAGGCCGCCTGAGCGCCCCGAGCATCCCGAGGGGACTGTCCCATCAGTTTTGAGTGCCTTTCCCTCCGGGATCTCCGTTGCCCCATCCCAGGTAAATGCCCACGGCCCAGGTACAGAGCGACTGGCCTTCCCACACCACACCTGGGACAGAGCCCTGAGGCTCCTGGCTCGGTCGCTGCCCCAGAGAAGGGCCAGTACTGAGCCCATCACAAATGTGACCTCAAAATTTCCACCGGCCCTCTTACCTGTTATAGAACGACTGAAGCAACTGCTTCTCCAACCAGCCTCTGATCTGCTGATTTAAATATTTTTCATGCTAAGCATATATAATTCGAAGATTCGGTGCCCATAAAATTAAATTCTGAGTAAAACTCTGGTTCTAATAAGAACTTTTCCTCTCACAAGGAACAAGAATCCAGATCCTTCACAAAGGCTAGTCTTCATTTGTTATTCTTTTAGTTTAGTTCTGGAGATTGACTCAGATTTGACCACAAACCTGGGAAACAGGAGACTTAAACTGTACCTTAATCCAAATTACCACCTCTGGACCTGGTGATGAGGAAGTGGCAATCCAGAGAACACCCAATCCCGACTCCCAGACCGCTCCAGCACACAGCCTGTGCCAGTTCTGCCAACTGCTCTACGCAGTAAAGAAATCTGGTATCAAACAATGCTACCATCATCAGAAAGTACTTGAATTTGCTAAAGTACTACCCAGAGATTCCTCTGTCAATAGTGGCAACAAAGCTTTAGGGGCCTTGGTGACCATATAGTGGGAAATGCATTACTCTGTACCCAGAAGGCTACTTCTTGTAGAGTCCTTGAGAAACATCCACAGTAGCTGTCATCTTAACTTAGAAGATAAAGGCAGGCCCTTAGCCCAGTGTGCCCCTCCCTCTGAACATTCCTCCGTGTACAACCCCTACCTGCTCTTCAAATGGAGCTGTCCTCCACAGTAAGGAGCTCTAAGAATCAATCTGCTCCAGGTCCACTGGCCCAATGACTCTCTTCCTAAGGCAAAGTTGCACTCCAGCCTTTTTTCATCCTGCCCCTAATGGAGGCCCAGCTCCTGAGTTGGCCCATGTCCACATTGCCTTTCCTATGTTGAGCAGGGGTTAAGTGCTTTCCACTTCCCGAAATAGGCTTAGATTTCTAAGCCTGTAATCCACCCCTCAGAACTATCTGGAGCCGCCCTGTACTTACCTGTACCTACAAAATTTCAATACTAACTATTCCAATTCATGGTGGGCAGTACCAAGCTCCACTTCACCCCACCCCATTTCCCAAACCATGGACGCTCGCATTGGCCTGGGCCTTTTCCAGCCTGCGTCCTCTCTTGCCTTTGTCCAGCCAGCTCTCCCCTACTACCTTCAAAAAGAGCTCTTGGCAGAACCACTCCAACCTCCTCACACTTGTCAGAGGCAAAGTCGTGTGTGCAGCAGAGCATGAATGGGATGGCACTGCCAGCACAGTGGCTTTTGTGACCGAAGAACCCTGAACCCTGTCCACCCGTGTTGTGCCTGCTCTGCCTGTTTTGAGGCACCACACCACTCCTCTGCTCACTCAACACACCAACAACCCCCCTCCCCCTCCAAGCTCCCAGTACTTCTCCAACTGCGAAGCAAAGAAGGAAGAGCTACCATCTGCCAAAAATGGCAGATCAAGGACCCAGGAGGCAGACCTGGATGAATGATGCACAGCTGTTTTCTTCCCAGTCTTCACCAGAGAACTGCAGGGAAGCTCTCCAAATCCCACCCCCATCAACCAGCCTCTTTATCCTATAGTCTATCTCTAGCTGCCGGAAAAGCCAGCCTGAGTGTTACATGCACGGCTGGGATGTCCATGGAGAGTTCCCATCCTCTGCATGCCCCCTTCCCATACCACTCTGAGGAAGGGAGGCAAGGCCCCAGCCAGCCAGCTCCCAGAAAGGGTTCCAAATAAAGCAGGTCTGAGCCCTGGCTCCTGAGGAAGTCGTGCTTTGTTCTCTCAGGCATCACAGAGCAGCATCTAGTGGCCTCTCTGGGCAGCACAGGTTACATAACTAGCATGCAGCAGGGCTCCACAGCCAAGGGCCGCAGCCGCCGCTCCCAACGCCATCAGGATCTCATTAACACACAAGGAAGCCCAGGCACCGTGAAGCCTGGTGCCAGGAAGGGCCCATAAGTGAGGGAGCCAGGCCCATGCTAGCCCATGGCCACCCCACCCTCTCAGCTGCACCTAGATGCAGCTTATCGAGGCCTGGGAGGGGAAGCAGTCCCTCGAGGTCTGCAGCAGCGCTGTCCAAAAACAACCATGAGCCACAAATGCAAGCCACATAGATAATTATTTTCTAGCAGCCACATTAAAAAAGTTAAAGAAACAGGTATATTTTAATAGTAATTTAACCCAATAAATGCTCAAAATATTTCAACATATATAAAAAAGAAGTTGGGCAATTTTTCATTCTTTTTTCACATTCTTCAAAGTCTGGTTTGTTTACATTTGCAGGGCATCACAGCTTGAACTAGCCACAATTTCAAGGACTCAACAGCCATATGGGGCTCATGGCCACACACTGGACAGCACGGGTCTGCAGGAAGTCAGCAGACCTGCCCAGGGAGATGAAGAGAAGGTTGCTGCCCCACTGAGCTCCTGGGACTGCCCTCCCCCCACTGCTCGGGCTCTGGATCTCTTTGGAATATTTTTGAAGTCCTTTATTGAAGCACAACTCTTCCTTAAGTAAAACTATACACAGAGACACAATACTGAAAGAGAACAGAGAGTGGCTCGACTGGAGTTGGTGGCTAGAGCCCCCCCTCCCTCCCAGTGGCCCCAGAGCCCCACAAGACAGGTCACTCCCAGGGTCTGGGGGGTAGTATGAAAGTCAATCCTTTTGAACAAGATTCCAAAAAACTAAAACTAAGCCACAACTGAATGCCAGGGCTCTGCAGGCACCTGTACTTCCATGACTTCATGTAACACTCCCACCACAATTACCTACCAAGAAAGCGCCATCACTTGTCGTGTAAGTGAGGAAACGGGCTCAGAGGATATTACAACCCAAACCCCATGTCCTCACTGGACCACGATGCCTTGGAAAAACAAAGATAACTGAGCCCCATTTCCCATTTTAGCCCTCACAGACCAACTTTCTCACCCAAAGCCCTCCACTTGACCTCGGATCTAAAGGTCTCCCATGAAGCAAATGAGACAGTAGAGCTTTTTCCAGTCTAGAAGGCTACACAGAGCTGTCTGGACTTGATCAGAAGCCCTCCAGCACTCAAGAAAGGACACTTTTTGAAAAAAAAATTGTTTTTATTGGAACTCATCTGAACATCAGATATACCTGGTGTTGGTTAGCAAGAACCGTTTGTACATTTGATATTGATGGTGCCAAAACCAAAACAGTGACTGGACATGATGGGGAAAGATGTTGAGAACAAAAACCTGATTTTGGAGAGGAAAATAAAAACCAGTCAGATTCAGTGAGGATGCAAAACCTGGTACAACAAAATCCTTTTACAAAATATAAATTTATTACGAAAACCTGGAAGGATAATCTGACAAAGGGAAAGAAAGATAAAAGGAGGCCAGCAGGAAGGAGGCAGGAGGAGGGGGAGAGGAAAAAAGAAGACAAAGAAGAATGAGAGGAAGAAGAAAATATAGCTGAGCACAACAGAGGTGCAGAAGCTTACCTGCCCACATGGCATTAAAGCCTTGCTATGTAATCTCATCATAAAACAAAGCATGCTGGAGTACAGTGCTCTACCTGCCATCCGTTCCATCTCTAAGAGGTAAATAAAGAAAGCTCCCTGGGAGGGGGACATGAGGTTGCTCAAAAACCCAACAACAAAAATTGGGAGGAAAAAAAAAAAAAGAACAACACACCCCACAGTCTCATTTCCGATGTTCACTGTTTAAAAAAGGAATAAATCCATCTGACAGCAGGAGAGAAGCAGGGGGATGGGGAGAGAAGCTGAAGGATTTCAGACAGCCTGGCTCCCCTGGAGGGGGGAAGGAGGAAGGAAGAGAGACATGGGATGGTCTCCTGGTTGAGAGAAGGGGAAACAGGGGGAGAGAGAAAAGAGCAGAGGAGAGGGGCAATTAAAACACTGACACCTAATCTAGTTTACTGTGTTAAAAAGAGCCACATGCACAGCAGGCCCCCTGAGGGCCCACACTGCTCCCCGTGTGGCCATGGTGACACTAGCTCCTGGCCATGTCCCCATTCCTTCCCAGGTCGGAGCGGAGCCGTGCAGGTGCTGCTGCGGCGGTGGCGGCGGCGGGACCTTCGGCCAGTCTGCTGGAGCCATTGTTGGGGGGAGGGCGGGGGGATGGGCCACATGGCAGGGGAAAGGACACCGGAACGCCTCATTTCAAATAAAAAGGAAAATAGCAGTCTATACACAGTTGTTTGTTTTGGTTCAGTACAAACAGAATAAAAAGTCGTTGCTTTGATAGGCGAACACCCAATTCTGAAGAGGAGGCGAGGTGACGCCCAGCGGGTGGGTTAGGAGCCCCAGTGGCTGGCGGAGCGCCTGGCTTGGCGGCCCTCTCCCAGGAGGCAGAGAGCACAGCTTTAGGTAGTGTAAGCCTTTTTCCTTTTATTTAGAATAACCTTTTTTTTTCTTTTTTTTCTTTTTTTAAGCAATTTCCCCACTCCCAAGTTGGGCCAGTAAAGATTACATGAAAACTGGCCCACCTATCGGCTGGGATACAGATGCACCAAATGAGGATTTAAAAACTTTCTGAGCGAAAAGTAGAACAGAAAGAAAAAATCTCCTAGCATTTTCCCCAAAGGTTTCACTCTCCCGCCACACACACTCTCCAAAGGACCGCTACAGATCCAACTCTGCAAGAGAAGACAGAGCAGTGTCAATCGGGGAAGCCGCAAGGCCACCAGGAGGCTTTCAGTCTCGACAGGCAGAAGACAGCGCTGCCCGGGCCCGGGTCCCGGAGTCAGCACTCACCTATGTCAGTTTCTTGGCTTTGTTGTAGAGGGAATCCACTACTTTACTCATGTTCTGAATTGTTTCCAGAGCAGCTTCATAAGTTTTATCTACTGGGGGTTCATCAAAAATAATCAAGACACCCTCCCCCTGGTCCAAGATCCCTGCAGAAAACACAAGCAAACCCAGGTAAAAGAAAGGATTAGACACATGAGCATTTGAGAAGCAGCCCACTCCCTAGCTGCCTCACTTTCTCCAGAAAGGAGGGGAAACAGAAGTCATCTTCCTGTTCCATTCGTGCATGTTTATTACACTCTCATCACAGGCATGAGAGGGGCAAGGATCCCAGGGAACCACCAGGTGATACAATGGAGCATCTTCTTTCAAGATAAACAAGAGCATGATGCCTCTTCACCATTTCATCACCTCCACCAGCCCCCTCGCCTGTATGACTGTTACTCACCATGAAATTTCTTGTCAAGAATCATCTGTGATAATTTCCTTTCCACGTCGGCCTAAAATCAAAGCACATGATTAAAGGGCCCAGCATCTACTAGTCAGAGATCACACTGACATGAAAGGCTTGTATAAAAGGATCTTATGGCAAACGGTCTGAAAATAAAACAGCAACAATGCATCTGCAGCTCTCAGCCCACGGTCCCCAGTCCCCACTGAGAAGCTTGGGAGCTTTGCAATAAGGCCCAGCGGGTGTAAATGGCAGCCCCTCCACATGCCCCTTTCCCCATCCCTACCCTCAAGACAAGCTCAGGACTCCTTACCTTGGAGAGTTTGATGAGGCTAGATATGTGTTCGATCTAAAAGGAAAGGTAAAAAGACACCAACACTGAAAGTTTTACTTCTGCCTCTAATATCGGGATGAGGGTGGTGCTGTATCTTGAAATCCTGCCGAATGTCTCTACAGAGACAGATTCTCTTTGGCTGTGCTTAGGTCTCTTGTGCTTGGTCCATCTGCCTACCCTGCATCACTACAGACAACAAATACACTCCTGTCCCACACACCCAGAACAGAAAGCATTTACCACACGCACAGTGACTGCAAAAGCTAGGCGGAGACTGCACTGAAAACAAGCAGGGGCAACCTCACCAGCCTCTACCCCACAGCATCCCTCCCTCTCCTTGACTCTCATTCCCTGTCAAGAAAATCCCAAGCTCTTGGGGGTCTCTTGCCCAGCAGGCACACCCTTGGAAGTGAGTTCCTATTCTGGACGGTGTGGGAAGGGAGGTGGCTACAGTGAGGACACCTAGCCAGAAACCCCCTGCCACCAGAGAAGAGCTAGGGTCCCCAAGAGGGTTCTTACCTGTACTCGGGAAAAAGGCTCAATGACTCGGATCAGATTCTGTTCCAGCAAGTTATCATACAACTTGGCCAAGTGTGTGCTGATGATTGGGTCATCCCGGAGCTCTGCCCGGTAATCTGTCAGAGCCTGCCAAAAGAGCCGAGATTGGCACAGAAAAGGACTTGAAAGTCACGCTACTTGCAGCTTCCTAAGTAGTGTGCTGGCCCTTGTAACTACATGGTTGACTGTAGTTCTGGAGGATTTGGGAAGATGAAAGAACAGCCACGACTGAAGGCAAAAGAAAATGAAAAGAAGTAAAAGACGGAGCCTAACCCTAGGCACCATCTTCCCGTCCAAAAGCCTCACATTGACAGCTCAGACAATGTAAGCCCTAAGAGCAGCTCAGCTTGCAAGCTAAATTCACTGCAAAAGCAGTTCTCAATATGTATTCCACAGAACAAATAAGGCCTCCATGGGGGCAGGAGGAGGGGGGATTCTCAGGTTAAATAATAGGAAATGCTGAATTCCACAGCTACCTCTTGGGGTTTTATAAGGAATATCAGCACAGAAAAAAAAGTACCTTTCTAATTTTGTTTAGCCCTAGTGTTTCCCAAATATCTGATCACAGACCCTTTTTTTAATCCCTACTAGAAGTGTTCCATCCAAATTTGGGGATAAAATGATCTAGACTCTTTGTTTACTTGTGTATGTGATTTATTTACCTTTAGTAATGTTCTCACAATATCCCAGCCTCATGTCAGCTGTGCTATAAGGTGTTAAGGGAAGCAAGCAAATCATGCCAAGTAAGGAAATGAAATTGGCAAGAACCTCAAGGAAGATGATGAACCCTGGGAACAGTCAGAGAGCCACATCGTCTAGTTTCTGTCCATACTACTTTTCTTCCTGGATCTAGGTTTTTATTAAGTTGGTCATTATACTCAGACTAAGAGAGAGGCTCAGAGAAGTATAAGTCTCACCCTATTGCTTAGACAAGTTTTTCTCCCTTTCCAAACCCTCACAAACATTGAGTGAAAGGCACAGGAGGCAAGGCCAGCCTAGAACTTCTGTCCTAAGGAAGTGTCTTTCAGCCCAGATGCACACATCAAAACTTCTCTTCTGTCCACAGAGGAGAAGCAGGCCTGGCATTTCTGGAGCTGAAGTAACATCTAAGACCATGCCGCATGGTGCTTGTGTCAGACCCTGACACACATGAGCTGTGTGACCCAGGCCTCCTCTTTAAATTCCAGCTTCCCCAAGCATAAAATACAGGTAACAGGTTTGCTGTGAAAAATCAAATGAAAGGGGACTTCCCTAGTGGTGCAGTGGTTAAGAATCCGCCTGCCAATGCAGGGGACATGGGTTCAATCACTGGTCCATGAAGAGCCCACATGCAGCAGAGCAACTAAGCCCGTGCTCCACAACTACTGAGCCTGCGGTCTAGAGCCCGCGAGCCCCAACTACTGAGCCCACGCACTACAATTACTGAAGCCCACGCTCCCTAGAGCCTGCACGCCACAACTACTGAGCCCACGTGCCGCAACTACTGAAGCCCACACGCTCTAGGGCCCACGTGCCGCAACTACTGAGCCCGTGTGCTGCAACTACTGAAGCCCACACGCGTAGAGCCCGTGTCCGCAACAAAGAGTGGCCCCCTCACTCGCCGCAACTAGAGAAAGCCTGCACACAGCAACGAAGACCCAACACAGCCAAAACAAAACAAAAAAAATCAAGTGAAAGAAGGATGACAGAACTTTCTGAAACTGAAAGGTACTGTATATAAATGAGGTATGACAACTCAACAAGTTTCATTGTACAAAAGTGCTTAACTACTTCCTGGTTTTGATACTGTACTATAGATAAGATGTAACCACTGGGAAAAACTGGGTGAATGGTACATGGGATCACTCTGTACTATCTTTGCAACTTCTTGTAAAACTATAATCATTTAAAGATAAAAAAAACTTTTTAAAGTGCTCAAACGCCCCTCCCCTCCACCAGTTCCCTACCAACCCAATACCTTGCTTACCTTTTCAAAATCTGCCAGTGATCTGTTCTTGCTAGCCTGAGCCACACATTTTAATGCTTCTGTCTAAGAATAAAGAGAGAAACAGTGAAAGTGATCTGCATACTCACATCCCAACACGTCTCATAAGGAACATGCTATGTCCACACAGCTTCTGGCTGCAAGGAAGAACCTGCCCCACCACTGCTCTTCTTCAGAGGCCTAGGGAGAAAAGCTGGAGGAATACCACTGTGTGCCAACCAGTTTCCCTTTGAAAGCTGAAGTGACTTAAAGGTACTAGGAAACAGGAAGTTTTCCAAAAAAGAGACTTTGATAAAGCATTCTCCAAAGATGACAAGCTAAAAGGGAAAATGGCCAGAGAAGTGCGATTTCCTCCCCCCTCCTCCAAGACTCCCTATCCCTACACCCCACAGATGCCTTCCTGCCCTCAGACTTGATCATACCTTGTGCTTTATAAAAACTCATTCTGCTGGGTTTGGTGCAGGGTACAGACCAAGGTTTACTTTCATTAGGCCTGAAGCATCAAAACTCTACGTATCATACTGAATGTTAAAACCCCAGAGTGATGAAGGTATAACCAAGGGTTGAGGGGCAACTTCTAACTTTATAAAACGTTATAAAAAGTACCCAACCAAGCTGTTAAGTCTCTACTCAGCACGAAATCTACAACATTCATCTTCCTGAGTGCCTGACTCCTGCTTGAAAGCTGTCATCAAGGTGCAAAGGACCAGAGGGAGCTCCTCTTGTACCAGCCTATGTACTTAAACAAGGAAGGTAGTGTCTTATACTGCAGACTTTAAAAATGATGCAAAGCTAATCATTAGTGTAGTTTGTCTCCAGCATTTGTCCTATAGACAGAAAAATGTCATAATGAGAATAGCATGAAACTCAGAGCCAGATAACCCAAGTTCAAAGTCTCGCTTCACCATTACTAGTTACCTGGCCTTGTTCTGGACACTTGACCTCTCTTAGCCCATCTCCTCAACTCTAATTCTAGATATGATAGTGAGTCTTTCACCACAGAAATAACCAATATTCTTTTGGTCAAAACTAGGAGCTGATCTGAAACTTTTTCTGATGAAAAGCCAATTAGAAAAAAAATAGAAAAAAAAAAAAAAAAAAGCCAATTAGGGCCACTTGTATAGAAGGAAGAAATCATCTGTTGTGGACATTCTGCCAAAGATACAGTGAGATAGCCAACATGTCTGTTGTTTAGAGACAACTGCATTTGAAACCTAGAAAGACTACTTTTACTTTACCAGTGATAATCAAGTAAAGTACAAAGTGATGATGCAGACATCTGAGACATCATCTTTACACAGGTCACACTCTTACCTATTCAGGCATAAAAGCCATCACAAATAGGGCTACCGACCATCAAAGGCCTCTTCTTGACCACACCCAAACTCAGGACAAGAGTGGGAAGGTACTGATAAGAGAAGCACTTGAATGAGTCATCAAAACCTAGTTTCTGCACCAAGCAATCTGACCTCTCTAAAGCACATGCGCACCAGACCTTACCCGGCTCCACACTCTTGGAGAATCCAAGATTTCTTATTCTGCACATTAAATTTTCAAGCCAAGATCGTGGTAGATACACTTTCCGGTCGAAGCTAAATGCAACCTAACTCACTGTAAATGCTACAGTTCAATTCTGAGTTCTGTAAGTCCCTCAAACCACCCGATACCCACAAGAACACCAAACATTGACTTTTCAGGCCAAGAATTAACAATACAGGGAATATACCGAACGAGCTTAATGAAAAGAAGAGGCGGGAAGAAAGAATGAAGAGCGGAATGGAGACCTGAAGAGCACGGTCTCACTGAACACCATGTCTAATAACACGCTGCCTCAGAGTGAGCAGAGATCAGAGCCGCAGTGAAGGCATCCCCTACCTGCCTCCCCGCATACCGAAGTGCAAGCTTCCCGCTCACCAAGGCCTGGACATCTTCTGGGCTAAAAAAAAAATACATACTCGGTCAACTGCTCCAGGATGTTATGCTTCTAAGCATATGTTTAGGCAAATATCTTTTCCTCTGAAAAGACTCTGCCCACCCCTAAACCCACAGGCCTCTCACACCACAGAAGCTAGGCTTTCTCCACTCTGGGCTCAGTGCTGAAAAGCAGCAAAACTGAACATTAAAAAGAAAGCCACACTGGGAATTCCCTGGCGGTCCAGTGGTTAGGACTTGGCGCTTTCACTGCCATGGCCCCGGGTTCAATCCCTGGTCTGGTCAGGGAACTAATATCCCGCAAGCTGCACGACATAGCCAAAAAAAAAAAAGAAAGAAAAAGCAAGCCACACTGAACCTACCAGAAGTAATAGACCCAATAGGCAAAATGATACATATAAATCATATCCCAGTATAACAGATCTTTCAAAACACAAGCCCTGTTTAATCCCAAGATCCAAAAAGAATCCCAGTCAGTATCTCATTTAACCCCAAAAAAGAATGTGGAATAATTCTGTAAATCTTTAGAAAAAGATCTAGCTGTCATACTTGCCATTGTCGCCTTTTTCAAACCTCTCCCTAACCTCTCCTTTAACCACTCCCATTCTGGGTGGCCCAATGGCTGGTGGTGGTCTGTAAGCCATTTCCTGGCCCTCTGTCCTGTGCTCAACAACTCTCTGGACAGAATTGTAGGATGAGGAGAACACTCAGAGGGGCTGGGAAAGAGATTTCTGAAATCTGTCTCCCCAATTCTGAAAGACTAGCAAGGAAAAGTGCTCTGGATTACCTTCGATCCTCCCATTCCACCTCAATCAGCCCCACGAGGTGGCAGCCGCTGCTTCTGTAACTGGCCAAACTCCCTGCCCAAGCCATCTCTGCCATGGCAGAAAATCTTAGATGAAGGACCTGAGTTCTCATATCCCAAAGTTAATGTGCACCTACGTGTTGAGCATGATTTTGCACAGCAACATGTACTTCAGAGATGTGATGGCCTTGGGGCTATCGATGGAGTCATAACCCTCAAATGCCTCATAGAAATATGAGTATGCAGTTTTCCAATCCTTCTCCTCTGCTGCATGGATAATACCTGGGCATTGAAAAGAAAAGAGTAAGAACCATATGAAATAATAGAACCATAAAATGTCACAGCTGGGAAGGGCCTCAAAAATCTATCCCAACCTCATCTACTTATTGATGAGGTCAAGAAAGAATAAAGGACCTGCCCAAAGTCACTGCCATCTAGTGGCAAAGCTGGGATTAGAACCCAGGTCTCTGGCCTCCCAGTTCAAGTCACCTTTCCAGTATTAATTCCAAAGGAGTTAGAGACCCAACAAAAGGGGATCCTAAAAACCGCATACGGTAACATCTTTTCGCACCACCACAGCAGTCCTGCTATCCATTGGAACCACTAGAAAAGGCCACGTTTACCCTCCATGACATTATCTTCACGGGTAAGAAAACTGACACAAACATCCCTCCCTGGTCTGCCCAAATTAGTAGTTTTAATAACATCAACCATTTCTTTAAGGTAGCTTTTCTAAACTTGACATTTTTATAAGTAAGCAAGCTTTCATGAGAGAGAAAAAAAAAATCCAACCTCTTACAGTCTCATTTCAGATACTGGTCATTTATAGATAGATGTACCTTTGCCTTGATGCGATCAGTAAATGGATTTCATGTAATGCCAAATCCATGAACTTAATTGTACACAGTTAAGCAGTATTTCCTTAGGCTGATACGCTACACTTCATCTAACCAGTTCTCTTACTGTTTAGAAGTTGGGTTGCTCCCAATAAGCCTAACTTTGACTGAACCTGCTATTACTTCCAACCTATGCTATCACGTGGGATGACGTGAAAATTAGTTCTTCCTAGCTTGGAAGGCAACTAAGCCCTAAGATTCTGTGTATCAGTTCTAACCCTGCCTCAGCCACATCCATTTGTTTACCACAGGGCTTCCCAACTTTTCCACATCAAGGTACACGAATAAAGTATTCAGCACACTGGAGTAAAAGGATGAAACTGCTCACACATGACCCCAGGGGATCACTGTTTCAGACCACCCGTCACATACCTGTGTGCCTGGCATGCCAGTTGGGAACTTATGAATTAACTAATAACCACTACTGAGTGATATGTGCCAAACCTACCCAAAAAGCCTCCTGTTTAGAGGCTGAAGGAATCAGGATCAGGTCCTTCTCCTACTACTGTTCTTAACTACAGAGGCCTGAAGAAAACCCACCCTCCTCTGTAGCCAAGGAGACCTCCCTCAAAAATACCCAACAGACTACTAGCACTGCCAAATTAAATGAGACAAATGCCCATTTTCCCATTTTTCCCAGTCCAGAGTTAGAATAGACCAGACAAAAAATAAGACTGATTAAAAAAAGAAAAAAGTAAAGAACTGGTATACTGCTTTCCAAAACACATTAGCAAATAGAGACCACATTAGGACTACAAGTATCACAGCTGGCATAGGACATTTATTATTTAAAGAAACAAAACACTAGACTGTTACTCATTCAACACAAATATTAACAAGGGCCTACCATGTGCCAAGCACTGATATAACTACTATAGAGAAAATAAATATGAATAAGGCCCTGAAGGAGCTCACAGTCTCACAGTGGTCATCAAAACAGAAACAAGGAGATTCGTACCATAATATGTACCAAAGAATGCACCTTTCATAGGGAAGTCCAAAGTAAAGAAGGCACTGAAGAGGGTTTATAAGGCAGACATGTGAGCTTGATCCGGAAGGATGCATAGGAGTTTGCCAAGGGGAGAAGATGGAAAGGGGAATTCCAAGCACAGAAGACAAAATATATAAAGGCACAGGAGCAGGAACACATAAAGTCATTTGGTGACTAGGACTGAAAACCAGAGATAACCATGAAAAGGATGTCTTCCTTTTGAATGCACTGTTAAAGTAAAATAGCCTGGGGATAATGGGGAACCATTGGAGTTGCACGATCAGATTTGTGTTTCCAAAAAATGACTTTAGGACTAGTTAGCAAGATGAATTGAGAAAAGTGACTAGGGACAGTTAGATCAGTAAAAGACTACTCCAGTGGTCCGGTGGCATTAATTAGAGCAGTGATTGTAGAAATGGAAAAGAAAGGGCAGATTTGGAGATAGACTCAACCTGATACATCAGAAGAAAGAGTGACTGAGGATAATTAGTCAAGGGAGGAGAACCAAGAAGATAATGCTGTCAAAGAAGCATGGAGTGCTCAACAGTGTCAAACCCCACCAAATCTGACAGAGGATACAGGGGAGTTACTGTCTTTCAAGGAGTCAACAGAGACACCAGAGTAATGACATTCTTTCAATTTTTCCAAGAAGCCTGACAGAAAAGGAGAAGACAGCAATTTTAAAAGGACAAAAGGCTGTGCTTTTTCAGCTGGAGCCGTTCAACAACTGAGAGGAAGGCAGGGGGCCGGGCTGGCAGGGCTGGCGGGGCGCCTGACCGTGGCGGCAGCAGTGCGCTCAGCCAGGCCCCCTCCCGCTCCCCTGCCCCTCTTGTCCACGTTCCCCCAGCAAGGAGGGCGGCACCAATGGTGGTGCCTCGGAGGCCGGCGAGAAGAGGGAGGCCGTGGGCAAGAGGAGGCGCCTGGGCTTGTTGGCCACCGCCTGGCTCACCTTCTACAACATCACCATGACCGCAGGGTGGCTGGTACTGCCTATTGTTCTTATATGGAAAAAGGAACACACAAAGGTTTATATAGAAGTATTCAGAAGACACTTAAATTTTTCCAGACATTCGTCTTGCTTGAGATAGTCCACTGTTTAATTGGAATTGTACCTACTTCTGTGCTTGTGGCTGGGGTCCAAGGGAGTTCAAGAATCTTTATGGTGTGGCTCGTTACTCACAGTATAAAACCAATATAATTTTTTTATCACCTTATATCCTGTCGGAGTTGCTGGTGAACTTCAGACGATACGCGACATACAATATACGCTGCCTTACCACACGTGAAGAAAACAGGAATGTTCTCAATAAGACTTCCCAATAAATACAATGTCTCTTTTGACTACTATCATTTTCTTCTTATAACCATGGCCTCATGTATACCATTGTTTCCACAACTCTACTTTCATACATTACGTCAGAGAAGACAGGTGCTTCATGGAGAGGTGATTGTCGAAAAGGATGATTAAATGATCCCTACAACAAGGTGCTTTTTCCAGAATAACCAGGATTACTTGAGTCCAAGTTTTAATAACAAGAATAAAGAGCTTGATGAGAAAAAAAAAAAAAGACTGAGAGGAAGATCCAAGTGGAGACGAGAAAACTAGACTTAGAATTGAAAAACTAAAGACTTAAAAAAGGACAGGTAGAAGGATCATGCTTGATAATGGGTAAAAACGACCAATGAAACAAATTCTGGGGAGGAAAGAGAAATAAAGAAGGTTCACATAAAAATGGCCTCTATTTGCTCTGAGAAATAAGATGCAAGTTCATCTCTTGACCATGAAGAAAGAACATAATGAAGAGCAGTGGCTTAAACAAAGTGCCGGTATTTGGTCAAAGCAAGGTACTGTGTGATAAGAGCTTACATTCATCATCTCATTTAATCCTCACTCCCATCCTATGAGGAGGTACAATTATTTATCGCCATTTTTCAGATGAGCTGAAGAAAAATTTAAGTAACTTGCCCAGTCACACAGCTAGAAATTTGCAGAACCAAAATTTCAACCTAGAAAAGTCGTTTTCTAGACTTTTTTCTAGAGCTTCTGCTTTTAACCTGAATCACAAAACATGCCATTTGATACTTACAATACCTGAGAGGCAAGTATGGTAGCTATTATCTCCCTCTTACAGTTTTACATGGAAACAAAGATTGCGAAGAGGTAATACCAGGTAACACTAGTTAGTCCTCTGACTCCAATAATGCTCGTTCAATATTGATAATAAGTTATAACTAATAAAAGCTGCTGACTACAAGAAAAAGTATTCTATTGCCAATCCATGGCCTCCTAGCCCCAAAATTCACACACTCCATAAGAAAGCAACCCACTACACTTGACTGAAATGGGGGGGGGGGGTGTCCTTCCTCAGCCTAGATCTGAGGCCCTTTAGAAAAGTCCAACATGCTTTACAAAGATCTCCAAGTGACAAGAGACTTGGGTTAGTCCAATTCTGGAGAGAAGTGCTACCATTCTGAGTAAGTGACTAAGATGGAAGATAAGGGAGAGCTTTTTAAACCTAAGTGAGACCTCTCTAGGGTGTTGGCTCTAATAATCAGTTTGCCTGGTCAACCACAGGTTAAGTATGTTCTTTATATATTTTAGGCAGTTAACAGCAAGTGAAGAGGAGAGGGGCAGCTAGTGAGAGAGGTAACCTTCCATTGGTTTCTCTGAGGAAGCTTGAGCCAAAACAGCCAATTTTATTCTCCAGCCCTAACCTCCCAGTCCTTTCACCTGTGAGGTAAGATGAGCTTTAAGAAAACATTGGGTGTTACCTGACTGCATATCCAAGGTGGCCTGCAATTTAGGGGGGCAGTAAATGGCATTTGCTGTGGTTCGAGCAGAGGTTAAGGCAGCTCGGGCTTTTGGCAGGTTGCTCAGGGCATGGTATGTTTTGCTTTCTAAAAGCTGTACTTCCACCAAAAGGGCTTTGTCATCCATCTTTTTCAACTCCCGCAGCAACTGAGAACCTGGAGAAAGAAAAAACATATACCCCCTTTGTTAGCCATAATCTTAATATTTTAATATCGTAATACTTTCCTCTCACCCTCATAAGAACACTCAGAATAAAGAAACCTGCCTGAACTCAAAAAGAGGTTATTTATTTGCAAGATTTAAATTTTCTGCTAATGTGCTATCTTCCAAAAGAGAAACACAGATCTCTTTGAAGCCTTTCTGCACACAAAGGACATTACAGTCAAGAATCATATAAGCTTACTCCTAAGATTTGAATACAGTGGGAATCCCCACCCAGAAAATGCTGAAATTACTTATCCAGTTCAGACAGACACTTGATCTCACTCTCTTCCTGTCCAATAATCACAAGACTACATAAGAAACACCAGGCACTAGGGTTGGTGGGGGAAGGAAAGAGTTTTGGATATACTAACATTCTCCAAATACACCTTCTTCCCCATGCTCAACATCACTAGTTTAGTCATTAAGGAAATGTAAATCAAAACCAAAATAAGATACTACTTCACACCCACTAAGATGGCTAAAATTAAAAAGACAGACAATATTAGGAAATGTTGGTGAGGATGTGGAGAAACTGGAACTCTCCTCATACATTGCTGGTGAGAATGTAAAATGCTGTAGCCACTTTGGAAAACAGTTTGGCAGTTCCTCAAAAGCTAAACAGAGTTACCATATGACCCAGCAATTCTACTTCTGGGTATATACCCAAAAGGGAAACATGTCCACATAAAACCTGTTCACAGCAGTATTCATAATAGCCAAAAAGTGGAAACAATCTAAATGTCCATCAACTGATGAATGGATGAATAAAATGTTGTACAGCTATACAATGGAATATTATTCATCAATAAAAGCACTGCTATATGCTACAACACAGATGAACCTTGAAAACATTATGCTACAAGAAAGAAGCCAATCAAAAAGACCACACACTGTATGATTCCATTTATGTGAAATGTCCAGAATAGGCAAATCTACAGAGGCAAAAAGTAGTTAGTGATTGCCTGGGAAGGTGGGCAGGCAGAGATGATGGATGAGGAATTAATGGGAAGAGACAATTAATGGGTACAAGGTTACTTTCTGGGGTGATGAAAATATTCTGAAATCAGACAGTGGTGACAGTGGCACAACTCTGTGAATATACTAAAAATCACTGATTGTACACTTTTTTTTTTTTTTTTAATTTATTTATTTTTGGCTGTGTTGGGTCTTCGTTTCTGTGCGAGGGCTTTCTGTAGTTGTGGCAAGCGGGGGCCACTCTTCATCACGGTGCGCGGGCCTCTCACTATCGCGGCCTCTCTTGTTGTGGAGCACAGGCTCCAGACGCGCAGGCTCAGTAGTTGTGGCTCACGGGCCTAGTTGCTCCGCGGCATGTGGGATCTTCCCAGACCAGGGCTCAAACCCGTGTCCCCTGCATTGGCAGGCAGATTCTCAACCACTGCACCACCAGGGAAGCCCCTGTACACTTTTAAAGGGTGAGTTTTATGGTCTGTGAATTATATCTCAATAAACCTGTTATTTTTTTTAAATGCTACTAGTTGTTTGAACCATATGAAATTTCCATTTTTGCAGGATAAGAATTGAATATTGGCAATTTTTTCAACTTAATAGATCATGAAAGCCGTGTTCTTCCATCTGGAGAAAACAGTCCAGATGTATCCATTAATTAAAAAAAAAAAACAGTAGGCAAAGATTTCACAGTGTTTAAAAGCCAAAAGGAAAAGCCTTTAGTTGACCCACTTCAGGTTTCCTATGTATTTGCACCCAGTTAATTTCTTGATTTTTAAAATAGATTTTAGGAATAATTATAAACAGATACAGTAGATGTGATAGTAAATACGAGCAATTTGACCCTTTTGTTCTCTAAAGTTGACAGTTAGTTTCTTAGAACTTCTAAATGGCATTTTTCCATGACAGATTCAGTAAATGTAAGCCACCCTAAATCCTTCTTAGAAGTAGGCAGAATATAAATTATTAATATGTAACTAATAAGAGTAGCCAGGTTTGGAATACATTCATTTAGCCAGCTACAGACGCCTTACTAGCTTCCACCAGCTTACTTACCCAAATGCAATGCTTCCTGGTACCTCTTGGTATCAAAGTACAAAGACACCAGTCTTGCCTAGGAAAGAGAAAAGGCATTGACTGACGGAAAGGGGAGGAAAAAAGCCACAGAAAGAAATCAAAGATTGACAGTCACAGAACTGTTACTGTTGAATATTCAAGTCCTGATGAAAGCATCAAATTCAGCCTAAAAAATCATCTAGCCCGTGATATTATCTCCTATTATAGCCAGTGACTGACTAAACCACGTTGCTGCTTACTTTTCTGAGCCAAGCAGCAGGTCTGTCTCAAAACTTCAACCAGAGCAATTCTCATGAGTGGGACACTGCTACCAATAATTTCAGGTGCCTGGATAATACAAAGTTGCTGAAAATACTTTTGATCAGGATGGTATTACTTATATGCACAGTCCTTCAAATGCCTAGAGATCTGAAATCAGTACTAATGTAGGCACATACCTCCAAGGCTTGGCGTAAGAAAGTTCTCTTCTCTGATTTGGCCCATTCGATGCACTCTAAACACAACTCGACCTGCAACAGGGAGAGACAGTACGTGCAACATTATGTCTTCACGTTCTTCCCACAAGCCTTGCTCTGGAGAACAGCTTTCATCTCCTCCTTACATACCCATGTTTACTGTCTCAGGGGCATGCCTTGATCCCCAGTATCTCAATATGTAATGATTATAGCATAATGGAAAATCAACTTGGCCTTTTACACACAAAGTATCTTTGTACTTAGATTGTGTTCCCTTGGAAAAGAGTTTCATCTTCAAGATTCCTCTTCTACTGTCCCAGGAGGGACCCAGGCTACATACATAGCCCTGGAATGTAGATTTCTATAATGGCTGAGAAATTTTTAAAGCAGAAATTTCTCCCTGAATAGTAATAGTAATGTGTTCATGTGACTATATTGGTCATAAAGGGGAGAAATTCTCAGCCTAGGCACAAGTATCTTACTCCTAACAGTTGCTTGTAAGACTCAAAAGGCCCATCTGGCTTTTCCCTTCCAGATTCTACGAAGTGCAACAAACAATTCTCATCACAATACAGCAAACTTAGCTTGTACTAAAGGAAGTAAAAAGAAATGAGAATTAGCCTAACACTTTAAGAGGCTTTTAGGCTTTCTTTAAAGCTACTTTGAACCCCAGTTCTGTATGCTACCCAAGCAGTAAGGTACCATGCAAAGTAACTAACGTAAAGTAGTGTTCTATGCTAGATGGTCTACATGCCATAGGTACCCTTGCCACAGTAGCTCTGACAAGTACATATTAAGAGCTTAAGATCTTGTATCACATCTGTTACTGCGAGTTAAGATTCATAATCAGAGCATAAAAAGAAACTAAGCTTTCCAGAGAACTAAGTGCTAAAAGAACAGGTTTTTATGTAAATCCCAATTTCTCTTAAGAGATGTTACAAGGAGGGAAAAGTGAAGGGACAAAATCCAAATTAACAGACCTTCTGCCTTTAGATAAATGGATGGCATTACATGGTATTTGGAGGATTCACCAGTAAGAGTCAATGAAATCTTTATAACTCACTGGAGCCCCCTAGTGGCTACTTAATACCCAACTCTAAACTCAACTGCCCTCATACAGTAAATTCTACAAAACCTAAAATAAAAGCAAGCCAATCACAATTTCACGGTTTTGAGTTTTGTTCTAAAAAGCCAAACTCAAAGTAATATCTCTGTTCATGACATGAATGGAACTGAAAATATTTTGCTGAACATTTTTAGCAACAAGAATAAAAATCTTCAGTCCTACGTGTCTTTGGGGGCTAAGAAATGCTTACCATCAGTTTTACCCAGCAAGCTTTTTCAAACAATGCAGAAATGAACACCTAGGCTCCTGATCCAGTAGTCTGGAATAAAAGGTTGGCCACTCTGATGTATATCCCTAATTAAGAAACACTGAGTTCTACTCTAGCATCTCAACCTGTCCCCATTTCCCTGACAGTCCAGATGTTAAGTGACTCACCCAAGGTCACGTATTCAGCTGTTGGGACCAGAACTTGACCCTACCTCAACCCAGCCTTAATAAACTCAGGTCAATACAGACATTTCTCCTAGAGCGGGGAATCTGTACAACATGAACTGCTTATCTGTTATCAATTACAGGGTACATGCTTTGCAATATCTGGGACTATAATTGGTGAAACCAGTGCTTCAGTTTTAAGAAAAAATTTTAAAGGCCACTGCCCTTGCTACATAGCTTGAGAGGTTTTGTCCTTTGTTAATGCTAAGGATGACTGATAAAGGGGATAAGAATACACAAGAAGCCCATGCTTCTGGAGGAAGCCCTACTTGAGTACAAAAGCTTGACACGGTCAAAATTAGGTATTTTTTAAGCTTTAAGTAAATACACTTAGTCATTTTTTATATGCCTTTATTAACTAAATTCCTAAGGGAAAAAATTAACTACCACTCTAAGTCTGAAATTCTCTAGCACAAACTCCCTTTTTTCCATTGAAATAATTGTTTCATTAACAGGATTTTTGATGTAAGGTTTCTTAAAATGTCCTATTGTGTTTTAGCTGGAAAGACTACACCAAAAAATGGCTTCCCATAGAAACTGCCTAGAGATCCCTAGAAGGTAGAATGAATTCTGGAATTTCAGTTCACTATTTGGCAGGGATCTGGTTCACTCTTCTTGCTCCCCTCTTCACCCCAACTCTCTACTCCCCTACCCTTGCTAACCACCCCAATCCTCAGTCCCCCACCCCACCCATATAGCCTCACTTCCTAGGCTCTAAACTTTAGTACTGCAAATGACCAGAACCTAACTTGAATCATATCCGCTTTCGGAATACAGCAAGCTGAAGATTGTTCTGTAGATCTGACTTATGGTCAGTCCCCAAATACAAAAAGGCAAGGAAAATCCCCTCCCCCATACTCTTGGTGTTAAACTCCCCAATACTCTAGCTCTTGGTACCAAACTCCCCCAAACTCCTAGCTCTCTTAACAATGTCCTAACACTTCATATTTTGCCTCAGGCCTCAATAGTACTATGACAGTGATCCACCTATGACTTGCTCCTCTATCCTTTCCCATTAGTCAATCAAAGAATTTTAAAAGAACCTAGAATTTTCCAAGATGAAGAAAACTATATCCAATTTCCCCAAGTCAGAGGCCTTGAGTCACATAGACAAATGTAGTAACAATACCCCATGCTTATATCTCAAGTCAATAAACTTAAGTCTTAATTCAACAAAGTATCTCCTGAGCACCTACCATCTGGAAGGCATAATCCATACATTCCCTCAACAAATACTAGTTATGTAGCTTCTCTGGGCCAAACTACTCTAAGTGCAGAGGATGCAGCAGTAAATAGGACACAGTACCTATCCTCATGAAACTTATACTCTAAGTAGGAAACGGATGTTAATAAGTAAAATAAATACGAAGAAAGCAGAGACAGGCATTTTAGATAAGGTGATAACAGAAGGTCTCTGAGGAAATGAGATGTAAGCAAAGACTTGAAATGATGTGAAGAAAAAAGCCGTGTTAAGATCAGGCTGAGAGCAGGACTTCCCTGGCGGTACAGTGGTTAGGACTCAGTGCTTCCATTGCAGGGGGCACAGGTTCGATCCCTGGTCAGGGAACTAAGATCCCACAAGCAATGCAGCGCGGCAAAAAAAAAAAAGGTCAGATGTATAAAAATGCCCCAAAGCTAGAACAGTTTAGAGCTAAGGCAAAAGGCCAGTGTTACAGCTGTAAAGAAAGTAAAAGAAAGAATAATATGGTAGGTGAGGTCAGAGATAGCCATGGTTAAGGAATAGCCATGAATTAGGAATGAGAAAGGCACTGTGGTACTACAAGGGATATAGGGCTTTACCTGAATGAGACTATATTACAGTAAATAAAATAAAGCAAGGGACTTCCCTGGTGGCGCAGTGGTTAAGAATCCGCCTGCCAATGCAGGGGACACGGGTTCAAGCCCTGGTCCAGGAAGATCCCACATGCCGCGGAGCAACTAAGCCCGTGCTCCATAACTACTGAGCCTGTGCTCTAGAGCCTCGAGCCACAACTACTGAGCGCGCGTGCCACAACTACTGAAGCCCATGCTCCACAACAAGAGAAGCCACCGCAAGGAGAAGCCCGCGCACCACAATGAAGAGTAGCCCCCGCTCGCCACAACTAGAGAAAGCCTGCGCGCAGCAACGAAGACCCAAAGCAGCCAAAAATAAATAAATAAATTTATTTATTTTTTTAATTTAAAAAAAGAAAGAAAATAAAGCAAATGTTCAGGTAATCATCATACAAGGCATAATCAAAAATATAACATGTACAAAATACAATATGGATCACTGAAGAGTTAAGATCACAGTGACATCAACAAGGAAAGATTTCAGAGGAGGTGGTACTTGACATGGAACTACAGAAGGGAAAGGTACTATCATGAAGAGTGTACAGGACTTGCTGAGCAAGTATCCAACAAGGCTGGCATGTTTGGTACACTTCATAGAGTCTAGGAGATCAGACTGTCATGCTAAGCTGTATTGTAGAAAAACGTGTAATACCTAATTCTGTAGGCAACAGAGAGTCACTGAAGGCTGAAGTTACGGGTGAACAGAGAGAGGAATAAAATGTTCAGAGGGTTACTTTGTGGGGATCTCTCTCAAAACGGTGGTACGAGGCTTTTGCAGTAGTCTAAGTAAGAAATAATTAGAACCCACTGTATATCAACAATACCTCAAAAAAAAAAAGAGAAGAATTAGAACCCAAACTAGACGGCAGCTGTACATAGAGAACAAATATAAAAAGAGGTGGAGAACAGAGACTGAAGAAAGTTGCATTGACAGAATTTAATAAATGGTTGGATGTTGATGTTGCCATGTTGAGTTTGAGGTGCAAGTAGCACCGTCTAGATGATTGATAATTTATTCCAAAACAAGCAAATAACCTATAATCCACAAAAATTACTGAAAGAAGACCTGCTAAGTGGATTAAGACTCTCGCTCTTGATAAAAAGCTAAACTACTGTGACTTCCCTGGTGGCACAGTGGATAAGAATCCACCTGCCAGCGCAGGGGACACAGGTTCAATCCCTGGTCCGGGAAGACCCCACATACCGCGGAGCAACTAAGCCCGTGCACCACAACTACTGAAGCCTGTGCGCCTAGAGCCCGTGCTATGCAACAAGAGAAGCCACTGCAATGAGAAGCCCACGCACCACAAGGAAGAGTAGCACCCGCTCACCACAGTTAGAGAAAGCCTGCACGCAGCAACGAAGAACCAACGCAGCCAAAAATAAATAAAATTAAATCTTTAAAAAAAAAAAAAAAAAGCTATACTACTAAACATCAAAAACAAAAGAAACCAACAGCTCTTACTCAGCACTAAGATGACACTGACAATAAAATGACACAGTACCTGAGAGTGTTTCCTTTCACCCTAAGATAAGGAAGAAAGGTTTCTAGTTGACAAAAAAGTAAAAAAGTAATGTGCAATGAACAATAGCAATGTACACACACAGTTAAAAGGAGGGCCTACCCAGACATGGAATACATGACAAAGGCCAGTAAACCCCACTAGCCAATTACAGGAGAGCACTAAATTATTATTTCAATAATTTGGACAAAGGAGTAGAACTGATCATTAAACAACTGCAGTTCTATCCACTGAGTCAGCTCTATGTTATGGGAAGGGACAAATTCCAAGACTTCAGTGTCAAAGAAGCAGCTTGGATAATTAATTTTTTCTGCCTAAAATGTTCCAAGTAACATTTATTAGCCTGTTTCAAGTTAACACTTATTGGTCAGCCCATTCTAAGGCATCCTAGGGGACTTCCCTAGCGGTCCAGTGGTTAAGACTCCATCCACGCTTCCAATGCAGGGGGCGCGGGTTCGACCCCTAGTTGAGGAACTAAGATCCCACATGCCGCACGGCGTAGCCAA
Organism: Balaenoptera borealis; assembly: GCF_965194805.1. Lineage (NCBI taxonomy): Eukaryota > Metazoa > Chordata > Mammalia > Artiodactyla > Balaenopteridae > Balaenoptera > Balaenoptera borealis. The sequence continues at coordinate 43,151,208 of NC_138879.1, forward strand.
GGAAAAAAAAAAAAAAGAACAAGGCATCCTAATTCAAACAAAAGATGGGGTGTCACTTTTTCATGAGAACAAATACAATTTTTTTTAAAAATTAGGGTTAGATATAAGAGTAGTACCCCTTAGAAAAATCACTTTTTCTTTTAAATTATTCATAAAAATAATTCTAATGCTTTGGTTCAAAAGGCAGCTATCTACGTATCTATTTTTGATCTACTGTCATGAAACACAGTTCTCCCAGAAACAAACGAATTTGAAGACTTCACTACAGATGAATTTTCTACAATGAAGTTAGTTTATGATGTTTAAACTAGGTTTCAAAGAATCATTAAGGCAAGAAACCAGATTTTACAAAATGGTTTTTGTAAAACCATTTTACATGATTTCAAAGGGAGATCCATATGTCCTAGGTTTCTGAAGTTCCCCATTATTTACTCAATATGCCACTAAGCCCCTTCATATCTTTTACACCCACAGAGGCTATGGCAAACAATGAGATATATATATATATATGTATATATATATAAAATAACCAACTACCAATTCCTATCCCTGCCTTTATACCATCTGATGTTTTATATATTTGTTTATTACCTGCCTTCATCATTAAAATATAATTCTCATGAGAGCAACAACTGTATGCTGTTACAAATGAATCCCCAGTATCTATAACAGTGCCTAACACATAACAAGCACTAGTGAGTGCTGATCAATAAATCTACAGAAAAGACTACAACTGTAGTCTTCCTACAAACAGATTCAAGCAACCACCATATACCCTGCTTGAATCTGCCACTTTTTACAGAATGAATTTTAACTTTGGTAGCGTCTCCTTCTCCTGAATTGCGGACAATACAGCTATCTTTGAAGAATGGGAAGAGGCTCAGTGATTCCAAAGAGGCACTCTTCAGTGCAGCTCAGGGTCTAGTCTGAACTCACAGAGGACATATACGGGTATACCAGTCACTTCTGCACACACAAGACAAAAACAGATGGATGCTCACCCCTCAATAAAGGCATAAATGCAGTACAAGACATGCCAAGAAGGGATGCCACAAGACTTAATTAGTGCTCACAAGGAGCTTTGTGACACAGAATGAAAGGTACCACAGACACAGAAAACATTACAAAGGTGTGGCAATACAATACCTCAAAGACAAGAATCAGTTTGTGACCCTGATGTAATGAGGATTCCAGGGACCACTGACAATCTCCACTTACAAAGCAAAGCATGGAACAGACCCAAAGTATCAAATGCCCTGTAACAAAGAGAAACTGACATGATAAGTCCTGCGCTGTCCTCCCAGTTGTCCCTTCCACATTAGTACCACAATGCAGGCAGGCATTTCTTTCACTGAAACAACACTTTGCTCCATATTGTCTACCTTCTGTCATTAAAGTAGCTTACTTACCTCCTGTCCTGTAGCTGCTTCCATATCAAGAAACAGATCAAGAAGAGATCGGACCAGACGAGCTGCTTTAGCCTTGCTGATGGAATTCAAGAAGGGTCGCACATACTTCAGCAGTCCTCCAAGCTCTGTGTGGAAGGCAATTCAGAGAGGAAAAAGTACACATCAATATTAGGGACAAAATACCCATTAAAAAATGACCCAAGATCATAAAACCAGTACTGATGTCTGGAATCAGTCAAAATGAAACTTAGTAGGAATTTAAAGCATTCTTAGCAGGTAATGGAGCAGCAAAAAAGTTAACAACATATACCAAATCTGGATTCCATTCCCCACTCAGCCTCTGGATTACTGTGAGGGTCCTGGGAAAAGCTCATGTCTGTCTGCCTCATGAGTACAGCAAAGTACTCACACTCTCAGAAAACAGTTTTCTAGAACACGAAATATGCTATGCCTCTACCACCTTAGACAAAATTACTTCCCCACAGCTAACAAATTTATCAGGTTATAGGAGTTAATTTTTTTTTTCCTAATTTCCAACCAAGTCTGTCTCAGCAGTTCCCCTTAAACAGAGATTTTCAATTCCAGGTTCCTTTTTTCCTCCCTTCCTGAAGTAATGCCCAGCTTAGACTTTTACCAATATAATTTCCATGGCACTCTTCTGAATCAACTTTTCACATAAAAGTTAGGATGTTTGTCCCTTAAAGTTATACTATAACCTTTTAAAATTCCTCATTAATCGGCAAAACCTAAGTCTTAAACTATGACAAAAAAGCCGTCTACCACAGAGGTTCCCCCCACCCCTTATGTAAGAAAAGAGGGTGGCACAGTAATCTAAGGGAGCACCTTTAGAAACAAACGTGAAAATCAGAGAACATTTCAACTACACAACTAAGGAAGTACTTTTGGAATGTAGGTTAAAATTACTTTAGTGCCACTGCCTCCAACTGTAGACTCAGCCTCCTGAGAACTCGAATTCAGGGCAAGCAAGCCTCCCCCTCCTGAGAATGCTAATTCAGGGTCTTGAATCCTCATCTGCCTGCACAGTCACAGGATACATGGGACTGTGCCAGGTATAAAAGGAACTTTATACAGAGTGGAAAAGTTCATCTTTCCCTTCACTCCCCAGTACTGACCTGTGAATCCCACCGTCTTAAGATTTTTTTCCAATTCTGCCACTCCATTCACCCCTGTACTGACTACACACACGCCTGCTTTCATGCCTCGCTCGTGCTGCATTTCCACCTGGAATCCCTCCCCATCACTTCGACCTATGTAGATCTTAGATATCCTTTTAGGTCCAGCTGAAGTCCTAGTGAGTCTTCCATGCCAATGCCAGGCTACACTGATTTCTCTCCCTCAAATTACTTTTGCATTTATGCAAACTTCAATTATGTTATATAATCATAGCTTTTTAAAAGCAGTCTAGTGCAATGTCCCTTCTGAAACAGCATTTCCCACTATGCTTGAACAAATCTAAACACTCCCTAGTGACAGAAATATTCAGAAAGTAGACGATTCCAGTGTTGGTCAAACTAAATTGTTCTTTTCTGAAACATGAGTCTATATCCTCTTTCCACGTGGCTTCAAATATATGAAGATAACTATCCTTCATATCTCCCTAACTTTCCCTTTCTCCAAGCTAAACAGCTTTAACTATTTCAACTGTTCCTCCAATGTCCTGGTTTCTAGATTCCTTGTCACCTTAGTTGCCCTCCTCTGAATTAACTCTAGTTTGCAAATGTACCACTTGTGGTCCCCAGAACTGAATCAACGTTCCATGTAGAGTCAGACCAGCAGTCATGGCTTAATTCTCCTGATTGGACTGCCACATGTAACACAAGAAGCATGTTTTGCTTTTGCTAATAGCACTCTTTGTTCAGACTGAGTCCATAAGGTCTTTTTGCATAGAGAGGTAATTCCCCACGTTCCTCTGTTTTGATAAATAGTTTAAGTATATAACTTTATACTTTCAACACTGAATTTAATCTTGTTGGCTTTGACAATAACTCTGAATCTTAATTCTGTTCTCTACTGTACTGAATCATCTACAAAAATAAGCACACCTTCCGATATGGCTTTAGCTATACTGCCAGATACTGACCAGAAGAACAAGGACAGATCCCTATGACATGATGCTAGAGACTTCCCCCCAGCTCGACAAATGATCCATTTGTCATGGCAAATGTTCAAAGACCCTGCTTACATCAGATATGTTGTCTATATCATTCTTCCTATCCCAGGGGTGGCAAACTTTTTCTGTGAAGGACCAGATAGTAAATATTTTTGGCTTTGTGGGCTATATGGTCTCAGCGGCAGGTACTCAACTCAGCCACTGTAGTGCAGAAGCAGTCATGGGCAGTATGTAAACAAATGGGTATGGCTATGTTCCAACAAAAGTTTATTTACAAAGACAGTTGGCAAGCCATTGCCTGTGGACCCCTGCAAATCTGCTGTCTGATAAGGCTAACCAAAGAGAACCAAGGTGAGTTTGGAATAACCTTTTCTTAATAAACCCACTGCTTTATGTGCTTAAAACCTACTTATCAAATAATCTGTCCTGGAACTTTACTGATGATTACCAGTTTACAGTGTCTAGAATTTATTCTTTTCGTTATCTTTTTGAAAAGTGGAATAATGTTCTGCCCATCCTCAGTTTCCTTATACCTCTCCACCCTCCATGATTTTTCTCAGAATAATAGTGGCTCTATAAATATATCTGCTACAACTATTCTTTTGATATTAAAAGACAAAAGTTTTCAGAGCCTAGAAACTTGAACTTATTTAAAAAAGACTACCTGCTCTCTCTTCTCTCACCTACCTTAGCTTTAATTCTCTCTTTCTAATGTTATTTCTATCTTTTTCTTTTTGAAAATCATTTTCCTTCCTGGAAAAGGCAGAAGTGAAACATGAGCTAAGGAGTCTGCACTTCTCTCCAGCACTTGCTAGCATTACAGTATCTTCTCCAAGTTATTCTTCTTACTCTAACAGAAAAACAAATGACCTCTTAGTTGCCAAAGACTCAGTTCATTTTTCATTTTAGTCTATTACTGTTTCTTAGTCGTTCTTGGTTATATTCCGTTTCTTGCCATTTTCACACGGATTTTTTTTTTAATTCTTATAGAATCATATTGAGTTCTTCCTTCTATTCTTACTGAAATAATTTGCAACTGTGTGACCTGAGCTTCCTTTTCAGAACCTCACAGAACTCAACACACTCCTTTTAAGAGTCTCAGGCTATGAAATCTGCAGATCCTGAGCCTAGGCATCATGTCTGATGACGAACACCACTACTTTCAATCAATATTCTGCATCAGACACTGTCTTATTCACTAATTCCCAAGTGATTGATGTCCATCAGGGACCCTACCTTAAACTTTTTGAGTAGAGTACTTAGTGCAGTGCTAGCCATATATTAAATGCATAACAAAACAAAATTAAAAATCAGTGGAACAGACATATTTTCTGTTCTCAGGGAACCCAAAAATCAAAGGAAACAACACAAACCGATCAATTATTAATAGCAAAGATAGGTAAATGAATGTAGGCCCCAAAACTTCCTTATTATACTTGTCAAAGTCTTTCTTAGAAAACAATGATAAGTAACCTGGAAATGTTTTTTAAAGTTCTTATGATTCACCTGTTAAATTCCAATAAGTTTCCCTGTACACTTCTAAACTTCTCAGGTAGGTCACAGGGAGGGGAGGGCAAGGAATAAGGAGAGAGTAAAGCATGAAATAACTTCAAGCAAAGCAGTAACATTTTTGGACAAATTTTCTGGAACACTGACTATACTACATGCTGTTTTTAATTATCCATTCTACTTGAGAAAAACAGACATTTGGATCGTTCAACAACAGAAAAATCATTTCAGGGAATTCCCTGGCAGTCCAGTGGTTAGGACTCCGGGTTCTCACTGCCAAGGGCCCAGATTCAATCCCTGTTCAGGAAACTAAGATCTCACGAGCCACACAGCGCAGCCAAAAAAAAAAAAAAAAAAAAAAATCATTTCACCTGGTTTTCTAATTCTTTCAGGAAAATTACCTTATTAATTATATTTCATGTGGACTAATGATCAAAAGTGTTTTGCAACCCCAAGCTCACATTAACTGACAGGCAAACATAAACATGTTAAACAGGAGAGAAGTCAGCCTAAAATGAAAAAACCACCACCTACCACTGATAACTCATAAGTGGGTAACTATGGAAAGCAAATACTTCAAGGTCATGAGCTCTGAAATAGGACTACATGGATTCAAATTCTGAGTCTCCCATACTAGCTGAGCGCCCTTAAATAAGATATTTAACTTTTCTGTGCTCAGTTTCCTCAGGTATAAAATAGGTAATAGTATATACCTTACCAAGTTGTTTCGAGGATTCAATAACCTAAATCCTGTTTGGGCTTAAAACAATAACTAGTTCATAATAAGTACTCAAAAATGGTTTTTCTTATTATAGCTATTTTTAATGATATTTTAAATAAGATACAAGATCCATATAAACACATCCTCCCAATTTCATACAACTTTATTCAACTTTCTATTGACTGAGCCTAATAATTAATAAGTTATCATCCTTAATTGGAAAAGATCTTTGTTTTCAAGTTCAAGAAATTTTGCTAACTTACACGTATCATCCTTTTGGATAACAACATAATTTGGGGGAAAGTAATTCACGAGATCAACCACGTTTAATCCATTCTAATCAGATAAGCTCTAAATTCACTTTAAAGTTGACAAAAATCATCCATTTTAAGTTTAAGCAGGCTACTCTCTAAATACTATTGTCACTTTACTGTCAAAAGCCCTTCCTTGTCAAGAAGACTCTCTCCTTCTAAGGACACACCCACCCATCATCAGAATATCATCTCGAGCTTGCAAAGTCAATGGCTCAATTACAACTAGAATGTTTGGGCAACAACAGGCACAAAGCCCTAGGTACCAGTGGAGAAATCCTGGGAAGGTTCTCTCCATTTAATGTCTTACTCATTGTGTATCAGGAAAAAAGGACAGCAAAGCCACTTCCTTGGACACAAAATCGCTAGTCATTTTGAAGTCAGGGGCCTAGAGTCACTATCCAACGTAAATACATTAGAGCAGCTCCATGAAATCACCGAAGACTGCTACTGCCCACATGTAAGGGAATGCAGTGAAAATCCGAACCAGAAACAAATCACAGGTCACTATATTCCAAAAGAAACAGGATTTTTTCCCCTCATCTGCAGAACAAAAGTCTTCAATGAAAGACGTGAGTTTAAAGGTCTCTTAACTTCCTGATAGAAAATTAAAGCTCAACAAGTTGGCAATAAAATTGAATTACACTACCAATAAACTGTATGGATGCATTCCTATGTTCCCTCACTCCAACCAAAAAAAAAAAAAAACTTCACGCAGCATTTCAGGTAAAAGAAAGCAATCCACTTGTAGCACTTACCTGCAGCTTGTCCAGTCTTCGCCAGGAGAGACCCCAGTTCCAGGATGCTCTGCTCTTTGACCTGCACTGCCTCCTCATCATTCTCCTGAATGTCACGCTTCACTGGGAGAGGAAAATGCAAACTCTCTTAAAATTCTGACAAAAAATGAATACTAAAGGAAATTTCACCCTCACAAGACCAACTACAAACTCAAACAGTTAGCAAAAGACAAATTCTAGAGAGTTTTAAAAAAAAAACTCTAAACAAGAAAAAGTAAAATGATCATGTAGTACATGTCCCATGTATATCATAAGAACAGATTCCTCTCTTTTGATTTTAAATGTGCCTTTTCATTCTACCAATTAGAATTTCCCTTACCCACATACATTGAGATTTCTGTTGCTGTCACTTGGTTAATGCAAAATTCAAACAAGTTCTTCCAGTTGTGGTGGTAAGCCCCATGCCAGGAACTATGTTATGTGAAAATATTAAATATACCTGTCTGTGCATTTACCTGCCACAAACTAAAATCAAATGACCAAGTTACTGATAACTATAAAGTCAAAAGTCTTTCAATAAACTTTAGGCCTGTGGAGAGCCTCAGCTGATGGGTGTGTTAGGGATAAATAATTCTACAAAGCCATTCAGGAAACATAACCCTGTCAAAGCTCCAGTGTGATCCTTAGGAGGGAATGCTACTTTAAGGGATTCAGGACCTGTTAAAATAACTTCGTGCTATCTGTCCCACTTCCAACTGTTAATAACTATTCTACCACTCAAACACTGGACAGCCTCTTCAAGTTTGTAGTGATAATTTTAGCAATCATCACTAGTTATCACTTCTCTCACAAAGCATCATGACTTGACAAAAACCAAGATTTTGATACTCCATGATGGAGTCCGGAAAAAGTAAGGCTGTCAACCATGATGACTCAAGCTTGTTCTAACAGGAAAGCTTTCAAGGAAACTCTCTCCCAGTATAGTGGGCAAGCAAGAAATACTCTAATTATAATGTTTACCATAATTCGCACTTTATAAAAGACAACGTAGTAGGCAATAGACGCAAAAAATAAAATAAAATCCATGCGTCTCACATTAGTTCTAAATACTAGTGTGTATTCACAGGAAGAAAATACACATTGAAAATGACTCTGGTTCTTAACTATAACTGACTTAAGTCAAGATCAGAACTTCAAAAGGAAACACCCTTTATTTACCAATATCATCCATTCACTGATGCATCTTAACCCCCACTTCCTCCCTTTTTCTAGTAACCCCAAAGATAAAGACATCCAGATCTTGTCACTGTCCTTCCTCCATGAAAGTCGGGAGTACCAAAATTCAACGGACTAATGAGTCGACATAAAAGCCAACAGCCCTGAGGTCCCACATACACGTGCAAACTACTTGTTGATTCAACCCGAATCTTCTCAAGCTATATTAAAAAAGATCACACTACTACATGTGCAGTGAAGAGCTAGCCCATGCCCTAACTGAACCCTTGATGGCTGAACATTAAACGCCCCCTCTGTCATCGTAAATTTATTTCTGGTCACACCTGAATCCCAGTAGAAAACTGTCGGAAGCGACGGGCTCCGGCTCCCATTTCAGTTTTCCAGTCGTGTGCAAGGTGTAAGGCAATCATACTACAGTGCTAACATGTTTTTCTTTGATTTTCTCCAGCAACGTGCAGCCGGCCGGTTCCAAAGAGTTCCCAGAACTCCGCGGCTGACAACTAACTCCCCGAACTCTCTTCCACCCTCTACGGCAGACTAGGACGATTAGTCACCTCCTCTGGCCGGGCGGTCCCACGCCAACACCTCGCTCTTACCCCCTACACGGGGGGCAAAGGAACGTCTCAGTCACCTCCCCAAACCAAATGCCAATCCGAGGTGTGTGTCCCCTCGGTATTTCAAACCACACTCAGAAAGAGACCCCCTGAAGTGGAGCCTTCCGCGGTGGGGCTGCGAGAAGTAGCAGCTCCCAGCGTCCCGGGGAAGGAAACTCCAAGAGAAGAACGAGCGCTTGCGCTCGCGCTCCCACCCGAGCAGGCTGGGCTGAGAACAACGGCGGGAAATGCCTGTCCAGAGAGGGTTTCGCCAAGGCCCTCAACACGAGGCGCTCAGCCCAGTTCGCGACAAGCCCGCCGGCCAGCACCGCTCGCGGTCCCGGGCCAGCCCGCACGGGCCAGAGCGGGAGACAAGGCTGGGTAGTGGTGGGGCCCCGGCTCGGCCCACTCTCCCACACCGCGCCGAGCCCACCGTGAGTCAGCAGCCGGCGAGTGGACGCCGGGGTTGCCTCGGGGCTTCCCACCGGGGTGGGGACCAGGAAGCCCCAAGGAGCTCCGAGCGGCCTGAGACCCCGGCCCGGCCCCCCTCACACACACAGTGAGTCAGCAGCACCAGAGCCGGCTAGCCCGGCCCCGCTCCGCCGCCGTGGACCGACACAGGCCGAGCTGGGCCGGTGGGGCCGGAAAGGGGGCGCGGCGACCTTTACCGATGGAGTGGAGGATGTCGATGGAGGCCTCCCGGTCGGTGCTGAGTAGAGACTGGGCTCTCTGGAACTCCACCACTGCCGCAGCCGCCATCTTACCGCTCTCACACCGTACCCGGCCGAGGCCGCCGACGCCGGAAACACACGCCCGGAAGGCCCGCCCTCGCGCCTCTCCCCGCTCCCCTCATTTGCCCCGCCTCCTCCACTCCCAGAGCACCACGGGAGTTGTAGTCTCTCCGCGGGGCGGGGAAGGAGGGATGTAGGGGTGTGGATGAGAGCTGGGGAGCTTGCCGCCCACCAGCGAGGCTCTCCAGCACCGCCCAGCGGCTACCCACGAATAAAAGAGGCGGTGTCTAGCAATAGGAGCCCGAGGCTAATCCCCACCCACCCTAAAAAGAGGCCTCTTAACCCCAACTCCCCTCGCTCGCCCTTGACAGTATTTGAGCACCCGGTGGGTATCTAGTGAAAGCTGTTTAGTTTTCTTTGTAGCTTCCACATTCGGCCATTCATTCAGGGCAATAAATGATCTTATAAAGTGCTCACTATGTGGCAGACAAAGAATAGCACCATTCAAATGCGTTCAAGTGTCCGGACTCGCGCGCGCGCGCGCACGCACACGCGCGCACGCACACACACACACACACACACACACTTTCCAGGCTACAATCCTACAGAATCCTAGCCAGGCTGTGATTAAACGCACCAGTATTAGAGAAAACTGATGTTAGAAAGTAAAATATCATCTTTGCCCCCATTCACTCAATCCCTCTTGGGGGGTCACATAGAAATCTAACAGCTACTCCAACTCCCCAGATCAATAAAGAAAAAACGGATTTTTCCTTCCAATGTCTCCAGTGCCTTCAACTAAAATCACAGGTGTCTGAAAAGCTGTCAAGTAGAAGGGAAAAAAAGACATTCTATGTGCCCACTGAGGGTTGAACTTAAAGGAGTACTAAAACGTATACAGTCAGTGCAGTATGAGGAAGATCTTCCTGCAGGTGAAGACAATCCAAAAATGCAATATGCTGGGACTTCCCTGGTGGTCCAGCGGTTAGGACAACACCCTTCCAATGCAGGGGGCATGGGTTCAATCCCTGGTCGGGGAACTAAGATACTGCATGCCGCATCTCCCAGCCAAAAAAAAAAAAAAACCAAAAAACAATATGCTGTCCCCTAATGGAACCTGTAAAGGAACCAACTTTGCACTCCTCTGTGTCTGGGTTAGGCAATTTATATGTCTATTTCCTTTTACTTTACCAGCAATGTTCTGTGAAGAAGATATTATTTACACCCCATTTATAGATGAGGAAACAGGGGGTTTTAAGTGATTTGGTGAAGCTCGTATGGTAATTGACAGCACTGAGATCTGAGAGTTAGGGAATGGGTTCCTAGTTCCTGGATGTGTTCAAATGAAAACTGGATAACATCTCATCAAGTCGTAAACAGGATTCATGACATTGATTGGGGAATTGGATAGAGTGGCTTCTAAATGTCTCCTAAAACTGAGCCTTTCTTTGCTCAAAAAAGGCATTCCTCACATCTCAATTTGGTATGCAATTAATATTGTACCAGAATGTTAATGGGCTGTAAAATTCCAAAGCTGAGACCAACAGGCCATACGTATCCCCACCTTCTAAAGAAGCGTTACCAGTTACATCCCCAAAGAACTTGCTAAAAAGTGACTAGGCCAGTCCTGTAACCTTCATCCACTCCCAGCCTACAGCAGGGAGACATAAAAATTCTAAAGGAATTCATTAGAAGAAATCATAGAATAGGACAGTGTGCTTACCTCACTACAAAAAGGGGGTACTACAAAAGACTAGGGGTGTCTGCCAAACCTCTCTCCCAAGCTGGTGAGTCTTGCTGACTGTAGGAAATTTTAAGTTCATCTCTGCGCAACCACCATTGTGAGAGTTGGAGGTGAACCAGGTATGTTTCTCCGGGAGTTTGGGGCCTTCGTGCACATTCATGAAAAGAGTCACCCACTTTTGGACTGCAGAATTCTGAATTAGTGAAGTTGGTTGATACACCCCACAACAGGACAAGGAGAAAGGGCAGCAGTGAGGCAGCCTCCACTACCTGTGTTTGACATGCGCCAAGTGCAAAAGTAGATTACCCAGGACCATCTTGAAAGGACCTACTCAGTAGGGCCATCTGCCAGAGTGAGGAGACCTATAATAAAAGGCTGGAATGATGGACTTCAGGAAGCATTCACTGAACGGAGATTGTGAGGTCCACCAGCGGAGCTGCCAAAGAACCCACAAATGCTTTCAACAAGAGAGAATCAGCACCTATACTTTCAATCCAGTAACCATGATAGCACTCTGTTTTACTTTCTACCTAGGACATAACACAGTCTGTGATTTTATTATTTCACCTGTTTAAAGCTCATCTCCCTCCACAAAGTTTCAGGGACCTCATCAATCTTGTCCAGTTATAGTCCCAACCCCTACAATAGCAGCTTGCACAAAGGGCAACCACTCAATAAAGATTTGTTGGGTAATGAGTGCTAAAATCTGTCCTTCCACAATCTTCTGCTACCCTAAATGTCCATGTCCTACACTATGTGACTATTCACTTGAGCCACTGCTGACTGGATTGGGGTGAGTGTGAAAGGGCTGTCACAGATTAACCAGTGACCTAGGGCATATAGGGACTGGCCTGAAATGATTAGCTGGACCAATACAATTCCTCCCTCGGGAATTGGGGAATTGAGACCCTGAGCCAGTTAGCCAAGGGAATGGAAATCAAAATCTGTCACTTGGAACCAACTAGAGCCAAGTTGCTAGAGAGAAAACTCAGTAGATGAGTGGAGAGAAGCAGGAATATCATGGAAGGAAATCCAAATACCTCCATAGAAGGCCACCTCAGTTCCTATCAACTTTCTACTTTCCAGCTCTTCTCCCATGAGGTCCACCCACACCATATTCCCCATTCTTGAAATACTGTGACATTTCCTTTCCAAATATCTTCATTATTCAATCATTATTATGTGAAGAAGAAAGGTCCAGTGAGGTGTCATTATGTTTTTAATGGCTCTCTATTAAAGATATTCCTTTATCTTTCTTTTTAACAAAGTGAGAGAAGGCAAGAGTATCTAGATGGAGTTTAGATTTCCTTGTTTTTGTTTTTATGGATACATTCTAGTTATGGCCAATAATACTACTGGTTTTCCATTGAAGGTAGAGACATAAAATTACAACGAAAAACAAAGTGGGTCAATTTAAATAACTTTTTCCATGTGGACATGGAAAAAGTCAGGAATATGTACAATAAGCAAATGACTATTTGGGCTAGAAAACCAAATCCTGATTTTAATATCACTGTGTAGACAACAATCTACCTTTCCTTATCATTCTTTTTATTCCAGAATCACAACTCTAATTGGAAGACCCAGTTAGTCCTTTAGGTTCCTGCCCTAGATTTATAATCTTTAAAGATGACTTTCAAGTTACTCCTGGCAAAGGCACACTACATGCTGTAGAAGAACAGTACGGAATTTGAAGTCGGACAAACATGGAGCACAAATCTTTACTACCAACTAATTGTCAAATTACTTAAACTCTCTGAGTTTGGTCATCATTAAAATTATTTTAAAAATCTACTTCACTTTATGGTTGCACAACAATGTGAATGTGCTTAACATCACAGAACTGTGCACTTTAAAATGGTTAAAATTGTAAATTTTATTATGTATGCTTTACCACAATAAAAAAAATCTACTTCACAGAAGTATTTGAAGATTATATTTTCAAAGACAGTGGAACACTTCACCACTATGACTGACACATGTAAGTGCTCATTAAATGGCAGCTATTAAAATAATCATCAAGCTGCTGAATAAATTAGCTGTGGCACACACTACTCCCCTTCCTCAGGGAGCCCACTTGGAGGGCTAAACAAATCTAATCGGTGATTTTTATAGCAATAGAGGGGCAAACAACTGTCAGTTCTGTTTTCCATCTTAGACTTCCTCACCCTTGGTCTGGCCTCTTTTCCCTCTCTATCAAGCTTCTTTCTGTCCCAAGACAACTCCCAAACACACTACAAAGCCCTAATCTCCCCTCATGCTATCTATAGTCCAAAGCTATTTCTTTCCTCTCTGTACTTGTTAATTTTTCACTGAGCTTTCTTTGTATCACATAGTTGAGCAAATAGGGGAATGCTATAATGTACTATCCTGCTAATACGAGAGTATATACTCCTCCTCTTTCTTCTATGCCTATACTCTGTGCAGCAGACAGGAAGCTAAGGTTAGGAATTCTAAGCTAGTACTGATCCCTCAACTCTACACATTCCCTGCCATTGGAGCTATAGAGAGAGAAAGAGAGAGGGGGAAAAAAAAAAACTAAAGAGTATACAAAGTATGTCATTATTATCTTTTCACCCTCTTTGGAAATCCTTCTCTCTCACACTGCCACCTCTCCCCAGACCTCCAATACCTTGCTGTATTTGTGTTTTATTATGGTTCTCCTTCAGTGAAAGTCTGTCAGTGATAAACTTTGTCTTCGGCTGAAATGTCTTTATTTTACTCTCATTCTTAATCCATCGTTCCAGTGGGTACAAAGTTCCTACACTGACACTTATTTTTACTCAGCATTTCAAAGATATTAAAGATGACTCTTCTCAGTCTAATTGAAGTTCCTTCATAGATAATCTGTCTTTTCTCTTTGGTTAATTTTAATATCTCTTCTGTCCTAGGCTGTCTACAGGTTCACTACAAAATATTTACACTCTGATGAAGTCTTTGAGTCTGAGGATTCATGCCTTACATGAATCCTGGAAATTTCTCAACCATATCTCTTCACATACTGCCTCCTCTACTTCTCTTCTCTCTGGAAATCTTTTTAGACATAAGTTAGATCTACATTGTCCAACACGGTAGTCACTAGCCACATGTGGCTAGTGAGCACTTGAAATGTGGCTAGTCCAATCTGAGCTGTGGTACAAATGCAAACTATCAATACACACTGTATTTTATTAAAGACAGTATGGAAAAAAAGTAAAATATCTCAGTCACAATTTTTATACTGATTATATGTCAAAATGATATTTCAAATTAATCTCACCCATTCCTTTTTACTTTCTTTAATGTTGGTACTATGAATTTTAAAACTATATACTTATCTCACATTATATTTCTATTGGACTGTGCTGTTAGACTATCTGCTTCTTTTCACCATATTTCTTATCTATTCCATCTCCTCATCTCTCTGTGCTACATTCTAGGTAATTTGTAGAAAGTTATTTAATAGTTCACTGATTATATCATCTGCTGCTTCTAATCTGCTATTTAGTCCATCCACTAAGCTTTAATTTTAATGAAATTTGAAATATATATTTCCATTTCCACAAGATTGATTTGGTCCTTTTTCCAAACTGTCCCTTTTTCAAAGTATTGTATTATTATGCTTTGGGTTCCTTCTTTCATGTTCTTAATCATTTAAGCCAAAGTCTATAATCTGTATCTGATAATTATTTGATGTTCTTGGGGATCTAATCCTACAGGTTGTTGTGTCTGCTGACTCTCCCTCCTGGAGGATTGTCTCCTCATGTGTTTGTAATTTTGGATTGTGAGCTCATCTTCAGCAGGGTTTTATCTTCCTTATTCCTAGGAGACCTAGGTTGGGTTTGCTTCTGCCAACCTGTCCTGATATCACTGTTCCATGACAGTAATTTATGTTAGTTTACAGACTTTGGGGAATTCCTACACTATACAGATAATAACAGACATGAAGAACAAAGGCATCTACCAAAAAGATAACTGATGTCCCTGAGATAAGGAACCTAACAAATAAAATGGGAAAATCATTTAAAGAAATAATTTTTGAAAAGTTCTCTTTTACAAATGAAGAAATTAGTTACAGATGGAAATAACAAACCATGTTCCAAGAAGGAAAAAAAAAAAAATGACACAGAATGGTGACACCGATCTCTATCCCAGTTGAGTTGCTAAACATCAAAGAAGTCTTTGAACAACCAGACAGACAAAGCAAGTCGACTAAAAGGCGTGAAGTGGAGTGGGAATCAGTCTTATCTCAGATGTCTCTAAGGCAAGATTCAATGCCAGAAAACAGTGAAATATTGCCACAAATTTGAGAAAGAAAGAAAAACGTGGCCCAAGAATATTGTTAAATATAAGAGAAACAGACAGATATTCTCAACCCAAAAAAAATCAGGGAATACAAGACAAAGTGCTTTTCTAGGAAAAAAAATATTGACAAAAATCTATGGATTAGGGACTTCCCTGGTGGTGCAATGGTTAAGAATCCGCCTGCCAATGCAGGGGACACAAGTTCGAGCACTGGTCTGGGAGGATCCCACGTACCGTAGAGCAACTAAGCCCGTGTGCCACAACTACTGAGCTTGTGCTCTAGAGCCTGTGAGCCACAACTGCTGAAGCCTGGGCACCTAGAGCCCATGCGCCGCAACAAGAGAAGCCACCGCAGTGAGAAGCCCGCACACCGCAACAAAGAGTAGCCCCCGCTTGATGCAACTAGAGAAAGCCCATGTGCAGCAACAAAGACCCAACCCAGCCAAATAAATAAATAAATAAATAAAATTTTTTAAAAATTAGTGGTTTAAAAAAAAATCCATGGATTAAAACAATGAACTCAATAATGGGAAGGCACTGCTGACAGTAAGCAGTGATTCCATTTAAATATAGAACTAAGACTAAATAGGACAAAAAGTAAATGTCATAAACCCTGACAAATAATAACATCAAAAACAGGTGGGGAGAGAAGACAGAAAGTTTATCAGTGTTAGCTTCAATTTCTTCCTCTATCCATAGTAAGATGTTAAGCAAGTATCCAAAAATAAAACATGTGGTAAAATATACAATGATTTCAATTATTTAATGTTTTTAATGTCCTTTTTCTTAATTTTGAAGTGTCTGGAAAATAATAGTTCTTCCAATGAAGAAATATTTACTGAAGTTCAACCATTTCTTGAATTTTACTTTCTTTTTGCTGTTGTTGTTAAATTTCTGAGGAAAAAAGTAAGTAGAGAAAAGTAGTAGGAATTATAAAACAAACTCTTACATTCCTACCACTCAGAATTAATAATTATAAATGTGTCAAATGTGATGCATCGTTTTAGGGAATAAAACATTAAAGAGAGATAACTAATGTCCCTTTTAAGCTCCATTCTTAGTCCCATCTCTCCTATGCAGAGCAAAAACTTTTCCATTCAGTTTACGTAGATAAACAGACAGATAGATAGATATCAGTAACTGATATATAGTATTGCCTTGTGCGAACAATCATTTTTTATTTATATAATGATAGCATATCAAACATATTATTCTGCATCGTGTTTTCATTCATTGTTCAATGAGCTGCATATAAGAGCTAGTTTATTCCTATTAACAGCATAAATTCCACTGTGTGACTATTCCACATTTATTCATGCATTCCACTATTAATGAACACTTAGACTGTTACCCTTGGATTTATTTTTTGCTGTTACAAACAATGCTCCCATGAACATCCTTGCACAAGTGTAAAAGTTTCTCACTATACCTAGAAGTGTAATCATTGGATTATAAAAATAGGCACATTTTCAATTTTATTAGATACTGCTAAATTGCTCTTCCAAATGACCATGTGTCAATACACCCAACCCTCAAAAAAAAGGAAAAAAAATTTTTTTTAAAGAAAAAAAAAAATACACCCAACCCTTTCTCAAGTGGTGTGACAGAATACCATTTTCTCCATATCTTCGACAGTACTTGATATTTGGGGCCATCTAAGTGAAATAGTATCATGTTGTTTTGTATTTGCCTAATACTAATAGGGTTGAGATTATTTGCATGATGGCAGACGGAGTCTTCCTTTTAAAAAATGAAATTTCCTCTTAAAAAAATTCTCCTCTATATATAACACTTTGGTATTAAATTGCTACTCTAGATGACTTTTGGCTACTATTTGCTTGCTGTATCTTCTTCTATTTAATATTTAGGTTTTTTATGTTGTTTTACATGTGTCTCCTGTAAATATCATATGGCTAGATTTTGGCATGTGTGTGTAATTTTAATCCAAGCTGAGCTTTTTTAAAAGTAGTGTATTTAAAAAAAAAAAAAAAAAAAGTAGTGTATTTACTGCGGTAACCTACATGGGAGGGAAGTCCAAAAGGGAGGGGATATCTGTATGTGTATGGCTGATTCATTTTGTTGTGCAGTGAAGGCTAACACAACATTGTAAAGCAACCATACTACAATAAAAATTAATTTTAAAAAAGTAGTGCCTTTAACCCATTTTCTTTATGGTAATTTATAAAATAAATTTTGAGCATTCTACTTAATGTATTTTCTCCTTTTTATCTCCCCATTGCCATATTCCTGACTTCCACTGGATTGATCATTTTTTCACTCAGTTTTTTTCTACTCTCTTTTGTTTGTTTTTGTTTTTTGGCCACACCACATGGAGTGCAGGATCTTAGTTCCCTGACTAGGGATGGAACCCATGTCCCCTGCAGCGGAAGCGCAGAGTCTTAACCACTGGACCGCCAGGGAATTCCCCCTCTACTCAACTTTTAATCTTCTACGTGGCTACCTTTAAATTGTTACACATATAAACATTATTTTTCTAATAATATCTAGAGGTAATCAATATCTGTATCTCCCCCTTGAAAAGACAGGGTTCCAAAATCCTTGGCATGTTTTCACTTCCTCTTGCTGAGTGCTTCCCTGCCCTAATACACCATACCTACCACATTGTTATGACTGGAATTTTGGCTCATAACTACTTTAAAACTTTTAAATCCAATTAATATTTAGACAATAAGTTCCGCTCATTAATTTGCTTACTGTTTCTTCTTGTACATCATCCTTGTTCTTGCAAAGCACATCTTCTGTCAAAGAAACCAACTTAAAAAATGACATACCTGTAGGAGTATCCTTTGTGTGCACCTACATTGGAGCACCCCTAGGGTAAGGCAGATGTTTCACTTCTGGATAAAACTGAACCTGGGTGTGAGGCTGCAGAAAATCTAACTAAAATAACTAAAAGTAGTTATTTCAGAGTGAATTTATGCGTGGCAAATTTTCTAAGCTCCTTCTGTGCCTCTAATTATTTATATTTTCTCCTCAAATTTGTGTGATGGTTTGGCTGGAATATAATTCCTAATTGCAACATTTATTTTCCTTTCAGCACTCTGAAGAAATTGTTTGTGAAATGGGCAGGTATAATTCTGACTTAAAAAGAAATGTGGGACTTCCCTGGTGGCGCAGTGGTTAAGAATCTGCCTGCCAATGCAGAGGACGCGGGTTCGTTCCCTGGTCTGGGAAGATCCCACATGCTGTGGAGCAACTAAGCCCGAGCACCGCAACTCCTGAGCCCACGCGCCTAGAGCCCATGCTCCGTAACAAGGGAAGCCACCTCAACAAGAAGTCCGCGCACCACAATGAAGAGTAGCCCCCGCTCGCCACAAGTAGAGAAAGCCCGCGCGCAGCAACGAAGACCCAACGCAGCCAAAAATAAATAAAATAAATTTTTTAAAATAGGAGAAATGCGACATGAAAAAATTTGTCTCTTGGTTGCAATCTTGTGGACCTAAAAATACTTTCTTTATGCAAGAGTTGCAACATGCTGTGACTTGCCATTCTCTATGCCAATAAGAAATACAAAGATACAAAATATTTACAATCCATCAACTAAAGAAAGAGCCTTGATCAAGGAGAGTAAAAGGTCTCAAGTTAAATTTGACATGCTCTGTTTTCTATCTTAAGTTACAGCCCTTCTTGCTGTGCTTTGTGGCAGAGATAATATCTCCTTGAGATATCAAATTGTTTTATGTCAAACCTTTTAACATGTGAAATAAAATCTCCTCACTCCAATGTTTGGGTTAACTCCAAAGCTCATAAAACATGTTTCAAAGAATTGCATAAAATCAAAATATCAAATGTTAAGAAATATTGGTCCATAACATACACCTATTATTATTCATTTAAATTATAAATTGTCTCAATTCTTTTATGTATGCATTTTCCCTCCAATGTATAGATAATGTGTAAAACTTCTGGGCAGAGAGAACAGTTCAGTTTTCTGGCCTCCCTGTGCTATCAAGCTTGAGTTTAAAGATACATCATGAAGTCTTCTAAAAAAAAGAACATAGCATGAAGCTCTGTTTTTCCCACATGCTCCACAGCATTCTTGTGTCAGAGGTTGCTGAAGAAAAGTCACATGCCAATCTGATTCTTATTCTTTTCTCAGAAATCTACTTTTTCTCTCTGATAACTTTAAGAGTGTCTTTTATTTTTTGATGCTCTAAAATGTCATTATTACATGACTCTATACAGGCTTTTTCTTATTTATTCTGTCCAGCAATTATCTCCAAATCTATAAATCACAAATAGAATTCACGTTGTTTTTCTTTAAATAAAAACAGTAAAAATATTGTAAAATTTATATAAAGGAGAAAAGTCCATGAATAGCTGAGCTAACCTTAAAAAAGAAGAGAAAATGGGGAAAAGGAGGCTTGCTCTACCAGATATTAAGACACATTGCAAGGCCATAATAGGTGGGTATCAGTGCAAAAGGACAAAAGGAACAAGGTAGAAAACTCTAAGAAGGACCCATTTATAATGGGAATTTGATATACAATAAAGGAGGCATCACAAATCAATGGGGAAAGATGAGATCATTTATTAGGTGGAGTTGGAAAAACTTGCCCACTACATGGAGAAGAATAAAACTGGATTGCTACCTAACATCATCTGTAAGGGTGAACTCCAGATGAGTTAAGGAAATAAATGTGAAAGTAAAACCATAAATCCAACTGAGTAAAATGTAGGATGAACTTCGTGACCTAGAGACAGGGAAGAACTTTAAATGTCAAAAGCACAAACCAATACAGGAAAACAATCGAGAATTTGATTATATCAAAATTATTTCTATCCATGAAAGATACCACATAAACAAAGTTAATAGGTGACAGAATAGAAGGAGGCATTTGCAAAGTCTAAAACATATAGGGGATTAACATCTAAAGTATACAAGGACTCAAGGTCCACCTTTCTGTTCAGCCATTCTCAGCACTGCTTTTGTCCCCAAGTGGTTGCAAGATGACCACTACAGCTCCAGATAGTGTATCCTCACACAACTGCATCCAAACACAGGAAGCAGTCGTTCCTTGTGCGTCTCTTGGTATTGTGGAGAAATACTCATAGAAGTCGCCTAGCAGAACTCCTGTCTGGTCCCACTGGTCAGGACTGGATCACACATCAATGCCCCAGTTGCAAGGGTGACTGGAAAAACAATTGGTGGGCATGTTCAGCAACTATGGTGGGAGACAGCCTGGCCAGCAGGGGAGAAGGGTTGGAGAACAGCAGTTAGAGGATTAACAAAAAACGTTGCCATATCTGCCCTCCATTTTCTCCACTTTCTCCTGTCACTCCTATTAGATAGATGTGAGCACTTGATCTACCCCCCCATGGCTTTCATTCCTCCACCTACTTTCTTTTCCTACTGCATTCTGAGAGAATTTCTCCATCCAGTTTTCCAGAACAGTATTCACTCTTCTGTGTATCCACTCTGCCATTCAACCCACCTATTGTTTTATTTCAAAAAGTATGTTTTTCATTGTTAAGAGCTCCAATTTACTTCATTTTTGTAATGCCTGTTCATGCTCTGTGGATGCAATATCCTTGCATCTCTCTGATTTTATTCTAAAGGTTTGTTCCAATTTTATTAGCTTTGTTTCCTCAAGTGAAATTCTTCTCTTTTATTAATTCCATTTCGAGGTGCTACTCAAGTATACGGGGATTATTTACCCAAGATCCAGTTTTTCCACTGAGATCAGTTTTATGGTATGTGAATTATATCTCAATAATGCTGTTTTTTTGTTTTTTGTGGGTTTTTTTAAAGAAGGAACTGATTGCTTACACTTCTGCCTCTGAGAGGAGTACTCAGACTTTTCCTTGGGCCTCTGAAATTACACTCTGTACTAGCGAGGCTTGTTTGGAAACCCATCCTGTGCAAGAACTGGAGCATTATTAGCCTTACAACAATTTATAAAGGGCTTTGTGGCATCTACAACTTGCTCCATTTGTTTTTCCTCCACTGGGCAGAAGTAAAATGATTAAAAATAAGTATCACAAGTTAGAACAGGACTCAAAGTGCTAGTGTTACTGTAGCTAGAGGCTAGAAGTGAAGTGACATCATGCTCTGCCTATCGATCTTAGGAGCTCCTTGGCAGAAGGGAGCTTATCAAGTATCCAATAGTGAAACTTTCACATATATTACTTCACTTCATCCTTAAAGCCACCTTTAGTAGCAGGCACTACAGATCTGTGTTTTACAGATGAGGAAACTGAGGCTAGTTTAGAGAAGTTAAGGAACTTGCCCAGAACCCACAATAAGAAAGTTGTGGAGTCACTGTAAAGCACCAGGGAATTATACAAAGATCAAGGAGAGTGAGAAGACATAAACTTACCTCACCTGAGACAACTCCAACAAACAAAGCCACTCAGATGTCACCATTCAATGGCTGTGTTCTTGGCAGGCATTTTGATACACAGGTATTTGGTAGCTTTTCTAAGGAAGTCTCCATTTCTCCTCGATTCTTTTTTTCAGAGACAATTTTTCATGACCTTTTTATTACCTGGATCATCTCAAGAGTATTTCACTGTCCCTCTCTGAAGAATATTCTAAGCCAAATAAATGTCCTACCTTTACCTGATGGTCTGGTGCAAGCTAGTAAATTCGAGGACCTCTTCCCTGACTTTGCTTCTCAGGACCTGATGAACACTTCTTCAAGATATGGCAACACAGAACCACCAGCATATCATCAGATCTGTGAAGTCTAGTCAGGGTTTTGTGTATCTCAGAGAGGGTCTTTCAAACTCATGTTTATTCTTAGGCATCACAGGGAGTCTGTTGTCTTTTATCGATTAGAGGTCGCTGCTTCAGTCGGTTTTAGCCATCTTTAGTAACTCATACCGCCGCCGCCCCCGCCCCGCCTCCACCACCACACACACTGATGCACACAGAGCTGCAAGGTTTCATCCTGCACAATGCTTCTCTGACCAGCCTATAGTTTACCATTGTTTTGCCACAGCAACAAGACCTATATAACAGAAGCCTGGTCTCAGATAACATCAGGACTTGCCTCCAGTTCTTATGACTTCTAGCCCAGGTTCGCTTTGCATTAGTCCAAGCTACATTTTATGTAGATGATTCTGACATATTATGTGCAAAATCTGGACAGAGCTGTATGGTTACTAGACAAATAAGCCGTCTGCATTAAGTTGGTAAATCACGAGCTACATTTTTAGAATGTTTCTCTTCTCACTTGGCTAATTCAATAATACAGATATCTGTCCAAATTTTAAACAAGAATTTTGTGCGGTCAGAATGAATTTTCCTAGTAGAAATTGTTTCTGGTACAAGGTGGTAGCATTTCCATTATGTAATGTATAAAGTAAATGTATTCAATATGTATAATCTGAGTTACTAGTAACAGCTTTTCCTGATACCTCACAGTTTCTCTTTGTTCATCACTATAATCAGTGAGATTAAAAGACAGAGATCTTACATATGACTCCTCATACACCTGGGTTTTCGATTCCATCTAGTATCTATAAATTTCCCTTTTCAAACCACCTCCTTAGGATCCTTATCAGAGAGCAAGGAACAGAAATTCTATGCCATTAGATCAGCAGAAGGTAAAAAGTACTCTCTACATATTATTCCATTTAATCCTCCCAACCCTTTGGAAATAGACATTATATAACAACAACAAAAAAGCACATTGCTATAAAAGATCAGAGGTAGTATTCAAATCCAGATATTTCCAACCTAAGAACTCATGTTCTTCCTTCTATACCATGATATAAGAAGCAGACACATTCATGTAATAATATGACACAACTGTAACATAATTTCTCATAAGAGAAATATAAAAATGTTCCCCCAAACTCATGGTTCCTTTTATTTAGTATAAAGAGAAAGGATTCTTGTTAGCTAGTAGAAAAACTGGAGAAGACTTTGGGAGAAAATAGCAATTAAGAGAGGCCTTTAAGGATGGATAAAACGTCAACAGGTCCTGAAAATATAGCCATCAAGTAAATTCGCCATGCAGATTCACAGGGACTGTCTCTCATAATCTTATCACTCTGAAAATTCCTCAGGACTTTGAATCCCTGCTCATCTTCAGAGTTCTCTCCATTCCATCTGCAAATGCTCCCTGAGCCCCACCCCAAACTCCTTTATAAATTTTCTTTCAAGACACTTAGGGTTATCATTGTTTAAAAATAGCCTATCAGCTCTGAGGCATAAGACTTTTTAACAGCACTCTGAATTCTACTCATCCCATGCATTATGATTCATTTGCATCTACCTAATAGTGTCTTATCTTGGTTTGTACTTCACAAGATTTCTTCCAGAGCCTTTATAAATATGGCCTGGTCTCTATTCCTCCTCAATAGCAATTCCTATTCTAAAAGCTAAAAGCAGTAGGCCTAAGGATGTGTTTATTTAAGTGTAATATGAACTGGATAAAGAGATCTAACAACAAAGCTAAAAAACAGAATGCATTTCCTTTGATGATCAAATGTTAACAACACACAATTTCAATAACTGGTACAGTAATATTTTCATGAAAATTTCTTTGTATTAACAATGGAAAACTAATGTTAGAAGGGAACTCTAACTCTTTACTGAGTTTACATACCTTTGAGGTGCAAATAAAATGTGCCAAATATTGCTCCAGCTGTTTGTATCATTGATAGTAGAATAATTGTACTTACTATATGCTAAGCACTGTGGTAAGATTTTATTTAATTTCCATTACCCTATAAAGTAACACTAGTGCTTTTTTTTACAAATGAAGGAATTGAGATTCAGAGAAGTTAAGTCACTTGCCCAGAGTTACAATGCTAGTCAGAGTCAGGATTTGAACCCAAACACTCTTGATTTGAGCCCAAATCACTCTGATGACAAAACTTCTGTTCTTTCAGTTACAGAATGTCACCTTCATCCCCAAATCCTGCACAAAAGAGGAGGTCAAATTACAGAACCAACATGAGATTTTCCCAAAATTATCAATTATCTCACGATGTCCCCACATGTGGGATGATGGTTAGTCACTAATCAAATCTGCATCTGAATTCCACAAAAGCAACCAGAGGTTAGTAGGCAATGTTAACACATGCCCTCTACCAGATATTGCAAATCTATCATCCAAAGGCCAGTCCTGGTGGAAAATCTTGACTTGGCCTTGGTAAGGAGACTAGCAGAGCCAGAGGATCTCCCTGAAGGCTAGCATTCTCTGATTTGATGATAGCACTGCTCAAAATAATTCCATTATTTCCTTGGGTAGACGTCTTATGTCAGAATAAATTATCAGAATAAAGGGATCCCATTCCAAAAGAAAACCAACTCCTAACAAAGCTTTTGTTATGGTGCTCACAGGGTCACTTCCACATGAAGTAAGGAACTCTACACAACACATAAAAGAATCTGCAGGGACTTCCCTGGTGATCCAGTGGTTGGGAATCCACCTTCCAATGCAGGGGACACGGGTTTGATTCCTGGTCCAGGAACTAGGATCCCACATGTCGCTGGTCAACTAGGTCTGCGCACCACAACTACAGAGCCCACACGCTCTGGAGCTCACGTACCACAACTAGAGAGAGGCCCGCGTGCTGCAACTAAGACCCAACACGGCCATAAATAAACAAATAGATAGACAGAGTTAAAAGAATTTATTTTAAAAAAAAAAGAATCTGCAATAGATTTGTATATTTTTCCTTGGTATCAGATGTGTATTGGTGTAATTAATATGTATATATGCTCCTGAAGGAGCACAAGTGTATTTAATATGAATGGATTATTTATTCATCACTGATGCCTAACTGAAAAAAAAGCAAATTTTTCTGAGTGTATAAGAGACATACCCTAGAGGAATGGTTTCTCTGTTTCTCAAAATTTAAAAATACCTTTCTACTTAATTATGTTATTGATATGCTGATCACTTCAACATCCCTGTGGAGCTAATAATGATAATAATCACAGATTTTCTGTTCTTCATTTCAGGGGCTTTTGTTTTTGCTGAAGTTTGACTCTTTTCATCTACTTCAAGCAATAGATTTGCCATGTTTTATTTCTCTCCATCTTTTTCAGATCTAAAAATAACAACACAAGGGCTTCCCTGGTGGCGCAGTGGTTGAGAATCCGCGTGCCAATGTAGGGGACATGGGTTCGAGCCCTCGTCCAGGAAGATCCCACATGCCGCAGAGCAACTAAGCCCATGCGCCACAACTACTGAGCCTGCACTCTAGAGCCTGCGAGCCACAGCTACTGAAGCCCGCGCACCTAGAGCCCATGCTCCGCAACAAGAGAAGCCACCGCAATGACGAGCCCGCGCACCGCAACAAAGAGTAGCCCCCGCTTGATGCAACTAGAGAAAGCCCACGCGCAGCAACGAAGACCCTATGCAGCCAAAAATAAATAAATTAATTTTAAAAAATAAAATAAAAATAACAACACAAAGCTACAAAGCATTAATTATCTAAAATATTTCTAATAAACAAAATTGCATTTTGGATGCAAGGGGCCAAATTATGCACATAGATTAATTACTCCTTCTACAAATACAATATCAAGGAGGGTGGCCTAGGTTCAATGTTCTAATATATCACTCAGATTTTTTGGAGGAAAAAAATTATAACTGTGGAAAATACAATTTTCAAAAGTATATCAAATCAGCTATATAAATTATAAAATATAATTCCAAAATGGTGTAAAAAAACACCAATTCTTCCTTGAAACAAAAAATGTAATATATCAAATCAACACATTGTGCACCTTAACTTACACAATGTTACATATCGATTATTTTTCTCTCAATAAAGTTGGAAAAAAAAGGAAAAAATATATAAGAGTATGAGTGCCATCAGTATCTATCATTAACACCTCCCAATAATGTCTCTCCCCTGATCACTGTTTTCATATAAACACTTCTGACTATATTCCAGTGTTGTCTGTTGATGTTACCTGAGGTCAGAGTCCTTGTCTTATCTTTGGGTTCCCAAGATCTAGTACAAAACCTAGCACAAAAACTACTCTATAAATGATCACTGAACTGAAATAAACATCCTTTATGTATCTCTGAGGCACAAGTGAAATAATATATGTAAAAGCACTTTGGAAATGACATTGGATTTGTCAATGATTTCTTGGATATGAAAAAACAGACAAACGACTTCATAAAAACTTTTTTACTTTTGTGCATCAAAAGACACTATCAAAAGAGTAAAAAGGCAACCCACAGAATGGGAAAAAATATTTGCAAATGATATATCTGAGAAGGGATTAATATTCAGGCTATATAGAGAATTCCTAAAACTCAACAGCAACAAGGACAACAAAAAACCAACCTGATTCAAAAATGGATGAAGGAAAAAAAAAAAAAAAAAAATGGATGAAGGACTTGAATAGACATTTCTCCAAAGAAGATCTACAAGTAGTCAAGAAGCACATGAAAAGACACTAAACGTCACTAATCATCGGGGAAATGCAAATCAAAACTACTATGAGATAACACTTCATACCCATTAGGATGGCCACTATCAAAAAAACCCCAGAAACAACAAATGTGAACTGTTGCTGGGAATGTAAGCTGGTACAGCTGCTGTGAAAACAGTATGGTGGTCCATCAAAAAATTAGAAATAGGGACTTCCCTGGTGGCACAGTGGTTAAGAATCCACCTGCTAATGCAGGGAACACAGGTTCGAGCACTGGTCTGGGAAGAGCCCACATGCCACGGAGCAACTAAGCCCGTGTGCCACAACTACTGAGCCTGCGCTCTAGAAACCGTGAGCCACAACTACTGAGCCCATGCACCTAGAGCCCGTGCTCCGCAACAAGAGAAGCCGCTGCAATGAGAAGCCCGCGCAACCGCAACAAAGAGTAGCCCCTGCTCACCACAACTAGAGAAAGCCAGCGAGCACCAACGAAGACCCAACAGCCAAAAATAATTTTAAAAAAATAAAGTTGTCTTAACGTTCCAGGTTTTTTACTTTTTCATACAAAATTTTTTTTTTAATTTTAAAAAATATTTATTTATTTACCTGCATCAGGTCTTAGTTGCAGCATGTGGGATCTTTAGTTGTGGCATGCGAACTCTTCATTGTGGCATGTTGAATCTAGCTCCCTGACCAGGGACTGAACCCGGGGCCCCTGCATTGGGAGTGTGGAGTCTTAGCCACACTAAGAGAAGTCCCCCATATAAATCTTAGATTATTGTCAAGTTCCAGGGAAAATCATTAGGCATACTGTTTATAGATTTGGAGAGAACTGTTATTTTTCTGATACATTTTTCCATCTATGATTCTATCTCCATGACGTCAGGACTTTTTTGTTCCCTGATAGTATCTTGCAATATTTTCCATTGCATCTTTCATTACATTAATTTCTGAGTAGCTTATGGTTTAAGTCACTATTATAAATTGGATCATTTTTCTATTACATATACTAATCGTTACTTGTAAGAATGCTAATCTTTATATAAGTTACATTGCTGAACTTTCTAATAAGTTTTAATAGTTTGTAGATTCTCTTGAATATTTAGTGTAGACTTCCTTTACAATTAGGACAGCTTTTTTTTTACTTTTCAATTTTATATCCCTTAGTACTTTTTCCTGTCCTTGCATAAAATTGAACAGGTGAGAGCAGCGACTTCTTGTCTCGGCTCTGTCTTTGATGTAACTGTTCAAGTTTCACCATCAAGTATGCCATTAACTAAATTTTTTTATCATTAGCAAGTTAAAGACATTCTTTCCTATTTATTGTTTGCTAAGAGTTCTTATCATGAATGAATAATTTTATCAAATTCTTCTGCATATGAGCCTATCATATGATTTTTCTCTTTTACCCTGTTGGTAGATTTTCTGATGTTGAACTAGTCATTCATTCATTCAACAAATATTTACTGAGTGACTGTGATGTGCCAGGCACTGTTTTAGACTCTGGGAAAACAACAGGGAACAGACTGGCAAAAACCCCTGCCCTCATGAAGCTTAAATTCTATTTGGGAAGACAGGTAATAAACAATAAAATAAAATACAGCACAAGTCATAAGTGCTCTGGAGAAAAACAAGGCAGAGCAGGAGGGTAAGGAGTGCTAGCTAGAAAATGAAATTTAACTAGGATAGTCAGGGAAGGGCTCACTGGAGTGACATTTGAGGGAAGATCAAAGAAAGTCCATAGGCTGAAGGAACCACAGGTGCAAAGGCCCTCAAGGCAGAACTTTTAATTTTGCCACTGAAGAATTGTGAGCAGAGGAGTGATAAATATGACTTATATTTTAAAATAATTTAAAAATTCTTGCATTTCTAAAATACATCCTCTTTGCCCATTATGCATTACTTTAGTACACTGTTAAATTTGTGAGAATGTTGTTTTTCTTTCATCTCTACTCCTGAGATTGGTTTCTGATGATCTTTCTTGAACACCCTTGCTCACCCTTGTATTAAGGTTGTAATCTTGCAAAAAGCATCATAGAATTAGTTGTTACTAGTGTTTTTTTCCCATTACATGTACTAACTGTAATGCATGTACAAGAATGCTTTTGTTTTTTGTAAGCTGTTTTTTTTTTCTTTAATCTGCTATACTAATTTCTGATTGAGCTGCACCAAAATTTTCCACCACGACCAGAGAGTCTGTCAATTTCTCCTTGCAGTTGTCAGCAAATACACTGGAAGGTACATAGTTTTTTACTTTAGTATCTTCTTAGATTTCTTTTACCACTAGGTACTGTCCCTCTTTATCCTAATGGGTTTTGCCTTAAATGTTATTTTGCCTAATAATAATATTGCTGCACAAGCTTCCTTTTAGTATTTACCTGAATTGTTTTCTCCTTTATTTTCAACATTTTCAAAAATTAGGTTTTAGCTGTGTCTCTTTTAAGCAACATATAAATGAATTTTTAAAAATCCAATATGACAAACTAATCTTTTACAGAGGAGTTGATTCACACTTTTGACTACTGATGTAGCTGGATTTATTTCCCTACTTTATAGTTTTCAATATATTTGTTATCCTTCTGATTCTTTTCTCCTGCCTTCTATTGAATTGATAGATTTCTATATTCCCTTTTATAGCTCTGCTCGTTTGGAAATTATAGATGCCTTCTTTTTCTTTCAGTAATTTTTTTTTTCTTCTTTTCTTTTTAGGCTGTGGCATGCAAACTCTTAGCTGTGGCATGTTGAATCTAGTTCCCTGACCAGGTATCGAACCTGCGTCCCCTGCATTGGGAGCGCAGTCTTAACCACTGGACTGCCAGGGAAGTCCCTATTCTTACTTTTAGAGGGCACACTTAACTTTACCTTTATTCTAAATATTCTTCAGCTATGTTTGCCTTCCTCCTGAAAATAAAGAGGTTCTTAGTGAAGAGGTCCTCTCTCATTAGAGCAGCTGTTCGAGTGTGTTTCCTGAGACCCATTCAAGAATCTGCAAGGTTAAAGCTGTTTTATAATATTACTAAGATGTTACTTTTTCCCCACACTGTTGACATTTGCACTGATGATATGAAAGCAATGATGGGTAAAACAGCTGGCGCCTTACATGAATCAGGGCAGTGGTACCAAACTGTCCCAGCTGTCATTGTATTCTTCATTGTCATGCACTCACAGAAAAAAAAGCCAATTATGCTTAAGAGTGCCCTTGATGAGGCAGTAAAAATTACTGATTTTATTCAATTTTGACCCACAAATACATCTTTTTAAAAATCTGGGTGATGATATAGGAAACATGCATAAAGCACTTTTGCAGCACACAGTACAGTGGTTGTCTCTTGGAGAAGCACTCGTGTGATTGAGTTTAACAAGCCACTTTTTTTCACAGAACATCATTTTTATTTGAAGAACGACTGACAAACCACGGCTCTGCAGACATGGGTATGAAGTGATCTTGTCACTTCAAGGAAAACAACTCAGTATTTGTTGCAAAGAAAAGAATTTAAGCTGTCAAGCAAAAAGGCTATTAATATATTCCCTTCTCCAACTACATGTCTGTGTGAGGCTGAATTTTCTACAGGTATTTCAATTCAGAAATAAGAATTTATGAATAATGTGATTCATCTATAATAATATATACATGAAAATGAATACTCGATTCATATATAAGAACCCAGTTGTCTTCTAAGCCACACATTAAAGACACTGGCAAAAATGTACAAATAATGCCACTCATTAAATTTCTATTTTGGGAAATATTTTTCATAAAAATGTTAACATGTAGTGGGTTTATTATTTGCAAATGAAATAGTATTTTTTAAATATTAGTTTTAATTTCTAATATGGCAAATATCAGTTGATATAACCCATGTAACAAAAGCTCTTTGGGCCTACAATAATTTTTAAGAGTATAAAGGGATCCCAAGACCAACACATTCAGGAACTGTTGGTTTAAATGTTTATTTCAGCTTTTTTATGACAAAAAGTGTCTACTTTACAGTCAATAACTGATTTAAATGTACTAACTTGTCAAATCAATTTCTATGTTCAGATTATTTTTTTAGCCACCTCTCCTACTGCAGAAACTGCCTTTGCTTCTTTACTCCCACATCTTCTCTCTGGATTCACTTTTCTCCTTGCAGAAATGTATCTTTTAATAATTTTTAAAAATAAATGTATTTATTTTTGGCTGTGTTGAGTCTTCGTTGCTGCGCACAGGCTTTCTCTAGTTGCGGCGAGCGGGGACTACTCTTCGTTGCAGTGCGCAGGCTTCTCATTGTGGTGGCTTCTCTTGCTGCAGAGCACGGGCTCTAGGCGCACAGGCTTCAGTAGTTGTGGCACACATCCTCAGTAGTTGTGGCGCACGGATTTAGTTGCTCCGTGGCACGTGGGAATCTTCCCGGAGCAGGGCTCGAACCTGTGTCCCCTGCACTGGCAGGCGGATTCTTAACCACTGCACCACCAGGGAAGCCCTCTTCTAATAATTTTTAAGTGAGGTTCTGTACTAAACTCATGTCTAAGAATGTTTCAGATTTATAGTCATTCTTGAATGTTATTTTAGCTGTGGATAAAGTTCTAGGTCAATATATATGCCCTCAGCATTTGAGACATTGTTTCCTGGCCTCTATTGTTGCTGATGAGAAGTCAGCTGACATTGTAATTGGTGGCCCTTTGTATATACAGTAGTGTCTTTTTTTTTAAATTTATATATTTATTTTTGCTGTGTTGTGTCTTCGTTGCTGCACACGGGATTTCTCTAGTTGAGCTGAGCGGGGGCTACTCTTCGTCGCAGTGTGCAGACTTCTCATTGACGTGGCTTCTCTTGTTGCGGAGCACAGGCTCTAGGTGCACGGGCTTCAGTAGTTCTGGCCTGTGGGCTCCAGAGTGCAGGCTCAGTAGTTGTGGCACATGGGCTTAGTTGCTCCCCAGCATAAGGGATCTACCCAGAGCAGGGCTCGAACTCGTGTCCCCTGCATTGGCAGGTGGATTCTTAACCACTGTGCCACCAGTGAAGTCCAAGAACTAGGTCTTAAATAGTGTTTTGAACCTACTTTGATACCCTTAAATCACAGATCTAGCTACTGAGTCAACAGGCTACTTGGCTGTTTTTGGTTTTAAAAAACCCCAAAGCCATGTTTTTCTCATTTACTCTCATTGGGCCCAGTTTTTTATAAAGCAGCAGTCCCAGGCCGAAAGTCAACAGTTTTACCAGCCTGCTTTCACAAACTGACACCCATCCCAGGCCCTGGCTTTGATCACTATTCCTAGCTCTTTTGCCTCGGTCATGGAGCTCTCAAAAAGATTTTTACGAACAGAGGTCATGGTCTTGGCCACCCTGGTTCTAGACCCAGAGCCTGAGTTCCCACTCACCATGAGGGCTTTCTCTTCTGTTTTTAGTCACATAAATATATCCGCTTTTATCTTAACCATTTTACCTGTTTATTGTTAAGTGTTTGAGGCAGAGGAATTGTGTAGAAGCATGAACTCACTTTAATATCTCAATCAGAGGTAATAACTTATTTATACATTTTAAAAAATGATAATGTATTTTGTAAGCAGAAAAAAAGCTTTAACAATTTTAACATTTACTCTCTTCACTATAACAGAGGCAAATAAAAAGTGGAGTTATGGATGCAAAGAGGAGAAAGAGCCAAATGCTGATCACGGGAACTGGAAAAAGCTTCACATTTCAACCAGTTGTTTGCCCACATCCTAAAATGGTCTATGGATTCACTGGAACCATAAAGGAAGAAGTGAGACAAATACTTAGTCATATCTAATGAACTTACTAGAAAAGAGTGATGCAATACTTGGTAGAAATGTCTCATCAGAGATGAAATGGAAGCTGTTCCCCTGCAGTAGCGCAGTGGAGCCAGTCCTGTGTGGGGCAGGAGGTGCACAAATACCAATTTAGTTTGCTTCATCTATGTGTCTCTGGTCTGCTCTGTCCTTTGTTATACATGGAAACTGGGGCAGTTTAGCAACTCGTTAAGAAACACATAAGATGGGCAGCAGATGGGGAAGCATCATGGGCTGGGGCTCACAGCAGTGGTGAGAGCAAAGCAGTCCCCAGTGAACTAGGTGTCAGGTAGGCCAAGAAAGAGGGGCAAGTTCTGAAAACTGGAATATGGCAGAGAAGGTGGAAATAAGACAAGTGCTCTGATACTAAAACACACTAAAGTCAGAATGAGTTCAACAAATGAGGGCAGGGAGGAAGTCAGTCCCAAGCCTGAGGTTTAGCTGGGTTTGTGGTTGAGACTGAGTGGCTCCAGCAGTGGAGATAAAGGACCCAGGTCAGACAAGGAGCCATACGTGTAAGTCCATATATTCAGAGCATGAGACCTATCAACAACATGGATGAAGATCCATGAAATTAACTTTAGATATTTTAGTGCTGTGCTCTAGTTCTATTTTTTAGTATTATAAAGTAGACATTAATTCACAAACAGCCAACTATAGGAACCTTCCTAACTCCTCAAGAAAGAAGCAATTTGCATACAGAGATATGAATATAAATTCAAGGTATTATTAAAGTTCATTCCCTTTTCTCCTAGCTGTCAATTACCTTAAAGTAAAACTTTAAAACAATGTACCCTAGACTCAATAGTACTATTAACTTTTTCAAAAAACAAAAAAAAAAATCTACTTCAGATCCAAATTTCTTGGTCAAGTAAAACTAAGAGATTGATCACTAAATTACAAAAACAAATCCATATGTTAATAATCTCAACTTTTAAATAAAGGTTTCTTCCCACCAATGCCAGAAAATAAAATTTTCATGAGTTGGCCTCACAAAGGTTGTGTCTAGACCAGAAATGCCCAATTAAAACAGACATAATCCAAGGTGCTGAGTTCTGAGTGGTTAAGCACTATGGACAAGGTACTAGCTAGTCAGAATGGCTACTGGTAAGGTGAGTTTGAATTATTGCCTGGAAGGGTACCAGCAATATCATATTAAACATTTACCCAGGGCTTCCTTTAAGTATTTGGGGAGGTGACATACCTTAAATATTAATGTTACTGTTTATTCATCAAATATTTATGGAACCCATACTATGGACCCAAACCCTGTTATTAAGCACTAGATCTGGTTCTCAAGGAGCTTGCCATGAGTTACATTGTTAATAAAAGCAATATTACTAACAAAAAAATTAAAATAAATTATGTGCTGTGTGCCAGATATTGTACTGTTTTATATTAGTATTTCACTTAATCCCATTTTAAAGGTGACAAAACTCAGGCTTAAAGGTTGAGTAACTTGCCCAAGTTCACAGAGCTAGGATCTGGTGCTGTAATTAGAACTCCAATCTGTTCCAGAGCCCCAAATCCTATCCATTATGCATATTGCCTCTGGTAAGGGAGATAAGACATAAAGAGCATAATTATCATATAAGGTCAAAAGTGAAAAAGGAAAGAAGAACTGTAGATAATTAAGCACATTCAAGAAGACAAATTTCTTCCAAGTGGGTGAGCAAGGAATGGCTTTGTGAAGCAAGTGAGATTTACACAGATTTTTGTCAGATGGATAGGATCTGGTTGTACAGACAAAGGATATGAAGGACAAGGTGTAAAAAGTATGGGTGGTGGAAGGCGTGTTGCACCTGATCGGAAGATCAGGTTCAAGCTTTACTCCTCAACTGTGCACAAGAAGCAAGCCACTTACCTCTCTAGGCTTCACGTTATTCTTATGTAAAATGCCCAGTATGGTTCATTAAAAAAAAAACAAAACATAAGCTATATTCAAGAAGATAGTCACAGTAGTCATTTATAAAAGTAAAATCTAGGAAACAACTTACCAACAATCAAGAAACGGGTAAATAACTCATTATTATGCAGCCTTTCTGACAATAATTGTGGATACTGTAGCAACATAGAAAAGTGTAACAAACAGCAAATAATAAAAACTATTCACTACTGCACTATTACAAACATACATATGACCAAAACTAAAGCATAGTATACAGAAATAAAATTTGAAAAATAAAAATACACATACCAAATCTGTTCCCCAGACCTCTTAAAGTAAAAAAACTCTAGGGATTCTCCAAGTGACTCTGATGTATACCCAGGACTGGGAGGCACTGACAGGATATCTAATGTTTCTTTCAACTTGAACATTCTAATTCTTTAAGTGCATTTCGTATACCATGGCAAAGTAGACAAATGCTAAGAAAAGATTATAGAAATGTACAGGGAATAAAAATTAGTTTGGGGTAACTGCACCACAGGATCTGTCAAAGAGAGCATGAAGGAACATGAAGGCCTTGATAGGCTAAGGAGGGGTTTGGACATCATGCAGTTGGCCATAGGAGGTTATCTATAGCTTCTGAGCTAAGTAAAACAGTGAGAGCAGCACCAGCTCTCTGGAGTCTGGAGTCTTAGCAGCCTTGGGGTTTCTGCTGCCTTTGGCTGGCATCACTGGATTTAAAGGGCCCTCACTGGTCTCCAAAAATGTCCCTAATTTTCTTATGAGGACAATCTAAGATAGCTCTTAGGGAGAGCAGGGATGTCAATTACCTGGCATATTAGGTAGTACTATATTCTCCCTCACCTGAGGCAGACTTCACTAACCACTCACAGTACTCTTTCCCAATAAGCCTAGTTGGCTTCAAAATAATTCTCAATACTTCTCATAGCCCTCCAGGAAGCCAGGAGACCCTTCTAATGGCAGAGATTTTTCCATCTCCCTACTCTTGAGCCTTAGAAGCAGAACCTACCCCTTCAATCTGGCTAAAAAGTGCTCCAAGGATTGGACAGGAACTCTAACAGTTCTAACTTCCTTTTGTGTGTGTAAGTACGTCACAGGTTCATCTTATACCAAGGGAAAAAGAAAAAAAACGGCACACAGGAACGTAATTCCTAGTTAAGGTAGTGAACTTTAAGGATTAAAAATAAATCATATAAAAGTACAGACAAAAGTAAATTTATCTATAAAGGAGGGGTGTGAGGGGAAAGCTGGCTTTGGTCTCCTTCTTAGCTACATCACATGCCAGTAGGTACAAAACTTACAGAATATTGATGGGAATTCTTTATCCAGACTGTTGATCACGTTTGAAGGCAACAGAAAAATGTTCTCAAATATGCAAAGAGTCAAGAAATACACCAGCTATGTACACTTCTTCTCAAAAATGTACCTGAAGATATCATCCAGCCAACCAACTAATGAAAAAAGAGAACACGCTTTTGATTTGGAATGTGTGACATGAAAGGACTAACAGTATTTGAACCTTTAAGGCTAAATAAGTAGGAGGATGAGAAGAAATATATGTATGATCATTTCCTCACATTTAATACAGTGAACAAATAAATTTTATTCTTGATGAATCAAGAAATATATATGAATATTATTTAAAGATACAAAAAACTATAATAAAAACAGAGAAAGCGACAAGGATTTACTGTACAGCACAGGGAATTATATTAGGTATGTTGTACTAATCTATAATGGAATATAATCACAGAAAAAAATAACTGAATCACTATGCTGTACTCCTGAAACTAACACAATATTGTAAATCAACTTTACTTCAATTTAAAAAAAGAGAGTCTATCATTTAATTTACCAGAAGATGGGAAGATATACCAAAAATACATAGAGAAATGTGTGGAGGAATATGCATCAAAATATATTAACATGTTATCTCCAGATGGCTGGATCGAGGGTAAGTTCTGCTCTCTTATTCTTTAAATTTCACCACAGTTCCCCACCTCATGGCCTTAGGACTTGCTGCTCCCACCACCTGAAATACTCTTAACCTATCTTCACATGGCTAAGTCCGTCTCTGCAGGGCTGTCTCTCTCTCTCATTACTTAAGATACAGCTCACATACGATTTATTTCCTCAGAAAGGCATTCCTTGATCATCCAATCTAGAGCAGTCCCATCCCCACAAATCACTAGTATTTTACTGTCTTATTGTGTTCACGGCACTTTATCAGTAACTTAAATTAAAAATTATCTTATTTTTTCTTTGAATATTGTTAATCTTCCACACTAGAAATGGAAGCTCCATGAGGGGAGGGGCTTGTCCCTTCTGTTTCAATGCTGTATCTCCCCTTAGGACCTTGAAGCATACTTTGGCACATAATATTTGTTGAAAAATGTATATCCATAAGTCAATTTTGTAATCAGAACAAAAAAATAAAGTTACTTACTTTTGAGAAATGAAAGAAATAAAAGCAGAGAGAATTAAGTTAGTTAAAAAAGTGAAAGATAAGACTATACTAGGATATCATTTTATGCACACTTAATTGGCAAAAAAAATGTATAAGTATGAGAACCTTAAATGTTGGAAAGGATATGGCTCAATGGGAACTCATATGTCACGGGTGGAGTATAAATCAATTCACTACTTTGGTAAACAATGTGATATTCTCTTATAGAGTTCATCATTTGCATGTCCTATTACCCAGCAATTCCACTGCTGGAGAAACCTCTTCATATGTATGCACCAAGAGACACATGTTATAATGTTCACAGCAACACTGTAAAGGCAAAAGAACTGGACTCCTAAACAGCCATCAAAAAGAAAACGAATAAATTCTGGTACATCAGACAAAAGTGGAAATGAATGTACTGCAGCTACCCAAAACAACATGGATGAATCTTAGTATGATTTAGCATAATCCCCATGATTCCAATTTTA
The DNA here is from genome assembly GCF_965194805.1 of Balaenoptera borealis. Taxonomy (NCBI): domain Eukaryota; kingdom Metazoa; phylum Chordata; class Mammalia; order Artiodactyla; family Balaenopteridae; genus Balaenoptera; species Balaenoptera borealis. The sequence continues at coordinate 43,188,624 of NC_138879.1, forward strand.
TAAAGCTTAGAAACAGAATTAAATACATTGTTTAGATATAAGTAGATGTACAAACAAAAACAAAAGCAAAAATATGATAAACATGTTCCATATATTCTTTTGTGTCAGCTATTTAAAAGAAGTTAAATAAGGAGACTTCCCTGGTGGCGCAGTGGTTAAGAATCTACTGGCCAATGCAGGGGACACGGGTTCAATCCCTGGTCCAGGAAGATTCCACATCCACAGCAAGAGAAGCCACCGCCATAAGAAGTCCACGCACCGCAACAAAGAGTAGCCCCCGCTCGCCACAACTAGAGAAAGCCCACGTGCAGCAACAAAGACCCAACGCAGCCAAAAAATTAATTAAAAAAAAAAAAAAAGTTAAATAAGAAAAAAATTGGACCTCACTTTGGAGTTGACCATATCTATCATTCAAATATGAATACTACACTTTTAGGAATTTTGGTTACAAACAATGAATTTTTTAAAAAAAATATTAGTTCTAAAAAGAAAAACTTTAAAAAATTACAGTAGGCCTCTGACTTAAAGCTAACAATATTTTACAACTGTATTTCCTATATATAGCAGAGTAGGTGTTCAGTAAATATGTATTTGCTCAATGAATGATAGGTGATACATAATTGAAGGACTATTAATAAAAACAGCTAACTTTTATCAAGCTAGGAACAGTTTTAAACACTTCATATAAAGTGTTCCACTTAATCTTCATAATAATCTTATGAGGCAAGTCATATATATTATCCCCACTCATGGAAGTACTAGAAAGTTCTATGAGAATATAGAGAAGAGAGTACTTGTCTCAGCCCCAGAGGGTCGAAGATTATAAAAATGTCCTAGTTAGGAGCAAACTGGAGCAAATAAACTTATTTCAATACAATTTAAGTTTCTGAAGTTACATGCTTCACTTTCTTTTCTTTGATGTAGTCTGTCAGCAATAAAATTAAGGCAAATGTATTGTTAGGCTCATGTAAATTTTAAAAATTGTACCTGGTACCCTTTACAAATCCTGAATTCAAAAGTACAGCACTATTTACGTTGGAGAGAAGAAAGGAAATTACTAGATATCATTTGGTTGTATATAGTTTAATTAGTGAAAGAATTGAAGGCGTGTGAGGTATAATAAACTGGTTCATTTTCAGGAACTTAGGAAATTCTTGATAAAATGTGAATGCACAAAATTTTAAGGAAAACTTCTAGAATGAAATGGGGCTTTGTGATGACTAAATATTTTAGAAATGTACATTACAAATTTCCAGTTTAAAGATGAAAAATGTCGTATCACCATGGGAACCCTCTCTCCTTCACTTCTAAAAAGAATTTCAAGTAAACAAGACCAAAAAGTGAGAAACATATATAACTATGTTTAAAAGTCCGCAATAAAAAGTCATATTATTTAAGACATGGTAGCCTAAAGTATCACATATTAAAAAATAAGCACTTGCTACTAATTTGGGTGGGTTACAGGTTCTAATTTGCCCCATCCTACATCTGCTTCAAACAGCTGCTTCAAGCAGTTCATCTCTGCATCTCTGTAAAATGAGGTTAGACTAGATCTTTAAGGTGCCTTCTAATTCTAACATCCTATGGTTCTATAAAGACAGTACTTTTAAGCAGGATAATTTTAAAAATTCCAATCTTCAAACCAGATACAGTAGTTCTGATCCCAAATGTAAAACTTTTAACTGCTAGGCTTAAATTAAAATACAAACTAAATGTGTCTCCCTTTCCTGGTGGGGAGCTGAGAAGAACCAATTCAGGTGTCTTGGGTTTCCCAAGACTAGGGTTTTCCCACCACTAGAGTGTTTCTTAAGAGAGAAATACCAAGGTTGAGTCAGAGAAGCAATCAAAAGAGGTCATATGAAGAGGGCCAGGGAGAACAATAAAATAGAGGCAATATGGATAAATATCCAAGTAAACTCCCTAATGAAGACTTCATTTTGTAGATATCAAATCTCCTAATATTTGTATCCCTTTTAACTACTTCCTACCCACTTTTTCTAAGTTTTTTTAGGTGAAAACACCTCAAATTTAGTTTTTAACTATGCAAAGGGGCTCATAAATATTTTTGAATGAAAATCGGAATTCTGTCTGTATCCCTGGAGATCTTAAAATTCTTTTTTCCAGTAATACAAGAGGCCCTAAGGTACTTGGTCAAGAATACATCGGTCTAGAACTTGTACTAATTTTTATCTAAAAGCATAATTAGTTTGATGAAATTTATATGAATAAGATGATACACATGGGACTTCCCTGGTGGCGCAGTGGTTAAGAATCCACCTGCCAATGCAAGGGACACAGGTTCGAGCACTGCTCCGGGAAGATCCCACATGCCGCGGAGCAACTAAGCCCGTGCGCCACAACTACTGAGCCTGTGCTCTAGAGCCCGCAAGCCACAACTACCGAGCTCACGTGCCACAACTACTGAAGCCCGCGCGCCTAGAGCCCGTGCTCCACAACGAGAAGCCACTGCAATGAGAAGCACACCGCAACGAAGAGTAGCCCCTGCTCGTCACAACTACAGAAAGCCTGCGCACAGCAACAAAGACCCACACGGCCAAAAAGAAATAAGTAAATAAATTTATTTTAAAAAATATATATGATACAGTATCTATTACAAGGGAAGTATCTTTCTATATCACCAACTTGATGAGGCATATTCCATTACGAAAGTCCTACACACACAATACATTTCATTTTCAAATTGTGAAGTGCTTCTGGTAGTAAGTATGTACATTGAAAATAAGATTCTGAATTTGAAAAACATTTTAAGTATCAGAGAGCAAAGCTTCACTACTTGCATAATAAGGTAATAAATTATCGTTTATTACATAATTTTTTTTCAGCCACTGAGTATTAAGCCCAGAGTAAGACTGTCTCATATTTCATAAGAAAGACTTTCCAGGGACTTCCCTGGTGGTCAATGCAGGGAACATGGGTTTGAGCCCTGGTCCGGGAAGATCCCACATGCCACAGAGCAACTAAGCCCGTGCGCCACAACTACTGAGCCTGCGCTCTAGAACCCGCGAGCCACAACTACTGAGCCCACGTGCCTAGAGCCCATGCTCCACAGCAAGAGAAGCCACTGCAATAAGAAGCCTGCGTATGGCAACAAAGAGTAGCCCCCGCTCGCCACAACTACAGAAAGCCCGTGTGCAGCAATGAAGACCCAACGCAGCCAAAAATTAAAAACTGAATAAGGACTTTCCAAAGAGAAAAAATAGAAAAAAAAGAAAAAAACATTAAAAAAAGAATACTTTCCAGCAAAAACTCAGTCAAGTTTTTAATGATTATAAAAAAAACCCAGAAGATATAAGATTAAGGAGACAAGTACCAATACTCTTTATCCATTCACTAACTTTACCAAAATGAAATCCTCAAGGAAGCACTTGAGTACTGAAATATACCCAAGAACACCCAGTTATTGGTGTTTTTGGCACCTTATACTTTAAAAAATTGAGGATGCCCAGATGAGGTCAAGAAAAAAGTATTTGTAATTTACTTTAAAATACTTCAGTATTTGCAATGTGGCAAAATGTATTATTTAGGTTAAGCTATAACCCAGGTGCTAATCAAGAATAGACAGTCCCTGAGTGGTCTAGTGGTGTTTTAATTAGGAAACATAAAACCAGAAGCTGTACCTACAGGCCAATCTGACATCTCTAGTTACGTGGATCAGCTACACTTAAAACAGTCCTCACTCCTGCAAAAACAGACTGGATAAGAATTATGTGAGGCCTGTATCCTTTACTCTTCGATTTGATACTCTAGGTTAAATTTCCATAGGATCCTGTATCTAACAGTTAATTTTGGTTGATGTTTGCCCAGAGATTTCTATAACAGAGCTCGACCTCTGAAATTTTATAATTTTCTCTGAGTTCACTTTTCATGGTAGATGGTGGTTGGATTACCTAGAGGACAGACAGCTGCAACTTGCTTAGATCAATATGCTTTCATCTGGACACGGGATAAATGTCTGCCATGCAAACAGTGGCCTTTACTATATGCTGACCTCTCTGCAATAGATTACCTTTCTCCCACTCCATCTACTGTCTGCCCAACATCCTTCAAGACTCAGAAGTAATCACTTCTGTACAGTCTTCCCTCTTCAACCAACCACCACCAGGCTGCGTTAAGAAGTACTCCATTTCTATTTTTACAGCCCTTCGCACACCACACTATTTACACCACATTTTACGTCACTAAAACCATTGTCTGTTTCTTCCACTGGACTGTATGCTCAATGAGAACATGTGCTATTTTCTTAAGTATATCCACATATACACCACCTAGCTTTAGCACTTTGCTGTATTTGCTGCAGATCTTTAAGAAATAAAATATGACAGATAAGTTGAAGCACTTTGTTTACCTCCACCCCCAACAAGAGGTAACTTATACCCTGTATTTGGTATTTACCATTCCCATGCAGCTCTCCATACTTTTGTTACATATATCTGTATGCATAAACACTAGTGTTGCATGTTTCCAACATTTAAATGCTTTAACATTGTACATACCTTTACTCAACTTGCTTTTATCACGCATTATTTGATATTTATCCAGGTTGAGAGTTAATTTTAACTATTTTTTTGCATTTACCTATACATATTTATTCATTCCTCTACTGATGAATATTTTGGTTGTTTCAAATTTTTCAGTTGCAAATATCACAGTATTTTTGTACATCTCCTTGTGCACGTCTGGTTTCTATAAGACATATATCCAGAGGTGGAGCTGGTGGATCTAGGAATATGTCATCTCCAATCTTATTCATAATCTTGCCAAAATGCTCTCCAAAGTGACTGAACTAGTTTACTCTATGTGGCAATATCTGCTAAGAGGTCCAAGATATTCTCTCCTTCTTCCTTTAATAACAGATCCTCCAAATTTTAGATGGGCGCATAGCCAACTAGAATATATAATATCATTTCTCAAAATTTTTGTAACTATCTGTGGCCATGTGCCTAAGTTCTGGCCAATGGGATGTAAATAGAAGCTGGGCCACTTCTAGGTGATACCCTTAAAAAGATGAGATGGACCCTCCCCCTTCTTAATTGGTATGTGGATATGATGGCCATAGCTGGAGTAGCTATCATGAAACCAAAGAATGAAGTTGCCTACTAAAGCTGACAGATCAAAAAACTAAAAGAAGCCTGTATCACAAACACTTTTATCAGCTCTATGCTTGGACTGTTACGAGAGAAAAACTTCCACTTCACTAAACCATGTTACAGTTGGATTTTTGTTACAACAGTCAGAAAGTGTATCCTAACGAAACACACTCCCATCGGCAGTGTGTAAGAACATATGTTGTTCCGCATCTTTGTCAACATTTTTATCAGACCTTAATTTTTGCCAAATCGATATAGGTTTTTGAAATGGTATTCTACTGCTTTAACTTGTATTTTTATGACTCCTAGTGAAGTTGAGTCATCCTTTCATATTTATTGGTCATTCTAGTCTTCTCTCTTGTGAAGTGCCAGTTGATACTCTTTGCCCATTTTTCCACTGGATTATACTTTTCTTGTCAACTAAAAGCTTTAAATATTCTGGAGATATATATATATATATATATAGCAAAATACTTCTTCCTGACTTACCCTTACTGTTGTGAGCTAACTTCAGTTTACTTAGCTGTCCAACAAGGAGGTTAACATGGTTTTACAGCATTTTCATTTGAGTGTATATAGGCTGGGAACGTAATTCTCAGTTCTGAATATGAAGACATCTTTCAGAAAGCATCCAGGATTTGCAAACACACTTCTAAAATACTACATAATGGATTTTTCTTATAAAAGGCACACAACAATAAAAAAAAAAAAAGAAAAGGAATTCCAGAGACTGACACTGTCTTCAAAAAATTGTTAGAACTAAAGGATGTAATAAAGTAGGCAAAGTGAAAGACAGAGACAGACTGACTCCAGGTAAAACAAAAAACTTTACTGAAAAGGAAATGTAATCACATTACACTTCGTGGCCTTTTGAGTAATATTTACTATCATAAGAAATCTGTCGATTTCTAATTTTAAAATCTGTAAAAAGAAATAAAAAAATCAATCTATAGACAAAACATGTTGTTTTACAGAAAATGCAAATATCTGAGCCTTGACACTGCAGAAAGTATAGATGTGCAAAGTAAAAAGTGAAAGGTAGAAAAGGAACAGAAGAATAAACGATGATATATTTATGTTATTAAGCAAGGAGTTGAGATACTGTCTTTAATTGATGGAACAAGGAATAAAGATATGTTATAGAGGTAACAAATAGTGGAACAAAAAAAAGTGATATTATTACATAAAGAAGGATAGTATTGATGGAATAAGCTAAATCATTACTTAAGACAGTGGAAATCAACAAATGTTAATATTTATAAGTCAGTAACAGAAAGATGTCATTTATACATACTGAGAGGAAGCCAAATGAAAATACTATTAAAAGTAGTTCTTCCTTGGTACTGTGACTGGGGGTGGGGCAGGGAACTATTGTCTTTTTTTTTGGCCACACCACACAGCTTGCAGGATCTTAGTTCCCAAACCAAGGATTGAACCCAGGTCCATGGCAGTGAAGACGCCAAGTCCTAACCACTGGACCGCCAGGGAGGCCCCCTATTGCTTTTTTATTTGATCCACATTGGATTTTTAAAAGTGATATGCAATACTTTAAACAAAGATTTACTGTTTCAAAAAGGAACAGTATGGGGCTTCCCTGGTGGCGCAGTGGTTGAGAATCTGCCTGCAAATGCAGGGGACACGGGTTCGAGCTCTGGTCTGGGAAGATCCCACATGCCGCGGAGCAACTGGCCCGTGAGCCACAACTACTGAGCCTGCGCGTCCGTAGCCTGTGCTCCGCAACAAGAGAGGCCGCGACAGTGAGAGGCGTGCGCACCGCGATGAAGAGTGGCCCCCGCTCGCCGCAACTAGAGAAAGCCCTCGCACAGAAACGAAGACCCAACACAGCCAAAAATAAATAAATAAATTTATTAAAAAAAAAAAAAAAAAAGGAACAGTATGAACTCTGTACAAATTTCCAGGGACCACGTAAAAGATCAGGCGCGCTTAGAAATCATGAATTTCTGGAGTTAAATTCTTTTTTTTTTTTTTTGGTCTCACCACTACTTGCTTGCTGATTGAGAAACAGATGCCTGAGGTATGCTTGTCAATATCCTGACAGTTATCACAGCTTTTTTGATTTGAGAACTGAGATCACAGAGATGAACCTATTCAATGCAACAAACACTTATTGCCCACTATGTGCCAGGCACTATGAACCAGAGGTAGAATAAACCCCAGGGTAATAAATTTAGTCACCTATTTTAACTGTTTCCAAGATATGTCTTCCACCCAAACAATTCACTGGTTGTTAAGTTTTACTTTCATGATCTCAACCCTCTTAGAATACTGCACTGCCACCAAAACCCTTCTAGGAACTGAAATCCTGATGCTGAACACTAATTTCTTTATTTATTCCCATCTACAACCTTCAACTTAGTCATAGTGGCCAATTACTCGTTCAACTGCACCACTCTTGTTCCCCGACATCATGCTCCATCAAGCTGACAGATTATTTGCTTGTCCATTATCAAACCTTCCTCTCTGGGACTATCTGGGTTTCCCGCTATTGACAGCTGCTAGATAAATTCCCACAAACATCAGTTTCCATCCAAGAAGCCCCACACTGGTGACCCACAGAAGAACTGGTCTGAAGGTGTGTTTGGCTCATAGTGTTTCATTTAATTTTTAAAACAGAACTACCTTTTTGCCAAATTCAAAAAGATTTCTAACTTTTCTAGGAAAACGAAATCTGACAACCCTGATCAAACGTTACACACGGCATGAACCTCATTCAGAAGGGTCATGAGTTCAGCACTCTCCAATTGGCTCGTTTCACTCATTTCTACTACCTATCTGGTTCTAGGTATTTTATTAATAGTTTGCAATCCCTAGTCCAGCCTACCTCTATTCTAAATTCGAGCTGATCTTTCACCATGTAGGAAAGGGGAACTTTTTATTCTGGTAGACATCCTATAGGAAAAGTTACTTCTCAAAAATCCTTCTAATCTTCCTGGAAAAGCACAAACTACACTGTTTCTCAGAACAGTTTTGTCCAAGAAACCTTTACTGTTGGAAAGGGTTATTCATTAGCCAATCAATAAGTACCTTCTAAAATCCTGCTTAAAAAAAAAAAATCCTGCTCAAAAGAACAGCATGAGTTAGTCAGATTTAAACTGCACAATGCTCAAATAAAGGCACATGTCTATGTGAACCGCTAGTCTGCTCTGATGAAACCAACCCACGATTGGCAAGTTAGTTGAATTCAGTCATTATTAAGTGCCTCTCTTTAAGTACTGAGTTGGCCAAAAAGCTCATGCGGGCTTCCCTGGTGGTGCAGTGGTTGAGAATCTGCCTGTGAATGCAGGGGACACGGGTTCGAGCCCTGGTCTGGGAAGATCCCACATGCCGCGGAGCAACTAGGCCCGTGAGCCACAACTACTGAGCCTGCACGTCTCGAGCCTGTGCTCCACAACAAGAGAGGCCGCGATAGTGAGAGGCCCGCGCACCGCGATGAAGAGTGGCCCCCGCTTGCCGCAACTAGAGAAAGCCCTCGCACAGAAACTAAGACCCAACACAGCCAAAAATAAATAAATAAATATAAATAAAAATAAAGGAATTCCTTTAAAAAAAGAAAAAAAAAGCTCATGCAGCTCTTTCTGTAAGTTACCGAAAAAACCCAAACGAACTTTTTGGCCAACCCAATACCACACAGCAGCATTCTACGTTTTAGAAATATAATGAACAAGACACACACCTCCATTCCAGGAGGCTGCACTACAGTCCAAACAGGCAACATTAACGGTTGAGTACTTGGGTGTAATGAAAGCATATATGAAGGTCATCGTGAAGGCTCAGGAATTTTTAAGAGGAAATAACCTCTAAACTAAAATTTGCTAAGTGTAAAGATGAGGACGTCAACCAAGACAAGAAGTAATGGGGAGGAGACAGGGCGTTCAGCCTAAGAGAATTGAGAGTTTGAACTGAGTACAAAGGGGAAATGGAAAGAAGTGAAACTGGGAAGATAAGCAGTGGTCAGATTATGAAAGTTCTTCCAAGCCAAATAAAGAAGTAAAACCTGAGTATCACTCTTGACTCCTACCCTTTATGCCGCTTCCAATCATTCAAGTTTCATCCTGAGGGAAAAGAGAAGTCATTAAATGAGGAACAGGAAAAGAAGCTTAAGAAGCACCAAAAGGAATAATCTAGAGAGCACTAAGAAGGTAGAAGTTGCTCTGTAAAGACATTATCAAGACAAGCGCAGAAAACAAGCACAGACTGGGAGAATACATTTGCAAAAAAAAAAAAAATCTGATAAAGGACTTGGCGCCCAAAATATAAAAACAAAATTATTAAAACTCAATAAGGAACCAACCCAATTTAAAAATGTGCCAAAGACCTTAACAGAAACCTTACTAAAGAAGATATATGCATATGAAAAGATGCTACATGTTATATGAAGGAAATGCACAGTTAAATGAGATACGACTACACACCTATTAGAATGGCCAGAGTCTAGAACACCGACACCATCAAATGCCAGCAAGGATGCAGAGCAGGAGGAGCCTGCACACATTGCTGGTGGGTATGCAAAATGGCACAGACGCTTCGGCAGAGAGTTTGGCAGTTTCTTATAAAACTAAACAATTTTTACCATACAATCCAGCAATTACATTTCTTCACACTTATTCCAAACGATATGAAACCTTATGTCAACGCAAAAACCTACACATTGATGTTTATAGCAGCTTTACTCGTAACTGTCAACACCTGGAAGCAACCAAGACGTCCTTCAGTAGGTGAATCGATAAACTGGTACATCCAACTGAATATTATTCAGCACTAAAAAGAAATGAGCTAACAAACCATAAAGACATGGAAGACCCTTAAACACATATTACTGACAGAAGCTTATCTGAGGCTATATACTGTATGATTCCAATTGTATGACATTCTGAAAAAGGTTAAACTATGAAAACAAAAAAAGATGTGATTGCTAGGGGTGGGAGTCGGGGAGATGAATAGGCAGAGCACAGAGAATGTTTAGGGCAGTGAAAACGCTCTGTATATTACAATGATGGATATGTCACTATACTTTTATTCAAACCCATAGAAAGCACATCTAGTGAACCCTATGGTAAATTACAGATCTATAGACTTTGGGTGATTATGATGTATCAGTGTACATTCATCCATAATATTTTTTTAAAAAAGTACCATTCGGTAAATGATGTTGATAATGGGAGAGGCTAGGTGTGGGGGCAGAAGGTATATGAGAAATCCCTGAACTCCTCTCAATTTTGTTGTAAACCTAGAACTGCTCTAAAAGAAAAAAAAAAAAAAAAAAAAAAAAGGCAGTTGGTGGAATTCCAGAGCACAGTAAAAGGAGTTACCATGAAGAATTGGATACTGAATCCAAAGCAATAAAGGGTGTAAATACAGATTATTTTATTTTATAGATATGGTATCTAAAAGTTAAAGGCTTTGACTTTTTATTACCTTCATGAATTAGGAAGCAAAGCCATGAGACAAGTACATATATGCCATGTGTGCTGGCATGGGAAGGAAGCAGACAAGGATTGGAAGACACATGGAACAAATCAGCGGAAAAGGTGACTATATCCTTACACAGAATTGCTTTGCAGCACCATGGGCTCAGCAAAGGTTGAAAAGGTTATATGTTATACATCTACAGTGTATGATTATACCCTATTAGACAACAACTTGCAAAGTTGTGTGATTGCTTCAATAGTGTCACTACAACCCATATTGTTCAAAAAATATTAATCATTCACTCAAAAAAACAAACAAAAAAAACCACTGAGCACCTATTACGTAAGTAGTGTGCCAAAGACTTCAATAAAAAGGAACTTTCAGGAGTCAGTAAATTAAAGCAGAGGGATAGAAGTCATGAGGTCAAATGGAACAAATGAGCTCATAAATAAGTTTGTTTTGTTTCAAGTAATGAGCAGCTCACTGATCCTTTCAAACTCCAGGTACAAATAAGCTGGATGAACAGCACACTCAGACAACTATTAGAAACTGACTGTGGAAAACCAGTTTGGGGGAAGGTTTTATGAAGAGTTCAGTTATGTGAAATAAGATTTACCTGGACCTAACAGAAAGGTTTTTGAAGCAGGGGAGCAGTCTTACTACTGAGAGAAAGTGCCAGAAAAAATTGAGGTATTACAAGACGGTGACCAAGTAAAGTCTGAGATACAGAGGGCTGCCAAAACGTTTTAAGCCAGCCCTTGTGAACAGGAGGAATTCTAGTTTTAACTTGACTGAGTCAATAGCAGTCAGGCCCAATTACTGTTCCTGAATCCTACTACTCCACATCACCAGGACAACAGTGTCACTGAGGAAATGGTGACAGTGTCTGATGATCTGGTGGTAGACTGTGGATGCTTCTGAAGAGATGTGGAGTCCAAAACGAAACTCTCATCAGTGAAGATCAAAGGCACTCCAATTCCTAGAGGAAATGTATATCCCTAATGTGGTATTCAAGGACCTCTACAGGCACACCTTACATTTTCTTCTCATTCTCTGCAACTTTCACTCACATACCTCTTTATATTGTTGGGTTTTCCAGTCATTCCCTTAACACTTTTTCATATTTGTCCAAATCCTAACAACTCTTCAAGACCTAGTTCAAATGCCACTTTTTCCCAACACAAGGCAGGTGGAATTACCGTCCTCCAAACTTCCTCAGAGGGCATTTTCACTTTGTGTTAGCATTTATCCTTAAAACTAAAAAGACTGAAGCTTTCTCAATGCCTTACCAGATCCTCAATAAACATTTCCTAAATGAAAGATCAGGTGTGGGCTAAACCATGTGTTAAGAGTCTAACTTTCAAATCTTTTTGACTTTTTTTGTGCTTAGGTTTGGCATCATCTAACTTCTTCTCCAATGATCATCTAAGCCATAGTAATTCATAACATCAGTTATTCTTGAGTTCTGTTTAGAGCCAGGTTCTTGCCTTCTAACTAGTCCCTATACTGCCCACCAATCCCCCCACCCTCAAACAACTTAGAATGAGCTTTTAAAAATCATATATACTACTCAGCAGGTCAAAGCCCTTCAATGACTTCCATTAGAATAAAATTCAAACCGTGACCTGTGATTTGGTCTACCTTTCCAAGCTGCGCAAAGGCCATCCCAACCCACCACTCATATACTTCATTTTTTGCTCCTCCAAGATGCTATGCTTTTCCATCTCAGCTTCTGCACATACTATTCCTTCTGCCTGTAATACTGTTACCCAACAAGACTTTCTGCAATGGCTGGCTTCTTAAATCCTCAACTCCAAGGTCCCTTTTGAGATGCATTTCCTGTCTACCTGTACACAGGAGAGTATCCAAGCATGTCACAGGCATTCATATTTACTAAATGAAATTTTTAGGTTTTCAATAACTGCCTATCCCGTCCCTAGCCCTGCCATTTCCACTGATCCATCAGGCAAGGCTAAGTTGTTTCACACAGTAACTTTTTCTCACAAGTCTAGGAAAATTACCATCATTTTAGAGAAGTTAACTTGTTCAAGGTCATAAAACTACTAAATGAGGGAGAAGGATCTGATTGCAAGGTCTAATTTTATGCCTATAGTCTAAAGCACTATGCTACTCCTGGCTCCATCTACTTGTTCAACCTTAATACCTAATCACAATTACCCCATACCCACAGTCTAAACCTCCTCATTTACCCTTTAAATACTTTCTCCCAATACACATTCCATATTTAATAAAAATAACTTTGTATTCTATTTCCCAAGGCATACCAAAAACTGTTCAGGGCAGCTGATGTGTATCATTATAATTCATTCTCAATAGAATTTGTTCTGGATACAACTTAATAAAACGGGCTCAGACAAGTATCATAAATAATAAATGAAAAAAAATTTTACTAATTTTTGTTCAGAACAAGCACTCAAATGTTTTTTTTCTCAAATATTTATTAATGGTCAATCATTACCTTGAAAAAGAGGCTTGCTTTTAAGTATGCGGAAGCAAAAATCCTTCAACCTTTAAAAGAAAACAAAAACTGAAAATTGCTTCCAACATGAAAATAAAGTACCATTTCTCAAATGGTAGTTTTGGCTTTCTTAAAGCCTAGGAAGCACTCCCAGATGACCTCAAAAGAGAAAGAAACTTAACACTTCAGTGCCTTTTGTGAGCTCTAATAATTACATGGCTCCATACACTAAAGAACACCTAGGAACATCTCTTCCATCCAAACCCTACCAGTAGGCTAAAATTTAATGTAGTTAACAACTATAAACGTGGTCATCCATTTTTCTTATGCACTATCTTCCAGGTGCTATGTCAAAGTGACAAAATGCACTACTACTTGTGTAAGAAAAAATTTTAAATACACCCTGCCCAAAAAAATTCCAAGTATTAATTGCTAGTGTTTTCTTTTTTTCTTTTTTGGGGTGGGGGGCGGGGGGCCCAAGCTGCAGGCTTGCAAGATCTTAGTTCCCTGCCCAGGGATGGAACCCAGTAATTTGGCATTGACAGCGCTGAGTCCTAACAACTGGACTGCCAGGGAATTCCCCCATGATTTTTTGGTGGGGGGGAGCTACAGTTTTAAAGTTGGTAATAATTTAAAGCTAGTATTTAATTACAACCTTTAAATCAGAGAGTTCACTTACTTACATTAAAGGTTATGCCACTAGTCAATATTTTTTTGTTTAGCTAGACCATTTAATCATACACATGGACTAGCATTTATCCTCCCTTGTTTGTTTTGTTCAGGTCCTCCTTACCATCGTATCATACCCCTTGTATGACTTGCTCTTCACTTCCCTCCTTGCCATTACAATACTGGAGTGAAGCCTGGAGACTGAATGGAGGGAAGCCACCCGCCCCCAGCCCCCAACCCCCAACCCCGGTCCCAACCCTTTAAGATCTTGTACCACTTCACAAAATAATGCTATACCAGTTCAGAAAAATGTAGACACATTGCTCAGATATAAATCACCTTCCCTGCTGTAGTAATTAAATGTTTTCACTTTAATCTCTATTTACTCTCTTCTTATTAATAGTAATGCAGTTCCAGGGAGGAGAGATTCCAAAATCTCACCACCTTTTTCTCTTAATTTAAAAACCACTCCTTCCATGAAAATCCAGCATTGGCTTAATATTATTATACAATGATTCCTACAATATTCCAGAAAGAGCACAAAGATTTCTTTCCCATTTTTGATCAGTTGTCTATTGTCAGCTTTAACTGGAGCTGAAAAACAGAAGGCCTACATAAACTGAAAGTCATCACTGAGTTTTAAGATAGGAAGATTTAAATAATTCTTCTTGAAGAAATTTTCTTTACCCGCCACTTATTTCTATCCTGAAAAAACCCTGAAATATGAAATTAGTAAAGCACCATACAAAATAAAAAGAAAACAATGCAGACAAAGGAGTAAGGTACATTTCAATTTAATCAGTGTGCACACAAATATGTAAAAATTCTAGACACATACATTAAGTCGCAAAGAAGATTCAAGAATTCTTGTTCACATCTAAATATTAGCTTAAACTGTGGAAATTTGGCTACTTATTCTCATCACTATTACATGCATTTAGTTACATACTTACCAAATTTTCTGTGTCTGCTTATCCTTGCTAGGAAAGGACAGAGTTCCTTAGAAATTTACTTCACTTTAAATCTTAAAGACATAAATTGAGGGTCCACACTTTGGGTAGTGCTTATCTAGAAGAATACATTACCATTATCACATATTCAAATTATCAATTTTCAGATTTATTTTAGAAGACTATCACTGTTCATACTAAAATGCATGAGTTGACTTTTTATTATTGGCTTACAAAGATCACAACAGGAAATACAACGTGAAAACATCCTTAGATAAACTGACGTTAGCTAGGATGTGGCTAAAAGCTAGAGAGAAAAAATCCATGTGTTACAATGAGGGAAGGGATTTAACAGGGGATCAAGTAATTAGAAATATGCTCAGGCTAATTTTCACTGGTATACACAGTCCCAGAAATCAGAAGTCCAACCCAAGTTTTTCATGCAAGGTTAGAATGATTTAAGAATACATTTGAAATTCTCAAGCCTCACTCAGAGACTCCAGTAAGCAATTAGTCTGCATGACCATTTTGGGCAAGCTTTCCTTCAACTCTATTCCCAGCTTAACTACTCAAGAATCACTGGACAGAAAGAAATTCTGGTCTTTAAATTTTAAACCTACACAACATGGCAACCAAAAGCACTGGGGAAAAAAACCACTTTTGCCCGTCAACTAAAAAAAATTTTAAGTTAAAAAAAATTTTTTTTAACACTAGTTTTGAATAAAAACATCTTTCCTATCTCACCAAAAAGAAATAATTTACATGTTAAAGTTTTTGCAGTTATATAGTCTATTAAGTGAAGGTCAGGAAAAAAGTGAGCCCCAATTATTAGAGAAACATCAGGAGGTAAAATAATCATCTTCTTAACATTCCCGATTCAGGTAATAGAGTGTAGAAACTCATACACTTTGATCAAAGTGTCCAACTTAAGTTAAATTTAAATGGAAAAAAAGTGATATATAAAAGTATAAAATAGTACTCACCAGAAAAGCAGCTTTAAAGAGATGGTTTTAAGGAAAACCATTTCCACTGTATCTACGCCATTTCTTATACAGATTAAACTGTGAAAGGCAATGAAACTTAAGCCCTTAGGCAATTCTATACATTAAAAAACAAGTGGATATCTTATAAAATATATTTTATTATCGATTGATAAATCAAGGTCTTTAAAAAACTTAACTGCAAGCATGACTTTCATATAAAATAACATTAAGATGATCTGTTTCCAGTGGCTCATCACCATCCCAGTTTAATAGGAGTAAAAGATCAGTAGTTGTACGGACAGACTCACATTACACTTAAGGTGAAGAGGAAGCCATATAGAATAGCAGAATGGTTCAGGCAGGCTTGTATAAACTAATTGTATACTTTCTTCTTCTCTCCTCAGTATTTAAAATTTTTATCAACATAAGAGCACAATATTTAAAGGTTAAAGGAAATCTCTGAAGGATGGTTCAAGACAACAATGAACGCTGGCAGAACCAATGAAAGTAATAAGAACTTTAACATAACTTTCATAACCTGTTATGTCCTCACTGCTCCTCAAAAGGAATACACAAAGAATGTGTCTAGATTTCTTGATGGATAGTCAGCTCTCATTTGAATATTAAAAAGGTTCTTCTTAGTTCAAATTAAAATGAACCCACAGTGGAGGTGCACCAACATGTTATAGTTTACAAATAGGATGAACAAAATTAGTACTTACAACAAGGGTTACTAAAAACATTTAAGAACAAAAAAGCAGTATAAAAATATATTCTGGCATATGACTGCACACCATTTATCACTACTAGAGGTGAGGAAACTTGACTTTTTATCTGTTGATTCATACTGTAAAAAGTTAAAAGGTAAGTATGAGTACCAAGGAGTGGCTTAAGTAGGAGACCCTGGACCCAAACCCCTGCACTCCATATACCAACATGGGCACATAGCCAATTGAAACTTTCACTGTCTTCCTTCTGTGTACAACATATCTATTTAGGTTTAACCATAACCCGATAATAAAGCAGTATTACACCTTTATTACAACTAAGGTGAGCAAACCTAGAGCTACTTTGGCCCAAGTACTGAGTGTTTAGAAGTGTCCAATGTCATACTCACATTTAAGTAACTGCACAGCTTTCTTCCTGCTGTGGGTTATATGGATATGTTTGAAAAAAATAGGAACATCAGGTACTTACAGATTAAACTAACCTGTACTGGCAGGGCTGTGGGATTTTTCTTCTCTACCAGTAAGTAGCAAATGCTGAAATTCTGCTGCTAGTTAACAAAAACACAAATTGTAT
Source organism: Balaenoptera borealis (assembly GCF_965194805.1). Classification (NCBI taxonomy): domain Eukaryota; kingdom Metazoa; phylum Chordata; class Mammalia; order Artiodactyla; family Balaenopteridae; genus Balaenoptera; species Balaenoptera borealis. The sequence continues at coordinate 43,205,545 of NC_138879.1, forward strand.
TAAACTGAGGAGTTCAATTCATAGTTTAAAAAGTCAATGTGCATAAAATTTCCTCAGAGCCTGACATTACTACATTAAAAAAAATTTCCCTGTCTCACAAAAAGTACCTTATATTGGCTATTAAATTTAGAGTGACCTTATGAGAATGAGTTAATAATACTGTGTATCTCTTGGACACCTCTCAATTTTAAATAAATTATATATTCCAGTATGTGTACTACAAAGATATGGGTTACTCTAAAAGGAGAGGGGGTACATATATCTAGGAAAAAAAATCTCTGCATGATAATTTCTAATTTAAGTACATGTAGACACATCCCACAGAAACAAGCAATTTTTAATATTTTAAATTCAACTTCTAAAATACCTGACTTCATTTCCGTATATTAAAGATTTTCAAATTTAAAAACATGGGCTGAAAAGTACATTCTATTGCTTCTCCTAGAAGTACACCAACAAGCTAATAGCTAAAACGCAGGCTATGCTCAGTAACTAAATCTCTCATATTTTTCTAACTCAAACTTACAGAAACTTTAATAACGCTTCCCTTGGTCCACTTGGGTAGTTAAGCAGCCTTGTTTTATTAGTAGAAACTGGAAAATGACGTGGCAAACCTTGTTTATTTTCATCTCTGATTGCCAAATTATTTATAAATAAAAATATTAAGAATGAGCTACATTATAATAAATGATTTGATGAAATCTTGCATAACAAATGTAAACCAAGGCCAAAATACTATTACCTTTCATTACATTTAAGGTTCTTAAAAGTCTAACAATACTATACAATGGCCTCTCACCCAAATAATCACTACTGGTTTGTGTGTAGTAGGCTGGGCAGACAACATTCTTCATTTTTACCCAAGTTGGGCATCAATGAATTTCACTGCCAGTTCCTCACATTTAAACAAAAATGAAGGCATACGATTCTTAACCATAATAATGGTAAAAAAAAAAAAACCCAGACACAGTAAGAATGCCAAAAGGCCCGGAGAATTCCAATAAAGGACTTCCCCTTTTTACAAACAAAGCATTACACAAACCCCTGACCAAACACACAGCACATTACTGAAACTGTGCCGCATCACAACCTTACATACCATTACAGCATGTGGAATTAATGGCTGGGGTCCAAGTAATCAATTGTTAAAACAGTTTACTCACATGTATCTTCTCTGTAGTTAATGTGCCCAAAATTACAACATATACACAAACATATATTCTCATGATAAAGCTGGTGATTATTTGCCTCCTAAAGAACCTAACCATGAACCAGTCTTCATTTATAATACAGTGTTCAATTTGCTTCAAATAGAAATAGTTCAAATTAGCTTCAGTGAAGATGTCCTTTGGGTCTCCAATTTCTGCCTTAATCTGATTTCTATATCCTGACTCGTAAAATGTAATTTCCCCTGAGAATATACATGAGATTAGTTGAATAGATTTAAAGAGAGATGGTTCAAAAATTTCAAACTAATACAGTTTCAAGCTATTATTTTTCCAGAGTTGGGAAGAAAATGAAAAGCTCCTTCTTTTATGGCCAAATTATTATGCAAAATTGTATGAAGTCCACAGCAAGAAAAACAATGCTTATAAAACGCAATTCTCCTCTGAGCCTTACTGAAGAATTCTAGTTTTTTAAAAAATGATACTTTCAAACTTATTTTCCTACAAAAATGCCAAGTAAGAACATGAAAACACTTGGAAATGTTGGAGATGTTTAAAGTATTAGGGAGCTCAAACTGAGGTCTTGCTTTCCCCATTTGCTATGTATTAGTTTGAATTAGATTCATAACAGGGGACGCCTAAGAGCCAAGATATTAAAAGTATAGTTCTGAAAATTCAACATTAATTACAAAATTGTGAATATCCACTATGTGCATGACACTATATATAACATCATTAAAGTAGCTGCTTATTTTGCCAAGAAATATCTCACAGAAATGTTAGATGATTGCTATGCTATTAAAACAAAAGATCATTTATTAAAATGATTCAGATGACAGAAAACAAAATACTGAGAAAGAAGGCTAAAAAGGAGTAACCCATACTAATATTCAAATCATGAGACAGCCAGCAGAAATGTAAGTGGGAGAATGTTTCCTTATAAAACTCTGCCTTATATGTCAATGAATCTCTTCTTTTAGAAGACTTCCATAAAAGAGTAAGAAAACCAGTTTCATTTTGGAATAACAAACAAAGGTTATTCAATAAGGTAGATAAATACCGCCTTTAAAAAAAGACATACCTGATTTACACAAAATTTTAGGGAACATGTTTGCTACTTTTTAAAAAATCCCCTAACCGATACAAAGTGTCAGTTTATTTAAAATTTTATCTCAGTAAAGAAGTGACTTCAACATTTCCTTTCAGTAATTTACCAAGTTTTACCTGTGGATATAATAGATACCTGAAAGTTAAGTAATTCTCAAAACTGTATTTGTCTGAGTCAGAGGACTACAAAGACCGAAGAACCTACATCTTAGATTATCTATATCACCTTCAACAAATTATGTCACCCTCAGAAAATCCCCCCCACCCCAGTACTCAAGCATGTAAGAGGGTATTTCAATTATAATCACTTCAATGATCACTATTAGAATTAGGACAAGCAACTTCACTCTTGATTATTTCAGTATATTGGGGAATGATGGATGCAACAGAAAACAACTCCAACTGAGGAGTCTTAAAAGATGCAGTTATTGAGCAGGTAGTAAAATATTCCAGTGGAATTTTTTTGTTGTGACACAATTCTTTTTTCAAACATTAATATCTTTTTTCCATGATTCAGTTACAGAGAAAAGCTTATGTTCTAATTACAGAGGTGAAAATTTGGAATTCATTTAATGCATTTTTCTTCTTTATGCTTCCAAGAATTAAAACCACACAGAAACACAAGCGTGGGTTTGCTAAACATTGTACTATAAGTGAACTGTTACTGTTCAGAGGAAAATGCTATCTGCATAGAACAGTGGCTTTAACACAGGAAGGAACAAAAATAATCCAAGTTAATGTTTTGGCCTCTCTTCCAGTTCCCCCGTTACTTGCCCACTACAACACACACACATAAACACAACTTTTTCCACCAAATAAAAGCAATTTTTAGTTGGAAACAAACACGGATGTTTTTCATGTGTGCATATTGCATCAAATGTTGTTCAGTACGGATAAAAATGAAACTCAAAATAATCGTTCCAAAACCACAATTCAATATACTAAACTTTACTATGTGAAACAATTTCAGTTTTTGGCTGCCTGAAAATCTGTAATCCATCCATACTGATAAGTGTGTAATACCCAAACTCTTTTTTTATATCAAATGTGTAGTGTATACGCATACATACCACACATACACACCATCTTCCCACTTTTCACAGGGCTCTACATTAACATTTGCTCTAATGTGGTGAGATTTGGAAATATTAAAAATCACAAGCATTTCCAGATGACCTTTCAACCTTAACGTTCAATGCATAACTTTGGGATTAAAAATGCAGATTTCAGTATCCAGTGGCATTTCCAATGATTATTAACCTTGATGTTAAATTTAATAGTTTGAGGAGAAAATAACCAGTAAGATTTTCCTAAAAGTGAAAGGGAAAATTTGAATGAAACATTTCATGCCTCCAAATCAAGAACGTCAAATTTTATCAATTTACTGAAGTTCAATATAAATAACACCAGCTTTACTGAGGCTGTTAAATATTATGTAACACCAATTACATAAAATTACATGTCAAATACTTTTTTCTGTTTATTAACACCACAGTCAAACGTGAATATTAATATAGAGCCTTCTCTGCCAAAAGAGTATAAAAATCCTAAATTTAATTAAATTTAGGGGCCTTCACCAAACTTGCTGCAAGTTTGGGGACATGAATATCCAACAGCCATAAAGCTGTGAAAGCCCCTATAAGGAATAAAATAAATCCCACTTGCCTCAGACTGAACAGGGCAACACTGAGACTCAGCCTCAGCCTGTCCTATGGCAGGGCTATAGGAAGAAGAAAATTTTAATTTTAGAAAAACATTACCCAATTAATTTAAAAGACATGCATTAAAAAAAAATCCCAATGACCAAGCAAGCAAAGGAAAAAAGAGTAGCTCTTTAAAAAAAAAAAAAAATCTATTGTCCATTATAATTCCACTCTGAGCCCATACTTTTATTGGGAATCTCGCCCACCCCTGCAAATAACTAAATTTAATTAAACTGAGTTTAAGTTCAGTATGTGACTTGATCAGTGGAACAGGAGTGCTCAAAGAATATTTACCCCATTCCTAACAGTAAAAGTGTGAAAGATTGCTAAAATAGTAAGTATTCAAATCAAATGATATCCAGCAGTCACTCAAAAGTTGATCCTCACCTGCTGGTCTTGTTACTGTCATACACACAATAGAAACTAGTGCCAGACAAAAATCGTTTGTTTTTTTAAAGAAAGTGGTAACAGTGGATGTAAGGCAGAGCCAAAACTGGCAGCCCCATTAATCTTACAACTTCCTAAATTATGGCAATCACAATGCCTGCCGGTATATATCAAGTCCCCAAAGCTGTCTTCTGTGAGGGCAGATGAAGTTTATTTCAACTCAACTCCATCTATTCTTTAAGAAAGCGTAAGTCAGAGTTAATTATTTCAACATAATTTGTTCCACTCGTGATTTAACCACATTATGGACCCCAGAAGCAATTAGGTAAAAGATATTTTCTAGAAGCTTAATTATGCTCTGATGCATGCACAAATTACACATTAAATATACCAAATGGGCACCATCTGAGCCATATACCTACAAAATACAAGAGATGAATGATGTGCCTAAGTGTTATGCTTAACATTTTGAATTAACTTTTAATTAGAATTCTATCACTTCTTTAAAAGTGGCAATATTTTCTCCTTTCTGACCTCAGAAAGCAACAAACCTCAATATATTGGTTCTCTTTGCATTAAATGCAAATCAAGCTTTGCATAATTTTTGAAACATTACTAACCCATTTTTTTCCCTCTTCCTGATCCCTCTCCCCCACTGCTATAATCCATTCGTAGTTTGTTGATAAGCCTGTACATGAAATGCTTGAGAGACATTTGGTTTGGGAGAATATTTCCTATTTAATAATTCTAAATTTAATTACGCCATTTTTACCTTAAAGATTTTCAACACAGGTCTTTCTTTGGCAGTATTTTAAACATGCTGCCAAATCTAATAAGTATATAATTTCAAAACTATTTACGTAGACAGGCGTTTGGTGAGAAAGGGGTAGAGACTTGGCTGCTGGCAGCAGGAAGAAATGCATTCTTGGCGATACATGCATGTTGCCTTTTCAAACTATGAAATTTTTTGACCCTCAAAAATAGCACAGGAAAAAAAAAAATAGCACAGGAGCTGTAAAACCACTGGAGCAAAATAGCAGATTTAAAATAACACTCAGCTTTGTTAATACTTACAATGTTTTGTTTAAGATGAATGACTTTTACTTGTCACTTATATACACTCTTTTATGATAATTAAAACATCTTTCAGTATTTTCTTAATATGGTTAAAGCTTTCTTTTGTTTAAACAAAACTTCAGATTCTGTGCCTTATACCTACACCTTCACGTAAAGGTTATAAAGAAATGTTATTTTCTTAGCCGTCTTAACTTTATATTGAGGAAAACTAAACCTGAGTTCATGATATATTAATAATTATACTTTGTACAGGTCATCTGATACTTAGTCATAAAAGTACTCTGCAAAAATGAAGATCAAAAAAATGGATGCCAAAAAGAGGTCAACAAGGCTATTAATATATGAGACTCGCAACATAAGATACTGAATAATAGCAGTCATCTCTACAGAAAAGTTCTCCATAGAGCACAGTTGAACATTCAAATTTCCAAGGATGAAAAGGTTAACAGTAAAAAGCCATTTAGGCTTAATAATAACAGAAGGCAGCCATTTAATCAAAGAAATAATGTAATCTTCCAGGAACATAATAAAATAAAAAATTTCAAATCCATCTGTTAACCATCTTAACAGAGGCACATGTAGATTCTCATCATTACATTAGAATATATACCAGTCATTAACAGTACAGAAGGCTATTACTGCATGCACCTAAGCTTCTAGAAGTTTGCACCTGAAAAGCTTCTGAGGTCCACACAGTACCGCAGTCTCAAAAATAATCGGAAGGAAATGAATGGGTCTGGCACTAGGCTCTAAACATCAGCAGGAAGGAGGGTATATTAAGGTTTACATTTCAAATATCTATGATAGCTAACATATATTGACACACCAAGGGGGTGGAAAGGTGACATAATACAAAGATTTCATACCCATGTAATGACTCATACATATATCTAAGTTTTTCTGTCAACTGAAGGACTAACATACAATTCTACATATACTGTCCAGTTTAATACATGCAGCTAAGGAACAACCTACAATTCAAAGACAGAATCCAATGATATATCAAAACTGCATTGGTATAACTACGAATTTTATTATGTGGACATCTACTGTGGCATGCATCTGTACAAACCTTTCAGGCAGTGGTCCACAGCTGGGTTATGAATAAAAAGGCATAAATTTTTCTCTCTTTTATTACAATGAAGTTTAACAGTACAGAAAAGTCACATGACCTTGGTGGGTCAGATTTCTTAAACCCTGAAACATGAGAAACTCTAAATACATTAAATATTGTTACACATTCAGACTTCCAATGTACAGGTACTTGAAGACAGTTACAGCCCTCACCAAGCTAGGTTGGGGACATGAAGTCCAACAGCATCTGAAATGCTGTGAAGGCATAACTTTACAAATAGCAACATAAGCTTACAGAACTTGCCTTTATTAGGGTGGTATGTTCATGTAATTCCAGCGCCTTCACAATATAACGAACCAAATTTACTATACTTCACTTCTAAAAACCTAGATGAAACATGAAAAAGAAGCCATACAGTATAAATTGCAACTTCAGGAAAAGTTCCTGCTTTATTATTCCAAATAAATTTTCCCATGTAAAATAAATGTCCAATAGTTCCTGGTATGTGGGAAGATAATGTTTGTTAAAGTCACAATGAAGCCTTATTGACGGAAGCTTGGCTATATAAACAGCACAAGTTGAGAAAAGGTTTAATCTCCAAACCTATTAGACTGGATTGAAGTAAGATCAGTAACGGCCACCTTGCGACATTACAGGAGGTCTCATTCCCATCGGAGGTCGAGGAGGCCCACCTTGGTAAGGGGGTACCATTGGCGGTCCCTGCCCATACGGCGGCATAGCACCAGGAAGATAACCTGGCATGCCTTGATGATGACCACCATACTGACCTAAAAAACACATTTAAAACACAAAAAAATAGATTGAGTCTGAGCATTGTACTTTTAAATGCAATGCATTTTTCAGATAAATCTGTTTTATGTGTACACTCAGAAAATCCACTAAATAAAATAAACGTAAAAAGAGGAATACCATGAGGCGGCATTGGGGGTCTCATTCCTTGTTGCTGTGGGATGCCTGGCTGTGGTGGCATCATACCTCCAATTGGCCCAACAGGTGGATTACCAATGGGAGCCTGTCCTGGTCGAGGAAGATTACGTTGATATTTAGGTAACTGTGCTCTTCTCTCTTCCTAGGAATAAAAATATGTGAATGTGAAACATCTGAACACAGAGAGTGTTAAGCATGAAGGTAAGCATCTAAAGTCTTTATAGAGTGAGAGTGATTTTTAAATGTTCCCTTACATGCCAATTACTTTCACCCCACAAACCAGTCCAACTACTTAAAATCTTGATGCCTTAAGAAAACTTTAGCTATTTTTATATTTGAAGCATGTTATATTGAACAACTTTCCAGAAATTATAAATTGCTTTAGCAAGAAACTGTGTAATGAAGAAGGTATATGGACTGCAAGGAACCTGCAGATTCTATCTCACACTTGTTTCTTCAATTAATTAAATTTATGAACAACAAAAATAATTTTTGAGAGAATAAGAACCCAACTCACTGTCTTCTTTTAGAAATAGTCTTAGGGGGGATGTATCTAAGATCAAAACATGCAATATTCACTTTGTTTTGTGGTTCTTAAAAATCAGAATGGTAAAAATCACTTAGCATTCAATCAGATCATAAGACCACTGGTATACAAATTAAAACTTTTCAAATGGACAAGTTGCTACCACAGTACTCAATCAAACTCTGCTAGTAAGAAATGTAAACAACTTACCAGCGATATATCCTCATCTGGATGGATCAACTTACTGGTTGCACTGGTCGTCGTAAGTGTAGCAGGCTTACTTGTTATTGAAGCTGCTGGTTTAGCTGCAGTGCTATTTGTTGTACTAGTGGTTGAAGCTGTAGACTGTGTATATGCAGGGAATGTAGGCTTTGGGGGTTCTGTAGTTGTTGCAGGGGTACTATTTAAGGGCTTGAAATCTGTACCAACAGGTCCTTGGACAGCTGCCTGAGCCTGTAAAACATTATCTTTCATCAACAAAACTTCAAAACCCAAAACTGAATATATCTACTACCTATTTAACTTAAAAACAAGACACTAACATTCAATAAGGGACAAAACTTAAAGTTAAAATCAAGATCAATCCACAAAATTCAAGATAACACATAATACCAAAAGATGCACATCCAAAACACAGCAGTGGAAATAAGAAACAAGTTAGACTACTTATGTAACTTCTCAGATATCATCTATCTCCTCACCAGAAATTACTTAATTTACAAAGCTTCGTATTTATTCCTAACTGAAGAAATATATTATCATATAATGGAATAGCATATTTTCTATTATCATCATTCTAAATTCCTTCTTAAAATTAATCTACCAAGGAGCTCAAAAAAAAAAAAAAAGTTAGAAATTATAGAAAACAAATGTTTGGATAAATTTCAGTTACTAAGTATAGCATAAATAATAACTACCAATGGTGACACATTAAAGATATGTCCTTCAGAAGTATTCTTTATATAGTAATACAACGGCCCTCCCAATTAACAATGGCTAGATTATTATGATGGACTAAAGGGTTTAGTAAGCTTTTAAGTATAAAGTTACCAAGTAATAAATTTGTTACTTTTCATAACACTGAACATCTGAAACACGTAAACTAGGTAAACTTTTAGAAGCAAATGCAGAGTACTAAATTTCCTTACATTATATGTGATGCATTTAGATTAAACAGCATAAAACAGAATAGCTTAATCATGCATCAGGCTAACCATTGGCCACTAAAATGCATTTACTGCTTACATGCTTTTAACCCTTTAGAACCATAGGAGTTTGGGGTATATTTTTTTCTATTAGTGTGCAGTTCAAATTTTCAAATACCATTCATTTATAAGCCATTAATTTTACTTTAAAAAAATTAAACATAATATATTTTTGGGAAAAGATTTAGTTTTAAAGTAGGGTCCAAAGGGTTAATGAAGTTATAAAGCCATTTTTAACAATTTTAAACTGCAACTTCCTGCGTACTTGTGCTGCGCTAGGAAACAGAGCTTTAGAAGACGCAGACAGACTTTCTGAATTGGATGAAGCTGTACTTGAGCTTGTTACAGGTGTCCCCATCTGTAGCATAAAAGAAAGGAAACAATGAAAAGTCTCCAAACAAATGGGTGAAAATAAGCCACGTGGTAGACTTTTTTTTCAGTATAGATTGCATTTTTCTAAATGCAAAATACAATGCAATCAAATCTGTTTTATATATAGAGGCAGGCAGTTAATGCACTTACAGTAAACAGTGACACTATGAGCCTCAAAAAAACTTTTTAAATTCTACACCAATAAACCTAATTAACCACAGGTTTTTTCCCCTAAAACTAATGTTTTACACTATGATATTTCAAAACTGGTACCTTAAACTGAGAATTATGATGCATTATTGACACTTCAATCCAATTCTCCATCGATAACTACAATTTTTGCCAAAAGTTTAATAGGATAAACAAAAAACAATAAACAAAATCCCCCCACATCGAAAACGTAAGTTAATGTACTTAAAAAGTAATGCTTTTAATTTAGGAACTACAAACAGAAAAAAATTTGAAGAAAGGAAACATCTAAGGGATAATTTTAAGGTGAACAATAAAGAACATACATCCTGAGCGTCTCAATTCTGAATGAATTAAATACATCTGCTTAACTCTGAAACAAACTGGGGGGAAAAAGCAAAGGTAACAACCATTATATACATGCTATATATAAAAGAAGGACTTTTTGCTTCTGAGTTCTGGGGAGAAAAAAAAAAGGACGAGTAGGAAATATGAGTGTGACTAGGTCAAAAGACGTTAAATGATGCCCTTCCAGCAACAGTGAGGCACTACTGTCTGTCACAATTCTAGACTAAAGGAAGAGCCCAAAAATTATTTGCTAAGGTCTTAGGATTTTTCATCTTTGACTTTGGTTTTCATTCTACTCATAGCTCATTAGGTAAAGGAGGACCTCATAACATTTTTATGTATTTAAGTTCCCAGAAATTAAATTTTCATTTCTAACTAAAGCTAAGAATAACCAGAGTTCACAACTACGAAAAAATAACATACTACACTATTTTCTGGTTCCAGTCAACCTTTTATGAGTAAAGGAAATCAATGTGTGCAAAAATGGAAGAGAACGCCACTTCTTCAGTATAGTTAATAAATTGTATTAAGAAGATTACTATTTTTAAAATGACTTGACATTTTCAAAGAGTTCAGTGAATAACTCCACTTTACCTTGAAATATAAGTGCACTCTTTTTCAGAAATTTCACCTTACCTGTCCTGCACTGGGGAAAAGAGGCTTAGTAACTGGAGGCTGTGGAGCTGGAACTGTTGCTGTTGGTGCAGGTGGTCTGTTAAGAATACCTGGCGCTGAAACAGCCTGTGCTTGAGTCATTGGAGGAATTCCAGGACGTGGAACAGGAGGGGGCATACCTGCAGAGAAGAAATACTGGAGTGGGACCCGGTTGCTGAAACATTTAGTTTAGAAAAAATACTTCCTCAAAACTTTGCCATTAAAACATACTAAATTAAATTTAAAATGATTCTAGGGAATTCCCTGGCAGTCCAGTGGTTAGGACTCGGCTTTCACTGCTGTGGCCCGGGATCAATCCCTGGTAAGGGAACCAAGATCTCATAAGCCGTGCGGCACAGACACACACACAAAAAAGATTCTATACTACAAAGTTATCAATACTGACGACTGACTGCTGAACTCAATGAAGCTCGAAGTACTTAGGCACTTGCCCCCTTGGAACAGTTTTGCCTCCAACTTTCCACACCTTTGCGTCTCTTCAGAATTTTGGGACATGAAAGATACCACTAGAAACCCTGTATATGGGCAAAGCCAACAATTAGGCTTATTGATATTACTGATGCAGCAAATTTTTGAAACATATAGAATTATTTCAATCATCTAACAGATGTTTCCAGAACTCTAATGCAAACTACAGTAAAAACTGTTAATAGGTCATATACCCATAAAAATTTTTCCAGAAACTAAGTTATTCCTTTAAGTGTGCTTTAAATACACAAATTTTCCTAAAATATACCACTAGGCATTCTTTGAAGTTCCTCAATGTAACTTAAAACTTTTACTGACTTCACATTACCAAGTGAACATAGGTTATTTTTCTGTATTCATTTAAATGCCTAAAATTCTCTCAGAGCATGATGTACGTGAAGCTGTTGCCTATAAATTAATGGTTGCACTGGCATGATTCATATTTTGCTGCTGCTTTATTTTTCTGTTCCTTTTACACTATCACTTGAGTACATTTGAATCTGGCTATAGACTGCAAACCAAACTTGCTAGGATTAAAATGCTAGGCAATGGACTCAGAGAGCCTCATGAAGACCTCTGTGGCACATTTACTGGGCTAACCAAATCCCTTTCCCCACACTGTAGGCTAAAAAGTAAAGATACTTTATTTCCCAGGCTTCCCTGCACCTAGAAGCTCCATTAGACCTATTTCTGGCCAATGATATGTAAAAGGCTAAGGAGATTCTGGGAAAGTTACTTTGTTCCCCAATACAAGAAAAAGGAAAGCACCCTTTCTTGCCTGAGATCTTATAACTACTGAGTTACATGTCTGAGAGAGAAAGCTAAGGTTGGTAAAGTGGAAAATTTTTGAAGTATGGGTTCTTGTTATCACTGGAGCCACTGAGTCTACCACTTTTAGGTTGAGTGAGATAATAAATACCTACGTTGTTTAATAGTTTGTTGGATTTCTCTATTACTTGTTAAGAGTCTCTAGTACTTGCCTAAAATATTCCTAACAGATACAACCACTCTTTTTTTTTTTTTTTTTTAAATTTTTACGCTTTATTTATTTATTTTTGGCTGTGTTGGGTCTTCGTTTCTGTGCGTGGGCTTTCTCTGGTTGTGGCGAGTGGGGGCCGCTCTTCATCGCCGTGCGCGGGCCTCTCACTGTCGCGGCCTCTCTTGTTGCGGAGCACAGGCTCCAAACGCGCAGGCTCAGTACTTGTGGCTCACGGGCCTAGTTGCTCCGCGGCATGTGGGATCCTCCCAGACCAGGGCTCGAACCCATGTCCCCTGCATTGGCAGGCAGATTCTCAACCACTGCGCCACCAGGGAAGCCCATAACCACTCTTAAGTCACAGGCTCAGTGACTCACTCTGGTTGCTTTGAGGACTACTTTTACTATTTCAAAACTCGGAACTCAAAACAAAACGAGATCATCACATTTCTCACAGTAATTTTAAAAAGAAGTCACTGGGGCTTCCCTGGTGGCGCAGTGGTTGAGAGTCTGCCTGCCAATGCAGGGGACACGGGTTCGAGCCCTGGTCTGGGAGGATCCCACATACCGCAGAGCAATTGGGCCCGTGATCCACAACTGCTGAGCCTGCGCGTCTGGAGCCTGTGCTCCGCAACGAGAGGCCGTGACAGTGAGAGGCCCGCGCACCGCGATGAAGAGTGGGCCCCGCTCGCCGCAACTGGAGAAAGCCCTCGCACAGAAACGAAGACCCAACACAGCCAAAAATAAATAAATAAATAAATAAATTTATTAAAAAAAAAATAATAAGCCAGGAAATATATATCTGCGCTCTTCCACAAAAAAATAAAATATAAAATAAAATAAAAAGTCACTAACTTATAGAAACTTTAAAATTACACCAATTTTAAAACTGCACCAATGCCCACAAATCTACTGTCTAAAATACTTAAGAATAAAGCACTTCTGTCATATTAAAAAGGAAACTAACATTTCATACCTGGTGGCATACCAGGCATCAGAGGTGGTATTCCCGGTCCAGGTGGCATCATCCCACCCATTGGCATCATTCTATTAGAAAGCAAATTTCAAGAGACAACTAAAGTTAATTAACAGTATAAAACATTAGAAAATATTTTGGCTAAAGCCTGAAACAATAGATAAGACTTGAATTTGACCCCTAATACTGAAATCAATCAAGCTGAAAGAACACACAACACACTAAAACAATTCTATCAAAATAAATTCCCTAAAAACCAGCAAACTCTTTGGTTTACCAGTAAAATAGGGGAAAAAATTCAGTCTTTGTTAACAGAACATTTTAATACATTTAAAGTCACTGAGAACAATTATTATACTCTCCTTAATATAAACAAGAGGCCTTATCCAAAACGTGTGTAACTGGAAAACAAAATCACCTTTTGTCTCACTTGGAAAATATCCACAGAATATTAATCAAAAAAACAAAACAAAAAAATCCTCTATATTTTAGAGTTATCAGATTTTTTCAAAATCAAAATACTGAATGTACTCTGTGGAGTAAAGATTTGTTTTGGACAGGCACGGAAAAACTACCATCAAAATTAAAGATAATCAAAAGTAAACTCAGAATCCCTACTTTTCATGTACAAAGTTCCTAACACTAAACCAGGACTTAAAAACACAACCCATATTTGTTTTCCTTTCCTTAAAAGAGCTCACCTTCAAATATCAGTGTCCAATTCACTTAAAAAATTACAAGTTTGTGAATTAATGATTTAGGATTCTTATCAGAATAACTTCTATATATAGATTTTATTAGAAGAAAAATCAATTACCTTCTATAGTAACAGAGCACGTAATTTGGCAAAGGAATATATACTCTTTCTTAAATATCAACCCTTTTTACTAAGTCCCCTTACTTTTAGCAGTTTGGGGAAAACAGCTGCACAATTAGAAAATGCTTTGTTTATATGAGTCTATTACGATTTCCTCACAGATGTTTTAGTTCCCTCCTTTAAGAGATCTGTGTCAATCAGTTTGCAAAGTTTAGAAGTTTTAGTGAGGAAGATTAGAAAACTTCTGAAGTCAACTTAATAGATACCATTAAACACACAAAAAAATGACATTATGATTATACCTCCTGAATTACATTACGAATGAGATGCTTACATGTTTTCACCGCAAAATGACTGGGTGTATTTTCTCTGATGATGCAATCTGTGAAAATGTATGACAAAATCAAAATCTAACTGATTTTCAAAATACAGTGGGAAAGTGTATTGTATACCTCTCACATCCAACAATACTTAAATAAAAGTGATGGGCACGAGCACCTCATATTCATTTTAGTTCTTGATGCCTTGACAAATAAATCATTTACAGAGTTTGCTTCTTGTCACAACTACAAAGTGTCATGGACAGTTTTGTATCTCAGAAACTCAAATCTACAACCAACTACTTTAATTACATCAGATGCAACTGAAGCAGATGGCTGCCTACATACATCGTAAAACCCAAAAATCTGTTCTCTTCAGAGTCAAATTTATATTCCTTAAATTTATTAGTAGATCCCTTTATCAGGTAAGTTTAATAGTTACAGAGCCCATACCTTTTAGAAGCAAAAAGAAAAAAAAAAACAGCAAAGTAACATTTAAGTGATGTAACACACCCAAGTTGAAAAAGATCATTACTAGGCACAAGCCCACAAGTCAATTAAAAGAGTTTTCTTACCCAGGTGGCATTCCTGGCATAACTGGTGGCATTCCTGGCATCAGAGGAGGAACACCTGGCATTAATGGAGGTATGCCTATAGACAAGAATTTCAACCAAAAAAATAAAAAAGGGTTAAGAGGAAAAAATTAATACTTCTAAACTGTGTCAACAAAGACCTGAGAATGTTAAATTGTAAGAAGCCTTATGTGCTACCTGGAGGCATTCCTGGTGCTCCTGGAACTGGTGGTAGTCCTGGTTGTGCCATTGGGGGGATATAACCTTGTTGAGGTTGAACAGGCTGTGGTTGAAATGAAGTTGAAGCTGCAGAGTCATCATCATCATATTCATCAGAATCCTCTTGTTGTTTCTTTTTTTGACTCTCTGCTAAAAAAAGTTTAAATTAATTTTTCCCATAGAGTAAAAAAAGAAAACCTAAGCAAGTTTAAGACATTCAACATTTAAAAATTTTATTTCAGTGCAACTAGCTCCCGAGATTTTTCTTCCAAAAAAACCTCAGTTAACACTGCTCTTTACTCTTCAAATGTTTTTTCAATCTGTATTAAGCAAGAAGGTTAACATCCTTTCCCTATTCTATGGCAGGTAAAGAACATTTTCCTAAAGCAGTTATACTTTAAAAAACTATGAAAGGTAAAGGTAAACTATGAAAGGTAAACTATGAAAACTAGTCTGACCTCTCCGTAATGCTTTTCAAAACCAAAGATTTCATAGGTTATTAGTAAGTTTCTATCATTGGGATAGGAGAGGGCCGCAAATCCCAAGTCAAATACACCGCTAAAAAAATTTACAATTAGTGGTTTCATAAATCAAAACAAGCTACCTTCCTTTTCAAAGGCCTCAACACTTGCTAAATCCACCTGGAATTCAATTATGAGTAAAAATATTATAAAATGTATGGAATGATCCAAATGCTACCACATATACAAATAAAATCCATTAACTTCGAACATAAGACAAAAAAAAAAACCCTCAAAATTGGAATTCTGAATGGACCTAACATCTACCATTAAATTTATACTTGAAAATATTGTAATAATACTCTCACTAGTCAAGCTGTATCAAGAAAAAGCATACATCTTAGTATTTACCTTGTGTTTTCTGTTCAAGAAGTCGTCTTCTTTCATCCATGTCTTTTTCTGGAATACCTTCCATACCATATATTTCCAACTCTATGTCTGTTCTCCCAGGTATTGCATTTGGTACTGCATCTATTGTCTCTTTATGCACCTAACATTAAAAAAAAATCCCACACAAACAAAACAGAAACCTTCCATTAGATAGACAAAAGTGCCTCATTAAAGTCTTTTAAAGAGTAATTTTAAATTACTCAGAGACCACTTAGTATAATGGTTAAGAATGACTGGTTCCATAGTGAGACTATGTGGATTCAAGCCCCAGCTTTATGGCCTACTAGCTATGTGAGATTAGACAAATTCTTTGACCTAAGTCTCAGTTTACTTCACCTATTCAGCACCTAACTTCTGGGGTCATTTTTAGGATTAAAAAAAATACTGTGTATGTAAAAAGCATTTGGCAATATGAAGCACATAGCAAGGGCTCAATAAACAATTTCAAGTTTACCTTATAACCTTGATTGCTTGAATTATTAACAATGAACTAATAGTGCTACTCAAATCAGAGAAGTGTGAAGTCTGAACTAAGTAAAGCTTATGAAGTCTTAAAATTAAGTATTAAAGTAAATTTTCCAACAATGTATCCTGAGACAGCTAGTAGCTACAAACCACAAAAGTGACATTTCCAATTAGCACTACCCGTAACTAATGAGTCACCTGAAGAGCCTAACACTGCCATAGTAGTGATCCTGTCACCTTCCATCTCTGAATTTATTTGGCAGATCACAAAAAGAAGTCCTTCAGAGGTTTTATTGTAAAACACTGGGGATCTAGCACCTTTTTTCACTGTATGGTTTTTGCTAGATCCAACATTTCTAACCCTCAAACGCGAATAACTTTTGCCAATATGCTAAAATCCCTGTCGGTCTTGGTTTCTTACGCAAAAGGTATTAACTTAGGCTAAAGGATGTCAAAATAGTTTCCCTAAAATATCAGCTTCACCTGGAAGCTTATTAGAAATGCAAATTCTACACCAATAAAATTTTTTTAAAAAATAAATAAGAAATGCAAATTCTCAGGCCACGCCTGAGCCCTACTGAATCAGAAACTCTTGGGTGGAACCACAAATATATCTAACAAGACTTCAAGGTGATTCCTTTGCACACTCAAGTTTGAGAACCACTTATTTAGGTTAATGACTTGGATATATTGGTCCAAGTAATACTCAATTTTTCTTTCCTTCCAAGACACTTTCATGGAAGAATAGAAAGGTAATTAAAGAAAACTAAGTATTTTCCTGGAGGAATATCTCAAAGATTTTAAAAAGTGATATGCAAATCAAATTCACAAATTATCTTATTGTGATTAAAAGATCCATGAATAAAGCTACTCAATGAGTGACAATCACCATTTTCTAAATTTTTTGGAATATGTTACTTCTCTTGATGAAGGCAGATGAAGTAACTCATATATATGTTCTCTGAAAAAATACAATTACATTCACATACACATTAACTAGTTTTCACTACATTTCTAAGTGATGAAGGAAAGAAATACCTTAATTAAAAGGTATTGCAAAGAGAAGAAAAAATAACGCCATTCACTCAAAATCTTCCCAACCTTATGTTACAGCCAGAATTAGATTTCTTAGAGTCTTACGTAGTAGAAATTAGTATGGTCTCGGCTGAAAAGATAGGAGCAAACACTGATGTAAAACATCTAAACTACTAATGTCCTAAACTAATCTATAAAACTCCAGCATGTGTCTGATTTAACTGCCATGCCTATCTCACAGGCTGCTGTGAAATTATGGTAAGAACATATAAACAAAAGCACTTAGTCAATTAAAGATTATTACTAATAGTTTCTTAACTAATCTCCTTCCAGCTTCCACTCCATTTCTCTGCTCTTCTCTATAGTACAACTCCTTGAAATAGCGTCTCTACTTTCCCCTCTCAGTTTCTCTTGCAAGCATTCCTATCAGCCTTTCATCCTCTTCATTCTAGGAAATCACTCTTGGCAAGTAACCAATGACCTCTACTTTGATTAATCCAATCTTAGTCCTGTGCTTAACTAACCTACCACCAGCATTTGACTTAAATAAATAACTCACTCCTTGAAACACTTCATTTGGCTTCCACAGCACTACTCTCTTGGTTTTCCTACCTTTTCAATCTTCTTGATTGGTTTCTTTTAATCGTCTGACATCTAAATGCTGGGAGTGGCCCAAGGTGGTGTCCTTGGCACCACTTTTCTATCTATATTCTACTCCCTAAGGACACATAATATCATGGCTTAAAATAGCCATCCTTATACTGTATCCCCCCAAATTTCTATCAGCAGCTCCAACCTCTCTGAACTGCAGACCTGTAGATTCAACTGCTTATATGACATCTTCATCTGGATATTCAACAGACCTTCTCAAAATCTCAAAACTAACATACCCACACTCAAAATCAACATAAGATGATCCTGATAGCCTCATCCCTAAGCCTATCTTTCCTGCAGCTTTCCACATTTCAGTACAGTCGTCCCTTGGTACCAAGGCATGATTGGTTCCAGGACCACTCCCCCCAATACCAAGGATGCTCAAGTCCCTTATATAAAATGGCATAGTACAGTTAGCCCTCTGTAGCCACGGATTCTGCACACGTGGATTCAACTTACCTGATTTCAATCGCAGTGTAATACGCAGATGTGGATACCAAGGGCCAAATGAATACAGTAACTCACTTTTCACACTGCTCAGGCCAAAAACTTTCAGATCATCCTCCACTCCTCACTTTCTCATACTCCACATCTAATTCATCAGCAAATTCTCTGTCACCATCACCTCTTGCCTGGAATACTCTTGCCTGGTCTCCTAAGTGGTCTTACTGCATTCTACAGTCTACTCTCAACCCTGCAGCCAAAATGACTCTTTAAGAAGTGTGCCAAAGCATGTTACATCTCAATTAAAACCTCCCATTTCATTCAGTATTAAAGAAAATGGCCTACAATAGCCTGCAAGCCCTCCTATGTAAAGTAGCACATTGCTGCCCTTGCCCTCAATATAGGAGAATGCTCCTGACGTGAAGGTCTTTCATTTGCTGTTCCCTGGAATCTCTCCCTCACCTCCTTTCAGATCTCTGTTCAGATGTCAGTTTCTCATTCAGGCCTGTACTACCTTGTGGCCCTCCCCTACCTAGTTTTAACCCTTACCTAGTTTTAGTTTTCTGTCACATATCAGCATAAAATTAAATATTTATAGGTTGTTCTCCTCCACAATGTAAATCTAAACTCCACAATGATAACTTTGATTTATTCACTGCTGTATATTCAGTGCCTAAAACATTGTACAGTACTGTCTCACAGAAACTTTGTGATAAATGGTAATGTTCTGCATCTGTACTATCCAATACAACAGTCATCCACCAGTCACTTGTGGCTGAGCACTGGAAATGTGACTATAATGTGACTGAGGAATTGAAGTTTTAATTTTTAAATTTCTGTTTAAATAGCCACAAGTAACTAGTGACTAACACAGTGGAAAACTGTGGGTTTCATATTTTTAAATGGATACAGAATTGTTATTATAGCGACATAATTGGAGTGAAACAGATCTTTATAAACTTATTTTTAAACTTGGGGAAGCAATATCTTGTTTTAATTTACCTCCCTGCCTCCTACCAACAGTAGTTTCCAATGAATGGGGATTTGCTCATCTCACATCTCTCTAGGGTCCAATTAGGCAAAACTTCAGGCAGCTCTAGGACTGGCAAAAGTAGAAGAAATAATGTTGAATAAAAAAGGTACTTATTAGGGCTTCCCTGGTGGCGCAGTGGTTGAGAATCTGCCCGCCAATGCAGGGGACATGGGTTCGAGCCCTGGTCTGGGAAGATCCCACATGCCGAGGAGCAACTAGGCCCGTGAGCCACAACTACTGAGCCTGCGCGTCTCAAGCCTGTGCTCCGCAACAAGAGAGGCCACGATAGTGAGAAGCCCGTGCACTGCGATGAAGAGTGGCCCCCACTTGCCCCAACTAGAGAAAGCCCTCCCCACCTAGTAGTGAAAGAACTCAAGAAACCTAGAAATTATTAAATGAAACACCATGCCACCATTCCAAAAGAGGTCCATGGAATAAATGGTAGCCTAGCCCCAGGCAACAGATTATAACAAATCCTTCAAGGACAGTAAGTAATGGCGGTTAATTCTGTACTAATTCTTATGGGATTGGATTTGGTCAGACTGCCCACAAAATTTAAATCACTGATCCTTGTTCTCTTAGCCAAGTACTGAGGAAATACTTCGTGATCTCAACCTAATTGTCACCCATCTAAATCTAGGATAAAAGGTATTGTCAATAATTTAAAGGTAAATACTAGCATAAACTCTTTAAACATGAAAAATCAATTGTTTATCTTCTCAATGGCTAAAAAACAGGGTTTTTTTCTATTTTAAAGCTGACTGGTCATCTTATCTAATCTTTTGCAATAAACAAAAAAAAAAACTCTACAGCTATCTAAGAGAAATTCAAGATTTTTTCCCCATGTTGTTTCCAAACTACAAGAGAGCAAAAATTAAATGCAGAAGAAACTCCTTACCTGCATGCAATGAATAGCTAAGCCAGGTCCTGTATACAATTTCTTATGACATATATGACATTTAAAATGCTTTGCTTTTTGGTGCTGTATAAGGATCTTCTCATCATCAAAATCTCTATTACAATACCTGATCACTATTGTTAAGGTACAAAAATAGCACAATAATGACACTGCCTATAAAAAATAAATCTGTAATGAAAGAGAACAGCAGTAACATTAAAAACAGGCAACAGCTAAAACCAAGAGTACTTTATATAAACTCTACTTTTGATATTTATTATATAACTAAGGATTAACCTGCCACATAATTTTGGAATTTTCAATGTCCTGGAAGATCACAATATCTCTTCACCACCCCTAAATAAACACATCTCAGTAGGCAATATGGTTTTGTCAAATTCCCGCGTTTCACACAGATTTATATGAAATTAACTTTTCTTTTGCTCAATGTCTCAACATTTACAAATACACACTGTGAACTGGAAGGGTTCAAAATGTTTAAAAAAAAAAAAAAAACCCAAAGTTAATGTGGACAGAACTTCAAAAATTAGAAGATGAAAATAATCGAAATACCAAGAATTTACCTAACATTTAAAATTTAATGTTTATATTATTTAGAATCTGAAAATAAGTTCATTGCGACAATTTCCTATGAACAATCCACAAAGTTGCTTGCAATTCCGTACGAATTTGTCGCCCAAGAATGTATTTAAATTCACAGATAAGTTGTCAATAATACTGAGAATTCTTCTCTCCCTTGTCAGATTTTCCTAAAAGCACTTTACAAAATCCGTAACCGTTTTTCAACTATTATATAAATAAATGAAGCGTTTCTAGGTACCAGACAGTAAATAAAATCAATTGAAACGTGAAGTTTACTAACGTTTCCGGGGGAAAAAAAAAAAAACCGACGCCACGTTTCATTAGTAAGAGGCACTTTCTCACTCCAATAAAACCAGGTAAAAAGATAACAAGAAACCCCACCCTGTAAGAGAACGCTTCTCCAAGATTAAGGCGTCAGTGGGTGGGAGGCGGAAGCTAGATCTTCCCCAAAACCCCCGCAAAAAAAAAAAAAAAAAAAAGGGTGGGGGGGGCGTCGAAATCAGGGTTGACTAACATAAGCCTTTACTAAACCACTGATTCTACAAAAAAAAAAAAAAAGAAAAAGAAAAAAGTGGGTGACCGACTCCGGAAGCTCCCCCCTGGATCCGCCACAGAGTCAATCAGCGTACTATACTGGAAGCAAGTCCCTTTGTTGAACCGTCACCAAAACGACGGAGTGTGGCAGAAGAGTCCTCAGGGGACTCTGTCCTTGGTGAAGGGGGTCCAAGCCGCCTCCCCGTGGGTCAACGCTCGCACCAAACCAAGACCCTCCTGAGTCACGGAGTCCCACGACCCACAATGCCAGAGCTTCTCGCCCCAGGGACCCCATTTTCCGAGAAGCATTCCCAAGTCCGAGTCCAGCCACCAAACCACTGACCCCGAGGCCTAGATCCCACTCTCCGCCATAGGCCAAAGCCAGGCCTCCCCGTCCCAGTCACCACCAACCGGCGCCCCCGCTCGGCCTCGACTTCAAACCGACAAAGGATACCAGCACCACGGCTTCAGCTGCTTCTTCTTCTTGCGACCCATAACTGCGCTCTACCGACAAAAAAAAAGGGAGGAGAAAACAAGCAGGAAAAACTAGCCGAAGAATCGCTCACTCTCCCGACCCTACCGCCACCACCGCGTCCCACAGGAAACAGCCACAAAATGGCCGACGCCCTCGCTCGCTGCTCTGCCTCCCGTCAGGCACTGCGGCCGGGGGCGGTGCCAGGCAGGGGAGGGTCACATGACGAGGCCTCGCCCTGAGTGGGCGGACACTCGCGCCAGCGGAGGGCCGGCTGCCATCTTGTCCGTGCGTGCGGTCCGGGCTCTCCCGTGCGTGCGAATTATTCCGGGTTTATTTTGTTTGTAAAAGAGCCGGGGACACGTAGGTGCGCCGAGACAGCGCGAATTGGAGAAAAAAAAAAACCTCAATAGGTTACCAGAGTAATTCAAGGTAAACTACAAATAAAGGATAATTGAGACAGCGCCCAATTTTTCATTTTGTTTCATTTCCCGGATTACTCCTTTCTGTAGTAAGTGTTGGACGTTTGCCTACTAAGTCGAAGAAGTCGCAGTCTTTGCCTTGTAATTCACAGATCGGTGACGGATGCGTAAACGACGCAGCGTGGCCACCGCGGTGACGGAAATTCGAGGTGCTGCGGAACCTCAGAGGAGGGGAACCTCAGAGGAGGGGAACCGTTTACAGGGCCTTGGCGGTCATTGGGGTATCGAGGAAGGCTTCCTGCAGGGTCAATGGGAGCAAACGAGGTGGAGGAGAGGGTATCTCATTAAGGGCGCAAAAAGTGCACGTCTTTGAGCCTGAGCACCTGAAAAAACACTAGAGATAGTAGGGTTGGAGCTCGTAGTGAAGGGGCTGATGGCAAGAGATAATCCTAGGGAGGCTGGCAAAGGCGACTTCCGGAGATTCTCCAGCAGTCTGAGGAGCTGGATTTTATGCTGAAGTCTCTGGGAAGCAACAGAAGAGTTTTAAGAGGGCAGGTAGAGAAAAACGCAAATAAGAGTATAGCTGGTTAAGAGTCCAGTGCTTGGGTTCATTTTCCACCAGTGCCACTGCCTATTTGCATGGCTTTGGGCAAGCCACTTAAACTTCCTCTGTCTGCACTTAGAGTTTGGCATAGAGAAATAACCAGTAATGTAACTTAGATGTCACTATTAAAAGGAAAAAGTAATAGATATCCATGGAGCACTTATCGTGGGCCAGACAAGGACCCCACAAGCTGCAGGGCGGAGCAGCCAAAAAAAGGGGGGGGGGAGCGGGGAGTTGAAGTAATTGACACAAAGTCACAGAGTTAGTAAGTATGAAGCTGAATTAGATTTGCGTTTTAGAAAAAATCGTTTTGCCTACAGTGAGAACAGTGGATTGGTGGAGGCTGAAAGGCAAGTCATAGAGAATGTGACAGTAATCTGGATAAGAGATGAAATTGGTCTGAAGTAGGGAGTGATTATAGAAAAGCATTTATTCATTCTTCCTAAAATAAAAAATAAGATAATTTTAGATGGTGCCCAGTGCTCTACCAAAAACAAAAATGAAGAAAGAAGGTGATGGAACAATATAAGGATGTCCACTTTTGCCACTCTTATTCAACATTGTACTGCAGGTCCAGCCAGGGTGATTAGGCAAGAAAAAGAAGTAAAAGGAATCCAGATTGGAATGGAACAAGTAAAACCATTTCTATTCAGAGATGGCATGAGTGTGTGAATAAAAGAAAAAGCCCGCAAAGAAAAAGTAATGTGTTGAAATCCTACCCCCCAGTACCTCATAATGTGACCTTATTTGGAAATAGAGTCTTTACAGAGGTAATAATGCTAAGGTGAGGTCATTGGGGTGGACACTGATGACTGGTGTCCTTACAAAAAGAGGAAATTTGGTTGCAGAGATAGGTATAGAAGAAAACAATATAAAGAGACATAGGAAGGAGACCACTATAAATCAAGGAGAAAAACCTGGAACAGACTTTTCCCCATAGCCCTCAGAAGGAACCAACCCTGTTTTCACCTTGACTTTGGACTTCTAACCTCTAGAACTGTGGGACAATAAATTTTGTTGTTTAGGGTGCAGTGGTTAGGACTCAGCACTTTCACTGCTGGGACCCTAAGGTTCAGTCCTGCAAGCCACACAGCCAAAAAAAATTGTGTGTGTGTGTGTGTTTAAACCACTCAGTCTGTGGTACTTTGTTAATGGGAACCCTGGAAAACTAATACACTTGGTTATAGAAAATTCTAAGGAATACATATTTTAAAAATCTAGAGCTAATAAGCGTTCAACAAAGTTCACAGTACAAGATCAATATACAAAAATCAATTGTACTACACACTAGCAACAAGCAATCTGAAAATAAAATTAAGAAAACAATTCTGTTTACAATAGCATCAAAAAGCATAAAAATTAGGAATAAATTTAACAAAAGTTCTGAACTATACTCTGGAAAACCAAAATATTGTAAGAAATTAAAGATCTAAAGAAGTGAAAACAAACAAAAAACAAAACAAAACAACCCTGAGATTAATCGTCCAATAATTTTAGGTCAACAAGTCATCCTCAATTCAATTTTGCAATATTAAGAGTTCTAGAGGGACTTCCCTGGTGGAGCAGTAGTTAAGAATCCGCCTGCCAATGCAGGGGACAGGGGTTCGAGCCCTGGTCCGGGAAGATCCCACATGCCGCGGAGCAACCAAGCCTGTGCGCCACAACTACTGAAGCCCATGCGCCGAGAGCCTGCGCTCCGCAACAAGAGAAGACAGTGCAATGAGAAGCCCGCGCACCACTCGCCGCAACTAGAGAAAGCCTGTGGGCAGCAATGAAGACCCGAGGCAGCCAAAGATAAATTAAAAAAAAAAAAAAAAAAAAGTTCTAGAGCCAGAGTGGGTTTGAATGCCACTCTGCCACTTATTAGCTATTTTACCATGGACAAGTTAAGTGATACTGGCCTTGGTTTACTCATCTGTCAAATGGGATAATAATATTTACCTCACGGAGTTGTGAGAATTAAATGAGTAAGTATTTGTAAAGCACTTAGAAGAGTCCTCACACACAGAAACTGCTCAGTACATGTTAGATATTATTTTTCTATATAAAGTTAACATGAGATGTAGGTGTACTTTAATATCTTTGATATGGTGATAGGGTGAAACGTGCAAGAAAAACATGCTTAGGCGTTACAAAATCTTAGAACTAATTCAGCAAACAGTTCTTGAGCACCGTAGGCCATGGGCTAGGACAGAGGATATAGCAGTGAACAAGCTGACATTCTAGTGGGAGAGACATAGTAAACAAATACATAACGTGGGGGTAAGTGCGATGAAGAAGAAGTAAATATAAGGGGACAGGACAGAGACTGATGGGACAGCAGTAGAGGTGCGTGTGGGATGTGTTTTGCATAGGGCAGTCAAGAAGTTCTCTCTGAGGAAGTGACGTTTCTGCAGAGACCTGAATGATGTGAGAGAGGAAGAGATAAAAATCAGGGGGCGGTCCAGCTTCCTCGCCTGAGAGCCCGGGAAACCGGCGGAACGCAGATACGCAAGGGCCGGGAGCCGGAGGAGCCGGGCCACCGAGGACTGTACGGCAGCGGGGGAGCGGTTTGGCGGGGACACAGGGCTGTTCAGTGGCCGCCGCGATGCTCCCCTCCTTGCAGGAATCGCTGGATGGGGATGAAAAGGAGGTAGAGAGCAGCGAGGAGGGTGGCTCCGCCGAGGAGCGGAGACTCGAGCCGCCGCCCAGCAGCCACTACTGTCTCTACAGCTACCGCGGAAGCAGGTGCAGCGCCCGGCCGCCCTTGTGGCCCCGCCCCCCCCGGCCCCGCCGCCCGACCCCGCAGCCCACCCCGGGTCCCGCAGCCCACCCCGGGTCCCGCAGCCCACCCCGGGTCCCGCAGCCCAACCCGGGTCCCGCAGCCTACCCCGGGTCCCGCAGCCTGGCGGCTCTCAAACGCCGTCTTCTCCCCTCCCAGCCAAGGTCTCTGGCCCTCAGGGCCCTCCTCGCCTCACGCGGTACTTCCGGGCCCCCATCCTGGACTTTTGTCCCTGGCCCTCCCATGCCTCTGCGCCCTGTCCTTGACATCTTCCAGCCCCTTCCTGTCGCCCCTGCCTTTTGTTTAGCGCAGTGCCACGCACGCTCAAAAATGTCAATTCCCATCCCCTGTCCTTCCTGTCATTGTCTCCCCACTTTCCTCCATCCCCAACCCGCCATCCCTACCCCCACGCCCACCTTCTAGTTACCCTCTGTCCTTGCTGCCTCTTTTCCCTCTGCCCCAGCAGACTTCCTGGGGTTCTTCTGGCCCTGTAAAGTCTGTTTCTGTTTTTGTTTTGGCCGTCGTGCGTGGCTTGGGGGATCTTATTTCCCCGACCAGGGATTGAACCCAGGCCCTCAGCAGTGAAAGTTACAAGTCCTAACCAGTGGACCGCCAGGGAATTCCCTGTAAAGTCTGTTTTTAAGAGTAAATTTCCTTGACTCTTCTGGATGTTTAATTTAGCCTTTCCTCCACCCCTTAAGTGGCCTGCAGAGAGAAGGAGCTCTTGTCAGAGCTGTTTTATGGGTTTTCCCTGTCAATGGAGGCAGTGGAGGATTCAAGCACTTCTACCTTGCAGCATTTTTAGTTGACTGCCCCTATCCTGCTTGCGGGGGGTGGGGGGCCCCATACTCCACTTGAGTTAGAACCCATAAGTTGATAGCTGACTTGCTTTTGCGGCGTGCAGATTGGCACAGCAGCGAGCGGACAGTGATGATGGAAGCCCAAGTGGCACAAATGCGGAAACTCCCTCTGGTGATGATTTCAGGTAAAAACAGCTTGGCCATAACCCGCGTATGTGCTTTTCTCCTAAGGGCATCTCTGGCCTGCAGATGTCAGTGGGTACCCTGTCTCCACGCAGCTTTCCCTGAGTCAAACCATCAAGCCCACCTCTCCCCTAGGAACCTCATCTGGATTTTCTTATTAGTTCATTTATTCAAGGCTGGGGCAGATCCAAATACCCTTGTGATTAACCCCAGGGTGATTAGCCACACAGTTATTCTGAGCTTCTTGATTGGAACTCCAGTAAATATTCAATATCATATAAGTATCAAGAAATTTAAAATCCTCCTTCCCCCCCCCCACATTGAATACCCTTTCATAGCTCCTCTGCTGCACGCTACAGTGTAAACTCCAAGATAGCAGGGATTGCTGTCTCTTTTGTTCATCGATGTCTCCCTACCTCGTACCTTGAGTGGTACCTGGCACAGGGTAGATATTTAATATATACTTATATATATATGAATGAATGAACCTCAATACTTGATGGATGCAAAGTAGAGTATAATACAAAAATATGTTCACTGAGTGACTGGATGATGGATGATTTAAGGAATTTTTCAGGTACTGTAATAGAATTGCGGATAGATATATATATATCTATTTTTTTTTTAGGTCCTCATTTTTAGAGATACCTAATGAGAAATTTAGGAATGAAATAATATGATTCCAGAAACTTGCTTCAAAATAAGTCTGGGAAGTGGGAGGTATGGACAACATGGGAGTACAGGTGAAACAAGATTTTTTTAAAAATAATTTTTATTGCAGTATAGTTGATTTACAATGTTGTGTTAGTTTCAGGTGTACAGCAAAGTGAATCAGTTATATGTATACATATAGCCACTCTTCTTTAGATTCTTTCCCCATATAGGCTATTACAGAGTACTGAGTAGAGTTCTCTGTGCTATATACTAGGTCTTTTTTAGTTATCTATTTTATATATAGTAGTGTGTAAAAGTCAATCCCAGTCTCCCAATTTATCCCCCCCCCCCCAAGTGAAACAAGATTGCGCATAAGCTGATAGTTGTCAAAACTGGGTGGTAGGTACATGTGGGTTCATTATACTATTCTATATTTTATATGTTTGAAATTTTCTATAACATGAAACCAAAGATGTGAGGCGTATTGGGTTTATATTTTATACTGGGAAGTTTGATGACAGAAGAGCTTTTCTTCCTGCATATTCAATTTATAGTTTCTGTTTATATTCTAATCTCAACCAAACTGGAGTGTTTATGTTTAGCTCATAAATGATCACTAAGCTGGTGTGTTTATTCATGGGTAGTAGGTAGTTGGAGGATTGAGGAAAGAAGAGGAGGCATGAAATAGTGATCTCGAGGGACTTCCCTGGTGGCACGGTGGTTAAGAATCTGCCTGCCAGTGCAGGAGACATGGGTTCGATCCCTGGTCCAGGAAGATCCCACATGCCGTGAAGCAACTAAGCCATGTGTCCCACAACTACTGAGCCTGCGCTCTAGAGCCCGCGAGCCACAACTACTGAGCCCACATGCCACAACTACTGAAGCCCACGCGCCTAGAGCCCGTGCTCCGCAACAAGAGAAGCCACCACAATGAGAAGCCCACACACTGCAATGAAGAGTAATCCCCGCTTGCCACAACTAGAGAAAGCCTGCAAGCAGCAACAAAGACCCAACGCAGCCGAAAATAAATTTAAAAAATAAATAAGTTAAAAAAAAAAAGTCAATCCCAATCTCCCAGTTTATCCCTGCCCCCACAAGTGAAACAAGATTGCCCATAAGCTGATAATTGTCAAAACTGGGTGGTAGGTACATGTGGGTTCATTATACTATTCTCTCTACTTTTATGTTTGAAAATTTCCATAACATGAAACCAAAGATGTGAGGCGTATTGGGTTTATATTTTCTATTGGGAAGTTTGGTGATAGAAGAGCTTTTCTTCCTGCATATTCAATTCATAGTTTCTGTTTATATTCTAATCTCAACCAAACTGAAGTGTTTATGTTTAGCTCATAAATGATCACTAAGCTGGTGTGTTTACTCATGGGTAGTAGGTAGTTGGAGGATTGAGGAAAGAAGAGGAGGCATGAAATAGTGATCTCGAGGGACTTCCCTGGTGGCACAGTGGTTAAGGATCCGCCTGCCAATGCAGGGGACACGGGTTCGAGCCCTGGTCTGGGAAGATCCCACATGCCGTGAAGCAACTAAGCCATGTGTCCCACAACTACTGAGCCTGCGCTCTAGAGCCCACGAGCCACAACTACTGAAGCCCGCGTGCCTAGAGCCTGTGCTCCGTAACAAGAGAAGCCACCACAATGAGAAGCCCGTGCACTGCAAAGAAGAGTAGCCCCCACTCAACCACAACTAGAGAAAGCCCGCGCTCAGCAACGAAGACCCAATGCAGCCAAAATAAATTAATTAATTAATTAATTAATTTAAAGAAAAATAGAGATCTCAAAGAGTAGAAGAATGAGTGAACCAGGAAATGTTGTGATAGCTGGGCAGCGGTAGGGCCCACTGGAGGCTAGTGGTCATTAATTCAATTTATTTATTTATTTATGTATTTTGGCTGTGCTGCACGGCTTGCAGGATCTTAGTTCCCCAACCAGGGATCGAACCCGGGCCCACGGCTGTGAAACCACCAACCTAACCGCTGGACCGCCAGGGAATTCCTAGTGGTCATTAATTTAAAATGAGACTAGACACTGTGGATATGGGTTTTTGTCCAACCACATTCAGCTGCATAGGTGCAGATGCAGAGTAGGTAGAGAGCTGGACTAACCAGGGCTGAAGTTTTGCTAAGCAGGTACAGGGAGGTGAAAACAAAGGGGTTGAATGAGAATGTGTGCAGGGGTGTGATTACAATGACTGGAATTTAAGCTGGGTAAGGAGGAAGGAGGTGAGGATGAGAAACTTGAGGTTTCTGTGAAAAAGATATAAGGTCAGTGGCTTGGGGGTCCCAGTGGAGTCATAATACTAGAGAGAATGAGCTGGAAAGATAGAACTATTTTAAATGGATGAGGTAGATCATATTTGGTGATATACATTCCTAGAAGCCTCACCAACAGGAGTCAGATAGAAAGCTTTGCCGAGTCCTTAGTGAGGGCTTTTAGCGATGTCCTGTCTGACTTCCGGGGTGTAAATGCAGAGTCCACTGGTAAGGAACGTGTGTCTTTCATTTGTCAAGCCTCTCCTTGGCGGATACTAATCTACCATCTGAATTGGAGCCAGAGCTGTGCAGTTTCATTGCTAAGCGTCTTTCTAAGGGAGCAGTCTTTGAAGGGCTGGGTAATGTTGCATCTGTGGAGCTGAGGTAAGTATAAATGTGCTGTATCCTGAGATTTTATTTCTGAGCTAAATATGAGAAGTGGTGAGAAACTCCAAAAGATCAGTACCTACTAGACCTGCAAAGTTCATCTTTGTTCCCTGGCAGCTGAGCACTGGGCCTCACACACATTTTTGTGGAATGGAATTAAGTGAGTGGCAGAGACTCTGCCTCCTCAGTGTACACATTTAGCCTTGTACTTGGAAGAAAAGAGCTGATTACCAAAACTAAAACTGTATACTTTACAGTTGTAAAGGGCTTTCACAAACTTCAATGCCATTCTCCTTACAAAGGGGTGATAAAGCAGATACTCTTACTTCCATTTTCAGATGAAGTCATAAACTTAGAGAACTTGAGGTCCCAAGGCTGGTCACATTGATGGAATTCATGCTTAAATATAGGTGTCCTCAGTTGAATTCCAGCCATCTTTCCACTACACCCCTTGATTGTAGTTCACTTCAGACCATGATATTGGCATCAAGTCCTCTCAGGAGTATGAGGCCACATCCCAAAGATAAGGCCATCGAATAAACACTTCACATCTGCCTGGGGCTTCAGTGATTCGTGAAGGTTTAGGGGAGGGAGAAAAGATGATTATATTTATGTGAACATGGATAAACTATGAACAAGAGTGAAATTTGCATGAATTTTTCACATAAGACAGGAGAATTCAAAGAAATTCCATGTTTGTTAGGTGCTGCTTTAGCTAAAGCCCGTTATGGTATATGTTCATTTTCCTCTGTTGTTACAAGTAAACCAAGAAGTCTGGGAAGCTCTGACCTACTGAGCAGTCTAATGGTATTGCCAGATCAGGATGACCAGGGCTCAGAGGAGTCTACAGAACTACATGCATGAGTTATCAAAATAATACATTTAACCTTTTTCTTTCTTTTCTAGAACTCCAGGTTACCGAGTTGGTTGTTATTACTGCCTTTTCCAACAAGAAAAACTGCTTTCCCAAACAGCAACAACAGACTCTGAACATAACTGTTCAGAGTATGTGGTCTGCTTTTTAGGAGGGTCTGAAAAAGGACTTGAGCTATATCCTTTCTTTGGTCTTTGAGGGTATCAGGAAGGAAAATGTTGGCAGGCAAGTAGAGGATTATTACTAGCAACCTCCGAAAAGGTTTTCTACCTCTTATGCATTAACTTCAATTTCAGACCTCCATACGACCAGTTTGTCTTGGCTTGTTTTAATTGACAGTTATTTGAGAGATTTTTATATTACCTATTGAGAGATAAAACCCTTTTTTGATTCATCCTTTATTGCTTCCTTAAGAACATACTTTCAGGCTTGAATTGGACAAGTATATTCAAGGTCTGAAAAATAACATGAACTGTGAGGTAAGATGATTGTGTTAATTTTTTTAAAAAAGAGTTTCATTCTTTTTTTTTTTAATATTTATTATTTATTTGGTTGTGCTGGGTCTTAGTTGCGGCACATGGGATCTTTAGTTGTGGCATGCGGGATCTAGTTCCCTGACCAGGGATTGAACCTGGGCCCCCTGCATTGAGAGCATGGAGTCTTAACCGCTGGACCACCAGGGGTGTCCCTGCATTAATATTTTTAAAGACTGGGATGATTAACATTATGCAACTGCTATACTTGTCAAATCATCCAGGTGGACACAGACACTTAGGAATTCTGAAAATATGCTACTTTGTGGGCTAATAGAAAGGTGCTTGGGGGCTTCCCTGGTGGCGCAGTGGTTAAGAATCCGCCTGCCAATGCAGGGGACACGGGTTCGAGCCCTGGTCCGGGAAGATCCCACATGCTGCGGAGCGACTAAGCCCATGCGCCACAACTACTGAGCCTGCGCTCTAGAGCCCGTGCACCGCAACTACTGAGCCCGCGTGTCTAGAACCCGTGCTCCGCAACAAGAGAAGCCATGGCAATGAGAAGCCCGCACACCACAATGAAGAGTAGCCCCCACTCCACACAACTAGAGAAAGCCCGTGCACAGCAATGAAGACCCAACGCAGCCAAAAATAAATTAATTTAAAATGGATTTGTTTTAAAAAAAGAAGAAAAAAAAGAAAGGTGCTTGTTAAGGGAAGCAGGGAACATAGTCCTATAAGTGCTGTAAGTTTCACAAGACTGCTTCTGAAGTTTTGCGTTTATGAAAAATTCAATCAATTAAATTCAAAGGTATATAGTAACATGCCAAGCGAGGAAGATGACGTTCTTTTCCCAATTTCTAGACACATAAGATTTATATTCTGGTCAGAACTAATGGCCCACAAAGCCTCTGGCACCAGAGACATGCTATGCAATGGGATGACTGTCCTTGAACTCAACCTCAAAGATTTTTAGAGACATCCCATTTTTCATTAATCGATCTTTTATGAATTAGATACATCCGTATCGATTCCTTTATCCATACCTTTTAAAAACTACGCGTTTGGTTGGTGGCAGTTAAGTCATAACTCTTATAAATTTACTACCCATTACACGTGGTAATAATTCCTTTCACTTGTCGTGCATGTGCTTACAAGACACTGCAGGAGGGGAATGGATAGCATAGGAGTGAGCTGGGGATACGAGTCTAGGGGGAGCTGCTCTCCCAGGCTGGAGCTCTCCCTCCAGCCCCAGGGAGCAGCACAGCCAAGGAAGCCAAATGAGCTCCTGGCAGCGTGTCTGACACCCAGAGTGGGCTTGAGTGCTTTGATGCGATGACTTGTATCCTTCCCTGTTCACATTTCGAGTGTGAACGAACTATCTGCATTCTTTCAGTCATTCAACAGGCACTTTATAAGCTCATCCATGGATGTTTCAGATGCTGTGCCAGGTGCTGGGGAGATGAGGATTATTAAGAGAGTATCTCCAAGAGTTCACAGTACAGTGGGAGGAGATTGACATGTAAATGCCCCAACTCCTTTCAGTGAAGAAATAGCATGGAACCCTATTAATTCAGTCTCTTCATTTTATATAACACATTTCTTAGTGTGTTTTTAAGAAATGCAGTACTGAATTAATCCCCACTCTGCCCAACAAGCCCAGCAAAGTTATATCACAATTCCTTTTTTAAAATTTGTGGTGTTAGCTTAAAAGAAGGTGTCTGTCCCCAGTTCTTTTCACTGTCAAGAGTATCATGAAGAAAATGTTAAGTCCACTAAGGTGAAGGCTGATATCAAAGCAAATGACATTCTCTCTTGATCAAGGAAAGGGGTGGGGAGAACCACGTACAGTCCTACCTGAGCAGCTGGTTTGAGGATGTTGTATGCCCAATCCAAAGGGTGGTTCATCTCTTTCAGGAGCAGCTTACCTTTCTGCTACATGCTGTAAGTATTGCCCAAACAAAATCATTTCCTTAATTGAGAATCACTTTGGCCGAGTTTGGATTATTTAAAGACATACTTATTTTCTCTGAACATTACCTTCCCCCCCGAACATTCATTCAGACAATGCCTGCAATTAGGATAGACCACACTCTATTTATTCAGATCTAGAAAGTTACACTACTAAGGTAGAATTGCAAATACTGAGTCTTCTAATAGGATAAAAGTTGTAAAATAATTACTTTTTTTTTTTTTGGCCGCACAGCACAGCTTATGCGATCTTGGTTCCCGACCAGGGATTCAACCTGGGCCACGGCAGTGAAAGCCCCGAATCCTAACCACTAGACCAGCAGGGAACTCCCTAAAATAATTACTCTTTGAAGTGATCTGGAAGAGGTGTAATTTCCAAAATAATTTGAGAAGGAAAATGGAAATCAAAAGTGATTTTACCTGTATAAAAATGTCCAAATAAAAAATGAAAAATTCACTAAAATATCCAGACAATGGGGTAGGCTCAAGTAAATGGCCAGGTTTTTCATGTAAATTTGTGGTAGGTAGATGCAGCTGAGGCTGGATGGCCCCACAAGCCCAGGTGGTGAAGCCAGGTTTCAGACCATTAGTAAGCAACAGCTGAAGAAGGCTCTGGAGAGCTCCCGGACAGTGCTCAGCAAGCATCGTCTAGCGTGGTGGTTATTGGGGGAGGTGGTGTTTAGTCACAAGTGGCTGCTCAACAAGGAAAACTGGAATACATGTGTCAGTTAGGCTTTATTTTTCTCTCATAGGCTCTGAGTTATACTCCTGTTGAGGTTAAAGAATCAGATGAAAAAACAAAGAGAGACATTCACAGGTAAAGAACAGTTTTGCAAAGAGAGAACCTTTTCCACAGCAAGCCTGATATTTATGTTTTTAACACCCACCCCCGCTCCCAATGCAGAATGAATTTGCTTCCTCCCTCCCATCCTGTAATATAATTTGTGCAAAAGGATTGTGTGTGTGGCAGGTTTCTGAGTGTGGCCAGTCTCCAAGGCCTTATTCACGAAGGCACCATGACGTCTTTGTGCATGGCCATGACGGAGGAGCAGCATAAGTCTGTGATCATCGATTGTAGTAGCTCCCAGCCTCAGTTCCACAACGCAGGTGAGCCACAACCCCGGGAGCAGGCTTGTGAATCTCCTTTTTTGCGCTGAGAACAAATGATGCAAACTTATCCTTCCTGTCTTGTGCAGTTTTACATGTTTATCCCCAAATCGCCAAAAACAATAGCAGTTCTAGAAACATGGAAATCATGTCATGCCTAGCAATTCTTCTCCTAGGTATATAGAGAACTCTTGTATATGTACACAAGGAGACAAATACAAGATGTTCATAAGGGCACTGTTTGAAATAGCAACGAACTGAAAGCAGCTTAAGTGTCTGTCAACGGGAGAATTGATAAACTGCTCTATTCGTACAATGGAATACTATATAGCCGTGACAATGAGTGAACTAGAGCTATATGTCTCAGTATAGCACACAAACATATTATATAGTGCAAGAGCCATTAAAGAAAAATACAGTTTTAACATATGCAAAATAATACTATATAGGGCTTAGAGATAAAGTATGTGGCAAAAGTTTAAAGAAAGACACGGGCATGATAATCCTTTCTGATGGGAAAGGAAGGGGATGCGATTGGGAAGAGGCACATTGGAGCTTCAACCATTTTGGTATTTCTTAACCAGGTGGTGAGTTAAGTTTTTTTAGACCATTATAGAAGTCTTAAATAATTCATTATAAGAGTTTTTATAAAGGAGAAAAGAATACCATGATGTATACAAATATTGAATCATTATGTTGTGCACCTGAAACTAATATGTCAATTACACCTCAATTTAAAAAAAAGAAAATAAATAAAAAGAAAGGAAGAATAAATGTCTTGTGATTTCACTTTTATTTTTTCTAAAATATTTTATAGGAAGCAATCGGTTTTGTGAGGATTGGATGCAGGCTTTTTTGAATGGTGCTGAAGGAGGTAACCCTTTTCTTTTTCGACAAGTCCTGGAGAACTTTAAACTAAAGGTAACTAATTGGCTGTGTGCCGAGTGCCACACGTAGTCTTTGTCTGAATTGTAATTAGTACCAGTGACTGAGTAACAAATCTGCTTTGTAGCTATGATGTCATTCTCAAAACTAGAATCCTCAGTGCCAGTTTTCCCATACCCAGTGACCACTGGGTACCTAAACTTTTCATCTTTGCTAATCTGACAGGTGATGATGGTATATCACTGTTTTTATTTGCTTTTTTTTTTTTTTTTTTTTTTAATTTATTTTTTGGCTCTGTCGGGTCTTAGTTGCAGAGCACGGGCTCTTCATTGCGGCGTGCGGGCTCTCTGGTTGTGGCGCGCAGGCTTAGTTGCCCCACAGCATGTGGGATCTTAGTTCCCTGACCAGGGATCGAACCAGCGTCCCCTGCATTGCAAGATGGATTCTTAACCACTGGACCACCAGGGAAGTCCCTTTATTTGCATTTTAAAAATTCAGTTTATTTCAACCAAAACCAAAACAGGTTGCCCA
Source organism: Balaenoptera borealis (assembly GCF_965194805.1). Taxonomy (NCBI): domain Eukaryota; kingdom Metazoa; phylum Chordata; class Mammalia; order Artiodactyla; family Balaenopteridae; genus Balaenoptera; species Balaenoptera borealis. Next base: position 43,241,638 of record NC_138879.1, read on the forward strand.
TTTCTCCCACTCCTTACCTCCTGCCTCTGGTGGCCACCAGTCTGTTCTCTAAGTCTATGAGCTTGGTTTTTTTTTTTTTTTTTTTAAAACCTATTTATATTTGGATTCCACATGTAGAAGAGATAGTGTGGTATTTGTCCTTCTCTGTCGGACTTGTTTCACTTAGCACTTAGCATGGTGCCCTTGAGGTCCATCTGTGTTGTCACCGATGGCAGGATCTCATTCTTCTTCATAGCTGAGTGGTATTCCACTGTGTATATATACCACAGTTTCTTTGTCCAGTCATCCGTCAGTGGACAGTTGGGTTCTTCATGTCGTTGGTGATGCCGCAGGGAACATGAGGGTGCAGATACCTTTTTGAATAGGTGTTTTTGTTTTCTTCAGGTAGATGCAGAAGGAGCATTGCTGGATCGTATTTTTTCATTTGGATTATTACCTTAGGGTATATTCCCAAAAGTGGGATTACCAAGTTAAAGGGTTTGAATGCTTTGGTTCCTATTACAAATTGCCAGCTTGCACTTCAGAAAAATAGGAACAAATTACAGAATGGCCAGCAATGTGTGTGGGTTTTCTATGCAGAACCTAATATAACAGTTTTTATCAATCTTATTTATTTTTATTAATTTAATATTGGCACTCCATAGCTATTCAAATCTGTCTTTAATTATTATTCAGGCTGAACATTTTTTCATGTTAGTTTACTATTTGCAAATAAACAAACAAAAAGACACATTTCAATGGAGCAAATCTATCCACTATGATATAGCGACATAAATTGCAAAGGCAATACTAATGAAAGATGTTACCTGTCATTCTCTATATGTAAACAATATCTTTATATTTTTTGATAAATTGTCAAGTAGAGTCCGGGTCTTAACCATAAATTTGCATTATTCTGTATGTATTTTGTACCATAAGCCTTATTCACAATAATTAAAATAATTTTTTAAAAACAAACACGAACTAGAATCCTCAAAAGGCATTCCATTTATATTTTTCAGTGGCTTCTGCATATGTACCACTGCATATCCAATTAATTGGATTGAATGCTTGCTTATATTTCAAGGACATCAGTCTTGTAATTTGTGACATATCTTAGTTGGAAAGCACAAAAAAAGGAGTTCCATGCCTAAGCGTTCAAAATTTTGGTGGGGAGGCATGTTGTCACCTTATTTAGGAGATTTGTAAAGTATTTTTACTTTATATATATAAAAGATTTTGTTCTACCAAGGGCAAAGTATATTAGCAATAAAAATGATGAAAATATTCAAAAATAAAAAGCAAACATTTCAGTAACATATGTTGAGTTCTCAGCTGGATAGGAGATCTTTTTCAGGCTTCATTATTATCTCACTAAACATATATTTAACTGGGTAATCTTTTTCTAGGCCATACAAGACACAAATAATTTGAAGAGATTTATCCGGCAGGCAGAAATGAGTCATTATGCTTTGTTTAAATGTTACATGTTCCTAAAGAACTGTGGTAGTGGAGATATCCTTTTGAAGATTGTTAAAGTGGAACACGAAGAAATGCCCGAAGCCAAAAGTGTGGTAGCTGTCCTCGAAGAATTTATGAAAGAAGCTCCTACCCAAAGTTTTTGATCACATGTTTTGAGATGATTATATTGTGAAGTTATGCAAGCCTTGGTGTTTGAAATTGCAGTTGTTATAACTGTCATAGGATTGCTATTTCAGATTATTTGAAACATATTCTAGGTTTTTTCATGTTGTACTTTTAAGATTAAACCTAATTAGACATACAAATCTGAGGCAAGTCTTCACTGAGCCCTAGACAGATGTGTGTTAGAGTTATGAAAATTTTACATTTGCTGGTCTCATAAATTCTAGACTTCAGGGAGTTGTTCCTTAAAAAACTTCAGAGGAGATCTTGTGGCTTCTGTGAGGAGTTTGCTGCAGTATTTAGCAAGTTTTCCTCCCAGAAAGATGATAATACTTCTTTCTCAACGTACTATAGCGTCTTTTAAAAAAAGTACTTCTAGTCTTAGGACAAATTAACACCACGACACCATTTCAAAAACAGATCTGTGCATCCTGTGGGTGCTTGATAGATTTTTTTTGTCTGATTGATAATGGATGGATGATGAAGCCAGCTTTTATGTCAATATGCAAATAAATCATGAGTGTGTAAGGAAGTAAATGAGCTTTAAAAATAGATGTACTAGCTTCAAGATAAAACATTATCTCTGATGGAAAGCTACTGCAGAAGTGGCCCCATCACTTTCTTCATTTGTTCACAGGTATTTGCCAAGAGCCTATATTTTCTTTTTTCTTTCAGATGAAAATGCTGGAGTTTTTAAACCGAGTGTTAAAAAAGAAACAAAGTACATAAATTGTACAAGCAAATGTAACAGAGATTCTTCATGTCAGGGTTAATCATTGCTTTTAGTTTTTTGTACATTTGTTGCAAGCCTTAAATTGTTTTATTCTGAATCAATTGAAAGTGTTCTCAGAGCCATTTATAATTCCCATGGAAGCCAACTGTAGCTACACACGTATGACTGCAGTTTGTTCTGCTTAGCTCTTTAATAAATCCATTTGATAATGATTTTTGTTTAGAAGATCAGAAGTCTTGTGTTCTCACTGCCCTCAGGATGCTCAGAGGAACACAAGCCCGTTAAAAATCTTCTCCTACACTCATCTAAATTCACATTAAGTGCTGAGTTTTAACTTTGCAAATGACTGACAATGGCCTTCTGCTTTGTCTTATATAGAAGTCTAGAGACATAACTCACTGAGCCATTTCTTTTCTTTAATGAGAAATACAATTCAGGATCCTCATAAAGGCTTTCATATGGTTTTAAACTTTAATAACTTGGATCATAGTCAGTGTAGAAAAAAAAAATCCAAGTAGCATCTTTTTTATAGCATTAAATTCAGAATGACTATGGAAAACAAGCGATTTTATGGCACAGCCCTTGAATCTTTTTCTAATGTAGGGTTGCCCACTTGGAAATCAAATTTTTAAATAAACAATGTTAAGACATCAACATTTTGAGTCTGGAAAACATATTTTTCATTTTCAAATTCACATATCATTCAAGAGTCCATGTTGTAAATAGCATTTAAAAGCAAATGTATTACCTGCTTCAAGTCATTTATGGATAGGGTCAAGGCATAATTACATATTCTTTATATGTACTTTTATATATACTTTTTGTAATGTAAGCTCACTACATTACACAGTTATATATAAAACAGTCTTATTTTAAAAGTGTATGATAAACTGTATATCACTACTGTAGACAAGGAAAATAGTGACATGGCGTTGAATATCTTGTGGGCCATGAGAAGAAACTCAAAGAGCTCATGACCAAAAACATGTACTGTATTCAAATTTTAATAAGCTAATATATTAACTTTTAAAGTTTTAAAAAGCATTTGTTCAAGTGTAGAATACATTATGTATTATTTGTGTGCTATACACAGGAAATGTATGTTTGTCACGTATCAAAAATGGTCTCAATTTATCTGTAATTATATTTACAATAATAATAATAAAACAACTTAGCTTCTCACCAGCACAGTCATTTTTATTCAGTGAGCTCAATTCTCCAGCCTGACATTTTTATTAATTCGCAACAAGTTTATGGGGGAAATTATACTTCTTAGGCTAAGGAATTTGTTGAAGAAAATCAAATCACCTGCTGGGAGACACCTTTCTGCATCCTGCAGGAGGCATCAGGCAGAGTGTAGGAGCAATTTCCATCACAATGTTTTATTCATTGTCCAGTAAAGTTTACCTCTCGAACTCAATAACCCAAGTCAATTCCTTTCACTCTCATTCATTATTAACCATGACAGAATGCCTCTCCTTTACCAGAGGATCACTTATACCAGATGCCAGAAAAGCCTGCAGCGTCTCAGAAATAAGATTCAGTTACTAGGACTACATTTTCCTAACCATGTGTCTTCTTAGTCATGGAAACCCCACTGGCTTCAATGAAGTCTTTCCATTTGGAGGTCTAAGAAGGCAGCTCCAGTCCTATATCTGCTAAACTTCTTAAATGTGCCTCATGGACTTCATACCACTCTGCATTGGCATAAATGCTAGATTCTGGACATTGGGGGTGATAGTGGGTGATAGCTACTGATTTTCTTGTGACCTACCTCTGGGAGGGCTGACAAAATGGAGATCCTGTTAAGTGAACACCGAGTGAATGTTCCAAGGTTCATGGCTGTGACCAATGGCCCCAGGCCCAGGGCAATGAGACTGGCTCTTTAAACAAACACCCTGATGCTTCTACAGACTTACTGTCCTTAAAGTTCTATACAAACACCCGAAGGCTGAGAACATGAACTTCGGAACCAGGCAGTCTTGGTTGTGATCCTACTAGCAAGTTACTGAATTATCTAAGCCTTGCCCTCATGTGTCAATACGGGTGTACTTATACCCACTTCACACCAAGTAGCTGTGCAATTAAATGAGAGTAAGATTGAAAGTGCCTCTCGCCCAGTGCCCTGGCACATAGTAGGTACCCAGTAAATGGTCTTCATAATTACCTCATTATCGGTAAACATTAAGTAATGGGAAGAATGAGAATCTTTCCATTACTTAATGGTAGAAGGGAGGAAGCCGAAGAGTGAAGAAGGAAGGGATAAGAGGCCAAGTCCAAAGCTGGCTTAACGACTTTTGGCTGCCAGGGAGCTTACCTTTAACTGCCTCGGGTGTCGGAACCTGGAACTGAGTCCTGGGAGCACGGCTGCTGACAGGGTCCAGACTTTCCTTCTAGGGGAGTCAGTTCTCCACACTCCAAACAGAAGTGGGTTCCTGGACCTTTAGGCTGAACCCTGCTCTCAAGTTTGTTCTGGGGTGACTTCTGCCATCCCAGAAAGCATTTTAAAATATTTGTAAATGATACACAGGAAACTGATGTGAAAACATTTAAGGGAAGCAACTCCCACAGTGAATTTAACAGGGTAGTTTAATCCTCCAGCGAAAGTTATGAATGGCAAAACTACATACACTGCCATCAGCTTAGAAAAACTGATAAGAACGGATCACCTTCTCAGGTTTCACCCATTCAAAGCCCACTCGATTGTTAAACTTACCAAGCACCAGACTCTACCTTAACACTTAATGCTCCTCTTATTTTCCCCTTCTGTATGTGAACTGTCCATGCCCTTTTACCCTGAGAACATTCCTAATCCCTTCTCAAGATCAGGGTGCTGACAGCCTCTAGAAAGATCTAAAGACTAGGCCATTGGGGTAAAAAAGGAAGTACCTAGGATATTTTGAAGACAATTCCTCCAATAATAATAGTCAAAATATTAAGCTCTCATTGGGGTACCGTGTAAGAGTGGAAGGGGAAGGCAGGGCACCCACCAGGACAGCTGGCACAGAGGTTCTTGACCTGAAACTATGGATGAGTTTCCTTATTCACAGCCCTCTCCCCCTAAATCATACACAGAATTGTCTATCTGTGCATTTTTATGGGCAGAGAAATTGTGCTTTCATCAACCACTCAAAAGAACTCAGTAAATCAAGAAACGTTACGAACCACCAAACTGGGCTTCCCTGGTGGCGCAGTGGTTAAGAGTCCACCTGTCAATGCAGGAGATGCGGGTTCGAGCCCTGGCCCGGGAGGATCCTACATGCCGCGGAGCAACTAAGCCCGTGCACCACAACTACTGAGCCTGCGCTCTAGAGCATGCATGCCACAACTACTGAGCCCACGTGCCACAACTACTGAAGCCCTGGCACCCAGAGCCCGTGCTCCGCAACGAGAGAAGCCACGACAATGAGAAGCCCGCGCACCGCAACGAAGAGTAGCCCCCGCTCGCCACAGCTAGAGAAAGCCCGTGCACAGCAACGAAGACCCAATGCAGCCAAAAATAAATAAATAAATAAATAAATTTATATATTAAAAAAAAAAAAGAACCACCGAGCTGGAATCACCAGCACCGAGCACGGATGCCCCATCTGTAGCGCATACATCATAGACCCACCCCCACTGCTGTCCACACTCTCCCCCTCCCTAACCCAAACTGAGATGAAATAGACTCCAATGCCAGCCCTTCAGGTCACTTCTTGAATAACCAGTGGCTTAAAGAAAAAAAAAACATCTTTAATGGAATCTGTGCTCAAATAGTATGTTACAACAAAAATATACAGAATATACACGATATAAAAATATTTAGAAACAAACATTGCAGCTTGTGTTTTTTGTTTCCACTTACTCAAGTCCTGGGCGGGGGAAGATAAGTGTCGGGCAGTTTTTTAAGGCAGAGGAGTTTCAGAGCTTTCCAGCTAGCACTGGGAGCAACATGAATGATGTCAGAAAGGGTTTCCACTGCACCCGGGAATCGTCATTATTTGCAAACGAAATTGGACACTGGGGAAAGAAGATCCAGGCTTGGCGTAGCAGCAACTCTCCTAATCCTCTGGGCAAGAATGATTCTCATGGAAATTGAGAATCCCATTAGCTGTCAAAAGCGTCTCCTTTAGGGAGCTTTTCCTAATTAAAAAATGAATGATGAATGGTGTCATTAAAACGAAATTTCTCCTCTGAAGGTTTGTTTTCCTTTCCCCAGTTTCCGTGATGCCTCTTCCGTTTAGGGAGGGAGGGAGTCTAGGGCTGCTGTTTGGGGAACGTCAGCTTTCAGTCTCTGGAGCCTGTGGATGAAAGGCGACCGGCCTCCACAGCCTGAAGGTTCACTCCACCCTCTGCTTCCCAGCACCCTGGCCAGGTGGCCACACTAGAGGAGGGAGGACGGAGGACGGGGACGTGCTGCTGGCAGGTGCTGGGAGCTCGCGAACTGAGGGACTTGCCGGGGAGAAAGAAACCCAGACTCCAAAAGTAAAGCCTTCTTACCGGACAGCTGTCTCCCGGCCCTGGGTTGGAGACCTGAGTGGTGTGAAGTGACTACCGTCATCACTGGGCAGTCTTGCTTGGAGCGATGGTTGGGAGAGCTGGTGGAGGTGGGCTTTAAGCACAGCAAAGAACTTCGGGGTTGTTTTTGGACAGGGAGCCGCTGGGGCTGGAGGCCTGAGGCGTGCAGGAGGCTCTCTTAGCGCATCCCAGACCTTGCAGGGCAGACTTAACAGGATGGGAGACAGGACCTCCGCCTCAGGCAGTCCGTCTCGGTAACAGGCTTCCATCTGAAACTCTGAAGGTACTGGGTACTTCTCTGAGGGCTTTCTAGACTCTTCTGGTTCACAGTCTTCTTGCCCCTCTCCAGGCCGCACCAAACAAGAAGGCCCCTCTCTGCTCCCTCCACCCACATCCCAGAGCTCTCAGGTGCCAGGGCCTGGAGGGGAAGCCCTGCCTTGCAGCAGGGCACCAGCAGCTTCCGTCCCTCCAGGAAAGGACAGCGCCCCTCAGGGTTAGCAGTGGTGGCAGCCCAGGGCTGAGGTCCCCCCTCCATCCTCCCCCGAGTCTTCTTGGCCCCCATTCCAGCTCAGAGTCTCCTAAGAAGCAGACTCTTCCAGCTACACCTGCCTCTCAGGGGGCAGAGAGTGGCGGGCACAGGCTGGCACAGCTCAGCCACACCCAGGCTCATCCCCCACCTTGGGGCTGGCAGTCCTCCGCACAGCGTTGGCACAAGTGCAGCAGGACCTCGGGAGCCAGATGCGGGGACCAGAACAATCTATTGCTGGGCAAAGCCAGGGAAGGGCTTGGCATGGCTTGGGGGTGTCCCTGGCTAGGAAGACCCTGACCATTTACGTGCGATCACAGTGGCCCAAGACCCCCAAATGCCTGGCCTGGCTGACTCTGGACCTTGGTATATTTAAGGGCTCTGACAGGCACGTGGCTGCCTCCTTCCTTCCTGCACGAACGCAGCCTCCTGGGCTGTCAGTGGCTGTGAGTTCCCAGAGCGGTATAAAGGGAATGGCGTAGTTTGTCAGAGGCCATCCTCCCCACACCCACCCCTCAGGGTGGGCACAAGCTTCTGTCAGGGGTCGTTGCCTCAGCCTTGTTTTGCCACTTGGGTAATGGGTGGGGGGATGGATTTGATCATCCCTCCCAGCTCTGAGCATCTGAGTCTACAGGCTGCCCTCACCTCTGACACTCACCCAAGCACCCTACAGCTCTTCTCCAGGAGCAGTTTTCCATCTGAATTGAGTTCCTTTTACTGTAGCCTCCTGTGCCCTCAACTCAAAAGGGCACTTGGCCTCAACATTCCTGCTCCAGCCTCTCCTGTGCCCCCAAAGCTCCTAAGGGAGATACAACAGAATCTTTTCAGATAGGGAGTCTATTCTAGATGGGAATCAGAGCAGAACTTGGCAAAGGCGAGGAAAACCTCAGCGTCCTGAGGGTCCCTGGAAAGGCCCGAGGTCTCCCTCCACCACGGCAAGTCTCCCATGGTCAGTGATTCTCAGAGAGGCTACTGGGAGCCTGAGAAAGGCAAGAAAGCCCAGTAGCCTCTCTGAGAAAGGCAAGAAAGAAGGGGGCAAGCTTTTTCCCATCTCTCAGCACCCTCCTTCCTCTCATGCAAACTCCCGCCCCATCCCCCTCTGCCCCTCGCAGCCTCCTCTGCAGCCTCCAACTGGCCTCACGTTGTCTTTCCCATCCCATGTGCATCCGCCCACCAAACCACACACACACACACACACACACACACACACACACACACACACACTCACTCACTCACTCACGCATGCACACACGTATCAGAACACTGGCTCTATAAACAAAGGACAGGCACATTGCGGGGTCAGGGCAGTGGAAGGGGAGGAAAAGGCCCTGAACATAAGGGCATGGATGCTGGCGCACTGGTGTGAGATGTCAGCACCCAGGAGACGCCCAAAGTTGATACCCTTCCACTGGGGGAACTTGGAACGAAGTTTACTCCCTCCCGCTTGGGTTCCTCTCACTGGGTACCTGCAGGGCAAAGGTGGGGCCTGGCGTTACAGAATCGCCCTCCTCTGCCCACCCCAGGCACTAGAGGCCACATCCCAGCACCCACTGACATGCATGGGAGGGCACCCTGGGCCCCCCCAGACCAAAGTCGACACGTCCTCCACCACCAGGCCCCCTTCCACTCCAGAGCTCCAGACCCAACAGCTATGGAGGGAACACTTCCTGGCCCACAGTGACCTCGGGGCTGGACAAGGGCCTGCCTGGCTACTACAGACTCAGGCCGTCCTTACGCGCTTAGGTCTCTCAGGGTGGCGATGAGTGAGAAGGCTGGTGCCCAGTCTATGACAAGGGAGGGGACCCCTGTACACGTGGGACACGCCCAGCCCGAGGGGACGGCCACTCTCACCTCACCCCAGGCCTTCACCCTGGCCCGAGGTTTTCAGAACAATCTAGAAAAACTACAGAAGCCACATCCAAATCCTCCAACAGGTGCCTTTCGGAAAAATGCCTCCACTCTGTTCAAATCGGAACACAAATATTACAGCGGCCCAGCGTCTCTTGTCCTCTCCTCCCTGGTCTCACTGAGCTGGTGATGAGAAAAAGAATACGGCTGCTCCTTGCCGACGCTGCTTCTCCCTCCCCTCCCCGACCGAGGTCCTCCAGGCCCTTAGGGGGGCGGCGGCAGCTTTAAGTCCAGCAGGCTGTAGGCAAAGATGTTCCAGAAGACAGCGAACAGCACAAAGACGGTGTACATGGCCCCAAAAATCCACCACAGCGACTGGTCCTGCAGCCTCTGCTCGTAGTTCCTCAGGATCACCACGCCCAGGGTGATGCCTACAGCCACGCCACCCAAGTGCGCCACGAAGCTCGGGTGAGGGCACGGGGGATAGGCTGATGGGTGGAATCGCAGCCACACGGCCCGCCCAAACTCCATGCTCACTGCAAGGGGAGGAAGCACAGAGAAGTCACAGGAGGGCCACGGGGCGGGGGCTGAGCAGGAGGCCTTGCAGTCCGTCCATTCATCCAGCCACTCAGCCAGCCACCCACGAGTTCATTCACTACCCATCAGGCCAAGCGCTGTTTGCTCTGTGCCCTGGAAATATAATCGTGAAGACAGCACACAAACCTCTGTCCTCCTAGAGCTTACAGGGTCTGGAGATGGACCAGCATATAGTTACATACATAAGATAGTTTCAGTAAAAGAAATTCTATGGGGAAAACAATAGGTGACTTAAAATCAAGGCCACATTTAAGGAGGGGGGATTCTTTCGTTTGGGGAACCAGGCCAGAGCTTCCTAAAGGACTGACATCTGAATATCAAGAGAAGACCCTAAGAAGAGCGTTCCAGGCAGAGGTGACAGCTCTGTGAGGAAGCCCGAAGGCCCTTGCACCCCTGCAGGCGTGAGTCCTGGAGGTGCAGTTTCCCCATCTGTATAAAGTCTCAGCCTCTCCGTACCAGGCTGCACTGCCGGGACATTAATAACAACCTCAGTACGTGCTAGCCCTCTACATTTTATAAAGTGTCTTCATGTACTAGTTCAAAACCCTTAAAGAACCCTCAGAACCAGTGCTTTTGTGGTTGGAAGGAAGGGATGGAAATAAACAATCCCAACAAAGTGCTGGAATTTAATCTTAACGGATTCTAAAACGCCCCCATCCCGCTCTCCAATCCATCGTTCTTGCACGAACTTCTTGGGTTGGCCAGTCCAATGGGGATGTATGTACTCTCTTGAAAGGATAAGTGCTGGGAAATTGTGCCATTTCATTACCTACCACCCAAAAAACACCAAGTGTGGGGATTCTTATCCCCATTTGACAGACTAAAGCCTTTGAGGGGAATTTTCTACTTATTTGTTACCAGTTAGTTAACCAGGGCACCTCTCTCCTCTCTAACGTCCCAGAGATGCCAGCGCCTACAGGGATGATCATTCCCCAGGGGAATTGCCCAGCCTCCTGGCCTGGACCCTGCAACTCCAGGGGTGGCCAATAGATGGCGGAAAAGGAGCGGCGAGGGACGCCCACCGTGCCCTCCCACACGCCTCCCCAGGCCCTGGGGCATCTTCCTGCCTTTGCTTCACAGGCCCTGCGGTCCGCAAACGAGGTTTGAATGGCATTGGTTCCAGCTCCAAAACCACATTTTAGTTTTTATGGTGCTTGGAGTTGGATTCTTCTCAACAGCAAGACTTATTATTCTGTTCCTTTCCTTGCAAACAGACAAACTCAGTCTGAGCAAACTGGAGGCTATGCTCCCCAACTGCTCCCAGCCCACTGCCCCCCACGGCCCACCATGGCCCCGGCTCAAAGATTCTGTGAGTTTTAGGGCTGGAAGTTCCTCTCTGGGATTACAGATCCTCCAACCCCATCCAGGAAACGGAGACCAGAGGGCCCTGAATGCCAGGGCTACAAGGGATGTAAAAGTGGATTGAAGTGGAGCCCACCCAGGCCCCTGCTCCTTTGTTCTGGCTCAGTCTTCCTCTTCCCCACACAGCAGGTAGCTGACCCAGGCACAGACAGTCCAGGAGCTCCAGCCCAGCCTGGCTAAAGTGCGGGGCATTAGAGATGACACAGGCTGGCTCTGAATACTGGCTCTACCACCTCTAGGGCGGGTGACCCCAGGCAAGGAACTTCACGCTCTGAGCCTGTAAATTAAGCCTGACAATAATCCACTCTTCATAGCCATGTTCTGGGGACTGAATGAGAGTCTGTGCGTCCCTCTTCTCTCCTCTGTTCAGACTCATCTTTTCCCATCTCAGAATGAGCCTCTTGGCCTCTGGTCTCATTCCCCTCACTCAACATCCTCTTCATCCTGCAGCCTGATGAGTGACTGCAAACTCAAAACTGTCAGTATCTCTCTTGTTTAAAGGCCTCCAGTGGCCTCCCAGTACATTCAGAATGAAGCCCAATTTTTCTCTTTGCATTTAAATCCCTCCATGATCCGACTCCAATGACCTCTTACACAATCACACACGGTCCTGAACCTCCTGGGGCAGTTTTGTTAACTGACTTGTCAGCCATGACCCTTCACCCACCCGTGTCTTTGTTCCTGCTGCACCTGAAGTGTCCTCTTGCATCCTGTCTATCTGGCAAACACCTGCCTGTCTTTCACACTCAAAAAGCAGGTAGACTCTGCAGGTAGACTGACTTCTCCCAACTAAGGTCCCCACGGCACCTGTTCACGGGGGTTCATGGATTAGCTACAGTTTGTGAACCTGCTGAACTGCAAGTTTTAGAGTGTGTGTACGTGTGTGTGCGCACGCGTGTGCATACAGGCACTTTTCTGGAAAGGAATCCTGAGCTTCCAACAGGAGATCTCAAAGGATCAACTCCATGACCCAAAAGGTTAAGAAGTTATCTTTCTCACAAGGAAAAAATATTTCTTTCAATTTCTTTAATTCTTTATCCGTATGAGATGACAGATGTTCGCTAAACTGACTGTGCTAATCATTTCATGATGGATGTAAGTCAAATCATCATGCTGTACACCTGAAACTTACACAGGGCTGTATGTCAATTATACCTCAGTAAAGCTGGAAGGAAAAACATTTTTTTAAATAAAAATACTAAAACCAGAAATTTTTTTGAAATAAAAAGAAATAGGGGCTTCCCTGGTGGCGCAGTGGTTAAGAATCCGCCTGCCAATGCAGGGGACACAGGTTCGAGCCCTGGTCTGGGAAGATCCCACATGCCGTGGAGCACCTAAGCCCATGTGCCACAACTACTGAGCCTGCGCTCTAGAGCCGGCGAGCCACAACTGCTGAGCCCGTGCACCTAGAGCCCATGCTCCGCAGCAGGAGAGGCCACCACAGTGAGAAGCCCGCGCACCGCCGCAAGTAGAGAAAGCCCGCACGCAGCAACGAAGACCCAACACAGCCAAAAAAAAAAAAAAAAAAAAAAGAAATAAAAGCCAAAAAAGGTTATTCTTCTTGACCTGACCATTGAGCTGGACACTTATCCTGCATGCCCTTTTCTGTTTGCAGATTATACGTCAGTGAAAAGTTGAAGAAAGGTTAGGGAGCAGCATCGTAGGCCAGACCCTCTCGTGACACCCCCACTTTGTTGCACATTGTGGACACGTCTCCCTTTTCTTTTTGACCACAAGTCCCAGAAGGGCAGGGACTGTGCCATCACTACATCCCCCCGCCCAGGCCCAGGACAGGGCTCCCCTCCCCCAGCCTGCCCCGTCAGAACTTACTACAGATCAAGGCCACAGCCATCCGAAGCAGCTTGAATTGACACTTCATGCCTGACCAGTTCTAGGGAAAAAGGAGAGAGAGTTCCGTTAGTTCCAGATCAGACCACTCCTCTGCAGAGGTAACCCGCTTAGGAAAACCTGACATTTAAAAAAATCATCTCCATTAAATCCTGAATGAGCCGGTCGTGGCTTTGTCCCAGATCACACCAGCATGGCTTGGAGATTTCAGGCAACGGTAAGTTTATTAGTGTCATAAAAGCTCTCAAGCTGCACGAACAGAGGAAGAGAATCTAGATCCTGGGAGATGACAGTCCTTGTTTCCCTCACACAGATGTCTGACGGTTGCCTCAACTGCTGGGTCCCAAGGTTCCAAAGGGATGCAGGACAGCAAAGCAAGCCAAGTTAAAGCAGAGCCATCAGGATGATAAAAGAACTCAAAATCCTCCATCTGAGGAATGAATGAGGAGACAACTCAGGGGTCAAGTTCATTGCCATCAAGTATCAAGTGAGTCAACGCAAGGAAAGGGCATATTCAGTGTAACCTGTAAGCAGAAGACTCAACGGATGAAAACTTCAGAGATTTTTTTTAAGCTCAGGATAAGCTTTCATTTCTAATAAGCTGAGCTGTCCAAAGATGGAGTGATCCATGGGATGGTGAGTTTCCCATCATTGAGGGGTTCAAATGCAGGCTTCACATCACTCAGAGGGGATGCTCAAGAGAATCAGGCATTGGAAACGGGGTGGGCCAGATGGCCTTCAGACAAATCCCTCTTTCCCCTGAGAATCTCTGAACACTCTGAACCTCCAAAGCAGATAATCAGAGCACAATTACTCACCCTACAAAAGGACTGTTCAATTTACAAAAGACTGCGCCACAGGGCTCCTTTGAGGGGCACTCCTGCAGCGCTTTCAAAGCTCGATTCCATTTACCCAGAAGCAGAAACGAGCCTGGAATCTCCCTGGAACACATCAGTCCTAGGGAAGGAGGCAAGTGGGGACAGCCAGGGCTTCTGTTCCCTCCCACCCACCTCCCCTGCTTCTGCTGCCTGGCCCAGGCCCAGCTCAGGGGCACGTCTTGAACTCCTTTGACATTGGGGGACCCATGCGTGAAACTTGACAGAGGCCCTGAACGCTGGCATGTACAATAATGTCTACGGAAGCTTCAGTGGACCAAGCAGGATGCTGGGAAGCTGCCATAAAGACAGAGAAATCCTGCCACATTTGGCTTCTTGCCCTTTGCCTCCCTATTATTCCCTATTATTCCTCAATGACCTGAACCTCACAAAAGGCGAGGTGAGTGACACACGGCCCCACTTTAGGTGGGGGAGTCTAATCTCTGCTTCCTGACGTGTTCTGGTGTTCTGTGCTAAGAAGCAGACGGCAGGACAACGCTGTCACCTGCTGGCATCTGCCCACAGAGGACCCTCGCTGGGAGACAGGCAACAAAATGGGAGTTGGTGCCCTCCACCGGATCTGGCCACCTAATCCAAGCTAGTTCATTTGGCCGAAGGTCGGTGGCCCCTCAGCTCCTCTCCAAGATGAAGCCCAAGGATGGGAGGGTCCTTGGGAGTCACCTGATGGGCCATCTCCACCCAAAGGGACACCCCTGCCAAGAAGCTGACAAAATGGCCCTCCAGCCCCCGTGACCGGGAACTCACCACCTCCTGAAGCAGCCCCGTGAAGGGGCTCCAATCATTGAAAAGTTCTTCCTGCTATTGTCCGGCCAGGCTTTGTCTCCCTGTGAGGTCCACCCATGGGTCGTCATTCTCCCTTAAATGTGACACCCATGTTCACAGCAGTGTTATTCACAACAGCCAAAAAAGTGGAAGCCAGCCAAGCGTCCATGGATGGATGAATAGAGAAACAGAAGGTGGTATATCCACACAATGGAATAGTACTCAGCCTTCAAAAGGAAGGAAATTAAGACACATGCTACAACTTGAATGAACCTTGAAGACACTACGCTAAGTGAAATAAGCCACTCACAAAAAGACAAATAGTGTTTGATTCCACTTATACGAGGTACAGACTACAGAGGTAGTCAAATTCATGGAGACAGAAAGTAGAATAGGGGTTTCCAGGAGCTGGGGGAGGGAGGAATGGAAGTTGTTAAATGGGTATAGAGTTTTTGTTTTGCAAAATAGAAAGAGTTCTGTTGACAGATGGCGATTCATATGGATATGGAACACTTCTAAGATCCCTTTTCCTCATAACAACCCTCTGAATATTTTACCTGAAGTCTCTTTCACTGTGTTCTGAGTGATAGTATCAGGCAGAGTAAGTCTAGAATGAATTGGCCGCTTTCTCCTTCAGCTGAGGTCCAGGCCCCTCTGGGTCCTATCTGGGATCTGTCTAAAAAAGCACTGTCTGCATTTTTGGTCTGGCAAGACCACTGGTGGGGTGGCTCAGAATTCCTTTTTTCTAGTGTCCTCAATTTTAAATCTGAGATAACAACAGTACCTAGCTCATTACCACCTCATGGTTTGTTGCGAAGGTGAAATGAATTAATATGCGTAAAGAAGAACACTGTCTGGCATGTGGTAAGAGTCATCTAAGTGACTGATAGTATCTGGACCTGGGGCAAAGATGGTGAGTTTGCCCTGCAGAGCGGCTTTAAAACTTCAGAATCTCTGCTAAGTCAGACAGAGAAAGACAAATACTGTATGATATCACTTACATGTGGAATCTAAAAAATTCAACAAACTAGTGAATATAACACAGAGAACAAATGAGTGGTTACCAGTGACGGGGGAGGGGAAATATAGGGATGGGGGAGTGGAAGGTACAAACTATTAGGGGGTAAGACAGGCTCAAGGATGTATTGTATAATACAGCCGATATTTTGTTATAACTGTAAATGGAAAGTAACCTTTAAAAATCATATAAAAATAAACAAAATTTTTTAAAAAGAAGTTTCAGACTCTCAATGACCTTGGAGGAGGCCGGGGAGCTCCTGTTTTGCAACGTGGCTCCCAGGGCCAGCTTCATCTACCATACCTGCCCAGCCCTGGAAGGCACTGGAGTTTGCCAAGCTGATCCAGTCACCCCCCTCTGATCTGCACTTGAGGGTCCAGGAGGGCAAGTGCAAGGTCACAGTGAGTTAATGTTGAGCTTGACAGGGTTCCCAGTCCAGGGCTCTGTCCGCCCACACTTCCAAGGCAAGGTCACATTCTGTCTGTCCATGCTAGCTGCCCCCAGAGCTGAGCAAACATCAGTAAATGAACAGCCTCCCAGCAGCTGAGGGGTTAAACTAGAAAGTCACTCCTTTCCACCAGCTGCCTCAGCTCCCCCCCCTCCTCCCCATTATTCCCTCCAATAAAATAAGCACAGTGAAACAACAGGAGAGAAGGAAAAAAATCTCACACAGAGCCAGCGCTGCTGCTGCTATAAATGTTGAAAAGCCTGCAGGCCCCTGGGGAATATAAACTTTTTTCAGGTCCTTTAATTTCATTCTCTACCAGAGCCTCACAGGGTGAGATGGTAACTCACCAACGGCAAACAAGGCAGTAACACGTCCCCTCGGCACCTTGCTCACCCAACCAGTCAGGAGCTCAGAGGCTGAAACCCAGGCGAGAGGTTCTGTTCCAAGACAGCTTTACATAACCCCAGTGGAAACAATTTCTTGTCAAATCACTTCAAGAAAACCCAACACAGGAAACAAGGAAAGTGTGACACAGATAAAAAAGAAAGCATGACACAGATAAAATTACATTTTATTAAGTACAAATCCTACAGAAGGATTTGTACTTAATAAAATGAACCTTATAACAGAAATCTTCTGTGACTTTTTGACAACAATCTTTCCTTGTGCTTTGACAGTATGGTTCCATTTGCGAAAATTTAGTTCTCAAATGTTTTAGAAAAACATCTATCATATGGGGCAAAGTTAAAGAAAATATCTTGTATATTTAAAAATGAGGGCTTCCCTGGTGGCGCAGTGGTTAAGAATCCGCCTGCCAATGCAGGGGACAGGGGTTCGAGCCCTGGTCTGGGAAGATCCCACATGCCGCGGAGCAACTAAGCCCGTGCGCCACAACTACTGAGCCTGCACTCTAGAGTCCACGAGCCACAACTACTGAGCCCATGTGCCGCAGCTACTGAAGCCCGCGAGCCTAGAGCCTGTGCTCTGCAACAAGAGAAGCCACCTCAATGAGAAGCCTGTGCACCGCAACGAAGAGTAGCCCCCGCTCGCCGCAACTAGAGAAAGCCAACGCACAGCAACAAAGACCCAATGCAGCCAAAAATAAATAATAAAATAAAATAAATAAATTTTTTAAAATTAAAAATAAATAAATAAAAATGAAACTCTGCCCTATGGGCCCCAGCAAAAGGAATTAATAAATTATTCAATTATGTGTGTCTTTATACTGCTAGAATTTAAAATAAGAAGTCTTGATTACAGGTCTTTAATGCCATCCAGATCATTTGCTGAAATATTTTCTAGATTTATTCCCTTGATGTAAACAAGCGTTTTGAAACTCAGAGTGTTTTTTATGAAAAATAAGACATACTTTCATTTAAGGCAGAATCTCTCACTTAAATAGAGTCCTGAGAACAGAAGTGTTCAACATTTTTTTGTTATGTATCTGAAGCATAAAGGACACATTTTTAGATTATTCTCTGTCCAGACATCAGGTGGAATTTATAAAGATAAAGAATTATATGTATAAAAATATATAGAAATACACACATATACATACAGGGTCTCCCAGCTGTCTGGTGATGTGCCACACGAAAAACATTTTCACATCCATTTTTTTCATGTCTTTCTCACAACTACCTTGTGAAGAAGGGATTACAGATGAGAGAAGAGTCCCTGAGAAGTTAAGGAACTCACAGCTATTGAAATGGTGATAGCAGTCCTCAAATCCAGATTTCCTGGATGTCAAGTGCATGTTCTTTCTCCTTTTTGTTCTGATGAGGTGCTTTACTGGGACACACAGACAAGTCTTCATTTTGGGATTGAAAATCAATAGTCTAAACATATACACCCTACTATATATAAAATAGATAACAAGGACCTACTGTATAGCACAGGGAACTCTACTCAATATTTTGTAATAACCTATATGGGAAAAGAATCTGAAAAAGAATAGATATATGTATATGTATAACTAAGTCACTTTGCTGTACTCTTTTTTTTTTTTTGGCCGAGTGGAGTGTGGGATCTTAGTTTCCCAACCAGGGATCGAACCCCTGGCCCCTGCAGTGGAAGTGCAGAGTCTTCACCACTGGACAGCCAGGGAAGTCCCTGCTGTACTCCTGAAACTAACAAAACACCGTAAATCAACTATACTCCAATATAAAATAAAAATTAAAATAAAAAAGAACTCTCCCCATACATTTGCTAACATTCTGGAAAAAAAAAAAAATCGATAGTCTATCTATTAAGTTGAACCACATGAAATTGCCAATGCTTAAATGCTTCTGACCCATAGAAATGGCAATTTCATATGGTGTGTCCTCTGAATTGCTGGGCACTGAGCTAGCTTGGGTAAAGGCAGCCTCTTGATGAAAGGAAACTGACCTTCTAAGGAGGAAATGAGTGTTTTTCACTGTCCAATAAGCACCACACAACTTTCTAAGGGAAAGGCTACCTTATGTCACACTCCAGGGGGCCCCAAAGCTCCCCGTTGGTCAGGGAAAGCCACGTCCTTCTGGAAGACCGCTGGGCTCTCGGGTGGGACAGCTTATCTGCAGAGCCACAGGCTACTTGCAGAAAGAAACATAAACAGGAAGAAAACTGCTCTCACACCCCCCTCCTCAACCCCATGCCCCAGCCCTCGGTCCTGGGTCCTCCAGGTGGTCTGCCCTCACCACAGGAACTCCTGGGGCATGGGGCTGCTTCCCAGGCGGTGGGAAGGGGTGGAAAAGGTCATCGGTATGAGTCCTGTTTGCCTCTTCTTTCTTACTTGGGCTGGCTCATCCCCTTCATACACAGATGCACGTTGGGGGGAAGGGGAAGGGGAGGGTGGCCTTTCCTCCCCCTGCAGAAAGGAATTGGGGCAGGGGGAGGGGGGAGTGGCAGAAGCAGAATTCAGAGGAAAAGCTGTGTCTGGGGAAAGCTGTGGCACTGATACGGAATGACCCATTTAAAGGGCCACGTGAGGCGGCCCTGGGCTCCCAGGTGTTTAGCAGACCAAGCCAAGCACCCCGTGTGTAAACACACTGTCACACACCCACCCGCCCCTGCTGTAGCTCCCTTTCTCTCTCGGTGTACAAAGGGGACTTTGGTGCAAAGAAAGGGGATGGTGCCGAGGAGCAGGCCAGGTGAGAGTGGCAATAATAGTGAAGAAATGGGGGTGGGACTTCCCTGGAGGTCCAGTGGTTAAGACTCGTGTTTCCAAGAACTCCATAAACTGCTGTCACTGAGCATTCACACATCTGCCACGTGGGTGAAGACAGTGATGGAGGAGAGAGGTGAGAGCAAGAAGACCCCAAAGAGAAGCTACGCC
Source organism: Balaenoptera borealis (assembly GCF_965194805.1). Classification (NCBI taxonomy): domain Eukaryota; kingdom Metazoa; phylum Chordata; class Mammalia; order Artiodactyla; family Balaenopteridae; genus Balaenoptera; species Balaenoptera borealis. Next base: position 43,261,109 of record NC_138879.1, read on the forward strand.
TTTCCTGACAGTCCCTCCTGCCCTCCTTCCCTCCCTCCGGCCCTTCCCTCCCTCCTTCCCCCCAATTTAGTGGGCACCCTCTGCCATGTGTCCAGCCCTATTCCAGGCACTGGGGAAAAGATGAGTAAGATCTGGGCTCTGCCTGGAGGCTCCTGGGCCATTGGGGGCATCAGACAGGGTGAGCCAAGCACTGCCAGTGACTCCTCTTTCAGCCTCCAAACTTCAGACTGCTTCTAAAACAAGGAAGCCGTCTTGGCCTCCTCTGAGACTATCAGATGGCTTCCAATTGCTTGCCTTGAAGATCCTGTCTCTATTCTGAGTCTACCCCCGCCTCTTCTGTGGGGAGTCAGGAATTAAGTTCACACTTATACTGAGTGGTTATTTTCACTTTATGTCTTTGATCCCATCTCATCCCATTTCACAGATGTAGACACTGAGGCACAAAGCAGTAAAGTCATTTGCCCAAGGTCACTCTTTAGGAAGTGGGTAGCTGGGATTCAGATCTAGGTGGAATAACAGCTCCTGCTCTTAGCTAGTTACACTAGATTGCCTTTCAGGAAAAGGCAAGGAAGAGCATGAGAAACGGAATGACGGCGTCCAGTCACTTTGAGGTGCTGGTGGAGGAGAGTGACACTAGAATGATTGCCAGGAGATGTGGGTTCAAGTCCCCATTTTGCCACAAATTTGACTGTGGCTTTGGACAAATCACTTAACCTCTCAGAGCCTTCTTTCCTGTTTGGGACTTTTGATGAGATCATCTCTAAGATCCCTTTACTTTTTTTTTTTTTTAATTTTTGGCTGCGTTGGGTCTTTGTTGCCGCACGCGGGCTTTAATAATAAAGTGAGTGGGGGCTACTCTTCGTTGCGGTGCGCGGGCTTCTCATTGCTGTGGCTTCTCTTGTTGTGGAGCATGGGCTCTTGGCGCGTGGGCTTCAGTAGTTGTGGCATGCAGGCTCAGTAGTTGTGGCGCACGGGTTTAGCTGCTCTGAGGCATGTGGGATCTTCCCGGACCCAGGCTCAAACCCATGTCCCCTGCATTGGCAGGCGGATTCTTAACCACTGCGCCACCAGGGAAGTCCCTAAGATCCCCTTACTTTTAACAACCAATGACAAACAACAAGTTACAATTACGACGCATGCTAGTAGTCAAGGATTTAAACTTTTTAAAGTCACTGAGTAGCAGAGTTGGAATAGGAAGATGGGCAAAGCCATGGCTGGAGAAAATATGAATCATATATGTAAGGGCCCCACTGGAAGTGTCCCAGCAGAAGGTGAGGAGTGTCCTTGAACTCAGCTACTGGCCAAGGCCACCTGGTGCTTGCCAAGCCCGGGCTGGAGCGTGGAGGAAGATCTAAAACCCAGCTCCAGCAGATCAACGCCAGGCCCAGTGACAGCAGAGGGGAGGCCAAGAGGGGGCTGCTGGGACAAGGGGTGCTCACCATCACGATGTTGGCCAGATGGGCAGAGACAAGCGCATACACCCCTCCAGAGGAGCCCACCACTGGTGCGGTCATGTCAGCCACAGACACCGCCAAGGACCCTGGTACAGAGAGAGACGGAGAACTCAAGGATGCTGGAGTCGGCTCCCCAGCCCAGTCCCAGGCCCTCGGATGCTGCAGCCTCGGGGCTGAGACCCCAGAGCGAGAGGCTCGCTCTCTTCCTCCCTTGATCCCATGTCATCCCGGAGCTTCCTAGAAGATTCATTTATGGCTGAAAGAACCATTTGGTTCAAACTTCTCCTTTTACAGCTGGGAAGCAAAGTCTCAAGGAGAGAAGTGACTTGTCCAAATTAGAACTCTGCCACCCAGATCGTCTGCCTGGCAATCCAGCCTCCCCTTGTGCTATCTCAGGGTTCTGAGCAACGACAAAAATAGTAGCAGTAGTTCTTGCAGAAATAGCCACCCCTTACGGGGCACGGTGTGTCAGACACCGGCCAAGCATTTTACAGACATCCTTCCCTTTGACCCTCAAGCCCACCCTTTGAGGCAGGCACTAGCTGCCTCACTGCAGAGATGAGGAGGCTGAGCCCAGAGTCACCTGGTAGGAAGGGCTGGAGCCAGGATACGAGTCCAGGTCTGCCCGACACAAAGCCCCCCCCCCCCCCCCCCCCCCCCGCCGTGTGCTCTCGACCTCTCTAGCAGCCACTCCCCAAACTGGGTCAGAGGTCAACCTCCACCCTCTACCCTCCCTCTTTCTCCTCAATGGCATCCAAAAACCTGCCTAGCATCACCTCCAACCAAGTGAAATTACAACAGGCCAACAGGATCTCCAGAGCGGGGATTCTTTGTAGGAAAAACGTCCTTGAGAAGTCCCGGGGAAGAGAGAAAGATGATGTCATACCCTCTGGGGGAAAGGAATGGTAGAGACTCTTGGTCTGGGGGATGACAAACTTTCATCCTGGGAGGGAAGCTGGGCAGAGAAGAAGATGGGAAATGTATTGTTCTGGTCTCATTTAAGTGTGATCAATGCTTTGGCTTTCAGGGAAGGACACAGGAAACTAAAAATAACTGGGAGTTAGAACCCAGGGCTCAGAGGATGAGAGGTGGCTGGCCTGGGTGAGTGTGCAGAAATCACCACTGGAAAATGCCCGCAGGCTCAGGAGCCAATTAGCTGCTGCCTGGGTGGAGAGAAGAGGGACAGGCAGAAGGCCAAATTCTGCAGGCCCTACAGGGGTGGAGGGTTCACTACTAGGAAGAGGCAAGGCCCGGCCCGGGAATCAGCGTGCCTGACACCCTGGGCGTGGAGAGGCCCCTGCAATGTCATGTGCCTTCTCCCTGGCTTGCCGCCACCCCCAGACCACTCTCAAGGCTTCCTGGCTCACTGAGATCCTTGGAGGAAGAGATCCCCACAACAGATTCTTAGTCTCAAGGAGAATGTCATCTCTCAGGAAAATACAAACCGTCATGAACTAAGGACACCCAAGTCCTTCTCCCCTCCCAGGGCAACTATAAATCTTTCTTCTCCCCTTTCATGCTTTCCCTCTGGCTTTAATTAGGTATTGATCTATTGTCAGATAACTTTCTTTTTTTTTTTAAACTGCCTAGCCATGGGGTCAGCCCTCTATAACAGGAAAAAGAAAAAAAAAAAAAAATCCCAGGGTGGCCGACGGGCAGGCAGCGGGATCTGCATGACAAAGGATTCCCAGGCTCTCACTGTCCCTGGCGGCAGGGCTGGCTGCAAAGGCTGCATTGCGGGGCTGCGCAGGGCTGGCTGCCCATTAATTACCGTCTGGACAGAGGAAGCCCCGGCCTCCTTGGGGCTGGCCTCTTTCCTCCACGTGAGTCCCCACAAACCGGGCCAGATTCTGCTCCCTCGGCCTCCCCGGTGGGATCCACCAGGACAGGGAGGCGGCAGGGAAGCCCCCAGGGTCCAGCTTCTGTGCACTGACCTTTCCCTCACCCTAACGATGGATGAGAGTCCTGACCCCAGGACCAGAGGTCTGGAATGTGGCAGGATTATGGGATGGGGGCGTGACTGCCTACTTGTGTGACCCTGGGCACAGCTCCTGAATTCTTTGGGCTTCAGTTTTCACATCTGTGAAATGAGGAGGTTACTCTAAGGCTTTCCAACTTTTGAGCAGTGAGACATTCTTTTCAAAGAAACCTGACTCACACCCCTACCCCGTGGTGCAGAGAGCTGCTCTGGCTGAATGGGGGTGGGACCTGGGGAGTAAAGTTTGCCACCCACTGGAGGGCATCTCAAGGGTTCCTTCCAGATCAGAAATACAATAATCCAAGTCTTGGCCTAAGATCCAGGGTCTGAGGTTCAGATCCTGGTTCTAGAATCTGGAAGGTGACAATCTGGATCCACCTGCCCTCTATCTGTGGTAGAAAGACTTTCCTTAAGTGACTGCAGATTAGCCCTGGGCTATAGGGACTAGGAGAGGTCAAGTACAAATGTGGGCATGTATGCATATCAATAAAGCCAGGGCCAGGCAGGATTCCCGATGAACCGAATGGATCACAGTTCAATAAAGGCCAGTGTGAACTCCTGGAGGTCATGGGGGCAGAGGACGGGGAGAGAAAGGCAAGCCGGAGTGACATGCCACATCTGTACACAGCAGCAAACCAAAGGATCAGTGCTAGTCAAGGCTATGAATTTTCCCCCAAAACCCTGGGTCCATGCCAGCATGGGGATGAATTGGTGACTTTGCCATAATGCACAGCTGCGATAATTTTAGCCTGGAAAATTTAAAGCAGGTGTTCTCCAGCATCTCCCTTAGCCGTTAAAAAAAACCCAAACAAATCCAAATAAAAATTGACAGAACATCTACCTTTAAGCAGTACAACTTTATTTATGTATGTACTCTTTCACTTAGTTTACAAATATTTGTTGCTTATCATGTACCAAACCCTGTGCTAGGCTCTGGGGATGCATCCATCGCTTCTGATCTATATAATCTATCATAAAGCTGGGCAGAGCAGCGAAGAGACTGGATCTTAAAGTATTTAAACTCAGCCCTGTAATCATTGGCCAGAAGTGAGATGCACGCTGGCTTCAAGCATTGGCTAGAAGCACCGGGCGGAAGAAGGGTTTCCACTCCAGTTCTAGGGCTTCTTGGCTGAGCAAATAGAGTGATTTTACCTCTTTGAACTGCCTATAAAATGGGGGTGTCGGCACCTGCCTATAAAATGGGGGTGTCGGCACCTACCTCATAGGAATGTTGTGATGAGAAGAGCAGATAACATACGTGTGAACCATTTATCACATACCTGGACTACTAGACACGCTCAGCAGAGGTTAGTTATTATTGTTACAAAATGCGATGGCCTTGGATTTGGAATATTTTCATGGGGCAGGTATTAGAGAGCAGGGGTCAATGTCTATTAAGACCTCCCTTGGTTTCTGACAAATTATGTGCATAAAGGATAAGGCCTGCCTTTTCATTCTCATAACACTATGATAGTGTTAGAGCACAGCCTTTGGGGTCAGATAGCCTGGATTAGAGCCCAGCTCCACCACTTATGACTGTATCTCCTTAGGCAAGTCACTTAGCTTCCCTAAGTCTCGGTTTCTGTATCTGTAACAGATGGAGAGTAACAGTTCCTGCCTCATGGAGTTGTCGTGGGGATTAAATACAGCCTGCACAGGACAAACACCTGGTAACTGTTGGCTATCCGGTCAGGGTCTGGCTGTCTGAACGGGCCCCCCCTCTCTGAGGAGGGATGCACACAGAGCAGAGAGTGAGGAAGGGGTACAGGCAGGTCAGTCAACTCAATCCTGGAGATCAGTGATTTGATATGCGGTGACCAGAATGCCCTCTGCTCTGAATCAATGACTCAGATAGAACAGTGCATGTCATTTGCTTTGCAATACAGCCCCACACCCTCAGGTTTAGTTGGAAAGCCCCCGTCTGCCTTTACACCATCTCCTTCTGCAATGGCATCACTGGGTAAGTGATACCTGCACTGTCTTCCCGCTGGGTATCATCTGGTTTGGGCGAGGCCTGAGTCATCTTGAATCTATGTCTGCCTTCTAGGTTACTGGCACTCCCATCTAATTAACTACCAACTGCAAGTGTTAACGAGCATCTTTCCTGTTCCTCGTCATTAACCATCTGGGTCTCTGAGTATGTAGGTATGGAAAATGTGGCTCTAAATCCCCAGATGTCGACACTCAGGGGTGTGTCGGTGGCTAAGTAAGTCTGGCACACAGAGATGCTCATCAGACCTTTTTTTCAAGGATGCAGAAGGTGCTGGATTCTGGGAGAAGCTGGTGTGAGTGCTGTCCAAGGTGGCCAAGTTTTTAACCTCAGCACAGGAGTGAAGGAGACAGCGCTGGGCCAATCTCCCAGGCTGAGGGTTCATGAACTAGCAGACCAGCCTCTCATGGGATGGGGGCGGGGTGTGGTGGGACCCTTCCCTCTTTGATTCCTGAAGTCATTCCACTTACTTCCAGGGTCCCTGCCTGCCCACTGTTTACAAGGCTGACGCTGCCCTGCTCTCCTGATGACAACTTCAATGCCACTCAGAAAGGATTAAGATCTTACTTAAACGTACACACAAAGCTCCCCTGGGCACAGCTGTCAGGGGGGAAGAGCTGAGGTGGCAAACCTTGTAAAGAAAAAAGCCGGCGATAAAGTTGGAAACATCACGAGGGAGATTCCTCTGTTCGGAAGCCCAGCTGGTGCAGACTTTTCCTGCAGAAATCTGCTCTGCTCTCCCCACCTCATCCCAGTCTACCTCCCCTGCCACTGGGGAGGGGGATAGGGGGCTGGCCACTATCCTCAAGGCCACAATGATCACTATCATCACCTGCCACGTGGGCTGAGTCAGCCAGGGCCCCAGACTCCTCCAGCTGGCACGAGTGCTCAGTACCTCCTAGGCCAGACTCTCTCCGACCGGCAGTGAGTCAATCAAGGGCCAGCCCGGGCAGAGGCAAGATCCCCCTTAGGGTACAGGTGCTGGCCTGGCCAGGGGAGGTACCTGGCTCCACCCACTCCTTGGATGTCCCCACAGGGATCTCACCTCCCTTGCACGGTTTATTTCATCCTTCACCTCACTCTGCCCTCCTCACGCCTGGCAGGCAGATCTCATCAGTTCCCTCTTAAAGCTTAACATGGCCAAGAGAAGGTAAGGCATTTCCCCAAGTTCGCACAGCTGCAACACGGCAGTGTAAAGACTGAAACTCCGGTCAGTCTGCCTGTTCCAATTCCTGTGCTCTCCCCTCCTTTGTCATCCCATGCCTCCCTCTCTGGGTGGCAGTTCCCTTTCCAGCCTCCCCGAGGAAGTGGAGAGATTTGCCTGGAGGACAACCCTAGTAGTCAGGAGCCTGGATGGTGAGGGTCCTCTGGAAGTTGGGGCTTGCTTGACCTCATGGGGTCTCCTAGCCGCCCTGGGGAGGCACACCCCTGGGGACACGGGGCCCACCTGCCTACCTGCCACGACACCAGCCACATAGACAAGCGCAATGCGGGTTGCTCCGTGCACCATCTCCAGGGGTACCCCCACCAGGAGCTGCAGCACCACGTTGAGTCCCAGGTGTTCTATCCTGTACAGAGAGATCACATTCATTCATCCATTCATTCAGCATGCCAAGATGCTGGGGATCCAGTAGTGAACAAGACCCTATAGCTGGGAGTTCCCTGGTGGTCTAGTGGTTAGGATTCAGTGCTTTCATTGCTGTAGCCCGGGTTCAATCCCTGGTTGGGGAACTGTGATCCCACAAGCCGCGCTGCGTGGCCAAAATTAAAAAAAAAAAAAAAAAAAAGACCCTATAGCTGCCTTTGAGGAGCTCACAGTCTGGGGGGGGGGTGTGGAGGGGAAGGAATTACAATGCAGATAGACCATTTTGGAGTGTTCCTTCCACCCTCCCTGCCAGCTGGGACAGGAACACAGGTACAGGGCTGGGTGGTGACTGGCAGTGTCTGCACTTGCCAATGAGGGGCTAACAACAGTCAAGATCCAGCAACTCCATCAGTTGACACAAGAGAAGCTGAGGCTCAGAGAGGGGCGCTGACCGACTTAAAGTCACACAGCTGGTTAGTGGTCAGGCTGGGACCACGGCCCTGGTCTCTGATGTGCGGGACCCGGTCCATTATCCAGGCTACTCAGTCGCTCTGGCTCGCTATTGTATTTGTAAGACCTACTGATATTTAAAGAGAAAGATGTTTTCCAAACAAGTGCAAGCATGAAAGATATCTGTTAGAGCTTAGTGTATCAAAGCTATCCTCCAGTGTCTGTTGTGTCCACATCTTGGCTCATGAGGAGACTGAAGCATGAAGTGCCTCCCCGACCCTGCTCCTCAGCCTGTGAAGCTGAAGCTGGGACACAGCAGGCAAGGCGTCCAGCCCCGCAGGCTCAGAGTGGAGACATCCATCAACAACCATCCAGGGCTTCCCTGATGGCGCAGTGGTTGAGAATCTGCCTGCCAATGCAGGGGACACGGGTTCGAGCCCTGGTCTGGGAAGATCCCACATGCCGCGGAGCAACTGGGCCCGTGAGCCACAACTACTGAGCCTGCGTGTCTGGAGCCTGTGCTCCGCAACGGGAGAGGCCGCGACAGTGAGAGGCCCGCGTACCGCGATGAAAAGTGGCCCCCGCTCGTCGCAACTAGAGAAAGCCCTCGCACAGAAACGAAGACCCAACACAGCCAAAAATAAATAAATAAATAAATAAATTTATAAAAAAAAAACAACAACCATCCAGAAGTCTCCTCACGCCAAAGCACCCTTCCCAGCACGTGCAGCCAGTTAGGGGGTGGCTCTTGTGCCCCCTTTACAGGCTCAGCAGGAAGGGAGGCTCACAGTGGAGCTTCCTCTTGGCCACTGTGGGTCTTTCTGCCAAGGAAAGAGCCATGGGGGCCGGGATAATCCTCTTCCGATTGGCAACCCCGGGGACAGGCACCCACAGGGCTTTTCCAGGCTTTTCCTTTACTTCTCTAGAAGAGTCTGTAGAAGACACCGCAGAGGTCTGGTGTCTGGGGACTCTGATTTCCCAACTCCATGCTTCTACTATGTAAAAACAGTCTCCAGCCAAGACCACGCTCTTCAAGGGACTTGGACCTGGGTGGTCACCTGGTCCTTATCATGCGGTAGGAGGTACCAGTGAGAACTGATTGCATTCCAGGCCCCAAAAGAGGCCACACGGCTCTACAAACAGAAACTTTAAGTATTGCCAGAGTTCCTCAAGAAGACTCATGCCACCATATTGAGAGACCTCCTTTCAATAAATCTGTCCTTTATTTCACTTATGGGGCACGCACACACATGGTTTATGGACAATGAACCCGGTGGCTGACCACATTTCCCTCTTTGCTTTGGCCGCTAGGAAGTTCAGAATAAATTTATAACCCACTTACAGCAAGTACATAGCATCACATGCTGTGTATATGCTAAAAAGCTCTCTGCTGGCTTTTTAGCATTTTCCTCTATTTTCCCTTTCCCATACACTTTTTTTTTAATAAATTTATTTATTTAATTTATTTAGTTTTGGCTGCCTTGGGTCTCCGTTGCTGCACACAGGCTTTCTCTAGTTGCAGCAAGCGGGGGCTACTCTTCGTTGCGGTGTGCGGGCTTCTCATTGCAGTGGCTTCTCTTGTTGCGGAGCACGGGCTCTAGGCACATGGGATTCAGTAGTTGTGGCACACGGGCTCAGGAGTTGTGGCTCGCAGGCTCTAGAGCGCAGCCTCAGTAGTTGTGGCGCAAGGGCTTAGTTGCTCCGTGGCATGTGGGATCTTCCCGGACTAGGGCTCAAACCTGTGTCCCCTGCATCGGCAGGCGGACTCCCAACCGCTGTGCCACCAGGGAAGCCCCTCCCATACACTCTTAATAATTTACTCATACAGTTTGGTATTAGATAAGTTTCAAGAAGCCACCTCAAATCCTGTGTCCAGGTAGATAAAAATAAAAAATATATTTCAATCCAGGCTCTCTGGACCAGTTATTTTCCCACAGGGACTCTTGATAGAGTGTACTCACCCCGCATGCATGAAGATGTACGTGAGGTAACGCCAAGCCTGTGCTCGGAGCTGTGGATGGTAAACCAATGAGTTCTTCAGGTATCGTGGATGGGTTACCTGCAGCACAAACTGGTCCAGCGACACCCCATTATAGAGGAAAAAGGCAACCTGGATGAGAGCATAGCATGAAGAGAGCCTGTTACTAGGTGTGAAACTGCCCAGGAACCCCTCTTGTGCTGACATTTGGAATCCCTATGGAAGTTGTCATCTTTCCTTCTCAGAGAAGGAGGGACATCCCTACGACCAGAGCCAAGCTAGCTCTGCACCATCTCTTACCCCACTTCTGTTCGATTATTTTGTGTTAAATGTTCACAAAATGGTCTCATGGTCTCTGCCCACATTTCCTCGGTGTTAAGCAGGAAGGGTTTGGAGGATTTTAAACTTTAATTCCGATAATAACTCACATACCCACTTGGGGGCTGAGGCAATTCCACATAAGCTGATTTAAAAAAAAAAAAAAAACAACTGTGGTAAAATACACATAAGATAAAATTTACCATCTTATCCATTTTAAGTGTATGGTTCAGTGGTATTAAATACATTCATAATGTGCAACCATCACCAACATCCATTTACAGGATTCTTTTCATCTCGTAAAACTGAAAGAAACTCTATACCCATTAAACATTAATTCCCATTCCCTGCCTCCCAGCCCCCGGCAATCACCATTCTGCTTTCTGTTTCTATGAATTTGACTACTCCAGGGACTGCATATAAGTGGAATCATACAGTATTTGTCTCTTGTGATTGGATTATTTCACTCAGCATAATGTCATCAAGGTATAGCCGTGCTGTAACACATGTCAGAATTTCCTTCCTAATAATCCTCTGTATGTATCTACCACATTTTGTTTATCCATTCATCTGTCAATGGACACTTGGGTTGCTTCCACCTTTTAGCTATTGTGAACAATGCTGCTATGAACATGGGTGTACAAATATCTCTTTGAATCCCTGTTTTCAATTCTTTTGGGTATACACCCAGAAGTGGAACTGCTGGACCATGTAATTCTGTTTAATTTTTTTGAGGAACTGCCATACTGTTTCCCACAGTCGCTGTACCATTTTACCTTCCTACCAACAGTACACAAGGGTTTCAATTTCTTTGAATTCTCACCAACACCTCACATAATTGTTCTTTTTTTTTTTTTTGGCTGCACCGTGTGTCATGCGGAACTTCCCCGACCAGGGATTGAACCTGTGCCCCCTGCAGTGGAAGCGTGGAGTCTTAACCACTGGACCACCGGGTAAGTCCCACATAAGTTAATTTTAAAGATGACTGATGTGTACTTGTTTAAGCCCTAAAAGAGTATTTATTTGAACTATTTTTTCCTGGAACTCTTTTTCTTTCTTTAAATATTATTTATTTATTTGGTTGCGTTGGGTCTTAGTTGCAGCAGGTGGGCTCCTTAGTTGCAGCTCGCCAGCTCCTTAGCTGTGGCATGTGAACTCTTAGTTGCGGCATGTATGTGGGATCTAGTTCCCTGACCAGGGATAAAACCCAGACCCCCTTCACTGGGAGCGTGCCACCAGGGAAGTCCCCTGGAACTCTTTCTAGAATGCATAATTCAAGGCCCTAGGTTCTTAATTTTAAGGATGTCTCAGGTATTGATCTGGGCTATAGGAGTGATGCCTTCTCCAGTAATTGACAGGGGTTTTGCTCCTATACTAAATGGTCCCAAATTCTTGTGTCTGTTGTGTTTCTTTACGACTCAGGTTTGCTTTTACATTTTCTTTTGTCCTCTCCCGCAATGCCTGGGTGTCCGCAATGCCTGGGTGTCAGCACGCTGTTGACCAGGTACTACAACAAGGTTCTTTCTTCCTATTGTTGGTTGGTAGGGGGCCCCTTCTAGTAGCTTCCCACCATGTTCACTCTGTTACGGACTCAGAAAACCAGGTTACTAGAACTATATGTAAAACAAAAACCTTGGGCTTTAGTATAAAGACTCTGAAACAGTTATTTCATCATTTTCCAGTTTCTTCTAGATTGGTGGCTCGAGATTACACAGCTGAGGTTTCTGAAAATCTGAAACCAATCTGGACACAAGATCTGGCTCCTCTGGATGACCTTGGGCAAATTATTTTAATTTACTGGTCCTCAGTTTCCCCATTTGGAAATGGGGATACTAATTCTTACACTTCCACGGTGATCATGAGGTTTAAAAATGATAAAGTACGTGAGGAGCAGGCGTGCACTGAGGGAAGGCAGCTGTAATTAGCGTGTGGCTAAGCCCTCCTGGGCTGAGCCTGGGAATGGCTCAGGCCTCCCAGCAGCTGGATTCCCAGGGCTCTCTGGGAGCCGTTCTGTCCACCTAACACCGTGGGTACAGGTGGCCTGGGAGCAAATACAGCTTCCAAGACAGCTTGTTATTATTGGTCCTCAAATGGAAGTTAATAAATAGACCAACACAGTAAGTGCTTGGAGAACAAGTCCAAGAATATCTCAGAAAAATCACAACTTCCACATGTACTTGGATGAAGCCAGGACAACAGAGGAGCTCTAGCCTGCGGTCCAGATATTATGATTTAGAAAAAAAGAAGAGGGACGCCATGAAGCATAATGATCCTGCAGTTTGATTCGGCAGGAACTTTACAAGAACATATGCAGGGGCGGTAAGTAGGCCCCTGGTTCTGGAAAAGAAACGATGGAGATTATAAAACGCCCAAGGGAAGCCAAGCATCGGTTCGTTCAAGAGCTGGGGTTGGGGGGCCCGCTGGTTCTTGGGCTGAAGAGCCGAAAGCATTCAGAGTTCCTCATACAGGAGCGCTGATTCAGAAGGTGGTACTTTGGATTCTGCTGCATAAGCATGAGACTTTTAGAATAAAAATAGGTATGGATGATTTCCTAAGGGGAGAATGTTCTTGCAAAATACGTGAAGCCCACATCTACCTGTTCATAAACACTCCCTCCCATATGTATTTGTGCAATGCTTTTGTGTTCACAAAGCACCACCTGCCGTTCTCTGGCTCTAAATAGGGGAGTCCTGTGGGAGAAGGAGGGCAGGTCTGGTTGTTCCTACTTTACAGGTGTCCCAGGGGAGCACATGACTCGTCCACGTTACTCACCCCAGGAGGAACTAAAAGAAGGTGTCTTAATGAGTTAGCCTGGCTAAATCCCCCGAATCAATGAACTACTGACATTGTTTTTGCTGCTGTTGGTTTTGGTGGAGGTGGTCACATGGGGATTTTGCTGCACGGCGTATTGCTTAAAGTAATGATCTTTGTAATCTCTCTATGGTCCGGGCGGGGGTTATAACAACACCTGAGTGCCCTGTAACAGGGCCTGACTTGCAGTGACTTGCCCTTCCCCTCGTGATCTCAGATATCCTCTTGACCCTCCAGCAGCCCCTTCCCCACCCTCGTCCTTGCCTCCAGCAGTGTTACTGTGATCATGAACCAGGGCGGTGGGCAGCAGGTGTAGCTGTCGTAGTACCACTTCCGGTCAATCTCCCGGGGCAGGGTCTCGTATGCCACGTGGCGGATCAGTCGCTGGGAGAAGTTCAGCCCCTTCTCCTCCAGCAGGGCCTTGCTGCAGAGCCTGCGGTTGCCCTGCAGGATGGCCTGGCGGAAGCTGTTGGACCGCTTGTTGCTCATCTACACAGGAAACAGGGCAGGGGAGGGGGGTCAGAACCGGAGTCTCAGGGGAGCCCCATCCCGTTTTCCCAGCCAGCACATTCCTTAGACCAACCAGGCCTGATTCTACCTTCCTCTTTCTTCTGTAATAATAGTTAACAAGAAGTTAAATGTAATAGTTAACAAGAAGCAATATTTACTGAGCTCTTATGTGTCAGGGGCTGTTCTAAGCACATCACAGCTTGGCTCATTGATGCAACTAGTCTACCTGCTAGATAAAGACCATAAATATCCCCATTCCACCAGACAGGAGACCAAAGCATAGAGAGTTTTAGGAATCCATCAAGTTCAAACCCAGTAGGGCTCCACAGCCTGTATTCATATCCACTATACCTCCCTTCCACCCACCTGTCCATCATCCATCACAATTTCCTGAGCAACTACTAAGCATCAGGTGTTGCCAGACATGGGGATACAGTGGTGCTCAAGACAGATAAGTAACCAGCAGTAAGTAACAGTTCAAAGTGAAGGCTGCTGCAGGAGCACACAGGAAAGAGTCCAACCCAGTCCCAAGGTAGTCAGGGAGGGCTTCCTGAAGGAGGTGGCATGAATGAGAACTGAAGGATAAGCAGGGGTCAGCATCCTCAGTCCCCGGAACCAGAACCCAAAGCTGTGCTTGTGGAAGGTCATCAGTCCTGAGTGCCTCCAAGGGAACTGTGATGCTCAGGGAGCCCCAGGACTGGCCCCTCCCCAGGCAGAGTCCTGGCTGCCTCACCCAGCGGTCAGCCTGACCCCCAGAGATCAGAGGTGGTCCTACTGACTTCCAGCCTCCCAAGGCCTCTGTTACCTCCCACCCACCCTCCACAACCACACTCTAGACCCTTCCTACGGGGAGATGTCCTAAAGACACAGCTCTCCCAACCCCAGCGCTCACAGTGCCACCCAGGGGCCGCTCTGTGGTTGCTGGGTGGGGATTATCAACATATTCCTGGGACTATGGGCCCAGCAGGGACATCAGGTTAAAACTGAAGGCAGGAGTTCAGACAGGGCTGGGGAGGTGAGCCAGCCCAACCAAGGCACATGGGTTTGAAGCCCTGTCAGGCGGCAGGGAGCTGGGGAGGATCTGGGTTCAGACCAGGCCAGATGGAACAAGCCTCCATCTGCAGTGCCCCGTCCCCTCTCCTGGGTTCTGCACACACCTGAAAAATCTGGCTTAAGCCTCCCCCATCCAGCAGGCCTTCCTGGATGAACGCCTTCCAGCGATGCCCTATTCCCATCCCCTCCATGCCTGCAAAGCTTGGGTCTGGTTCTTAGTGGCTTGGCGGTTCTGTAAATGTGGACGGGACTTGGGGCTCCATGATCACTACAAGCCCAAGATAAGACCATGTCATCAAATTAGTTTGTAGCCATCCTCTCCCCCAATCCCTGGGTGTGTACATGCACATGTGCGTGTACCACACATATACTCACAAACAATACATCTGCAAGACCCGTGGTGGGAAGGAGCTCAGCATAAATACAGGAGAAGCAGTGTGTACACACATACACACTCACCATTCACCTGTGCCCCGATGTGCCTAGAACTGTGCCGGGCACAGCAGCAGCCATGGTCTCTGGCCTCACGGAGCATACAGGAGAGACAGACGCATAAACGGCAGCAAAAGAGGATGTCATCTTCGTTATTTGGTGCGTAGTATTATCCCCACGTTATAAAGACGGGGATGAGAGCTTGGAGAGTGTAAGTAATTTTCTCAAGGACCCACAGTTAGTAAATCACAGAGTCAGGATTCAAATCCAGATTTGCCTGACTCTGGAGCCCATGCTGGCCCATGTGGAGCTTTTGTGCCCATTAGATAAGGGAGCCTCTCCTTTCAGGTGGATGCACCCATTCCAGGCTTTGCTGAACAAAGCCCAGGCCGGATTTCAGTCCCCATTCCTCTCTCTGCCCGGCATCCTTGTGCAGTCCACAACCTGCACACCCATACATGACAACCCTGGCCACTCAGCTGTAATGCAATGTGGTCTGTGCTATAAGACAGGCCTGTGCAAAGCACTGTGGGGGCTCTGGGTAAGGTTGTTTCATTCTGCCTGGGTTGGGGTGGGAAAGGGCTCATAAAGGATGCAGAGGAGTTAACCTGGTGGAAGAACATCAGAGGCAACAAAAACTTTCAAACACGTCTTCTCACTTAATCCTTGCCACAACCCTGAAGAGGGTCTCCTTTGGCTTCATTTTACAAATGGGAAAACCGAGGCTCAGTTTTGCCACTGAGTGGCAAAGGCAGAGCCTGGAGCAGGACCCAGGCCCACCTGACTCCGGCCCCTGAGCTCTCTGCCCTGCCCAGAGCTTCCCTCTCGTGAACCCCTTCTTAGTCTTGGCCTCCGGGGCAGCCCTGCTCACAAGAATCCAGGCTATGGCTGGCTGCTCCAGCTCAGAATTCAAATAGAGAAATCTCGATGGTAACAAGTAATCTGCTGTTGCGAATTCACAAAGACGACTCCACGAACCCCCAGCTGGAGAGAAGCAGCTCCCTGGCCCAGCCATGCCCTCACTCTGCCCTGGGCTGAGCAGGGCATGCAGCAAACACGCTGGCGCTGGGGCTGTGGACGAGCCGATGCAGGCTCAACTCCGTGGCCTGGTCTTTGCTGGCACTGCTGGGTTCCCAGTCACGGGGCTCACCTCCACGGCCCATCCCATGAATCCCAACTGTCCCCAACTCCCCTGCTTATCTGAGCTCTGCACCCCCGCCCTCTAGGAGATCTGCTCCCTGGGTCCACTCTGAACAGCAGGTTTCTTCACCCCTAAAAGCCCTACAGCTGCTCTCTGCAATCACGCTAACCTCTGGGCAAAGGCAGGTCCTTAATCAAGAGGCAATTAAAACAATGCCAAAGCCCATGCATCCACATCAGAGAGCAAACCTGGCACAATGGCAGGTCCTGGCTCCTCCATCACTGATGATTTTGAATTTCAGGAGCCTGGGGACTTCACACCAGTCATTTCATGGGTGACAAGAAGAGAGGCGACTGTTTCCATTTCACCAATAGGGAAACCAAGTGGAGCCTTCCGGCCTCGTGTTCACCCTGCTAGTTCAAGCAGCTTCTACTCATGTGCCATCCACCCCACAGAGGGATGCTTCCTGCTTAACCCCACTGAACCCCACTCCAATCCTGCCATAGTAGCCCCCAGAACAGCACAGCAGTAACTCCAGTGAGGAGGAAGTCCCGACTCCAAGACACCAGACCACCGGGCAGGATTCACGGGCCTCCCGTCTCCAGCCCCTCCGACAACCCAGGACAGCTGCCAGCAGGTCTGATGAGCTCCAGCCTTCACCCATGTGCCCCGTTGCTCCCAAAAGGTCTGCCCTCATCCTCCCAACATCCACTCCTCTCCTGCCAACGATAACCTCCCACCTCCCACTCCCAGTCTTTCGTTTCTGTGGAAATGACCCCACTTCCAGCTCCACGGGTGAGCACTGATTGGTTTGATTCAATCAGCACAACCCACTGACCCAATCTAGGCCAACTGGAGGAAGGAAATCCCAGGCCTCAGGTGGGAGCTACCATTTGAAAAGTCCCTCTCCTCCCCTGCGTGGTGAGGCCTGAGGGCATGAGGGCTGGAACAGCTGCAGCCACTTTGCTGCCACGATGGTAGGATCTGGAATTGCCTGGGGCTTTTTTGAGTAGTGCTGACACTGCAGAAAGCAGAACTGAGAGATAAAGAGAAATTGGGTCCTTGGTGATTTCCTTTCACCTGCTGAAGCCTGGACTTTTTCAATGCTGCAGACCAACAGATCCCATTAATTATCCAAAAGGATCCTCTAAGCCACACCCCCAAACAGGCCTCTCCCAGTGGCGAGGGGCCCAGAGCGCTCACCAGGTTGACAAAATCCTGGTAGCAGATCTGCCCATCGGCATGGCTGTCGGCGAGAGCCAGGAGCACCTCCCTCTTGTGCGGGTCCAGCTTGGAGCTTTGGCTCTCCAGGAGGCTCCGGAACTTACATGTGCTGATGTAGCCCGTGTTCCCAGGGTCAAACTGAGGGAGAAGCACACACAGCAGCGGGGTCAGCAGGGCCCCATCCCCCTCTCCACACTGCCCCGGGTGCCCCATCACCGTCACCACTCACGGCTCCTGTCTCCAGCCCTCTGCTGACAGAGGCCTAGGCGGCATCTGGGATGTTTCCAAGGCCCCCAGGGGAAACATCCAAATAGGGCGGACAACCACTTACAACCCTAGAAGGCCCTGGAGACCTTTGAGATCGCCCAGCGCAACCGTGTGGTGCGTGGAGAAGGGAAACGGAGGTTGAGAGAGGTTATTACTCTCTGCCCTTACTCCTGACCCTGGACAAGGGGAAAGAGGGAATGAAAAGGCGATGAGTAGAGGAAGATGAGGAAATCTGGGGCCTGGGGCAGAGAGACTGAGCGGGGAAGGCACGAGGCCCCGGGCAGCGGGGAGCACAGCCTGGACAGCACTTCCGCATCTGCCTGCCAGCCCCTCTCCCACGCCTGCACCCACGTACACCCCACAACCTGCACACAGGGCTCCCCAAAGACACTGTGCTCTGTTAGGTTGGTTTTTTTGTTTTCTTTATTTTGGGGCCATGCCACGCAGTATGTGGGATCTTGGTTCCCCGACCAGGGATTGAACCCGCTCCCCCTGCATTGGAAGCGTGGAGTCTTAACCACTGGACCACCAGGGAAGTCCCTGGTTGGATTTTTGACGCTGCCCTTTTCCCTCTGCAGCTTTGCACACTTGGGCGCCTCTGCTTAAGACTCCCTCTCTCCCCTCGTCTCCCTGGGAGACTCCGACTCACCCTTCCGACTCCTCAGATGTCCTGCGTCCAGGAAGCCTTCCCCCAACACGTGATCTGCTCCCCCTGCATGTCAGACAGCCCTCTGGCCTCCACCCTGCACTGGCCTCCATTTTCAACTCCTTGCAGGTTGGTGCACAACTTATCCCCAGGGCTTATAGCACAGAGCCCGGCAGAGTCGGCACTCAGTGAAGATTTGTTGGGTGAACAAGTGGATGCTTGGGTGAAAAGACAGGTACCCATTTTCCAAGGAAAGGCTCACAGGTTCAGTTAGAAAAGGGGCTTATTCATCTCCCCCGGAGAAGCACATAACCTTTCTGCCACCCTTCCATCGCCTCTCTTTCCTGGCAGAACCCCCTCAGTGCCCCCGCTCAGCACACACTAACCAGCTCCCAGTTTGCCCAGAGAAGTCCTGTTCACAAACCGCCTCCCCACATGAATTCACTGCCCACGGAGGTGCTGCTGTGGGTTGCTGAGATTTTAAAAGGCAGACAGATGTTGCGGACGTCCGCGTGTGCATGACAAGGGAGCCCGGAAGACCGAACCCACCTTTCCCTCTCTTCTGGATAAGGCCAGTGAAGACTATTTTCGGAAGGCTGATGCTGTGTGCAGCCTGTCTAAGACAATCCAGCAGAAACAGCCAAGAGTCACAAGTCATGACTCCTTCAATTCTCCCCAGAACTCAACGAGAGAGGACATCTCTAATGAGGCCTATTTAAAAATCTGCCTGTGGGGGACTTCCCTGGTGGCGCAGTGGTTGAGAATCTGCCTGCCAATGCAGGGGACACGGGTTCGAGCCCTGGTCTGGGAAGATCCCACATGCCGCGGAGCAACTAGGCCCGTGAGCCACAACTACTGAGCCTGCGCGTCTGGAGCCTGTGCTCCGCAACAAGAGAGGCCGCGACGGTGAGAGGCCCGCGCACCGCGATGAAGAGTGGCCCCCGCTCGCCACAACCAGAGAAAGCCCTCGCACAGAAACGAAGACCCAACACAGCCAAAAATAAATACATAAATAAATAAATAAATAAATAAAATCTGCCTGTGTACCCAATCCTCTACCCAAAATACCAGATTTCAGGGATGACACCTCTTCGGTTCCCACCATCCAGTATTTCAGGAAACTCACCTACCCTCTGTTCCAGAAAGATCTTTACGAGTAAAAACGCCTAATATTTGCTGAGTGTTTTCATTGGGCCAAACAACATACATACCAAGCACTTCATGTAAATATACGATTTCTTTGGCCTCCTACCGCGACCTTATGAGTGGGTCCTATGATTATCTCCATGTCACAGATGAGGAAGTAGAGACACGGGAAAACGAGCACAGAGAGGTTAAGTGACATGTCTGCAAGCGGCAGAGCCAGGATTCCAGACCCGGGCAGCCGGGCACTGCCTCTAACTGCTGGCTGCCGCTGACCGTCAGCCTCCAGGGCCTGCTCTGCTGCTCAGAAGCCAAATGTCAAGGGTCAAAGAGGTGAGTGCAGGCCCCGGGAGTGGAGGGGGCTCCAGCAGCCTCACGGGCCCACTCTACACAGATTTTTAAAGCGGAAAGAGCTCAAACAGCAACAGTTCTGATCTCCTTATAGCTCAGACAGGAAATGACGCCTGGAGTGGCAAAGTGGCGACAGCAGCTAGGGAGGGTCTCCTCCTCTGCCTGGGACCCCTCCCGTCCCCACAGGCTGGCACTGGCTACAGGGACTCACCAGCCTGGCCCCTGCCTGGGCCCACGTGGCCGCCGTACTGGGTGGGCTGACGTGGGGGATGAGAAGCAGCCCGGAGCCCTGGGAAGATCCATCCCCTCCCTAACCCTCCCCTGGTGAGCACGGCAGGGGGCAGGGGGCTGTGCGCACGGCAGGGAACCTCTGCTGCCCAGCCCGGGGGAGGAAGCCAATCCCCGCCCCGGGGGCCCATCCGAGGCTGGGTGGGGGGGCAGTGGGGTGGAGGGGCTGGGATCAGGCAAGGGCCCCTCTCCCTCATTCCAGTTCCAGACAAAGAACCACCTGCTCCCCTGCTCTCCCTCCCCCTCCAGGGCTCCCTGCTGTCGTCCTAGTGACAGGGGCTGCCCTGTGGCTCCTCCCCCTGCCCCCCACCAGGGCCTGCCAGGCCTGCCCCTAGCACATTACAGGCTCCAGACCGCAGAGAAGGAGCTGGAAGCAGGCCGAGCCTCCCTTCTCTGCCAAAACTCTACCTTTCATGCCAGGGCCAGACAGCCCAGACAATGGGGGGGGGGGTCATTGCTACCCTAATAATGAGGCCTCAGGGATGAAGGAGGGGGACTGGGGGAGGGGGTGGGAGAGGAAGGGAGGGGCCAGCTGCCTGTGCTCCACAGATGTACACGGGACACCTTCCAACCACCACCCCGAACACCTGGGAAGATGAGGGCAAGAGCCCCGGCTGACAGGGGGCAGGGGGCACGGGGCGGCGGGGGGGGTGGGTGGGTAGTGCAGAGAGAGGGAGCGAGGGGGAAACAAAAAGAAACACACAGAGAGGATTCGTGCAGAGGCGGAGAGAGGTGGGTACCACTGCCCTGACGGAGCTTCTAAAGGAGGCTGCGAGGAGCAGAGCAAAATCCCACTCTGCTCTCAGCCACTTAGCAGTTCGTGTAACTTAGGGGAAACACCTCGAGCCATAACTGCCTCGGCCTCATTCATCGAGCAGGGGCGAGCGTGCCCTCGGGGTGCGGTGGGCTGAAGCAAACGCAGGGCTGTGCTCTCCGGGGCCCAGGGCCGCCCGCACTCAGTGTCCGGCCCCACTGGCCTCATTCGGAGCGAGGAGGGAGCAGCCCGGCCATGGAGGCTTGGCCGACCCTCCTGGACACCGTTCCCGCCTTTGGGCCTCCTCAAGGGCAGCTTTGGGGACAGGATCACACAAGCACCGTGGTTTGGAGCTTTGGGGGAAACAACCCCTACAAATGCAATTTCCTTGTCAGTAATGTACTGAAGGCCCCGAAGCTCCCCGTCCTGGGTGCTCCATGACCCGGATTCACCCACTTTGGACGGAGGGGGGGGCTCGTGGGATGAGGTCTAGACTGGGTGGGTTGGAGACAACCTGACCGGGGTTGGTCTGGGGGTGGCGGGGCAGCGGGAGGAATGGGACTGAACAGCCGCAGGCAGGCGCCCCTTGGGGATCCAGGAGCATCCTTGCAGCTGCCTCCCCAGCGCTGTGCAGGGCCGGGTGCGTGCGTGCGTGCGTGCGTGCGTGCGTGCGTGTGTGTGTGAGTGAAGGGGGAGCCACGTCCACATTCAGCCTGCGTGGAGGCTGCTGGCGCAGAAGAGGAGGAAAACACAAAGTGACGAGTGACCCTCCCACAGCTCCCGCCCACCTGCCTTGGCCTTGAAAAGAGCTTCGAGACTCCAGGGGCGCTTAATCCCACCAGCACCCAGCCCTCTGGCCCCTTAATCCTCTAGGTCGCCGGTTCTCCCCACCCCCGGCGCCCCACGCATGCTCTGCCATATATATATCCCATCTCCCACCCTGGGCCCCCTCCTGGCTCACTTATGACCTTGGATACAAAAAGGACCCACCGGATTCTCTCTGTATTGTTGCCACCTAGGGCTCTTCCCCTCCTCTGGGGCAAGGAGTTGGGGGAGAGTTCTGGAAGGAACCCCGGCCCCAGCTGCCTGTGCCATCTTGGGCAGACCATTAACCACACTGCCTTACTTTCCCCATCCACCATGTGGTAGGAACTCTCCCTTCTTGGGGCGATGTAAGGTGGTCCGTCCCCAGCCCTGCATACCTAAGCATAACATACGCAAATGGGGGCTAGGGAAAGAGACATCCACAACCCACACAGCCCATGGGGGCAGCTGATCTTCAATTCTGCATCCTTGCTCGGTCAAAGGGCTGACGGGAAATTTGGAATCAGGATGAGGCAGCTCATATTGGCGGGGGGGCGGGGGGGGGAGGTCTGTGCTGTAGGAAGGACCTGGTGACATTGGAAAGAAGGACAGCAGGTCAGGAAATTATAAGTCATGATCCAGGAGAGCTGGAAGGAACCTCAGTGGTTTTCAAACTGCTCTGCAGAGTTCTAGGGGCTGGGGGACTTCTGAAGCCCAGCGAGGCGGGGAGGGGGTTGCCGAGCGGCCCCATTCTGAGTTGTTTTCTGCATTGGCCTTCTGCATACCACCTGGTGGAACAGCAACAAGATAGTGGCTGTGTATGCAGAATACGCGCCAGGTATCAGGCGCTACCTCATTGAAACCTCAGGTCACCCTCCTCTGTCCTGGTTTGTCTGGGACAGTCCTGGCTTCTTACACCTATTGTCTGAGCATGACTTTTTTTTTTTTTTTTTTTTTTTGGCTGCGCCTGCGCAGCTTGAGGGATCTTAATTCCCTGACCGGGGATCAAACCCATGCCCCCTGCAGTGGAAGCACAGAGTCCTAACCACTGGACCGCCAGGGAAGTCCCTGAGCATGATTATTAACAGTGCCCCTTTCACCCTCAAAATCGTCCCAATTTGGATAATAAATTATGTGGTCCCCCCATTTAAACCTCACAACAACCCTACGAGGTAGGTGCTATTTTACATGGGAGAAAAATGAGGCACCAAGAGCAGAGTTGCCCAAGTTTGAAGAGCTGGTAATTGATGCAGGTAGACTCACATCCAAGTGGCCGGGCCCAGAGCTTGCACTCTCCCATCATTAGGATGCTGTGGCTGAAAAGGGTTCGAGAGACCCCAGTTCAGTCCTCCCATTCGTTCATTTAACAAATACTTGCTAAGGATCGACTACGTGTCTGGCATCACACTCGCTTTATGGACGGGGAAACAGGTGCAGAGAGCAAAAGAAACTAGTTCAAGGTCACAGAGCAAGTTAGTGGTCAAGATGGAAATAGTTCAGGGTTCCTCCATAGTGGTTAGCAGGTCCAGCATTGCTCTTCCTTGTTTTTCTTTGTCCTGTTCTGTCATATGAAATATAACTGGCTCAGGGTTTCCCAGTGTGTGTTTTGTGGAACACCAGGCCCAAGACGGTGCATGAAATAAGGGTGCTGTGGTTCCAGAAGTTTGGGAAACCCTTTTGGAAGGGCGTGATGTATAAAACCATATTAAAGGTCCTTCAAGATCTTACAGTGGAGAATCCTGTCTGATTTTTTTCAGCCCAGCATTTCCCAAACTTACTGGGTCTTTGATCATAATATTTTTTCACAGTAACACTCCATGGGACACAATCTGGGGAAAATGCATGAATCATAGTAGAGTTACTTTTCCCTTTTGTGAAACCAGGCCCCTTTGTCAGTGTTTCTGAACCAGCCTTTCGCCTCCATCTCATGAGTGGCACAGGCCCTCGAGGCAGCTGACACTTTATTTGGAGTCCTCCCAGCCAAGTTAGAAGTCTGCCGGATCCAGGCCCCAGCCAGAGGGTTGAGGAGGGTGCCAGGCCCCGGGAGTGGCCGAGGAGGAAGTGACTGGCCTAATGGGCTGAGCTGAGCTTCCAGGGAACCAAGCCCGCAGGGTCTGGGATCTGCCTGCTCAGCACCCAGGACAGCAGCGCCACTTCTCCCCACCCCCCTGCCGCAGGCCCAAGAGCCCGGCCAAGGCTTCGGAATCCACCCAGCAGCAGCAAAGCAGAAGAGAAAGAAGAAAGGAACACGTCTATTTTATAGCTCTTATGTTATGTGTGATCTGCACCAACTCATTTCCAGGACAATTACATGTCTGATCCCTTCTCTCTCCCAGGGGGACCTCTCCCTCTCCTTCATCTCGAGAGGTCCACGTCCTCAGTGAGGGGTGTGGGAGCCCAAAGGTGGCACCTGAGGAGCCATCCTGGTGCAGACCTCTCACGCCTGGAACATCGGGACCTGGAGTCTAAGGAAGCCTCCCATCTCAGGCCCCACTGTCCCCTCTCTGTCCACTGAGACAGAATAAGCCCTGGGAAAGGACCACATGGTGTGCGTGCTGGGGCAGAGGAGGGTGCAGGCAACTGCCCCTCCCCACTTAGGGGGTTACCATGGCTCATCTGCTGGTCCCCGCATCATCACCCGGCTTCCGAGCACAGCAGAATTAACGAGGCTGCCCAGGGGTTTCCAGCTCAGGAGAGCTGTCCCCATCCAACAGCCGGAGCCCACCAGGGAACTCAGGCCCATTCAGGGATATTTACAGCCCCATAAATCAGGCCCAGGCCTGCAGCTGCTGAGGTCAGGAGGCGAGGTTAGGGGAGTAGCAGATTTCTCTAGCACTTCTGCCTTGCAAATGAAGATGCTAATTCGCCCCATACAGAAAACCACCTCACACCATCCCCTGACTTTTCCCCCAGACCTGAAATACTCATTGGCACAAATATTTGATTGCTCTTATTCTCACATCAGCCCTAGAGTATAAGTGTGATTAGTCCCATTTAACAGATATGGAAACTGAGGCACACAGAGACGAACGACTTGTCCAGAGGCACTTCAGTGAGTAGAACAGGGTACCATCGGGCCTGCTTTCAGCTGAAGCCAGGAGTGGATTTATAAAGACCTCAAGCCTCCCTGGGAAGGAGAGAGACCAGTTCCTAAAAGCCAGGTTCTGACCCCTCCGGCTCTCCAGTCTCCCCACATGGAGGCACGAGGGGCTCTGGTGCTCCCCTGGGATTTGGCCAGGCATCTGACAGCTGGGGAAGCTTCACCAATTCGAGGATTCCCAGTTACATTATTTCTGTTCTTCCAGCTGCCACCCCAGGGGTCCAGGGGAGGGAGCTCATCCCTCTCAAGGGGCTTCTCCCAGAAGCTCCAAGTCAGGCTCCTGAACATCCCCCCCATAAGTCAAAGAGCTGAACCCCAGGATCTGAGGTTGGCAGGCTGATTAGGAAGCTAGAACACCCTTCCCTCAGTAGAGAAGCGGAGGACATCCTGGCCTGAATCCAGGCTGAGCCACTGGACAATTGGCAAATTTCCAGAAAACTACCCAGCCCTCTCTCTCTCTCAACACCTGGGCCGTGAGGAGAAGAAGAGCTCTCAGTCTTTCCCCGTAACACAGAAAGCTGGGGTCAAGTGGGGGCCGCCTCTTTCCTCCAGGCCCTGCCCATCTCCACCCTGAGAGAGAGCCTCCTGGAAGACCCTGCTTTTCCCCCTTCAAACCACAGAAGGCTTTGGAGGCACACAGACTCTGAGGGGGCAGCTGGGGGCTGTGACTCAGAGGCAGGCCCCTTGGGTGCCAGGAGCAGATGTAACACCTGTGCTGACTCGCCCAGGTCCAACCGTCAAGGCCACCTGGGGACTGAAGCCCAGTCAGGGCCATAAAGGCAGGAGTCCCAGGGGAGCTGCAGGCAGGGAGAGGTGGGAGCAGGTTCGAGCAGGGAGGGGTCTTAATCTGCCCCATCCCACCCCCTTCAGCCTAAACCCATTTCCTCCTGCTCCTTCTCCTGGAAGCCACCAAGGGATCCCTCTGGTTCCCCAGAAAAGAGAGATCCAGGGAGAAGGAGGGGAGTGGGACACAGACCTCTGACCAGGAGCAGGGTGGGCAGGATAAAGGGTCACCAAACTGGTTCACCTCCTGCGGCCCGCTGCCTGTTTCAGAAGCCACCTAGAAGCCTTGTGTGGAAACATACCCAGGAGCCTCGTGTACAAACACACACAAACCCCTCTGCAGAGGGTCCTTGTTTGCTTTGTGTCTTTGGGCAATCCCCGTCCCCTTGGGCCTCAGTCTCCTCCTTGTAAAGAGGAGATAGCACCACTCACTTTGCAGGGCTATTGAGAGATAAAAACAAGACAAGGACGCATGTGCACACAGCTGAAGCTCGATGTTTGCTCCCTCAGAGGAATACTTTCCGACTCAAACCTGTACCTTGCTTTAAAAAAGCTGGTGGGACGAGGCTGGCAGCTACCCCTAGTTGTCCACAACTCGAGATACACATCAGCTCACTTCCGTAACAGAGAACAGCGCCTTGGGCCCAATCTCACAGTCGACCACCAGGAATTGCCAAATCTGAACACTGGGCAGAGCAGGCCCGCCCTGGGGTCTGGCCACGTGGTGCCCGATGCCTCGTTCTCGCCCTCACCCTCTGCCATGCAGGCAGCCAGTGAGCGGAGGGAAAATGCTTGGGCGTCCACGTTCCCCCAGGCAGCCTCTATCCAAACACTTCTCTCCTTTCTTTGGAAAGTTCAGGGGGAACGTGGTTTTCCAGCTCCTGCCCTGAAGAAGTCAGCTTGATATGGTGGAAGGAACCCCAGACTGGGGATCTGGACACTTTGATTCAAGACCTAGAACTATCACGTGCCAGAGGTTATTTTGAAAACAGTGTCAATTTCTTTAAATTCCAGTAACGCGGTAACCACCACATTTACCAGGGGCTCACCACACACTGTGCCACGTGCTATTCACACACCATCTCATCAGGCCTCAGCACAGCCCTGAGGGCAGGCAGCTTATTGATGAGAAGACCAAGGCTTGGAGAGGTTACCCGGCTTGCCCCTGGTCACACAGCAAGGAGGAGAAGAACTGGGACCCGAGGCAGACTCCGTGTCCTCGCCCCGCCTGAGTTACTCAGGGTGCCAAGGAAGCAGACGGAAGCCTGCAAGGCCCGGTGGCAGGAACACCGGTCAGAGAGAGAAAGAAAATAGAGCCGGGCTCTAGTTCCAGCTCTGACATTACTACACCAAGTGACCTCAGAAGGTCTCGGACCTCTGTTCCCTCATCTGCAAAATGAGCAGATTGGACAAGATGCTTCCACCGACCTTCTAATAATCCACGGTCCTTGAGGTGGCGGCAGCCCCAGAAGGGCTGACACGGGCCAGGTGGCCGCACAGTCAGGGCCTGCCCCTGGAGAAGACATTAGAACCCAAGACAACGTGTGCAGGGACGTAGCTGGACTCGTTCGCTCCGGCATGTGCGTGCCTGTTCCGTGGCAGGCAGGCAGCCAGGCAGCAAACAACCTTGGCTCCCTTGGCCCCGCTGCTCAACCGCTATCCAATGCATTTCTGGGAGTGGTCAGGGATAAAAGGGTTAATTCAGCATGACTGCTGGGATCACTGGGGCAGGAGCAGGGTAGGGAAGCTGGCTTTGCGGTGGAGGGAAGTCCACAGACTCTAGGGGCCTGGACGCCACCTGATAAGGGGTTGGAGATGCAGAGCCTGAGTAAGGGAATCCCTCTCTGCTGGTGAATCCTGTGTCCTGGGGGCGCCGCCAATGCCCCTGACTCTGGGGCAGGTGCTTTCTTTGCGGCTCCTCACTAAACCACGCAGCAGTCTCATCTGAACCTCTTTTCAGCTCCCAGAACCCTCTTAAGCCAGCCTGCAGGGCTGTAAATGAGGCAGGCTTCAGGGTCAGGCTAAGGGAAGACCCTCAGGCTGGAGGCAAGGGGGCTGGACAGGGGAGACACTTGGGGAAAGCAAGCAGAAAAATCCTCCGGGCGCAGAAGTGGCTCTCTCTCCAGGAGCCGGGATTGGGAAGGAGCTGGTTTAGAGGCAGCGGCCTTCCCTATAGGGGCCTGGATCTCAGAAGCGGCCCTGTGCTTCTTCCAGCAAATTCTGGTTCCTGGTCAAAAGACAGTTGTCAAACGTCCACTGGGGGTTAAGACTCTGCGCTTGCACTGCAGGAGGCACAGGTTCGATCCCTGGTCGGGGAACTAAGGTCCCACAGGGCACTCGGCGTGGCCAAAAAAAAAAAAAGTCCACTGGGTATCAGACATCACTAAGAGAGTTTCCACTTCCATTAAACTCCCACAGTCACCCCTGGAGTTAAAGATGATCCTCCCCATTTTAGAGATGAAGAAATTGAGGCTTGGAGAGCTAATGTCGCTTGACCCCAGTCACAAAGTCAGTAAGGCTTGAACCCAGGACCCTCTGACCCCACATTCAGGGTTCTCCCCAGCAGCCCAGGCAAGCAGCTCCGTGTTGTGTTCGTAGCACGTTTGTAATTTCGGAGGGACAGTCAAGACTTGTCTGCTTCCCTTCTGGGAGATTAGCAAAGCTAGGGTCCCTTCTTGGAGTCCGGAAAATGCATGCTCCTAGTGGGAAGGGAAAAGGGGAGACAGGATCAAGTTCCTTTCAGTTCTCCCTTTTCCCTCTTGCTTGTTTGAGCTTGGAAAGCAATTGTGCTCTGTTGACTTAACAGAACTCTGCTCCAAACCCTTTTGCTCATTAAACATTTGGAGATCTTGAAGGCGTTTGTTAAGGGTGAACCTGGAAATGGTTTTCCAACCCTGGAAGCCTTTTATGGGTTAACGGGCTCCAGTCCCGTACCTGCCATGGACTTGCTATTTGACCTTGGGTCCTTGAGGGCACCTCCCTGGAGTTCAGGAAGGGACTGGGAGTGAAACTATCAGAGCATAACCTGAAAAAGAGGAGCTTGTAGGAAACCTATGGGAGCATTAACTAAAGGGTACATTACCTGGGCACAACTGTAAACATCAGGGGAGTAGATCAGAAATCAAAAATAAACCTAACCGGGCTTCCCTGGTGGCGCAGTGGTTGAGAATCTGCCTGCTAATGCAGGGGACACGGGTTCGAGCCCTAGTCTGGGAAGATCTCACATGCCGCGGAGCAACTGGGCCCGTGAGCCACAGCTACTGAGCCTGCGCGTCTGGAGCCTGTGCTCCGCAATAAGAGAGGCCGCGACGGTGAGAGGCCCGCGCACCGCGATGAAGAGTGGCCCCCGCTTGCCATAACTAGAGAAAGCCCTCGCACAGAAACAAAGACCCAACACAGCCATAAATAAATAAATTAATTTTAAAAAATAATAAATAAATAAACCTAACCACATATAAAAATTTACCAAATGATACAATTTCTCAGTGTATAAAGGAAGGCTTTCTTGGGACTTCCCTGGCTGTCCAGTGGTTAAAACGCTGTTCCCTCACTGCAGGGGGCATGCGTTCAATCCCTGGTTGGGGAGCTAAGATCCTGCATGCCTCGTGGAGCAGCCAAAAAGAAAAAAAAAAAACTTAACTAAGTAAGTAAATAAATAAATGAAGCCTTTCTTAATAAGTGATGCTGGTGTAAGTGGATAGGAATAGGATCTGGATGGAATAAAGGGTTAGACAATTTTTTTTTTAAATCAGAGAAAAAACAGTAGGAACCAGAAGCACATATTTATGCGATCTGAAGAGGGAAGAAAAGTGTCTCAGCTCC
This sequence comes from Balaenoptera borealis, assembly GCF_965194805.1. NCBI lineage: Eukaryota > Metazoa > Chordata > Mammalia > Artiodactyla > Balaenopteridae > Balaenoptera > Balaenoptera borealis. Next base: position 43,289,991 of record NC_138879.1, read on the forward strand.
AAAGCAACATAAGGAATCATGAAGGAAAGGCCCAACAGATTCAACTGTAGAAAAATAAGACATTTTTACCATGATATTACACTATAACGACGGGTTAATATTTATGGTAACTTTAAAATCTAGTATTTAGGAAAACCACCCAAGGATATGAAAAGACAATTTCCTTGAGGAGAAGTTCAAACAGGAAACAAACACCTGGAACATCTGAGGGTCAACGTGATCTTCAGGTTTCCTGTCTGTTGTAATTTCTGGGACCTGTGAGGAAACACTGGGGAGGGGGTGAGGTTGGGTGGCGTGTTACACCCCTGCTTGAGCAGACCAGACAAATGTCCAGGATGCCGGGGGTGGGCGGTGGCCAGGTAAACTTCCAAGGGACTGGGGTCACCTGTTTTCTGCACCTCCAACTCCCCAAAAGGCATTCTGGCCATTGAGTTGAGGGGTGACCACATAGGACCAAAAGGCCAAGGTCATGGCTTCGAGCCCTTGGATCCAATTAGGGTCATGTTGGGTCAAAGCTACTCTACATGCTGAAGAACCAGACAGCACAGAGGCACTGGTCTAATTCCATTCCTAACACCTGGAAAAAGGTCCCAGCTGATCCTGGTTTGAAACCAGGTGACCGCTGGCATCCCCTTGACCCAGGATGGGAAGGAGGACTGACTGGGGCCAGCCTCCCAATCCAGTGACCTCGGGAAGGTGAATTCCAGGGTCACATTAGCTTACAGGGATTCTGACGGATGTCATGTGAATCCTACCCCATTCAGCAGAGTTTGACCCATCAGGGCTATTTCTGTAAGAAATTGTGGGAAGGCTGCCTGCAACCACCAGCCAAACATTCCTTCCTGAGTGCACCAAGTTCACCATCACCAAATCCTTCCTTTAAGTAGGCCCAGAGGAAGAGTCAGAAAGGATAAGACCCTTCAGCTTTCCAAATAACCCGGCATCCTTCTGAAGTTGTACATCCATTTATGAAGCTTCACACCGGCTTTGCATTCAGCCCTATCAAGGGAATGGTCCAGGGGGGCTGCACAAAGGAGGGGGAACAGACGCAGAGGGACTGGATATCTGCCAGAGGTCGGGCCCCCGCTCAGGAGCAGTTCTTCTCAAACACAAAGCACCCATAGGAAGGAAAACAACAGAAACAGGCTTCTAAAGCCGCGTGAGGGCTGGGGAGTGGACCTAAGGCAGAACTTATCATGAGAGAAAAAAACTGTCCAGAGTAAGTTTGGGGAGTTTCTTTCCGAGAGTTAATTTCGGCTGTCCAGAATGGTTTCTGGGTGGGCCTTCCCAGAAGCAGGTGGAGGCTCTTGGTGACACCCAGGATCGCCCTACAGTGGGAAAAATGGGATTTCATAGACCACGCGCTGATATTAGGTGCTGTACATTCTCTCTGCTCCCTCAAGCTCCAGATTCTTCCTCCTAAAAGTTTTCTTCCGTTCCCCCAAATAGTTCGTTTTACAATGTAAACACACACGCAGGGATTGGCAAAGGAAATTAATCAAATGAGAAAGACACAGACAGAGGGAAAAAAAGAATGATACACTTTGTTCTAGGTTTCGACTCTAAATCTGGCAGGAGGTGTGAAGGGCTGGCAGCTTGCTGGTCGTGGCATCCGTGGCAGCAGGCGGCTCCCTCCTGCCTCAGGGCGTCGGGCCAGAAGCTGCTGTACTCTTAAGAGCCGGAGGGAGAGATGGTCTATAGACCCCAGAGGGACAGGAGCGGCCGGATGCTCCCCAAGCCACAGCCAGGCCTTGTGTTAAGGTGGATGACAGCCCCCAATCCCCACCCCAGGCCCGCCATGCCTTTCAAGCTGAATTCCGTGTTGTCAGTCCCACTTGGCCATCTGCATTTAGCTGACTCCTCAAACTGAACTGGTCTAAAACCAAAGTTGTCTATTTTACAAACCCCCCTGCCCCCAGCCTGACTTTTCCTTCTCCTCCTAGGTGCAGAACCTCAAAGGTATACATGTGGTTCACCTCATCTATTCGGGTCTAATAAGATCTTCCAATTCTCCCATCACCATGCCCCACTTCCTTTCCACTCCCACTGTCATCTTCCAAGTCAAGGTGCTTGTCTCCATTCATGGCAGCAGGCTCCTGGCCAGTTTCTCTCATCCCTGCAACCCATCTCACCTCTATCTCACTCTCACACAGGATCTTCCCAAACCACTGCCTGGATCTGGTAACAAACTTGTCAAAAAAGCTTTCAAAGGCTTCCCCTGCCTCCAACAGGATGAGGTCTGGTCCATGCTACTTTTTCAGCTTTATCTACCTCTCCAACCCAGCACGTTCTCTCTGGCCCAACCAGACTGGTCTCTTAAAGTCACACACACTTCATGGTATAGTCATTTTCACCCCAGGACCACAATGCTCACTATTCCCCCACACTGGGACAGCTCTTGCCTCCTCTCCTTCTGCATCGCGAAACGGGGAAGGAGAAGGAAACACATAACAACAGCACGCAACAGGAGTACCAAGCAAAGAAGAGAACCATTTCCCTGTTGAAGGTCAAATGTCCGTCTCCCGGTTCCAAAGCCAACGCGTGGCACTTCCAACTCCATCCACCATGCCTAGGCTCTAGGCATTGCGAACAATCACATACAAGTTTCCGGCTATGACTCCCCCATCCCTGCAGCAAAATTAGAGTAGAGTCAGCTTTCAGAAGTGCTCATATCGAGTCGCGCTTCAAGGATGGCAGAGATTTGACTTCAGTGGCTCTCTGATGGTGGAGGGGGAAGAGGAAAGGGGATGTTAACCTAAGCCCTTCCCCCTCCTCCCCAGCCCCAAAGGCGATCCCCTGGCATACAGAGAACGTCCCAGGCTTTCAATACATATTGTCCAGTGTCTCCCTGGTATAAAGCCGGTCCTGGTGAAGTGGCGTTGGGAGGAGGAGGGAGGGAGAGAGGGAAGGATCTCTCAGGGGAGCCCCCCCCCAGCCGCCCCCCCCCAAACCTGGAGAGCAGGACCGTTCATATACAGAGCTGCGTTAAGCCACGCCCCCACATCACCGTCTCAGGAGTGCAGAGCTGGGGAAGCCCACGCAAGCAGGGAGACTGCGGGGAGGGCTGGAAGGAAGGGGGGGGCGGATTTAACTGCTCACATACCTGATCAAACAGGACTTTCCAGTGCTGGTAGAGAGGGAGGCCATACAGGAGAGGAGGAAGAAGAGAGAAAGAAAGAAACACACTTATCACCAAGGCCTCTGTAGCCTCCCAGCTGCTGCCCAGGCTCAGGGACCCGCATGGACAAGAGATCAGGAAAACCTGGGAGAAGCCTCCCAAACGAGTCTACACATAACAAAGGTGGGAGAACTCAGGTTGGGGAGAGACAGCGTCCCTCATTCTGGGACAGGCAGGAGGAGAGATGAGCAGAACAAGGGTGATCCTCAACAATTCCTAAAATAAAGTCGTCCAATTCTGTCCGAGGGCCTCTGATAACTTCTGCTGCCTAAAGCTCATCTCCGCGGGAATGCACGCCCAGGTGCAATCCCTGCAATTCCATCAGACCTTGCTGCAGCGGTCTCCACCTGCTGGGGGCCAATGACCCCTATCAGGAAAATCCACCCCTGCCTAAGTATTAACATTTTGCCTATAGTTTGGGAGGAGGGGGTTTCCGCCTGCACTGAAACCCACCCCCGGCCTCTTTCCAGACTGAGTCTAAGTGATGAGCACATGAGAGTCTGCCAGAGTGTTGGGGCCAGAAGCAAGTGAGGGGTTTAAGTTCAAGAGTTACAGGGGATATAACCCAATTCAGACTTTCCAGCTGAGGTCTGGTAGGTTGAGGGCCTGGCTTCACTTCCCTGTCCCCACCCTGAGAGGGAACGGGCAGGACGTGTGCCCAATTTTTCACCTCTGTTAGCAGGTTAACCTCGGGAGGGAGAAGCTTAAGAAACTCCAGTTCCCAGGACTCCCCAGTGCCGGCTCTGCCCACGGCTCCCAGGACCGGAGGGAGGGAGACACAGGCAGCAGATGGCAGGGAAGCCCTCTAGGGCAGCCCCTCCCTATCCTCGCCCAGGGGACCGTCGCTGGCACCGACGCGGTCTGGGGCTCGTAAGCCCCCCTCTGGGAGCAAAAGCGCTCCCAGCACTCCTCTCTCTCCTCCGGCCGGGCTCAGGGACAGGGGCCAGCTTGAATTTCAATCATTGTCGCGCAGGGCAGGTGCCGGGCGGGAGCTAATCCGGGAGCGGAGAAGGGGGTCGCCAGACCGGTCTGCGCCGCCGGGTTCTGGGGACTCTGCGGCGCCCACTCCTTCCCCGGACTCGGAGAGCCCGCAGGTCGCGAGTGGGAGGGGAGGGGAGCCACTGCTGTGACGCGGCCGCCTCTGCGGGAAAACGCCGTGTCCCAGGCACTGCACCAGCCGCGAGGAGGGGGCTCCGGCGGCCGACGGGTCCCCAGCACGGCGGCGGGCGCTGCGTTCCGAAGGGAAGCCCGGGGAGCCCAAGCGGGGGGTGGCGCGCGCGTTTCGGGGAGCCCGGTCCCTCCGCCCTCTCTCGCCCGTGGGGACCCGGCCAATCCGGGGCTCTCCCGCGTCACCCTGAAACCTCCCAGTGGCCCCGCGGGGGGCGAGCCGGGGGCAGCTCTCCCCCTGGAGCCCCCCAGAAAGTTTGCCCGGGCGGGGAAGAGGGCACTCACGTCCTCCGGCGCCGCCGGCGGTCGCTCCTCGACCTCGGGTTCCAGCTCCTCGATGCGCTCCGCCTCGGCGCAGGCGGCCACTGCGGGGCCCGGGCTGGGGTGCTCGCCCATGCCGAGGCGGCGTCCGGGGCCGGGCGCGGCTGCGGGGCTCGTCCCGGGGCGCCAGGCTAACTTTGCGCCGCGGCGGCCGCGCCGCTCGGAGCTCTCAGTGCGCGCCGCGCCGCCTCCGCGCCCGCCCCCATGGTCCCAGCCCCCGCGCCGCCGTCTTGCGACCCCGGGACGCCCGGCCCTCCGCCGCAAACTTCTCGGCTCCCGCGGCCCCGCCGGCCTCCGCCTCCGCCCCGGCCCCTACGCCCGGCTCCGAGGCGAGGGCGCCCTTGGGCCAGCCCCGGCCTCCCGGCTCCCCGCACTGCCTTCCCGCTCCCCGCTCCGCACCAGAGTCTCCTCCTCCCCGCGGACTCTTCGGGGGCGGCGCGCAGGCGGGGGCGGGGCTGCTCCCGGGACCGCCGCCCCCTTCCCCCCCCGCCCCCCACCGGGCGTCACCACCCGGGCCGAATCGGTCAGAGCGCCGCGGCCCAGGGAGGAGGAGGGCTGCGGCGGGCTTGGCGGGGAAGTGGCTGCACGGTCCCGGGCGGGGATGGCCCCATCCCCACCTGCCTCCACCCCGGGTTCAGGTCTGTCTCTCAGGACTGGGTCGGGGGTGGGGATGCAGCGTCTACTTGCCGAGACCCACCGGGTTAAAGATGACTTGGAGGCAGCAGAAGCGTGACGGTGGCAGGGGCGAGGTTTTCACTAAGTTGGCAATGTCGGAGTTAACTGGGAGTGAACTGGGGGCCGGAGGCTGGGAAGACAGGATGCCCTGACCACCCTTCCATCTCTCTTCACTTCGGTCTCAGATCCTGGGAGGTCCAGGCAGGCTCAGTAGTTTAGGGATGGGAGAAGTCAGGGGAGTCCCGGACCCCAGACCCTAAATCCTTCCCTCCCCACACCCCAGAGCTATGTGACAGTGCCCTGGCTTCATTGGACCAGGTTGACAAAGGTAAGACCAGGGAAGTGCCCCAACTGGGAGAGGGGAGGTAAAGCAACTACAGCAAGTAGGAATCAAGTTAGAGCAGAGGAATAGGGGTTCTAAAGAAAACAATTGGTGTCGTTTCCTTGCAGGAAAGACCTCCCAGGAGAGACTGTCTCCCTTAAGCCGAGGCCGTGCCTGTAAAGGGTGCCAGTGGCCGGCTGGGACAGGTGCCCGGCTCTCCCAGGGGGCTCAGGGATTCACTTCTGGTGATGTCCCACAGTCAGTCCCCAGCCCACACCTCCTTCCACTCCTCTTACCACCACCCACTCACCCACTGGCCTTTGCCCCTCTCCCTCCCTCTCAGAAACTGATGCTCTTCTCCAGTAGTGAAAGTTGCAATTAATGCTCTCATCTTCGTAAAGCAAACACATAACCCCAGCCCCAGGATCCAACCTGTGACCATCTCACCTGACAATGACTACTCCCCCTAAACACAGAGAAGGAAATTAACTCTGTTCTAATTAGGTGAGTTTGCTACAGACACCAATTTTCATCTCGGTTTCAGAAAGTGTGATCATTCCAACTATTTTTGTTTCTCACCACCCTCCCCCATCCCTACTCTACTAAGTCAAGATCCTGCCAAGATTTCCTTGTAAATAAAACTGCATAGGGTGTGATTTTGAAAACAGCCTTCAGGGGACAGAAGAGAGGCCGACACACATCTTCGTGGAAAGAAGCCCAGAAGGACAAGGGGTGGCTGGGGGCCCTGAGGTCAGTGTCACTGCCGGGTGACACCACCCGGGTGCTGGATGTGTTACACTTAGATCTTTGGGGCTGGAGAAGTGGGCCAGGAAGTGGGCGGTTCCAGGGGAGGGGGGAGGAGAAGAGCTCAGAGAGGGCTTGGTCTCTGTGAGGTGCCCAGCAGCCCTGGGCAGTGTTCTGACCCCAGCTGCCCTTTGGATTCTGCCTTTTCTCCAGCCCAGGAACAGCTCTTATCAACCTATCCAACTCTTTCATCTCCTCCAGTGGAAGGGACCTCAGCAGGCTCAGTTCAGTTCCCTGAACGCTTCTTGAGCTCCTACTAAGTGCCAGTGACAGAACTTTGGGAAGGGAGAGGTGGATAGCATCCAGACAGTGACCTTCAGAAACTGTTTAATTGGGGGTGACAGCCAGGGAAGTCCAGGGGGTATAGAAACCCAAAGGAGGGGGGTTCCTGTGGGTCCAAGAGGGCTTCCCAAAGGATATGCCCCAGAACCAGGCAAAGTGGGACATTCCAGGCAGAGGGAACAGCATGGGCAGAGGCTGGGCTTGGGAAGCAGTATGGTTTGGGAGGGGAACTACAAGCAATTTGGCATGGCTGGAAATGAGAGCAAGGTGCTCAATGTAAAGAACCCAGCCTGGAGTGGAGGGTCTGAAGGGCTGTGAGTTTCCTGAGAAAGGGGCTTGGACTTTACCCTGAGGGCAATGGGGAGCCATCGAAGGATTGTGAGCAGGAAAGTAATATTTAAAAAGATCCCTCCAGGGGGCTTCCCTGGTGGTGCAGTGATTGAGAATCTGCCTGCCAATGCAAGGGACACGGGTTCGAGCCATGGTCTGGGAAGATCCCACATGCCGCGGAGCAACTAGGCCCGTGAGCCACAATTACTGAGCCTGCACGTCTGGAGCCTGTGCTCTGCAACAAGGGAGGCCGCGATAGTGAGAGGCCAGCTCACCGTGATGAAGAGTGGCCCCCGCTTGCCGCAACTAGAGAAAGCCCTTGCACAGAAACGAAGACCCAACACAGCCATAAATAAATAAATAAATTAATTAATTAATTAATTAATTAAAAAAAAGAAATTATATCCTTTAAAAATAAAAAAATAAAATAAAATAAAAAGATCCCTCCAGGGACTTCCCTGGCGGTCCAGTGGTTAGGACTCCAAGCTTTCACTGCCGAGAGACCGGGTTAGAACCCTGGTCAGGGAACTAAAAAAAAAAAAAAAAAAAGATTCCCCTCCAGGAGGCTGGCCTGAGCATAGGGAGATGAGAATGGGAGGTGCCATCCAAGAGTCATGAGGGCAGCAGCGAGGCTCTGGGAAGTATCCAGAAGGGTATCTTGTTCTTCCTTCTGTCCTAGGAACGTTTCACCCCACCTTGGCAGACTGTTCCCAAAAGTCTCCTAGGGAAGAATTCCTGACCTCTAGCCAGAATCCTCCCTTTGGGAGATGGCTTCCCTCTCCCTGGCCCCTGCTGGAAGGAGCACGGCCATCTGGACTTGGAGACGAGCGGTGACATCCAGCATCCCCTGTGAACCTGAGGCCACACTCACCTTTTGCCCTCAGTGTTGCCTCAGCCTCACCAGCCAGCTCATTGCACCCCTCAGCCCCAGGGGAATGTGCAACTGGGAATAACCCACTCTCCAGCAGGCAGTGGGGCGTGGAGCCTGGGTCCCGAGGCCCGGAACCTCTGAGGGGTGGGAGTGGCCAGGCTCTCTGATAGCTTTTGTCCCACTCTGAGACAACCTGAGGACCAGCACATTCTGAGCCCTGCTGGGGACAGAGGAGAGAAAGGGCACGGTGACCACTCACTTCCACTGAACGGTGCATGGCCAGGCGCTCAGAGATGTTCACGGGCTCTGCCCTAGGGAACCCCGGGTCTACCTGGAGATGACAGCAGGCAAGGGCTGATTGGCATTTACACCCTGCTCTTCATTTTGTAAGAGCTCTACACTCATGACCTCTCTTTTTTTTTTTCCTTTATTTATTTATTTATTTATTTATGGCTGTGTTGGGTCTTCGTTTCTGTGCAAGGGCTTTCTCCAGTTGCGGCAAGCGGGGGCCACTCTTCATCGCAGTGCGCCGGCCTCTCACTATCGCGGCCTCTCTTGTTGCGGAGCACAGGCTCCAGACGCGCAGGCTCAGTAATCGTGGCTCATGGGCCCAGTTGCTCCACGGCATGTGGGATCTTCCCAGACCAGGGCTCGAACCCGTGTCCCCTGCATTGGCAGGCAGACTCTCAACCACTGCGCCACCAGGGAAGCCCTATGACCTCTCTTGAAGTTCCTATCCAGACACTAAGTCAATGCAGAACAGGATAAGAGCTTGGGAGAGAGCAGTTCAAACCCTGAAGGATCAAACTAAGCTCAGAGGGGCAGGAGCGTGCTATTGAGATGAACCTTGAAAGGGGGGGGGGGCGCAGCTTTGTGTGGAAGGGTTTCTCTGTGGAAAGAGCCACTGCAGTAAAGGCACAGAGACAGGAAAGCCACCGACTGTCCTGGGGACAACTCAGTGGGTGAGCACAAAGCGGGGATGGCCAGGTGGGTGAGAAACTGTACAAAAAGTCTTTGAGTACCAGTCTGAGGAGGCTGGACCTTGCTTAATGGGCGATGGAGAAGCAGTGGCGGCTTCTAACTGGAGCAGCATTTTAGGAAGATTAAGTTGGCAGTAGCCCAAGACAGCAATTCAACTAACACATTGCGAGTGTCCATTCTTTGCCAGACCCTGGCCGAGGTGCTGAGAATACAAAGGGAATAAGACCCAGGCCCTAGCCTCCTGGGAGAAAATTAGATAATCCTCTAATTACAGCCCAGTGGGATAAGTGAGGAAGAGCTGTCTGGGGGCTGAGTGTCTAAGATGCACCCACCAAGACAGGGAGGGGGATTTCTTTAAGGACCTGATGTTCTGACCTGGGGTGGGGGAGGGGCTGGAACAATGGGGCTGCCATGGGGAACCAGGAAAGCCAGGAGGAACCACTGGGAGAGGGAAGGCGGGTGGTGAGGGGAGTCGGGAGTTTGTTTGTGGACACCGTGAGCTAATGAGAAGCCAGGGAAGAAACATTAAGGGCTGTAATTACCGCTCAAAGCAAATGGCAGCGCCGAGAAGCGGGGTAAATGGGGGGGGGGGGTGGCTTTCTCTCCAGAACCTCTCGGCTTCAACAACAGTTTCCCACCCAACAGCCCACACCCTTCAAGGTCCTTTCTCTCCCCAAAGCAAACCTAAACTGACCCTCACAGTGCCCCCTGCCCGCGTGGAGCTCCATCTTCTGAGAAACCTGCAAACAGCCCCGAGCTGCCTGAGATGAAGACATGAGTTATTTTTGACTGAGATCCAAGCCCGGGCCCTGAATTCTTTTGTCTTCCAGGAATCCCCCAGTCATGTTTGAAGTCTGCAAGTCCGAACAGCGGGCGCAGCTCAGGGAGGAGACCGCCACTTGGAATCCAACCACCCTCCATCCCCAGCTCCAGCATTCTTCCATTACTGCCCGCTGTCGAGGAGATCAAACGGAACATGACTGCTAAACGGACTTTTTTTTTTTTTTTCCCTCTCCTTTCGTCTCTTCCTCTCTCACGCCAGGGCCAATTTTCCAAGGAACTTAAATCATTACTGAAAGATGTCTAGGTCAACAGACACCAAGCCCTTTCAGAGAGAGGCATGGGCAACCCAAAAGTGAAGCTCAGAAAAGCAGAGAGGAAACTTTCCTGGTTCCAAGATTTAGCCAGCCCCACATTCAGGGAAACTCTCAGCTGCTTTGCTGGGTCTCCTCTTCCTTCTCTGCCATCTCCTTGGGGCTAGGCTGTCCCCAGGGTCCCATTTCTGGATCCTCTTTGGGCCTCCAACACTCTGTGTGACCTTTGGTTATGCCATAGGCAGGCCCTGTGTCCTCAGCAAACAGCACGTGCATGTTCAATCGTGTGCCTCTCTGACGAATGCTCTCTCCTCCAGAAGCTTTCCTCAACCCTCCAGGCCCAAATGGACCACTGCTTCCTCTGGGTCACTTTTTTCTTTTGACCTTGCATTAAATTATCCAAGTTTTGTCTTCCTTGTATGAAAATACATATTCCTTGAAGGAGAGATTATGGCTTATTCAATTTTGCACCCATCCCAATACACAACACTGCACACCGTAAGAGCTGAACAAATGTCTGTTTAATGAAAAACAGAGCATGTCTCTTGATCTGACATGGAGTCTAATTACATAGTTATTACTCTCAGCCCTCAACAAGAAACAAGTTTTATGTTATAGAGAAAAGATTTTTCTGCATAATAAAAATACAATTGTATCCCTGCTGCCTTTATTTCAAAGCACTTACACATTTGTCATTTCATTCCATCCTCAAAAAGCTGGCCTTTTTGAGGTAGCAGAACAGGTACAGATGGGGACAGTAAGATCCCCAGGCCCAGAGGAGGTTTGATTCTCCATTCCTCTCACCAAATTTCTTATTTTAAGAGTGAAAGACCAAAGCCCCAACCACTGCCCGCAGTGACCTTCTCCCAAGGCAAGCGGGTGGGGCTAAGTCAGGGCACCCGGGGGGGGGGGCTTGTCCAGCTGTAGGCTAGTAGGAGTCAGAACAGTGGGGGGTGTCTCTGGCTGTGGAGCAAAGCCATTGGATTGTTTTTCTGCTTTGTTTCTGTTAAGCTACATGTGCAGCGCCCCCAGGAGGGGGACTGCTTTGCTGTCACTCCCCACTGCACAGAGCCAGACATGAGTCTGTGCAGAGTGAAAGGGACAGAGAGAGTCTGGAGGCAATTTGTCACAAAGCCCGTGGTGAACCTCCTGCTTGAGAGGCCACTTCACGAGGACAAGGACTTGGTTCTGTCTGCTTACAGCAGAATCTCTGACTCCTAGGATGACTCCTGGCACCTAGAAGATTCACAGCAAGTACGTGCTCAGTGAACGGACCTGTCCTATTCATACTTCTCCAGGCCTGGGGAAGGCCTCCCAGATGTCAGAATTCCTGGGAACTCTGCCCAGTGTTTGGCCTCAGAGGACTTCCTTGGCCTCCTTCGGGGAAGAGTGTTCATTAATCCAGCACCTCTAGTGAGGCGCTATGGGGAAGAATGCCTTGGGGTCCATAGGCGGGTTTGCTTGCTTTCTTTCTTTTTAAAATTTATTTATTTTTGGCTGCATTGGGTCTTCATTGCTGTGCACGGGCTTTCTCTAGTTGCAGCTAACGGGGCTACTCTTTGTTGCGGTGCTTGGACTTCTCATTGCGGTGGCTTCTCTTGGTGCGGTGCATGGGCTCTAGAGTGCAGGCTCAGTAGTTGTGGCACATGGGCTCAGTAGTTGTGGCTCATGGGCTCTAGAGCGCAGGCTCCGTAGTTGTGGCACGTGGGCTCAGTAGTTGTGGCTCACGGGCTCTAGAGCACAGGCTCAGTAGTTGTGGCACACGGGCTTAGTTGCTCCGTGGCATGTGGGATCTTCCCGGACCGGGGCTTGAACCCGTGTCCCCTGCATCGGCAGGCGGATTCTTAACCACTGCACCACCAGGGAAGCCCCACAGGCAGGCTTTCTGATGATGAGTTCGCAGCAGCAGCAGCAGCAAACACCCTGGAGCTCCAGATCCAGGCTGACATGGGGCAACCGGCCCAAGGGAGACAGAAGAGAACTGCGGCAGTGGTGGCGGCAGCAGCAGCAGCAGCAGGAACACCAGGCAGAGGAGTGAGACAGCGGGCACTCAGATCTGTCTCCTGCACCTCTCAGCCACTCAGCCCAAGTGAGGCTGTGTGAGAACTTCTCAGTACACGTTGTAAATACCATCTGTCACACTGCCTGCCCAGACGCGGCCTTCCTCCCTGGAAGGGAAGCATTCTTTATTATTTATGCAGAACGCACCCTACTTAAGTGCTGTGCCACCAGGAGAGGGAGAGAAAAGCCCAGAAGAGTCGAAGACTCCAGGGACCCACCCCTCGGAGAGCAGCTGGTCATGGGGGCTTGGTCATCCTCTTTCTGGGGTGGGGGTGGGAGGTGAGCTCTCAAATCTCCTGGGAATTAGGAAGCTTGCATTCTCGTCCTAGTTCTGCCACCAGCTTGCTGTGCGACCTTGGGCAAAGCAGCTCAACCCCGTGGGCCTCCATTTTCTCATCTATAAATGCAGAGGTCAGATTAGATAGATAACTTGTGACACCTCTTCTAGCTCTGCAGTTCAATTGTTCTCACTCTCATCCTTCGCCCTCCTGCTGTTTGCTCAGAAGCCTGTTCATTTTCGATCATCCCTTCCACCCAGGTTGGCCAGGGCAAATACAGATGAGGATGTGATTCCTCAGCACTTGCGAGCAGGCCCAGGAGTCAGCAGACCTGGGTTCTTGTCCAAGCTCTGCCACTATTTAGCCATGTGACCCTGGGGAAGGCACAGTTTCCTAACCTGTTTTGTCTTTTGTGAAACATGTGGGTGGGACTAGGAGATTTCAGTAGGAGAATCCACCTTGAAATTCCGTGATCTCTGATTTCCCCTCCCAAAACACTGCTGATAAACATCTTGACAGCCTGAGGCTCCAGACACAGAGATGAATTAGACCCTCATTGAGGTCTAAGACAGGTGGAGAAGACATGCTAAAATGCTAGAAAAAAAAAAAACAAACCTGCAGGTACAATGTGATGGGTACTGAGTAGAGATATATACAAAGCATGTGGTGGCAGAAAGGGGGTCCAAGTAAATGATGCCAGAGCTGAATCGTAAAAAACCAAGTAGGAGTTGGCCAGGTGGATGAGGCTTGATGCGTTCAAGACAGAGGGAACTGCATGTACTAAGGCAGGAAGGTGTGAATCTGCATAGAAACTGCCCGCTTGTTGTTAGGGTGATGGAGACACTCTGGGAGTCTTTGCAGTGACTGCTTCCTCTCCCAGCCCTCTGGAACAATCCAGTACTCCCTGGATGGGGGTGAAGGGGCTTATGGTTGACGGCTCAGCTTGGCCTCCCTGTCCATAAAGCCTATCACCAAGGAGATGAGAGACTAATAAGTCTCCCCTTCCATCTCCTGCCTTTATCAGTTCTCTGAATTAGAATCAGTAAAGCAGGCTGGAAATAGGGGGCTGGCTCCAGGGGCTCCAAGGTGACCCACGGTTCTCCAGCCTTGTACACCATCAGGCTGCGTCAGAGGAGGAACGTGGCTTTGTGCAAACTGGGGGCCAGCGGCTGGCTGGCATGGGCGGTCTGGGTTTGCCGGGCAGCCTCCCACGTGCGGCCGGAGCACGTGATCTGTCCTACAGCTGTGGCGGCCTGTTGTGGCTCCTCGGGGAGCTGTCCAAGTCCTCTGCAGAGAGATGGAGTTAACCTGTCCCTTCTCCGTGAAGGACGTCCTGCAACAGAAATGTGCTTTCCCCCCCGGCCTCTCAATCTGGCTGCTGCGGCTCCAGTCTGCAGCCTGTATGCCGGCTCTGCATACTCCCATATACACAAGAACAGCAGACAGGAGAAACGCACGCATCCAAGACATCCATTAGCTGTGAACAGCCTCATAGGCTGTGAGCCATGGGGTTAACCAGGCTCGGGGAAAGCCTGTGAAGCACCAGTAAGCATTCTGCTGGCTTGGCTTGCTGCAACAATTTATATCCAAGAGAAAAGGGCTGCAAGTCAGGGAAATACCAGAACCGCTGAAGGAACGGGCACATTTGCCAGATGGTTCCTGGAGCACCATTGTATCTGCAGAGGAATGGTCTGAAGCGGGGGGAGGGGGTCCTTCCATTGGAGAGCAAAGGCGCTGGCTGATGGCTCATTCATTATCCTAGGGCTCGTCTGGAGCAGCTCTGATTGCCTGAGGTTGAGGTGGTGATGGGGATTGGGCCTCTCCAAGTGCTCCTAGCTCTGTTTCTTTAGATACCTGCCACCTGTATCTTCTTTCCCAGCTTAAGACAGTCAGTCCATTCTCCTAACTGCCAGCTGTCATTCTCTCTCCTTAATGTAACTGTCGGCATTTAGTCAATTATACAGCTTGGGCACCTATGATGTGAGTTTGGTTGTGCTGCCAGGGCTGAACTGTGAGGTAATGGGGACTAGGCTGGGAGTGGGTTTGAAATTATTTGCTACATTAGCACAGAATTTTCAAGAGCTCATTGTCTTCCCCTGCTAACACATGTGTCTGCCTTTGTCTTCCTCCGTGAAACTAGATTGTGAGCGGTATGTGCTATGTCTGTCTTGGCTTTGCTACATATTCCAGGTGGATTGGTCATAGCCTGAATCCCACAGATGCTCCTGAAAGCCTTGGTCGCCGGGCAGATGGGGGCAGGGTGAGTGGGCAGTCAACACAAAGGCATCCCTACCGCAGAGCCCGGTGTTGCCCTTTTACTTGTGGTCAGTGGCCTCCCCCCTGCATAAGGACAGCAGCAGAGCAGCAGAGTCTGTATGTCGTGATGATGACCACTTATTGGGGAACCTGTAACTGTCCATTCGCTGTAACTTCCGGGCTAGATCACGACCTCCACAATGACAGGATGCCTTTGGAATCACCTCCCTTTCTCTACCTCTTAGAACAATGCCTGTCGGCGTGGTATCTAGGGGGCTTAGTGGAAACCACATATCTTTATTCATACAGATCTCTGTTTGCCTCCAGCAGGTTAGTTCACTTAGGCTCAATGAGCCTCACTTTCTGTGGATATGAACGAGGCTAATAAGACACAGCTTGCCATCGTGTGGGTAAAAAGGATGAGACAGTGCTGACACACAGTACCTCTCAGTCAGCACCAGTGCCCCTCCCTTTTCCCCCTGGATACTCAATACATGGTGCTGAATAAATGAATACATTATTTCAGAGATGAATATACTTTGGCATCTTTCTTGGATACATTCACATTCTAAAAAGCCCATACATTGCAGTTTTTGTTTTTGTTTTTTTCCCCAAACCAACACCAAGGAACCAAATTTGCAGTTTACAGCAGGAGGCAGCCACCTTCTGGAGGTCTAAAGTGGTTTCCAACAGATGGAGAAGTACCTAGGGTCATTTATTTTTAAAAGAGAATACAAAGAAACTAGCTCGGGGAACAACGCCACAAGACTGTGTTTGACCCCTTCTCACCTTGACACAGGAGGCACACAGTTGGTGCCTAATAAATGCACACCAAAGCCTTGGCCTTCGGAGAGGCATGGGAGTTGCAAGACTGGCGGGGAACCACATGAAGTCCTGGAGCCAGACTGTCCTCTAGTGGGGAAAAATAGCCAGAGCACCCCGAGACCCAACCGAGACATACAAAGCCCAGGGCTGGTGGTTCCCTAAAGGGCTCCAGATCAGCCCCAGGGTGCGGCCACCAGGACTTCCAGGGCTGTCTTCATGACTGGGAAATACCAAAGAAACGGACAACACATTTTCCAGGGAATGCCTTTCTGATTGTATTACTCAGAAACAGACATTGCAGCCACACTTGTTCCTTAAAATGACTAGGCATTAGTCAGTGAATGGGGTCTAGGCAATGATTCTAGGCTGCCAACATCACAAAAAGAAACCAGTCATTCGCTGTCTCTGAGGGAAGTACACAGCACCACCTGTGAAATATTCTTGCCATAGAACTGAACCTGAGTCTGACCCAGCCTCTAGATTTAACCGCCAGTTTATAGGAAACAAATTGGTAGTTAACAAATAAATTTACAGAGGAATATGTTGAAAACCACCACGGGGATGCGGTCAGAAAAATTCAGACTGTGGAAAACTCTACAGGACAAATGACCTCCTTTCTTCAGCAATAAATTGCAAAGAGAGAGGAAAAGAGATGAATCTTTTTTTGGATCCTCATTTAAACAAAATGGGAAAAAACCCACAAAAACTTTAGACAAATGGGGAAATCTGAACTCTGTATTTTGATCTTAAGAAATTGTTTATTTCTTTTAAGTGTGAACATGGTGTTGTGGTTATTTTGTTTAAAGGTTCCCTATATTTGAGAGGTACACACTGAAATATTTTCTGATGAAATGATGTGCTGTCTGGGATTTGTTCAAGATCATTTCAGAGTGGGTGGGGGAACAGATGAAATAAGACTGGCCACATTGATAACTGTTGAAGGTGGCTGATGGGTACATGAGGGTTCATTATGCTGTTTGCTTTATTTCTGTTTTTATTTGAACATTTTCATAATTAAATATTTAAAAAATCCCTACTAGAAAAAGTTTCCACCATGATTACCCTCAGGAGAGCCCATAGAAGACTCCTTTAAAGCTTTATTCTCTCCCTCTATGAGGAAACAGGACCCCACTGTTCGACAACTTCTGTAGGATGGGGTGTTAGGGATTGCTTTCACCTGGAATATCAGAAACACGCTCAGAATCAGATGAGCTGCTGTGCTTTACAGCTGTACCATTTGAATGAGCTGTTCTTTTATTTACTCCTGGATAATAGGGTGGGAAGAGGCCAAGAACCAGTGGACGCATCTTCTAAGGGACTGCTTCGACAATGCTCTGACATGTGGGCCGGGGGGACCGTTGCTCCCATGCTCTCTACAATCTCCAAATTATCTGCACAACCCTCTCTCTTCAGTGATAACTTTTGACCCACAACTTCCCCCAAAAAAGGCACTGGGCATCAGAGCATCAGCAAGTGTAGAGGTGGATTCAGCACCTCCCGCCTCCTTTCTAACCCTCATACTCTCCTCTGCCGCTGGCTTACATAAACACAGCTGTATCAGCAGCCCGCCAGTTGCCAACTCTCCTAGAAGATATTCGGCTTTTTTCCTATTCTGGCTAAAAATAAGTCCCAGGCTCTCCTGGGCATCTGCAGGTGGTGTGCTCACTCTGTCATGCTGGAGTTTTCTTTTTTTAAAATTTATTTATTTATTTATATTTTTTTATTTTTATTTTTGGCTGTGTTGGGTCTTCATTTCTGTGCGAGGGCTTCCCCCAGTTGTGGCAAGCGGGGGCCACTCTTCATCGCGGTGCGCGGGCCTCTTCACTATCGCGGCCTCTCTTATTGCAGAGCACAGGCTCCAGACGCGCAGGCTCAGTAGTTGTGGCTCACGGGCCCAGTTGCTCCGCGGCATGTGGGATCTTCCCAGACCATGGCTCGAACCCGTGTCCCCTGCATTGGCAGGCGGATTCTTAACAACTGCGCCACCAGGGAAGCCCTGGAGTTTTCTTAGGATGCTGTAACTCAGAAATGTGGTGTTGCCCGTACGAAGTGCATGCCAGAAGCTCTGCTCCTTCTTTTGGGAAATGGTCATACGCAAAATCAAAGCTGAAAGGAGCTTAAGGTCTGTCCCATAAGGCCTTTGCTAACTGGGTACTAACCTCAATCAAGGCATCTGACAGAGGGCGTTTGTACAAGTCCCAGTCCTGCTACTTAACTGGGTCTGTGACTGGCTATCTAAATTCCTTTAGCCACAGTTCTGTTATAGTTTTAATGGGGATGATGATACCATACCTCTTGGTTTTGAGAATCAAATGATATGTGAAAAGGACTTTGGAAACAGCTCTATAAAATGTGCTAATTTTCCCTCCTTTTTATTACACTCTCCCATCCACCCCCAGCAGGCTCTCTTTATGCATTCACTAAGCAAGTATCTGAGTGTTTGCTATGTGCCAGGCACTGTGCTGGAGCTGAGAGTAAAGCAGTGAATAAAACACACAAAAATTCTGCCCTCACAGAGCTTACAGTGCTGGGGAGACTAACAACTAACAAAATTAATTATATAAAAAGTACAGTATATAAAATGGTGGTAAGAGCTATAGAGAAAAACAAAGCAAGAATTCAGGCTAGGAGAGCTACTATATGATCTAGCAATCCCACCCCTGGGCACATATCCAGAAAAGATGAAAACTCTAATTCAACAAGATACATGCACCCCAATGTTCACAGCAGCACTATTTACAAGAACCAAGACATGGAAGCAACCTAAGTGCCCATCAACAGATGATTGGCTTAAGAAGATGTGGGGTGTGTGTGTGTGTGTGTGTGTGTGTGTGTGTGTGTGTGTGTATATATATATATATATATATATACACACACACACACATACACATACATACAATGGAATATTACTCAGCCATAAAAAAGAATGACATATTGCCATTTGCAGCAATATGGATGGACCTAGAGAAGATTATTCAATAGGAAAAGAATAGTTTTTTCAAGAAATGGTGCTGGGACAACTGAATATCCACATGCAAGAGACAGTAGTTGGCTCACTAGCTCACATAATATACAAAATTAACTCAAAATGGACCAAAGGTCTAAATGTAACAGTTAAAACTCTTAGAAGAAAACATGGGTATAAATTTCGGTCACCTTGGGTTAGGCAACAGTTTCTTTGATATGTTACCAAAAGCACAAACAACACAATGAATAAATAAATTGGACTTCTTTAAAATGAAAACTTATGTGTTTCAAAGGTCACTATCAAGAAAATGAAAAGACAACTCACAGAATGAGAGAAGATAACAAACTTTTACAACCTGACAATAAAAAGATAAATAACTCAATTGTTAAATAGGCAAAGGACTCAGAGGTCCTCTAAAGAGGACATACTAATGACCAATAAGCACATGAAAAGATGCTCAATATCACTAGTCGTTAGAGAATGCAAATCAAAACCACAATGACGTTATCACTTCACCCTTACTAGGATGGCTATCATAAAAAGATGGACCATAACAAGTGTAACGTCAGGAAAGGATGATGGGAATGTAAAAATGTTGCAGCCACTTTGGAAAACGGTCTGGCAGTTACTCACCATGTTAAAAATGAGTTACCATGGACTTCCCTCGTGGCGTGGTGGTCAAAAGTCCGCCTGCCAGTGCAGGGGACATGGGTTCGATCTCTGGTCCGGGAAGATCCCACATGCTGCAGAGCAACTAAGCCCTTGTGCCACAACTACTGAGCCTGTGTGCCACAACTACTGAAGCCCATGCGCCTAGAGCCTGTGCTCCGCAACAAGAGAAGCCACCGCGATGAGAAGCCTGTGTGCTGCAACGAAGAGTAGCCCCCGCTCGCCGCAACTAGAGACAGCCCGTGCACAGCAAAGAAGACCCAATGCAGCCAAAAATAAATAAAATTAAAAATAAATTAAAAAAAATTGTTCTGTGAATTCAGAACACCATGATAAAAAAAAAAAAGTTACCATATGACCCAGCAATTCCACGCTTAGGTATATACTCAAGAAAACTGAAAACATATGTCCATCCAAAAACTTGCATACAAATGTTCATAGCAACATTATTCATAATAACCAAAAGGTGGAAACAGCTCCAAAATCCATCAATTGATGAACGGATCAACGAAATGTAGTATATCCATGCAATGGAATATTTTTTGGCCATAAAAAGAAGTGATATACATGCAATAACATGGATGAATCTTGAAAACATGCTAAGTGAAAGAAGCCAGACACAGAAGGCCACATACTGCATGGTTCCATCTAAGTGGAAGATCCAGAATAGGCAGATTCATCAACAGAAAGTAGATTGTTTGCCAGGGCCTGGAGGGGAAGTGACTGCTAATGTATATGGAGTTGCTTTTGGGGGGCGGTGATGAAATGTTCTTGAATTAGATAGTGGTGATAGTTATACAACTTTGTGAATATATTAAACACCACTGAATCCTACACTTTAAACAGGTGAATATTATGGTGGGTGAATTATATCTCAAGTTTTTAAGTGACAGAATAGGAGAAGACATTGGAGAAGCTTCCAAGCAATGCTACTGTAAAGGTGAACAGAAGAATGGGGACAAGATAACTTTTTCAGGAGGCAGAAATAACGATATGTTTGTATAAGAACATCCAGGAGAAGGAATTCCCTGGCAGTCCAGTGGTTAGGACTCCATGCTCTTACTGCCAAGGACCCAGGTTCAGTCCCTGGTCGGGAAACTAAGATCCCGAGAGCCGCGAAGTGCGGCCAAAAAAAAAAAAAAAAACATCCAGCAGAAAGGAAAAAAAAAAGTTGATGATGCAGGGGGTGGAGAGACAGAATTGTTGGAAGATGTAGATGAGAGGGGATGGAATCCAACGCTGAAGTAATGGGGCTGCCTTGTGGACAATTTATCTGTAGTAACAGGAGAGAAAGGACAACAGATACATACAAATGCAGGTATATATGGTGTGGGAGCTTGAGGAAGTTCTCTTCCAAGTGCCTTCCTTCAGAGAGCTCAGTCTATTTTCCTTGAACTTCTTGCTTACAGCCTCCTGTCTCAACACATGCCTTCAAAGAAAGCAAACTAGCTTCAAAGAAAATTAGCAAGCAAGCAAGCAAACCAATCCCCAGAAATCATCTACCCCAGCAGCTGTTTAAAATTCATTCCACCCAAACTGGTCATTCTTTTACTCTGAATTCTTGCAACGATGTTATTTATTTCTGTTATTTTAATCTATTTTTAAATTAAGTTTTATTTTATTATTGAAGAGTAATAGTTGCACAAATAAAATTCAAAAGGTACAGAAGCAAATCTCTCTCCTACCTCGAGGCTAGTTTATTGCATATCCTCTAAGAGATAATCTATGTATATGAGACCATATGTGTGTATATTTGCATATGTATCCCTCATTGCTTTTTTAAACTACAAATGGTATCCAAACTTACTGTTCTGCATCTTGCTGTTTTCACTGAATATATCTTGGAGATTGCCTCATATCAGTACATATAGCACTGCCTCCTTCTTTTGCATAACTACTATGATGTGATGGTTTTAAAATATGTTCACAAGTCTTTGATAGTCCTACCTTCAAGCAGTAGAGCTTGATTCCCTTCCCCTTAAGTGTGGGCTGGACTTAGTGACTCACTTCTGATAGATAGAATATGGCAGAAGCAATGCGTGTCCTCCGAGACTAGGTCATGAAAGAAAATGCAGCTTCTCCTTGTTCTCTAGCTCTTCACTCACTTGCGCTGTGGTGAAGCGAGCTGCCATGTCACTCAAGTAGCCTTACAGGAAGAGGCCCATGTGGTGAGGAACTGAGGCCTCCTGCCAACAGCCGTATGAGCGAGCCATCTTGGAAAGGCATCCTCAAGCCTTAGTCAAGCCTTCAGACGACGGCGACCTAATTACAGGCTCTGAACCAGAACCGCCCAACTAAACTGCTCCTAAATTTCTGACCCATCAGAACAGTGAGATAACAAATATACATGTTTAAAACAAATGTGTCCTGTCTCTTGCATCATCCTATTTCAATCTGAAAATCCCTTGTCAACCACAAAGCCTGCCGTGAATATAAAGCGTAACCCTCTCTCATCCCACTGCCTCTTGCTGTGTCTCCATCGACCATCAGCACATAACATCTGAATTTGCTCAAACCACACAGCTCTGCGGTAAAACAGTGCGGTGCGTGGGGCTTTGAACCATGTCTGTGCTGGCCCCTCTCATGTGTTCTCAGGTGGTGATTTCCCCCAGGGAAGTTGGTATTTTCATCAGTGCTTCCACCAGGAATTCTCTGGGTCAGTGTGAGAGCCATATAATTTTAAGTTTTTGAAATGGTTCTACTTTGTTCAGAAAGTGAAGTTAGCTAAGAAACAAGTCTGACTTTCTGGGCTTTCCAGTCTCTACCTCTGACCTGGGCAGGCCTCCCTGCAGTGTAGAGAGGAACTGTCAACTGTTCTCTGAAGATGAAGAAGGATAAAAAAGAATCTAGTCTTTTCCCTGGAGTGGGAAAGCAGCTAATAGCATTCAGATATTTTGAGATGAAACTGTTACCATGGGAATGTTTCCATATCTCTCCCTTAACAATGATGGGTAGAAACAATGAACAGTACAGCTCTCAGAATTCTAGAAATAAAGGAAACAAGGGAAGGAAGATGAAGCTGGAAGAACAGGTTCCAAAGAAAGGATTGATGAGTTCAGTCAAAACTCTGCTCCGGGTGCATTCGAGGAGAATGGGGGGAGTTCGTAGGTCAGCATTTTTTCCCCAAGGGTCAGGGTTCCCATACAGGCTACAGGTGGGTGATCTGGAGGTGGGTGGGGGTGACTGTTCAGTATTGCTGGTAGGGGGGCTAAGCTGCTCTTTCCTTCTGGGGCTTTATGTGGGAGGCAGGGAGTGGGGGAGGAAAACAAGACCTACCAATTCCTGACGCTTCTAGCCACTTTTCCGTTTCTGTCCTGGCAAGAAGTCAAAGCGCTTTGAGGATCCCTCCATCCCCAGGGCCTCAGACTGGACCCTAAAGGCAGAAGCCTGCTGGTGCACAGACATTCTCATCTTGCAATCCAGAATTTCCTATGCTGTACTGCCCTCTACAAGGGCTCAGGAGTTATTTCTTAACCAAGGAGGGACCACTACCTTGCCCTCCATCCCAAACTACCCACTGCTTGAAGCACATGTAGGGGTCCCAAGCAGCTCACAGCCAGCTGAGCTCCTGTTTCTCCAGGACCTTGGGAAGTCAAAGGACAGATGACTTATTGATGAGCAAGACAGGTTATCTTTTGTGACAGGCATTTTACCCTTGTCTGCTATAACCCCATACCCCCTTCTCAGGAGGATTTGTTGCCTTTTTTGTTGTTTCTATTTTTTGAGAAGAGGCACCCTAATAGAGCCATCCTACCGACAAGATGAATGGGAATCCAACCTGCTAGTGGGGAATTTAAGAACCCATATCGATGAGTGGGTAAAGATACATGCAGATTGGGTACCCCCTTAATGTAAGCACCTTTTAATATCATACAAAGAGGAAAGAAATGGATACCACCCCACCACGCACCCCTGCACATGTGAACTGACCTAAGGTGAGGTGGGATGACAATGGACTGTCTGCTCACCTAAATGCTTATCTGTCAGTTCCCCCAGGCCTAGGTTTGCTTAGAGTATCGGAATCTAGATTTTCCATTTTTGTTGTTGTTGTTTGTTTGTTTGTTTGTCTTTGGCCACGCTGCACGGCTTGAGGGATCTTAGTTTCCCCACCCAGGGATTGAACCCGGGCCCTCAGCAGTGAAAGTGCGGAGTCCTAACCACTGGGCCGCCAGGGAATTCCCTCCATTTTGTTCTTGAGATCTTTAGTTAAAATATAACATAAGCAGCACTTGAACTGTTGCTTGGAGGTAGCAGGTAGAAGTTAATCCTTACCAGAATGCAGCATAAAGACCAGAAACCATATTGGGCTGGGTGAACAACCAGAGGACAGTGTCTTCCTTCTCTAAACGAGCACCCAGTGAAGCAACACATACAGCTGTCCCTGTTTCTCACACCCTCCAGAACCACACGTTTTCTGTTCCAGAATTTGTTTCACAAAGTGAAAATCAGTTGAAAATTTTGGTTTAGCATAAACATAAGCTGAGCAGAGAGAGTGCAGCAGGGAGCTCTAAAGACAGGTGGCTCCACTGGCACAAAGAAGCCAGCCAGGAGACACTCTAAAGCAGGCTTCCTTGCCCGACTCCCAGAATCATTGGCTTTGGGAGCGCCATAGTCCTGGCCACATGAGGAGGGCTCTCCCTGGCAGGTGACATGCCTCTCAATTCTTTCTCACTGACTGCAGGGCAGGCAGAGCTTCTTCATTTGGGCTTTGAAGGCCATTTCTGATAAACAGTAACTCTCACTTCCAAAACATGAATCCTAAAATGTGGCAGAATCCTGATTGCAATGTAAGATGCTACATCTGCACCTGGCTTATAACCTGGTACATGTTTCAGCTGCCACTGACACTTAACAGGTGACCAAAGCTTTCCTGTTGCTTGAGATGAACACCTATTTTGTTTCAAGTGCATTATTTTTAAAAAATATTTATTTATTTATACAGTTTTTATTTTGGCTGCTCTGGGTCTTAGCTTCGGCATGTGGGATTTTCGTTGCGGCATGTGGGAGCTTTAGCTGTGGCATGCAGGCTCTTAGCTGCAGCATGCAGACTTCTTAGTTGCAGCACGCAGACTCTCAGTTGCGGCATGCATGCAGGATCTAGTTCCCCGACCAGGGATCGAACCCGGGCTGCCTGCATTGGGAATGTGGAGTCTTACCCACTGGACCCCCCAGGGAAGTCCCTCAAGTGCATTATTATACAGTATATTTTTCAAACTCAGCATCTACCTTGACATTTTTTAATAGAAATGTGTGTCAAAAATGTTTTTTACATACCACACTGAAGGAAATTCCTTCAAAGAGGTGATTGCTGATCTCCAGCCCCAGAAGTAGGAGGCACACAGGAACTTGAACTCCTTCAGCCCGAGTGAAACTAACTAAATACTTTTTATATATGAATTGTTCAAGGTCCAAATGGAACACGACCTCCTCCATAAAGCTTTTTGGGAGCTCCTCAACTTCAGAAAATTCCCACTTTGCTTGAATCCCCATTGCACTTGATTTTATCTCTTACAGTTCTTATTATTTTTCTACTTGTAGTAGACACTTATTTACATATTACCTCTCAGAAGATAAAAATCTATCTCACTATAGCTATCTTATCTTTAGTTCTCACAACACCCAGCCCAGCACTTTATTCATTCATGCTTCTGAATGAATGAATGACCAAGCAGTATGGAATCCCTCGTGATAAAACTAAGTGCAGGGACTTCCCTGATGGTCCAGTGGTAAAGAATCCGCCTTCCAATGCAGAGGACACAGGTTCAATCCCTGTTTAGGGAACTAAGACCCCACATGCCGCAGGGCAACTGAGCCTGCGCGCCACAACTACTGAGCTTGCGCGCCTTAACTAACGCTTGCATGCCACAACTACAGAGCCCACACGCCCTGAAACCTGTGCTCCACAACTAC
The DNA here is from genome assembly GCF_965194805.1 of Balaenoptera borealis. Classification (NCBI taxonomy): domain Eukaryota; kingdom Metazoa; phylum Chordata; class Mammalia; order Artiodactyla; family Balaenopteridae; genus Balaenoptera; species Balaenoptera borealis. The sequence continues at coordinate 43,314,983 of NC_138879.1, forward strand.
AGAGTCCACGCGCCCTGGAGCCTGCACGCCACAGCTAGAGAAGAGAAAACCTGCAGGCCACAACTAGAGAGAAGCCCGCACACCACAATGAAGAGCCCATGTGCTGCAATGAAAGATCCTTCATACCTCAAACGAAGATACTGCCTCAACTAAGACCCAATGCAGCCAAAAAAACAAACAAACAAACAAAACAAAACAAAAAAACAACACTAAGTGCAGCAGGAGAGAGATTGTTGAGCTCAGGCTAAGGAGGATAGTTGACCAGATGACTTGAAGAAAAGCTTAGACCCCAACTCTGAGGCCCATGACCACTATACCTGAATTATCTGAGTCCCTGCCATTCTGTAGTTGATTTTGCTGAGGCCCCTCCCCACAGTGTCTCAGCTGCCAGAGCTATCTCAACAGAAAATATCTGGGTTTCCCTTTAGTTTTACTTCCTCACTCAGTCCAATAAGCTGCACTGACTTCTATAGAGTTTTAAGGCAAGTAACCTTAAGTTGGTTTATTTGCCTGCTCATTCATTCATTCATTCAAAAAATATTTACTGAGGGACCTCCCTGGCAGTCCAGTGGTTAAGGCTCTGCGTTTCCACTGCAGGGGGCACGAGTTCGATCCCTGGTGTGGTCGGGGAACTAAGATCCTGCATGCTGCACGGCACGGCCAAAAAAAAAAAATTATTGAGCACCAACTACGTGCCAAGTATTGATTGTTCTAGGCTCTGAGCATACAGTGGTGATTAAGACACCTTGACAGCAGTCTTGGTGATGATTTTTTGGATCTGGTTCCAAAAGCAAAACGAACAAGTGGAACTACATCAAACTAAAAAGCTTCTGCAAGGCAAAGGAAATCATCAACAAAATGAAAAGGCAACCTACTGAATGGGAGAAAATATTTGCAAGTCACATATTTGATAAGGAATTAATAACCAAAATACATAAAGAACTCATAAAACTCAACAGCAAAACAACAATTTAAAAGTGATTAAAAATGGGCAGAAGATCTGTATAGACATTTTTCCAAAGAAGATATACAGGTGGTCAACAGGTACCCGGAAAGATGCTCAAAATCACTAATTAGGGAAATGAAAATCAAACCACAGTGAGATATCACTTCACACCTGTTAGAATATCAAAAACACAAAACATAAATGTTGACAAGGATATGGAGAAAAGGGGATCCTTGTGCACTCTTGGTGGAAATATAAACTGGTGCAGCCACTATGGAAAACAGTATGAAGGTTCCTCAAAAAATTAAAAATAGAACTACCTACAATCCATCAATTCAACTTCTGGGTATCTATCTGAAGAAAACAAAAACACTAACTTGAAAAGAATATGTACCCCCTTGTTCATTACATTGTTACTTGCAATAGCCAAGATATGGAAACAACCCAAGTGTCCATCAATGGATGAATGGATAAAGAAGATGTGGTGTGTGTATACACACACACACATATATATAAACAATGGAATATTATTCAGCAATAAAAAAGAATGAAACCTTGCCATTTGTGACAAACATGGATAGACCTTGAGGGAATTATGCTAAGCAAAATAAGCCAGAGAAAGACAAATATCATACAATTTCACTAAAAAACACCCCCGCCCCAAGCTCATAAACACAGAACAGATTGGTGGTTGCCAGAGTTGAGGGGTGGGGGGTTGGGGGTGGGTGAAATGAGGGAAGGGGGTCAAAAGGTACAAACTTCCAGTTATAAAATAAGTAAGTCATGGGGATGTAATGTACAGCATGGTGACTATAGTTAATAATACTGTATTGCATATTTGAAAGTTACTAAGAGAATAGATCTTAAAAGTCCTCATCACAAGAAAAAAATTTTGTAACTATGTATATGATGGATGTTAACTAGACTTATTGTAATGATCATTTCACAATATATACAGATATTGAATCATGTCGTGCACCTGATACTAATATAATGTTATATGTCAATTATATCTCAATTTTAAAGAAAGACAGAAAAATCGCTACTCTCACAAAGTTTATATGCAAGCAGAGGGGAGACACTCAACAAATGAAGGAATACACATGAGGAAAAAAAAGGATGAAACACAGATGGTGAGATGCTAAGAATTCGGGGTGATGTTTCTGTGAGCTTTTTTTTTTTTAGATTAGATGGTCTAGAAAGGTTCCTCTCTGGGGAGATGACATTTAAACTGAGATATGAATGACAAGAATGAGGCAGCTTGGCAAAAATCAGAGAGAAAAGCATTCCAAGCAGAAAATAGTCAGTGCACAGGCTCTGAAGCAGGTACACAACAGGTCTAGGAACAGGGTAAGGTCAGGAAGCAGGCAAGGAGCAGCTCAGGTAGACTTTATAAGGCAGGGCAAGGAGTCTAGGTTTTATTTAAGTGTGACTAGACACCAAAAGAACTTAAGCATAGTCATGGCAACATAAAAGAATGGATTTTAGAAGGAAAAGAATGGGAGTGGGAAGCCAACAGTTAGTTAGTGAACTTGCATTTAGTCCAGGTGGGAAGTCACAGCGGCCTGAACTTAGGTGGTCGTGGCGGAGATGGAGATAAGAGGACAGTTACGTATTTTGGAAGCACAGTCAACGGGACTTGTTGATGGATTGCAGGGGTGGGGAGAGCAGAAGATAACTCCCAGATTTTTGCTTTGAGAATGTACTCTGCTAAAGTGGGAAAACTGGGAAGGGGGTGGTTAGTGCTGGATACCAAGGGGTCTGTTTAAGGGGCCTCAGATATCCAAGAGGTAATTACAGGCAAGAAACAATAGAAGTGTGGATTTCTGGAATGAGGTCAAGGCTGGTAATACTGATTTGGGAGTCACTGGATGAATGAATGTATGTATGTATGTATGTATGTATGTATGTATGTATGTATGTATTTGGCAGCACCGTGTGGCTTGCGGGATCTTAGCTCCCCGACAAGGGACTGAACCCGAGCCATCAGCAGTGAAAGCACAGAGTCTTAACCACTAGACCACCAGGGGATTCCCTGGAGGACAGGATTTAAAGTCAAGGGGCTGCTAGTAGCAATGAGCTATACCTAGTTCCGAGATCTTGGTTTCTAATAAAATAATAAAAGGACCAGTGTTCCTTGGAGAAATGGTTGGTGTCAGCACTAGGACAGGGAAAGTACAGGATGATGCCTGGGAAGTACAAAAGTTGCCTGGAACTTCTTACGAGGCCAGAAAGTAAGGAGGGCTCAGAAATAATGGGCACATGTTGAAACGGCACATGAGCCAAGTTGAAGGCGCTGCCACTGGCCAAACCTGAGATAAGAACAATGAGCAACACTGAGCAACGAAATAAATGATAGTAATGGACTATGACGCAAAGAACAAAGTAAATATTCACAAGCCCATAACGATACACGCAAATCACTGAATAAATATATGGGGGGAAAGGCTTTGTTCTCTCTTACAGTACAATTCCAATTAATAAATGTAGAAGAAATGATAGAAGTAGAAAAGTTGGCAAATATTACAGTAGTAACTGTTCTGGGCAAGATCAGCAATAGTCAAAATCACAATGAAGGTACCACTTCACACTCACTAGAATGGTTACAGTAAAAAGGACAGATAATAACAAGTGTCAGCAAGGATGTGGAGAACAAGAACCCTTAGATGCTGCTGGTGAGAATGTAAAACGGTGCAGCCACTTTGGGAAACAGTTTGGCAGTTCCTCAAAATATTAAAACTGAGTTACCAAATGACCCCACAATTCCACTCCCAGGTATATACCCAAAGGAAATGAAAACATATGTCCACATAAAAACACTGGGAGTTCCCTGGTGGTCCAGTGGTTAGGACTTGGCACTTTCACTGCCGTGGTCCGGGTTTCATCCCTGGGCGGGGAACTAAAATCCCTCAAGCCGTGAGGTGCAGCACCCACCCCCCCCCAAAAAAAACAAAAAAGAAACACCTTGTACACAAACGTTCATATAGGCATTATTCATAACAGTCAAAAAGTAGAAACAGGGGCTTCCCTGGTGGCGCAGTGATTAAGAATCCACCTGCTAATGCAGGGGACACTGGTTCGTGAAGATCCTACATGCCACAGAGCAACTAAGCCCGCAAGCCACAACTACTGAGCCCATGTGCCACAACTATTGAAGCCCGCACACCTAGAACCCGTGCTCCGCAACAAGAGAAGCCACCGCAATGAGAAGCCCACACACCGCAAGAAAGAGTAGCCCCGCTTGCCGCCAACTAGAGAAAGCCTACGTGCAGCAATGAAGACCCAAAGCAGCCAAAAATAAATAAATAAATAAATAAAATTTTTTTAAAAAGTAGAAACAATCCAAATGTCCATAAACTGATGCATAAACAAAATATGGTACAGACATTTCACGGATACTGCATTTTTTTTTTTTTTAACAAACTGAAGGTTTGTGGCAACCCTATGTTGAGCAAGTCTATCCGTGCCATTTTTCCCAATAGCATTTGCTCACTACGTATCTCTGTGTCACATTTTGGTAATTCTTGCAGTATTTCAAACTTCTTCATTATTATCGTATTTGTTATAGTGATCTGTGATCAGTGATCTTCGATATTACTATTTTAATTGTTTTGGGGCACCAGGAACTGTACCAATATAAGAAAGCAAACACAATCGATAAATGTTGTGTGTGTTTCGGCTGCTCCACCAACCAGCTGCTCCCATCTCTCCCTCTCTTTAGGCCTCACCACTCCCGAGACACAACAATATTGAAATTAGGCCAATTAATAACCCTACGCTGGCCTCTAAGTGTTCAAGTGAAAGGAAGAGTCACACGTCTCTCACTTTAAATCAGAAGCTAGACATGATTAAACTCAGTGAGGAAGGCTTGTCAAAAGCTGAAACAGGCTTTTGCCAAACCGCCAAGTTGTGAGTGCAAAGGAAAAATTCTTGTAGGAAATTAAAAATGCTACTCCAGGGAACATATGAATGATAAGAAAGCAAAGCAGCCTATTGCTGACATGGAGAAAGTTTGAGTGGTCTGGATAGAAGATCAAACCAGCCACCACATTCCCTTAAGCCAAAGCTTAATCCAGAGCAAGGCCCTAACTCTCTTCAATTCTGTGAAGGCTGAGAGAGGTGAGGAAGCTGCAGAAGAAATGTCTGAAGCCAGCAGAGGCTGGTTCATGAGGTTTAAGGAAAGAAGCCGTCTCCATAACATCAAAGTGCAAGGTGAAGAAGCAAGTGTTGATGTAGAAGCTGCAGCAAGTTACTCAGAAGACCTAGCTAAGATAATTAATGGAGGTGGCTACACTAAACAACAGATTTTCAGTGTAGATGGAACAGTATTTTGGAAGAAGATGCCATCTAGGACTTTCATAGCTAGACAGTCGTCAATGCCTGGCTTCAAACCATCAAAGGACAAGCTAACTCTCGTTAGGGGCTAATGCAGCTGGTGACTTACAATGAGATTAATGTTGTTTTCATGCCTGCTAATGCAACAGCCATTCTACAGACCACGGATCAAGGAGTAATTTCAACTTTCAAGTCTTATTATTTAAGAAATCTATTTTGTAAGGCTATAGCTGCCATAGATAGTGATTCCCCTGATGGATCTGGGCAAATAAATTGAAAACTTTCTGGAAAGGATTCTAGATGCCACTAAGAACATTCATGATTAACAGGAAAGGGTCAAAATATCAACATTAACAGAAATTTAGAAGTTTATTCCAGCCCTTATGGATGACTTGGAGAGGTTCAAGACTTCAGGGGAGGAGGTAACTGCAGATATGGTAGGAACACCAGGAGAACTAGAATTAGAAGTGGAGCCTGAAGATGAGATGAATTGCTGCAATCCCATGAAAAAACTCTCATGGGTGAGAAGCTGCTTCTCATGGATGAGCAAAGAAAGTGGTTTCCTGAGATGGAATCTACTCCTGGTGAAGATGTTGTGAAGACTGTTGAAATGACAACAAAGGATTTAGAATATTACATAAATTTAGTTGATAAAGCAGTGGCAGGGTTTGAGAAGATTGATGTCAATTTTGAAAGAAGTCCTATGGTGGGTAAAATGCTATTAAACAGCATTGCCTGCTACAGAGAAATCATTTGGGAAAGGAAGAGTCAATTGATGTGGCAAACGTCACTGTTGTTTTGTTTTAAGAAATTGTCACAGCATCCCCCCCACCCGCCTTCAGCAGCCAACACCCTAATCAGCCAGCAGCCAGTAGCCACCAACATCGAGGCAAGACCCTCCACCAGCAAAAAGATTACGACTCACTGAAGGCTCAGATGATGGTTAGCATTTTTCAGTAATAAAGTATTTTTTAAATTAAGGTACACACATTGTTTTTTTAGACATAAGGCTATTACATACTTAATGGACTATAGTATAGCGTAAACATAGCTTTTTTTTTAACATAGCTTTTATATGCACTGGGAAACGAAAAAGTTCAAGTGACTCACTTTATTGCAGTATTTACTTTGTTGTGGTGGTCTGGTACCAAACTCACAATACAGTATCATCGTGGTCTGCCTGTATAGCCATACAATGAAATATTATTCAGCCCCCTCTCCAAAAAAAAAAAAAAAAAAAGGAATGAAGTACTGACACATGCTACAATATGGATGGATGAACCCTAAAAACATTATGCTAAAAAGAAGCCAGTCACAAAAGACCACATATTGTATGACTCCATTTATATGAAATGCCCAGAATAGACAAACCTTATTATTATTTTTACAACTTTTAAAATGTTTCAAATTATTCCACAATAAAAATTTAGAAAAATAAAATCAGGGGACTCGATGAGATCACCTAGAGACAGTATAGACAGAGAGGATAAGGAAACTCAGGACAGAACCTTGGGATATGCTAACACTTTAAAGGTTGAAGACAGGTTGAACAGACAGCAAGAGACTGAGAAAGAGAAAGTAGCCAGCAAGATAGGAAAGTCAGCTATTTGAGCCGCCTGCCAAGACAACAGGGGTGAGGGACATTTTACTGGCCCCAATACTCCAGAGAGCTTAATCAAGACATCTGTCAGATACGTGTAGAAAAAACAATCTGGCTGCCACCCAAGCACAGGAGGGGCAGAGCCTTGCCCCCCAGTGGTGCTTGCTGTGGGGATGAAGATCTATTCTCCTGGGGAAGGAGGAAGATGAAATACCACCAGGGACGGAGCTCAGTGAATGTGCATAGTGATCCTAATCTTCATTTTAGAGAGAGGAAACAGAACCAGAAAATCAAGTGGTTTGCACAATGAATGTGGCAAAGTTGGGATTCAAAATTTTAGCTCTTAAGTCCATGCTTTTCTACTCCTCCCCCAGCAGCCTAGTGAATTGCCAATACCACCTAAAGATCCTTTCGTTTCCAGGGCTGCTAGCCAGCGTTTCCACAAGGGCTACAGTGACTGAGTAAAGTTGCTTCTTAAGAAAGGGTTGCATAAATCAAGAAAATTAAGTTAGACACAAGCAGATTGATATGTATCCCCCTGGGTACTTTAAGGTTAGGCAGGCACACAATGGTGGGGGGCTGGGAGGGCTGCAGTGCAAAGATTTGGGACTCAGTTCACTGCCAATACGGCAGGACGGAGACTGGTCAGCTACCCCAGGTTCAGTTCCCCAGGGACAGGGGAACGGGCAATTTGTCAAGACCTGCCTGGTACATCACTCCCCTGCTTAAACCCCTTTAATGGAATCTTTAGAGAGGGTAAAAGAGGCAGTATCTTGACAAAGCACAGGTGAGGGCAGGGGTGTCAATGCTGCGAACAGGAGGATGAAGTGGACACATGTATCTTAAACACCAAGACTCAGCTCCTGGACACTGGCATCCTGGCCTTGACCCTCCGGGATCCAAAAGATGAGAAGCTGGAGGACAGGGTTTTAGATGCAGGAAGCATCTGGCAAAGCACTCCACAGAGAGTGAGCAAGGTGCGTTCTTAGAACCGAAAGACGATCTCTTTGACTAGAGGGTAGTCGCGTGAGACAGTGTACATTTGGCTGCCAAGAAGGTCTGGGGCCAGGTCTTCAGGGCTCTGTAAACTACCTTACGATTTGAATTTTATCATAAGAGGAAAGGGAAGAGGTTAAGTTTATTCCCTTTTTTAATCAAAATTATACTTACACATAATTAAATTGTCTTTAAAAAAATTTAACCACTGTTAACTTAGTTATCCAAACAGACTATAACCTCTCTGAGGGCAAAGCCATTGGATTGAACTACTTCTACCTCCTCAATATCTAGTGCATTGGTTCTCAAACTTTAGCAGAATCATGGGATGGGGGCAGGGGTGGTTAACACAGATTTTGCTGGGCCCCAACCGTCAAGTTTCTGATTCAGTAGGTCTGGGGTGGGACATGATAACTGTATTCCTTACAAGTTCCCAGGTGTTGTGACTGCACTTTAAGAACCTGGCGGGGAGGGCTTCCCTGGTGGTGCAGTGGTTGAGAATCCGCCTGCCAATGCAGGGGACACGGGTTCGATCCCTGGTCCAGGAAGATCCCACATGCCGCGGAGCAACTAAGCTCGTGTGCCACAACTGCTGAGCCTGTGCTCTAGAGCCCGTGAGCCACAGCTACTATGCCCGCGTGCCGCAACTAGTGAAGCCCACGCGCCTAGAGCCCGTGCTCCACAATGAGAGAAGCCACTGCAATGAGAAGCCTGCGCACCGCAACGAAGAGTAGCCCCCGCTCGCCGCGAACTAGAGAAAGCCCGCGTGCAGCAACGAAGACCCAACACAGCCAAAAATAAATAAATAAATAAATAAATAAATAAATAAATAAATAAATAAATAAATAAATAAATTAATTAATTAATTAAAAAAAAAAAAAAGAATCTGGGTGGGGAAAGTAAAAGATCCTAGAGGGAATCAGTAAAAAGAGTAAGAGAGTATATGCAGACACACTCAGTTCCTGATGCTCTTCTAGACCATATACAAAACAAGCTGGGATAAAAGAGGCTGGAATTATAGAAATCTCAGAGGCAGACTGGAAAAGTAGAGATAAAAACAGTTAATGACAAAACTTTAGCCTAGGAGGTTTCCCCTCCATTAAAGCCCCTGTTCCAAGATACTCTTCCATTTATAAATAAAAAGCAAAACAGTAATTTTTTCAAAATTAACAATTTTAGAACAATTAAACAAAAACCACAAAGAATGCTTTTAAAAGAGTAGTTACATCCTTACCTTCCCTCAATTATCTATACCTGAAATAAACCTAACCGCCAAGCCTGCACTCCTCTAAATAGACATCATCAATTACCTGGTGACAGCTACGAGAAGGGAAGGCAAAATGCCTCCGAGGAACTGAAAAGCATCCAGAAAATTTGCTTTGCCAACTTTAACCCTTCTTAATAATAGAAATGTCAAACTCTTTACTGGTTTATTTTTTTCTTTCTCTCTCTCTCCTCTTTTTCTTGCCTGCGTTTTTAAACTGAACATACAGCATATTTACTAAAGGTATAAAATCAAGGCAAGTTGTTAAGGCTGGCTCCTACAGCGGAAGGAGTGCTGAACTGGGAATCAGGACATCTGGGTTCCACTCCTAGCCCAGGCACAGACTAATTGTATGGCTTTGTGCTCAGTTTATGCTATAAACGTATAGAGTTGGAAAGATGGTCTCTGTGGTCTATTTAAGCTCTGATATTTTGACTTTCAAATCTAAAGAAATAAGAAGCATTATCACACTGTCATGCACACAACGGGACAGTCCCCAGATAACTAGAGTTCAAAGGAAACATTCTTGTGGGATTCCTTCACCTTCCACCTTTGTCAATTAGGCAACTGGACAAAGGGAAAGCAAACATGGATCAAGTATCAAAAGAACAGCTCCAGATGAGTGCTCAGAGGAAGTGGAATCCCTTTACCTTCTGAGTGCCATGCTGCCCTCCGAGGTGGGTGCCAGCTCAGCCAGAGCACCATGTTCTGGTGAACAACAGTACCATCAGTAAGAGTGAAAGAAATCAAACACTTTCTGCAGGTCCAATCTTGGTTTCCCTATAAATAAAACATGACTACAGTCGTTTTAAGTTCTTCCTAGTAATGTACCTTTTCAAATTCCGAAACAATCAGGTAAATTTTTTTAACCTGCTATGCATTTACTACTAATACTTTCATCAATTACACCAAGGAGTTGGTCAAATCTGGCCCACAGCCTGTTTTTCTACAGCCCATGAGCCAAGAATAGTTTCTACATTTTTAAGTGGTTACAATAATCAAAATAAGAATATTTTTTGACAAGTGAAAATTATACAAAATTCAAATTTCGGTGCCTATAAATAAAGTTTTATTGGGACGCAGTCATGCTCATTTGTTTACATAAAGTCTGTGGCTACTTTCTTGCTATGACATAGTTGAGCAGCTGCAAAAATCTCTAATATTTACTATCTGACCTTTTACAGAAAAAGTTTGTGACCCCTAAGTTACACCACAGCCTATATACCCATATCATTTTAATAACAAACACTTCCAAGGGTTATTTAGATCATAAAAGACATAGGTGAAGTATGAATAGGAAAATACTGAAAGAGGAAAAGTGTTCGTACAGAACTGGAATTTTTCAACATATGAGGATAATACTGGCAATGCCTCCTTGTGTGTGTGTATCCGACGTGCAGCTTTCAAACCCAGAAGGAATGACAATCTCTCAATTTCACTGTCTTTCTGCAGCTCTCTATGCTAAAGGAGAAGAGAAAATCTACAGAGTAAAACATTATCACTGGAAAATACAGCTAGGAACCAGAATGGCACTACAAAGTTAAGAAGTTTCCTAATGATGTCAAAATCTCACCTTTTAGTAAGGTGTCCGTGCTTTCTGAACCAAAAATAACTGAGACAAATGGTATGACAAGTGTGAGCATGCCACGGGAGGCAAGGGGACATAGTTTTTGAATTGGGGATGCACTAGAGAGATCTGAGATGCATTAACTGTGATACTCACAGGTCAGAGACTTCCACAGAGCTGAGAGCCAAACAGGTTAACAGACATTCACTCTTACTGATGGAGCCTTTTGATAAATAGAGTTTAAAAGACAAGAGGTACTTGTAAGATTAGAGGTTTTAACAAATGGGTTACTGGGACTGTGAATCTGGGGATCAAGGTTTTTGGTTCAGGCTACCTGCATGGAGCATTCTCATACTACAAACATTAAATAAATTTAGAATCTTGACATGGGGTATTTCTCAAAAAGCATCTAGTCCCGAATCAGCTTCCTAAAAACACATGGGCTATTAAAAACTCGAGGATGATGCCAAATAAATAAATGTGCTAATGAAAATTAGGTCACATATCCATTTTTAAGATTTGCACATGTATTTTAAAGACACTTTTACACTGATGTTTACTAGTACAATTGAGACAAAAGGGGCATCAAAGTTAACACCAGTTGCATTGTGAGGGTCTGTTTAGGAAAGGTTTATGCCCTATACAGAGTTTGAGCACTTACCTCTGTTTCCCCTCTGCTAGTCATTTTTCAGTTGCCTTCCCTCAGGTCAGAAAAGTTCTCCTTTCATTCAGGACTGGCTCAGCAGTATACCTCCTCTTTGGTGCCTTCCTCTGACAGGTGATGTACAGATCTGCACAAACAGATATCCACAGCCCTCCTACCTCTTCTTTCACAGGCCATTTCAGAATGGTGATGTGCTTCCCAAACTCCTAACATCAGCCCACTCCTACTATAACACTCATAAGCTCTGCCAATGTGGGACATGGCCCATATTTGGTCAAATGTGAAAGAGAAAGACAGATGAACGGCAAGAAGCAACAGACCATTGATGTGCTAATTAAGGCTAAGTTACTACATTATGCCAAGGGACTACAAACCTTCAAAGTGATGTTTCTTCAAAGGACCGTCTCAAAAATTCATTAAAATACTGTAGCAGTTTCAGAACTGTCCATTTAAAATATAATGCAGTTGGTGCAAAGTGAAAGGTTTCCTTTCAACCCTCAAAGTCCTATTTTCCTCATTTTTCCTTAGTATTCTTACAGCTTGCACCTTCGAGTAAATTGTAAAAGCCAGAAGAGGCCTATTACTGTATTGATTCACATATTTCCCCACATTAACTAGTCCCTAACGTGGATATGAAATAAGGAAAATGATCCGCATGAGCCTGTAGGTTAAAGAGGAGAAAACAGCGAGCATTTCCTCTGCAAACCCACCCTGCCTAGACTGAGAGTGGAGGAAGGCTTCCCCCAGGGAGGGAGAAGGGTCAAGAGCAGGTAAAGAAATAGGGCAGGTGCCTTCCTGTGAATCAGACACTTAGGCCTCAAATGAAAAGATTCAGAGAGAAAAATCTAAATATGTAAACATACTACTTTTCACCTTTTGGCAAACTACCTTCTTTCCTCTGTGTTTCCTCAAACACAACAATCTACAGGGCCTACTCATTTAAAATAATATTTCAGTCTGAACAGGGAAGAACTTGGAAGGAAAGAATTAACTGTCATTGGAAGCTGTGTAACTGAAATTTATTTGGTAAATGAGAAACTCTCAGAAAATAATGAAAATGAGGAGCCACCAGATTTTTTTGCTCAATTTTCCTTTTCCTCAATTTCAGAATGGAAATGGGAGTGGGGAGGGAGACAGGGAATTATGAAGTGAACATGACACACATTATTTTACAAGCTTATAGCTAATAAATTATGTTGTTCCTAGCTGCTAAAGGAGTGTGATCTTAGGGAGAAAACACCCCTCAGAAGAACAAAGGGGAAAAAAAATCCATGTTAAAGGAGAAAATAAACATGTAAATCATAGCAAAAACCTCATTAGTTAGGTATGTGTAGGGGAAAACAATTGCCTTTTTCTAAGAATAGATTTCCCCACAACTTTAAAATAGATTTCCTCTGATGCATACAAATCATACTTGTCTTCTTTCCTAATAAGTATTATCTTTTTGTATAAAAATAATTTTCAAGACAGGAAAGACAGAAACCAGAGGATTTCATTCATATCTGTACAGAAATATTTACTTTTGTTAGACAAGAAACTCAAGATCACAGTACACAGTGCTTATTTATTTAAATATTTGAAAAGGTCAATGATGGAAAAAATAGGTTCATAATGAGAGTTTTATTCATTAGATTTATTTTACCATTTAAAAAAGTGCTGCTTCTAGGTTATCCTAGCCAGATATAGAACACTTCATGACACATGCAGCTACTGTAATATACTATAATAGACATAGCCATTATAGAATGATTTACACTTTGGCAGGAAACTCAATAGTAGTAATGGTGACTGTTTATTTAAACTAAAAACATTAATAATATACAAATCTTTTTTCTCATTTGATTGAAAGGGCTATAAAATTCAACATACTGACAAAGGAAACTAATCACACAGGTGACGCCTTTGCTAATCGCCTTGAGCTTACTCCTTCCTTAAAGGAGAGCATCACACTCAGCTATACAATTTTCTAGACTGCACGACGGCTTCAAGGCTGGCCTACCATGAAGGATGGGACTGAAAGAAAGTCACGTTTTTAAAAACGGAGAGAAAAAGGCAAATTGTGCCTCGTGTACTTAAAGTACCCAAAGATCATTCTGAGTAAATGTGAAATAAATAAGTGATCAATGAGTAAATAAAGTCTCTGAGCTGACTTAAACCTAGGAGAGTGAGCCAACTGAGCACTAATAATACCATGTAGAAACGTCTAGAAACATCATTTCTTGAACTCAGTCTGGGAGACCATATCTTGCCTGAATATGTACATTATTTACAAAATATTCCCTTTTGGCCTCTGAAAGTTAGCCATTTTAGTTTGGCTGTTAAGCTGTTTCCTTCCATATGCTAGCCAATACTGCAGTTATAACTATCATTAAAATACTCTTATGCATGAATTACAAATATTAACAAAGTAACTCTGCATGTATAAATATCTCAATATTTCTAGCGGAATTTAAAGCATTCAGAATGTACATAAAAGTATTTGTTTTTGGTAGGGCCAGTATTTTTTTTTTTTTAAATCATCGCTGTTTCAATAATGCTTTGTACATAGCAAAGCCCAAAACTGCAAAAACAGTAGCACCAAAACTTGCTCGAAGCCAAAACGTGGAGCTCTTGAGGTCAGCTTGTGTCACGTGCCTGTAGTCAAAAAATATAATTAATGTTTAAAACATGATTAGTATGAAAAAACCAGTTATATGAACAATCTACTTTTAGGGAAGTATTAGCACACTTGTCAGGCTAATTGCATACAGTAATGGTCACCAATAACATTTATCAATAAAGCCACATGTACATTGCTTAGATAATCATTATCTTAAGACATGCTGTAGACATTAATAAAGAAATATCTATAATTAGTTACTATTTGGGAGTAAACAACATCCAAAATGTTATAAATTTTCTTCACATGGGAAACGGAGAACTTAAGACAAATCAACCTGCCACTTTTTAATACCAGCATGGTCCTTCAAAACGAGAGGTAAGACTGAGACCTCACAATTTTGAGAGTCAATTTCATGGAACTTAATGTGCAATCTCCTGTCCCCAGGAACCAAAAGCTATCTTGTAAGCAGTTAAGTGACAAGTGACAATACTTTTCTAAGAGCAATGCTTAAAATCAACTTTGGAAACACTGAGTCCCATAAAAATTTACCAAAAAAAATCCCAAATGGGGAGGGGGAGGATTTACAAGTTTGCATTAATTTGGTTACTGCTGATTAAACAAAGAAGAAGAAGAAAACAAACAAACGAACCAAACCCTGGTATCAGACAGGCAGTGACATTGGTACCAACTAAAGGACATGATGTAACATGATGGACTGAAAGGTAAATGACATAAAAGAAGCCATATTATGCATGATAAGAACAGGGACAGCCTGTATCACAAACTGAGTTTGTGAGCATGCTCAGTTAATAACACTGCTAAGCACCCCCAAGGGTCTCAAGTATGACAGCTTACCATGAAGAGGATACAGCTTTAAAGCAAAGGTTGGAACATTTTATTCAGCGTCACTGAAGTTTTAGTTAAGTGAACACAATTGAGGTGATGCAGAAAACTTACAGAATTAAGAGCTTAGAGAGACTGTCTAGTTTAGGTTATTTCACAACTAAATTAAACAAACAGATTTGAAGCAAGAGTCAGACATCATTAAAAGACCAAGACACTGACATATGCAAAAGAGTTAAGAGCCAAAAATCTATAAATTATACAAAACTACTTTGTCTCAGTAATAGTCAAAGAGAGAACAATCAGGTTAGTTTTCACAAAATGCAATCTGTACATCCCTAAGAAACAAGTTTACAATACAAGCAAAGTGCTCCATGCTTATCACTATGGTAAAACAACACAAAGCACTCCAACTTCTTATCTTACCCAGTTTCTATTAAAAAAAAAAAAAGTCACTCCTTAAATAATTATTATTTTACAAAGCAAAGTGATAACACAGGTTCATGCCACCTTGCAAGTTAGTTCTTCCAACAGGTAATGTTTCATTTTTTTAAAAAACAGTTAGGGAAGAAAATACTTAGGTTTTCAGTTTTTCCACTTGGAAAAACTCCAACAAAGCCAACCCACTGTTTGTGGGAAATGTTACTTGGCTTCAAGAAAAAGTGGACCATGAGATGACCCCAAGAAGACGGAATCTTCTACAGAGCTGACGGCGTGCACCTGGTGAATAATACTGCGTTCGTCGTCTGCTAACAGCATGGCACCCCACTCAGCTACCCGGGCTCTTAACCTTTTATACACATGCACACAGTTTGCAGTTCACAGCACAGCTCACAAAAGAAGGGGACTGAAAGTAATATCTCTCAATTAAACATCCCACACATAAACTGAGTTGCCAACCTACATGATACATCTCATGCTTTCTATATTTAAAATAAAGTTATTCTATAGAAAACTGCCAAACTTAAAAAAATCTATCTATATATACTCCTTTAAAACACTCACATACCAGGCAGGAAACCTAAGGCTGTTATATACGTTCTCTATGTATCCCCCAGAGGCTGGTCTTGGTATATCTGAAACACTAAGAGAAGCCCTTGAAACCAATACTATAAGCAGTACCTGACAATATGCGGTGACTATACTTACTCAAAATGAGGCTAACAACTTAGTCATGAAGTTTAGAAATGCTTCTAGTTTCTGACTACTAAAAACTACAAACATACATCTGTAAAAAAAAAAAAAAAAAAAAAATTGAGTAAAACATCCCAAACTCAGAGGCTGTCATGGCCCTATGATGAGAGTTTCAAAGTTTACAACTCCAAGTCAGCAGAGATGTACAGAACTTAAAGTGAGAACACAGGCTAAAAGTGCATTAGAGTTTTGCTTCAGATTTGGTCTCTCTGTGATTTTCATGCATCTTCACTAATGGAGAATATTTTTACACTTATTTTTTAATTTAGGGGAAAAGGGGGTTAGGATTAATATTAGCTATAATGACATTAAAATCAGTCAAAATGATTTCTCATCAATATTCTTCACGTATGGAATCTGTTAACACAGCTTAGTTCCCTTTGTTGAATTTTGAGAAAGTATTACCATTCATGAAATAATATATTCTAACTGACTTTATTGCTTAGTTTTCTTTTGCATTTCAAGACAGTAATTATTACTTTCCCTAAGCTATAGTATAGTCTTCAATAGGCAAAACAGTGGTTCATATTTATAGATGAAAAACAATACAGATACATGTTCAATATACAGCTAGTTTAAAACTCAAGGCAACCACTGACTCATAAAATATATTTCAATGACTCCATCGATGTTATAATAGTTGTTTAACATACTTTTAGACATGGAAAACTACTTTTAGACAGAAAGCTACTTAGAGAATTATTTTATGCCTTTACCATATGCATTTAAAAGCTACATCACCAGCCTCTATTTACAAAAGAGAATGCATTTATAACAGATGGCACATTTGCATTGCCTGCCTAACTGACAACACCTGAATGGAGAACAGTGCAATCTTAATTGTAAGTATTAAGAACTGAGCCATGTTTGTCATTTCAGATCTCAAGCAGAAGCAGAGTAAAAGCTTCATAAGGCTGCTTCCTAGTTCATGCCTACAAACTCAAGCAAAAGGAATGCTTCCACAATTCAAAAGTTTAATTCTTTCCAAATGACTCACATAAAACATCTCAGAATAAATTATAATATCTTACTGCTTACTTTTTCTTAAGTTTTTTTTGACTATTAAAAAAGTAATACAGGGAGTTCCCTGGTGGCGCAGAGGTTAAAATCCTGCTTGCCAATGCAGGGGACACAGGTTCGAGCCCTGGTCTGGGAAGATCCCACATGCCACGGAGCAACTAAGCCCAGGAGCCACAACTACTGAGCCCGAGTGCCACAACTATTGAAGCCCACGTGCCTAGAGCCTGTGCTCTGCAACAAAGAGAAGCCACTGCAATGAGAAGCCTGTCCACTGCAAGAAAGAGTAGCCCCTGCTTGCCGCAACCAGAGATGGCCTGCGTGCAGCAATGAAGACCCAACGCAGCCAAAAATAAATGAATAAATGAATAAATAAATAAATTTATTTAAAAAAAGTAGTACAAGCACACTGTATGACGAAAATAAAAGTAGGAAGGAACAAAATCACCTAGAATCACCTGAGGCCACTAATTAAAATTTGGGGTATTTCCTTTTAAACTTTTTCTATGTATTTCTAACATAGCTACAAACACAATGTGTATAATTTATATAATTTTATATCTTTTAAAAATATTATATAGGGACTTTTACATAAATTACAGAGACATCATTTTAAATAGCTGCTTTATATTCCTATTGGTGGCTCTCACCATTTACAGGTGACTGTAACTAAAGTGATGAATACCTTTCTACATTAAGATTTTTCGCTACATTTAAAATAGCTTCCTTAAGATAGACTACCCCAAAATGAACATTACAGGGTCAAAAATGTGTGTGTGTGTGTGTGTATATAAAAAGGTTCTTTTTTTCCAATCTACTGATATATCAGAATCACACATTTCCCTACTCTACGCGGAATAAAATAATTTAGGTTCAGCAGTATCTCTTTTTAGAACATAAGAAATAACAACTAAATGCTAAAATATAACCTTAAATAATCGTGTGAAGCTTGTCACAGCTTTCGAGTCCTTAGGTAGGAAATTCCTGTGGAATGGATGCTGGCTTTCTGTCTTAGAAGTGCTGAGGGCCCAGATGTCGATTAGATGACAAGCGCTTTTTGACACAAGTGTGGGAGCAAACCAACAGGTTTGGACCTGGGTATTACTAAGGCTGCTACTCAACAAGGCAGAGAGAAGATAATGTTTCAAAATTTAGGCAATAGAGGCAAATTAAAAACTGTTTGTGTGAAGGTCACAGAGGCATATAACAACGGACCAAAATTCCTATGTACCTTTGCACGGAATGCCTTAAAGAAGGCATACAAGATGCTTTGATTAACTCTACAATTTATGGTAAATATAAGAACATGAACTAAAATCTTTATTGGTTCAGTGTATTTAACCAATAATAAAGGGAATGTTATCCTCTCCCTGCTTTATGTTTCTACCACCTGGTGAAGTATTTTTTAATATTTACCTCTAATAATAATGCCATTACTGCTAATAATAATTTTAACAATGACAATTCTCCAAATTGAACTAGTAGGCATGAAACATTTTAATAAGCTATTTCTCGAACTAGGTTAAGAAATAAAAACATAGTGTCCAGCAAAGAAGAACTATAACACAAATATACGAAAGCTGTTAACTGAGCATGCCTAAACAGTAACATACTTAGGAAAAGGACATAGGTGTGCATCAATGTCAAGAAATGCTTCGCCAAGCATTAGAAGAATAAAAATTCATGGATGATTGTAGATACATGGGAAACACATAATGTCTACATGTTAACTACCGATACTTAAAGGTCAGAATAGACAAACTCCATCCTGTTGTGTCCTTTAATATACTAACCAAACGGCAAAAAATTTTTAATTTATAAGCAGCAGCAGCTTACTTGAAGAGAATCTATAACACAAGCTCTCATATAATTTTAAACGTATGACTATGTGTATGTATCCAAATTCAAAGAAAAGCCTTGTAAGGACCTTGCATATGAACACAGAAGTTTCATATGAAATTAAAACACAGGATGCACTTCCTTAAAATATAATATTTTACCGTAACATAATATCCTAAGAACTCTTACATTCCCAACAGAATCTCTATAGCATTAAGATTTCTAGGAAACTATCCTCTTCATAAAGCAATCCTGTGAAAAGACAGTTCATTTTAGCGTGACAACAGTAAAGTCCTTTCTTCAAAAACAGGGCTCCTATATTAAGTAACATGATTTCAAACAACGTGAAGGAGGAACTTAGGTGATTATTAAAGAAATATGGGCAAATGAAGTGAGTCATTAAAGAACAGATTAATATAAATGTCACATATATCTGATTTTTAAAAATACATTAATAAACAGGATAAAAAATACAATGGGTATGACGACTGTCCATCATACCTTTGCGTTTCGGTAAATACTCAGTGTGAACTACAGATTTTGTTACTGAAGTAAGATGCTGTTACCAAACTTAAGAATTAACATGAACAAATAACCTATACGGCTAATGCAAGTACTAAAATGTGGTGAAAGAAATACTAAAACCAAGATATGCATCAAAGAAAACCACACCAAAATAATAAATTGTAAAATAAACGATTTGATTAAATTACAGGTTAGGAAAAATGGGAGGATTATACACTGAAACACAGCTGGGAAACGGATCAAGAGGAGTTAAAAAATGACTAAGTGGCACAGGCAAACAAATGAAAATGAACATCTAAAGGAAGGGACAAATTAAAGTGCACACACACTACAGTATAGTGACATCCTCATGCAAAGCAGGAGTGTTCTAAAGTCAGAATAATAAATATTTAATAAACTAAAATCCTGGGTAGTTCAAACCAACAATCAAGCCCACTCCTACATAATCACTTTAACACCTTCAGATTTAAGAGGTATTTATAATTAAAATATAATCAAAAGGTATTTTTCTCCAATAACATGATTTTCACTATTTGAAATGAAAGCATTGCCAGAGACTAAAATCATCTGGCCACAGGTTAATCATCTTCCAAATGTATTTAAATTCAAATAATTCCAGCTATTCATAAATTATTCCAAAGAAAAACATAAACCTATCCAGATCTAAAGGCTGAGACCATAATTACCAAAGAACAAAGTCACATGTCAGATAGGTAGTTAAACACTTCTCTCACATGTTGAATACACATTCAATTAAACTGGAAAGAAAAAAATTTTTATTACTACTTTCTACTTAAAATACATAGTGTCAGTAAATAAGCTAAAAAAATAAAGACAATCTTTTCTGGTCAAAGACAGATGGGGAAAAGTGGACAATTTCAGAAATGTTGGAACTGTTGAAACTGCGTTAAGTATAAATTAATTAATTTGGCATAGATCTTCTCATGATCAGGTTATAGCACTTCCTTTGCTAGCATAAGGCACTAAGGTCACTGAAAATATAACCAAAAGTTAAAAAAAAAAATTTAACATAATATTTAGAAAGGTATTTAAATATAGGTCTGTATCTTCTTCATCTTGATATTTTGCCCCAGCTCACAGCAGGATCCTATCTAAAGCAGGTACTTAAGTATTTGGATGAATAAATCAAAGTGGTAGGAGGATGACATAAAGGGAGAACGTGGCCCCAAACATGTATTATCTCTGGAAGTAGTTTCTATTTTGGTGATCAAAATTTTTACAAGCACACTAAAACAATGTACTAATTTGAGACCAACATGTATGTACCAATATTTGTCTATTAATTTCTTTGCAGACATTTAACAAAACTTTTTGGTTAAATAAAAAATTTTAAACTGCTCATTTATACTTCTAAATCAAACGCTAGGCACAGCAGATTTCTAAAACGAAAGACTTAAGACTTACTGTTGAGTGAGAATCGTCCCTATTGAATTACAGTGAAAAATTCTTACGTGACTTTTACTCAATTAGTGAATCCTTTTTCTGTTTATGTAACATTAAGATATACCTAGCACAGCAAACCAGTGGTGACCAACCACCAAAAGGTTGCCAAAACCCAAGACATAGTAGGGAAAGTGGTTCCATTCTCACCCCACCAACCCCATTACTTTTTTCAAGTTATTAAAGAGAGAGGAGTAAAACTGTATGTGGAGGTGTTTGTAAGAGACATTTTCATTCCTCAGGTGTACCTTTTTCTGGCCTGCATTTTTCACAACTTTAGGCTATGTCTTAAGACTGAAGTTGCAAACTTCAGGTCACACAGGCATATAATATGCCTGTAAACATGCTTTCTTTGTTCTGATTAGTACTTCAGATTTTTAAAATTTAATTGCCTTTATTTAAATATCAGGAAATTTTACCTAAAAATCCTGACTTGTAGTGTCTCAGAGAATCACAAGTCCTGGCAACACCACGCTTGGACAATAAGCAACAGCCAGAGCTGAGTGGTGGCCGCCTCCTGCAGGCAGGACCTGTCGTAGCTCCCACCTCTCTTATTTCTTCTCCTCGGCCACCTTCATTCATTAACATTATCCATCCAGACCCTGTAGGTACTTAAGTTTTTGGCCTCCATCCTCACCTACCTCATCTATAATCCTTTTGTGAATTAGAAGAAACTTCAATATAGAGCTCCTAAATTTCCACTGGACTTCTATAAAATAATTTATTGAAATACTACCAGGGAAGAGGAAGGAGTTCTTTGAAAAGTATGCTGGTTTCCCTCCTCATCTTTTTCATTCTTTCCCTTCTTGATTACCAGACATCAGTGATGTATGCTGACATTACCATTAAATTATTTCTAGTTTATAATTAGATATGACAAAATGTACTGATTTCTCTTCGAGGATCACTGTACAGAGTAATTTATGATGAGCAATCTCCTCCATTAATGCACACCCAACCTATTTCATTGGGAAGCTGACTAAACCAACCTAAAATTAAAATTGTCACTAAAGATGCAGACAACGAATCAATCTGCAATTATTGACGATCAAGAGCTTCTAGAATAAAACTGATGCTTTGCGATCAGCAATTACTAGGAGCCAAGGTGAGTTCACCAAGAATAAGACACCAAATAGATGCCACTTTCTATTTAGATAAAATTAATACATTGGTGGATCAGAGGAATGTGGTAGAAATTATACTGATTTCAAAAGAGCCCTCCAGGAAATCTCTTATAAGACAGTAAGACACAACATGGGCTGGAAAGTAAAATATTTTTAATTGACAGAATAATCTTTCCCCAAGAATTTTGAATCTGTGTCACTGGGAAAAGAGTTCTCTAGTGGAGCACTAAAGGGCTTGTTTGCTTGAGCAATCTCGCTCTCTGATCTCTGGGTATTCAACATTATTTTTTAATCAATAACTTGAAAGATAAAGAAGACACAGCTACCAAATTTGCAAATAACACAATGCCGAGAAATATATATAATGGGACAAATGACAGAAATAATGTTTGAAATGACTGAGCTAGAACAATGGATCAAAAAGCAGAATATGACACTCAATAGAGATATATATGTATCAGCATTTAGATACAAAGAGCCAACTAAAACTGTCAAATACACAGAGAGGAGGGGACACTGCCTTAATAGCACTTTGTATGAAAAAATCTGATTGCAACCCCAAGATTAATATGCATCAACAGTGGGCGGGGGCTGCTAAAAAGTTAATTCATGCAGCAGACAGGTGCTGTCCTAACTGTGGAATATGACCGCCCACCGTTATGGACTAGTCAGATCACACCGGAAGCACCGTTCTCCATTCTCAGTGGCACTTTTTAAGAGGTACTCTGAACAACTAAGGGGCTTTCAGATGAGGAAAACCAGGAATGATGAAGTCACTAAACCATCTAATTTAAGAAAAGGCTGAAAGAAATGGGGATGTTCTACCTGGAGAAGAGAAAATTAGGGGAGACATGATGGCCGTCTTCAAATGTCTGAAGGCTATGTTGAAGAGGGAGTAGAATAGTCGTATGTTGTTCTAAAGGGCAGAACTAAAACTAAAGGAGAGAAAGTTATAGGGAAATAATTTTAGTCAAAAAAAAAAAAAAAAGGCAAAAGCAAAAACCCTCTCCAATGAGGAAAGCCATCAGCAGATAAACAGTACTCTCTCAGGAAGGCTCGCAGGAAGGCAATCTAATGGGAGGTTAGGCCAGATGAATTCTAGAATCTCTTCCAACTCTACCATTTCCAACACCGGAGCTCCTGAATGCTGTTTGGTTTGAACTAGCCTTGCACTTTCTCAGACAGTTGTCATGAGCAAATCTGTCTGTGTTACTCTTTCTAAGATGCCATTCAAAAGACAGAGGCAGAACTTCACCACCAAATGAGCGTGGTGATCCCTTCAAAGCAATCACCTATGATGGCTGCATTCTTATTCCAGAGCTACTAGTGCTCAAAACATCACTGAAACTCTTCTAGAATGTCTTCAGAGTCAGTTTCTGACTCACATAAGATATAGCCTCACTGTTTAATAGCCATGTCTACACTGCTGGTGGACACAAACTATCCTACTCATTTGGTACAGTCGGAGCCTAGCCCTCAGTAAGAGTCCAACAGTAACCCAAATAAGATCCATTTCTAACCAAAATCTGTTTAGCTTGATCATCTGTCTTAATCAAGCCCTGCTCCCAACGACATTTGAATGATTTCAAAAATGTAATTCATTCATAGACACATAAAAATTTGACATTAGATACAAATTAATATTACATAGGCTCTTAAATGTTCACAAAATGTAAAATTGATTTGAACAAAGAAAGGTAGCATGACCAGAATAAGAACATAACCTTCCAAGTTTATTGCTCTGAGGGAAGGTATACAACCTATTTTTTTGTTGTTGTTTCTCTTTCTTTTTTAAAAGCATATTACTTTCTAGGCATACTTTATGTTTCGGGTTCAATTGTAAAGACCTCAAAAACTAGTACTATAGATCTTTTTCTTTTCCATATTCCTTTGAATCCTTAAAGTTGGTTATTATCTTCATTTCAAAAAAACATTCCAGGTACTTAAAAGTAAAAGTAAATTATAACTATAAATAATTTCAATAGAGAAGTTTTTCAAACCCAAGATACCGCTCATATAAGTATGGTTTTAATAAGGTGTACTATTTGAATGCAAGCTGAGTACAGTATAACATTTGGAATCAATGTGTCTTTTCCTTACTAAAGCCCTAATCTATTTCTACAACTCTCAGCCAAAAGATTTTTAATCTCCCTACATATATTATCCTCTAATATAAAAAATACTTTAACTTCCTTAATAAAAAAAGATATAATCTTACTTTATAGTCCCCTAAATATATCTATTAATTTTTAAACATTAAGGATGATTCCAGAACTAAACATTGTCACCACAGTGAGAATTTTAGTGGAAGTTAGTTGGGCATCAGTCAGCTTGTTGTCTTTGTAGTATTTGTATAATAAATAGTTAACCACTTTTTTCTTTTGTATTTTAACAGAATGCCTGGTACCCAGTAAAGAAAGTTAAGAACCTGTTAAGAACTGCAGTGAAGATTTTGTTCTTTACAGATTGCAGCAAGTCTGAGTTGAGGAAGTTCTGACAGATGCAAAATGTACACCTGTTGCAGGTGCACATACAGCGTAACCGGGCATGGCTGCGAAAACACACAGAAGGACAGGAGTTGAGTTCTTACTTACAAATATGGCACAAGTCAGAGTGTGCCAACGTAAAAAAAAAAGATTTAGGCATAAGCAACACTAAGGAAAAGGACAGTGTGGGGCATGCTAAAGTTGTGCAGAATTCCACATTTACCAAAAATATAATAAACATCAATAGCTCCCTCCTCCCTCCCTATAGAAAATCTAAGGAAAATTAGCTAACACTTTTGCTTTTTTGGAGGGGGGACAGAATTATTAGTACAAGGGTTTTAGTGGAATAAATATGCACAGCAATAGATGGCACCCTCATCTAAATTAATAAAAGAAAAACTGAGTAAGCCACAGCACCCACCAAAAGGTCAGAGTTCGCTAGCATTTAAATAACCATCCCCTCCTCCTCCCTCAGTATATACACATGCCTGAAAACCAGGAAGGAGAAGAGTGACAAATACACAAAAGAGTCAAAAGACGAGTATGTTCAACCCTGAGGAGATATGAACAACATCGTCTTTAATTCATCAAGCACCATGGCTCCCAAAGGAAATCAAAGTGCTTCATAAATTTCTACTTGAACCCAAAATACAGGGTTAATTTCATCTGCTACCAAAACACACCAGCTAAGTATGATAATATGAAACTCTGGGTGAGGGTGTAAAAATCAACAATGGATCCAATTGATATTAGATATGAAATTTAGGGAGGCTTTCTGACTCCTTTCTGGTTGAGTGAGTTGCACTAGTTGGTACAGGCACGTGGGGCAGCCCATTTCACCTCCACTCTAACAACCAAAGTAGGGGGTCTCCAATGACTGCTCAGTGGTCAGAGCCACTCAGACATACAAGGCCATCACACCACCCCTGGAGAGGTACTGGCGCAGAACCCACTCAGAAGAGCGCCACCTGAAGAATCAATTACATCACTTCCTGTAACACCTGAACATTTTTTTAGAGGCTTCTCAGTCAATGGACTGGCCCCATCTGACTTGGCTTAGCTTGTGAGATCTGATGAGACCACAGCACACGGTGGCATGGTTGTGGAGATTAGCAGCATCCCAATAATGCCTAATTCCCAACATGAAGAAAAACAAGAATTAATTTTTTAAAAGACTCTTACAGGCTCAAGACATTCCATTTTAAAATCTGACTTATGATGAACGTATCACTGCTACTAAGTCACTGCCAGCTGTCATACTGGAATCCATCTGTTATTTTATAAGTTGAATCTGACTCTTCAACATATACAGGCTCCACCCCCCAAAAAGGAGGGATGCAAAGTGTGCTTAGCAACAGGGAGATGCTTCATGAGAAGTAGTTTCCGATTAGCCGTATAAACAAGTGTCCATGTATGTACATTTATCATATACACACACACACACACACACACACACATATTGCAGTAAAATTTTAAAGATGCAGATCTAAAAACATAGTTGCAGTTATTTACAAGATTAAGACAGTGCATTTACATAGTAAAAAAAAAAAAAAGACACCATAGTATACAGTTAGGCAGTAAGCCTAACCAAGCAGTGCGTTTCTGGATAATTACTGAATGTGAATTATGGAGAAAAAGATTTGGTCATCTATAAGAAAATGTCAACAAAATGCCATAGAAGCCATAAAGAAAAAGTAACTTACAAAGCAGTTTTTAGAAAGACCCAGATTTTTCTCAAATTCTCTATTCTATCAGTGTTGCCCATGTCTCGGGAGAGTCTGTCTCTGTAATGATCCTCTCTGTAGATAACATACACGAAAGTTTTAAAGCAAAGGTAAACATAAAAAATAAGGTTTTGCTTATCTAACAGTAATAGGAAGGAATGACTTCTCTTCCAATACAAATAGAATTTCAAAGGTTTGCTGCATTTTTTTTAAAGTACTAGTTAATGGAACAGCAATAAAATTAACTCTGATTTGAAAAATCCGTGCAAATTAACAACCTTTTGAAAAACCTTGGCTTGTAGCAATTTTTGAGTATTACTCTATGTTATACTGTACTTTTCATAAGAAGAAAAATAATTTAGAGAATAACATAATAATAAATAGAATAAACTGTAAAGTCCTGAGAAACGCACTGCCTGAAAAACTATCTTGTCACAAAACAGAATTTATACAAACACCGTACTTGAGGAGAATGCCATTAAGAAGCATGCAATTTTAAGGCAGTTAGTAAACTACGAAGATGACCACAGTTATGTGCTTGTGCATATGCATGTACAGATATACAATAAATGTACATAAAATTTGTGGCTCATAACACAACGTAAAACATTTATATAGAAGGAATTCCAATTACAATTACTTTTTATAGCACTAAAAAAAGACATTATATCCTGAACTCAAACATACCCATAATTTAAACATAAATTCATAAAAGATTTTAGAATCCTTCACATACTCAAGGTCAATTAATCAGCAGAAAAAATATAAAAGTTAACTTTTTGTTCATATGGAAATGCCTTATTAGCATGATGTCAATTCCATTTTATTGAGTTTATTTATTCCATATATTTATTAAATAAATTCCATTTTATTGGGCTGAGTTTTATTGTACTATCCTATTAAGATAGTTACAGCCTGCTCAAATATAGTCAAATATTATCAGAAGCACCATTGATATAATTTTCTTCTGGTACCCAAACCAAACCTGCTTTTACTCAAACTTGTCCCTTCTCATTACAAAGTCTCTTTCTGTTGCTGAACAACTTCTATGTGACAGAGATTCCACCCTCATGGCTAATAAAGGCGTGCAATGTTACCACGAACCATGCAACACGAAAATCATGGCAGAGCAAGTACTTACGGGTACATGGCCATTGTTGTCAATTTAACAAAGATATCTTTACTGGGTGCATCAGCAGTATTGCAAGTGAAGGCTTGTGGTGGAGGCATTTTGTGTTTCCTGCAGAAATCAGTAGGTGAAATGCTATATTCTTGTTTGACTTCATGCAGGTCTGACTTTGCAGCTACGATTAAGCAAGGTATTCTGCTGTCCATAAAGTGTTGCTACAGAATAAAAAGTGAAATCAAAATCTGATGACAAGTTCAAAAATTACTAAATTTAACTAAATGGGCACTAAAATTTTTCTCTACATAGGCAAAGAAAGCATCAACAGTTTCAGGGAGAAAGTAAACTAAGAGGCAAAGACTGGCAGTTGTCTAGGTCAGTAGCATAATAAGACCGGGGCCACTTTTCTAATGCTGGTAACAATATAAACCTATAACAATTCTTCAAATTCACTACAATTTGAAAAAAAAAAATTTTTTTTCAAAAAGAAACAATACTTTGAAATAAAAAGAAATCTACCTAAATTCTCTCTCCTAAAGCATACTATTTTCATTTTTTGATATTACCTCTAGTCCTTAAGCACATGCATATATATATATGTTTACATAGTTGTAGTCATGCTGGACATAACCATTTAAAAATATAATACTGAATTTTCCATGTTTTCAGAATTCAAAACCATTACTTTTAATGGCTACATCAATTTCATAGGATCATTTTATCTCAATTTGGTAAACTATCCTCCTATTGTTAGACATTTGGATTATTTCCAGGTTTTTGTTATTAAAAACAATGCTAGAGTAAATTTCTTCGTACATACAGTTTTTTACTCTTATTGAATCTTGTTGATAATCTCAAAGTAACTGATAACTTATCAAGCCTCTGGTTTATCCCCTTGCTCTATTATTATTCTTGGTATAACGGGCAACATATAATCCATGTGCATTCCTAAGACCTTCCATTAATGCAGAGGTTCTTAACCAGGAATGCACATCAGAGTCACATGTGGAAAAAAGTACTTTTAAAAATACAGATGTCTGCGACTCTACCACCTCAGAATGAAACCAGAACCTTTAGGGATAGGACACAAATGTATGTATTTTTGAAAAGCTCCACAAATAATTTTCTTATTTCCCTGGTTAGAAAACACCACATTACAATTCCATTAAACTCCTTATAAAGTTAAACTTGGTTTTAGACCAAAAGAGCAACAAACCTTAAAAATCCTGGCACAGTATTCAAAGGATTTAGGGTTACTGACATCATATACCAGGCACACAACATCACAAAGGATCTCAGCCTCAGTCAGAAATTCCGATTCTGAGATATCATGCAACTTGTAAAAAGAAAAAGAAACATAAGTATCATACCACTGATGTAAAATTAAAGTCATGATGTTTTATTATTTGCTTAACTTGACTTCCTAATTTAAAAATACTAGTTAAGCATAAATTTTCAGACTATTTTTGGAAGTAAGACATATAGATAAACAAGTAGCTTCTGATTTTTGAAGATGACAAACGGTGATTAAGGTCCTACAGAAACTAACATTTAGTGAGTGACTAAAGTGTGCTAGGCAGGCCCTTTACATGCGTTCTCTACATACTATAGATAAGAAAACAGGCTAAAGAGATTAGGTCAACTGCCAAAGATAGCACAACTAACTAGTCATCAGACCAAAAATTGAACTCAGATATGATTCCCAAGTCTTTTTTCTTTCTACCACACCACCTTTCCTCCCCACCAATCAAAAACAAAAAGCAAAGGACGGTACATTAAGGTTATTTGGTTCTACTTCACTACCTACTCTTTTTCAATGTTTATTATAAAATATCTAAACATCCCATCTGTGATAGGATAATGATCCAACAAGCATAAAATTCAGTATTGAGCTATATAAGATAGTGCTTCTTTGTTGAGGAGAAGAAAGGGGAAGTGTAAAGTCAGAGGTGACTCAATATATTCCAAATAAAACACTATTAGAGCATGGATATTCAGAGACATGAAAGACATCAATTTGCAATCAATGGTTTTAACAATAAAACTGGAAAGTTAACGATCAGCAAGATTTACTGAGTACCCAATATAAAGAATTATACTTAGGGGAAGAATGAGAGATAAACAGGTTTAACAAGAAACTGACAAAGAACTTTTATCATAAAGAAAAAAAAAAGGGAATGAACTTTCTTTAGTACTTATTATTTGTCGGGAGCTTCTCATATTAGTTAACTTAATAAGAAACTCAGGCTCAGAGAGAATAAGCAATTTGCCTGAGGTCACACAGCTGATCAGTGGTGGACCAGCATTCAAACCAAAATCAGACTGGATCCAAAAAGAACATAAAACCTCTTTCTACTATTTCATATTATCTTTTCAGTCATACCATTCTTTCAATCATTTTTTAGGCTACCACACTTGTTAACTACACTCCTCCCTGCTAAATAGATACAACCTGATTCAGATTACAGATTAAACTACCCCACACCTGCACAAAGGTCTTCAAACTAATTTCTAGTCAATAGAGGACATAATTTTTAAAAATAAAAGTGGAAGAAAGAGCAAAGAGGATTTAATTTTTTTTTTTTTTTTTAACTTTCTTACAGTGGTATAACATACAATTAAGCACACAGATAGATGAATTTTTACTTATATCTACACCCATGTAATCACCACATGGATCAAGGGGATTAAAATTAATTCTAATGAATAAACCAGGTAAAAAAATAAATCACAAAAAAACCATTAAATTAAATCCAATTATGTTTTCAAAGAGTCATTTAAAATGTACCCAATAATTAATAATCTTTATATACCAGAAAACTTCTTACCAACAAGTATTTCTCTTGTCCATATACATAAACAGTGTTAATTGCATAGTATGATTTATGGTCATCACGAATCTTCTTCTGCCTCTGAAAACAACCAAAAACATCTCAGTATTTATAGTAAGAAATTACAGGAACTAGTTTTCATCAACACATGCGCTCTGCATGTATGTGTGGGTGTGTTACCAAAAAAAGGATATTCTTCTCTACACTATGTATTATTTATCAATACAAATGGGATATTGATTTTGTTTCTTAGTTCTTAAGGTCTAAAATAAAAGATGCATTTGTTCTGCATAAAGGGAAAGCAGTAGCTGAAAAGGAAGTAAACTATAGCACTGAAAGTTTATTCCAGAGCCACCTGCTGGCAATTCTCATTACACTATAATTTGGCCTGCTATTTCATCTAGAAATATGTCAATCTCCTTACTCAAGGCAGTAGTCAGAATTAGGTATCAGTATTCGGTTTAAAATAATCACTGTACATTTACTTCATGCCAAGCACTGTGTTTGATGCTTTCATATGTGTATTTATTTAATCTCCATCAAAAAGCTGGTTAAAAAAAAAAAGACAAATGATAGCTAACATCAATGAAGCAAAGATAAAGCTAGTTCAATGAGATTATTGTTACACTTTAGTTGTACCTTACTATTATACATAGGTCACTCAGTTCTACTAATCATCTAAAAAGGTAAATGGTTATGAAAAAATTATGTAAACTCGTGACTATAAAAATCTGTTGAGTAAAGTTCTATTTCTTGAGAACTCTCACCATTAAGTTTCTTCCAAGAAGAGCCTGAAGAACTCCACTTTTCCCACAGTTTTTCATCCCAATTACATTACATCTGAACACATTTCTTTGAGTCTGTTTTTTCTGAAGGTCTATCTTTTTATCTCTTGTTACTAAAAAGAAAAAAAAAAGCTAATTATGTACCGCTTAGACTCACTGAGCCTTCATTTCACATTCTGCAAAATAGGGTATTGCTATTTATCATTTTTACAATCAATAAACATACTGTACAGTAGTCAAGCTGTATGTGAAATAAAGTACAAAATATAATACAGAAGGGCCCCACTTAGTGAAAAAGATGCATTTCTGAAAGTCGGCTGTAAAGTAAACTTCTAGTAACCAAATGATATTTATTTCATCATAAAATAAGTAGTACGTTTACATAACAAAATGGTATCTCAAAAAATGAATGAAAATTACAATGAATATAGCCAATACTATATCCCATCTTTTTTTCTGTTATAAATTATTGTCATAACAAATTATAAACTAAAAGATGCTATCTCAAAACTGCACTCTCTTGGATCTATAAATGGAAAGAGTATGCACGCTAGGGTTAACTGGCCTTTGCAAGGTAAATCTGTAAAAGAGGCAGCCCTGAAAACGATGTTGTATCAGCAGAGCAATGAGGTATCTCTTCTTGAGGTAAAGAGACCTCCTTAAACTATACCCAAAGATTCAACTACAAGAAAGCTCACCAAGAGGCACTATTTATAGCAAAAAAACCTGAAAGTGATAAAAAACAGATAATAATTATGGGGTAGTTAAGTTATAGAATATCCATATGATGATATATTATCTAATATTAAAGATATATAAAAGTATACTTATTGATAATAGAAATATGGCCACAATATTTTGTTGAGTGAAAGAACCTCATGCTGGCTAATTAGTTCCTTAGTCTTTGGTGCTGCATTAAATACTGTCTAACTGGTTAAGTACTTTGAAGGGTACTTGCTGTCAATTTCACAAAGGCTGTCTTCTTGTAATGGGGCTTCCTGTAAGATATGGCATTTTTCCCCACAAATTAGGATATAAGAACTTCTTGAAACGATCAGTTCCCTAATTTGTTATTTCATATTATATCTATGAGTTTTCTTTAAGTGGAGCACATTGCCTGGCAAGAATGCCTGGTTAACATTACAAGATCTGTGAAAGATTTTTTAATGTGGAAAAAGGTTCTAAAACTGAGAGATGTACAATCAGTTGAATATCAGGATCATGTGTTAGTAGGCATTGTTTTTAATGTTTAAAGAAAATTAAAACACAAGATAGACTGGTAAATACTTTTCATGCCCATAGCCCTCCCTGATTTTCATCAATGAAGTACCCTCAGGGGGAGACTACAGGTAAAACCTCTACTCTTTCCTTTTTGATAAACAATCAAAAAGCAACTTACCTCAAAAGTGATTACCAAATCAAGGGTAAACAAATAGAGTATAGACATGGAAGACTAATGAAGATGCATTTATTTTCACTCTTTTTACATATGAAACTGGAATCTTAAAAAAATTTTTTTTCTAATTAAATAGCATTCAGATACTTACCTGTGATGGCTGAAGCTTGAGACTCTTGCTCAGTCAATATTGAATAGCCTAGATAACCCAAATACTCCAGGCACCGCTGCACATCTAAATAGGTCGTGAGCCTAGGAAAGGGAAGAGTTTAAAGTGTGAAAAGTTCCTAAATGAATATTTATTAAAAAAAAAAAATTTACAACAGCTCAAATAATTTTACCACCAGACCCAGATAATTTTTGTCAGACTGCTTTAATTTCCCATGTGCCCAACCATGGCTTTTCCTACAGTGACATTCTTAGGGCAGAGATGAAAGGGACAAGAATGCAAGATGGGGGGTAGAGGGGACTCCTGTATCTATTCCACCTGCCCAGAGAGAGCAAGGCCACACAGATGAGCAGTGAGCAGCTGGTAAGATCTAGAGCAGGGATATTTTATATTATTTGCTTCCCAAGTTACATATTGTACTGCAAATACTAGCTAGTTAAGGACTTAATGATAATTAAATCTGAAAAGGTTTGCAAAAGGTGCAAAAAATAACTGAAAGGCTGAAAGGCACTTGAAAATAGTTAGTCTTTCGTATGATTTGAAAAAAGAACAGACCCTGGTGTTGGGAAAGTTATTCTCGCCAAGGCTAAAGTACTTATGTCATTATGCACAACCCGAGAATTTTCTTAGCACCCTAGACAACAGGTCAACAAGACTGTAGACACCCTCACTAAGTCTAAGAGTTCACTGAAAACAAACAACAACAAAAAAACCCTCAAAGTAAGAATTCAGTGTCAAGTAAAATATGCTCTCCCCATATTCTGAAAATACAAGATTTGTACAATGACAATGATGTTTCCAATTCCCTTAATCAAAAGTATTAAAACACACTGTAAATCAACTATACTCCAATAAAAAATTTTTTAAGCATTAAAATTTACTTCCTTTTTTTTTTTTTTTTTAATAAATTTATTTATTTATTTATTTTTGGCTGTGTTGGGTCTCCATTTCTGTGCGAGGGCTTTCTCCGGTTCTGGCGAGCGGGGGCCACTCCTCATCGCGGTGCGCGGGCCTCTCACGGCCGCGGCCTCTCCCATTGCGGAGCACAGGCTCCAGACGCGCAGGCTCAGTAGTTGTGGCTCACGGGCCCAGTTGCTCCGCGGCATGTGGGACCCTCCCAGACCAGGGCTCGAGCCCGTGTCCCCTGCATTGGCAGGCAGACTCTCAACCACTGCGCCACCAGGGAAGCCCCTACTTCCATTTTTATATGACTTATTACTGTTTCCCTGTACCTCATCCAGAAGCAAACACATCCCTTCCTGATAAATTTATAGAACATCTATAGTTCATCTTAGAGATAGCAGCAGCACTATAAATCCTGCTCACAGGCAGCTATCATTGAAGCATTTCACAAGATCTGACAAATATACAAAATGATGAATGTAATGCACCATAATTTCAAACTAGCTGTAACTCTAGAGGAAAGAAGTGAGCTTTATACTCACGTCCACTGGGAAAGGAATCCCTGGTAGGTTATCCAGCCTTTTTCATTCGTACAAACTGTGTTATTCACATCTGGCCCCCAAGGTATGTAAGGGAAAACTTTAAACAAGTCTTTAAGCTCATCAGGTGACAAAGCACAGTCTCTATCCTGAAGATACACAAGGAAGCATACATAACATTTAGATATCTAAGAGGATAATTCCCAAATGCAAGAGCCCCCTAATCAAGCAAAGCTATGTTTCTAAAAACTAACAAATGAAGAGAAATTTTACATTTTATCAAGAAAACTCCTTACACATATATAAGGAAACCTATGCTAGGGTCTATCAGAAACTAGACTTTTTCATCTTGAGAAAATAATAAAGTAAATAATATGAGAAAGTATCTTTGCTAGTTTAAGAAAGTTTGGGTAATTTTTGGCTATGTGACAGGAATACCCAATAGCTCAGGGAACAGAGTTACATCATTCACAGGAAAATATTTTATCATATATCATGGAAAACTGCAGCTAAATGCTTACCAAATCATGCTTGTCAAAAGTACTTTGGAGAAACAAATATGCGTGATGATTTAATTCAGTAGTGCAATCAGGAGGTATTTTTAGCCTGTTGATGAAAAAAAAAAGTAAAATAAATCATTAACCAAATATTAAAATTTAATTGGAGAAATGAACATGAAATTGCAACAAGTCTTTTTGTAGGATGACAGCATTTACAGAACATGTTTTCTGTAGCCATTTAGACTTCCCCAGGGAAAGTCACTGCAGTGGTATGGCAATTCTCAGAAGAGTCATAATAGTGCTCATTCCAAGGTGACAGTTTTCTTAACTATCTGAAGGGCAGGTTGTATTAAAAAGTTTACAGACCATACTGATTAAACTGTAATGGGTTGTTCTTCCTACAAATCAATTATAAGTCAAAATTATGAGCTTTAAACAATGTCAACATTGTAATGAGTTGAAAATGATGTGAAGAGATGTTATTTCTGCCTGATTTGACCTTTGACACACCCTAAATTCGAGTCAATAAACATTTATCAAATGCACGGAGGTACTGGGGACATAAAAACAAGACAGGCTCCCTACCTCTAAGGAACCACATTCAAGCTGGAGACAGACCACAAGTAGATAACCTCACTATCTCAACAGAACGAGGCAACTGTTGAGTATGGGTAAACTACAGATGCTAGGGGAACCCTTGTAAAAGGGAACACCTTGGCCTGGGGATGGGAAGGTGTCAGCACTGCTGAGAGACACTGTCACCTGTATTGAGACTTGAAGGATAACAGACATGAATTAGGTTGGGGGGAGAGGGAGGAAGAGAGTAAAAATACCACGGGCAAAAGCCTGGAGTGGGAAACAATATCTGATTGGTAGACCAGAAATAGTTTAGTATTTACTTCTAGAATGAAGGCAGGGTGTGAGCCAGAGTGAGCAGATCATGAATGACCTCCTACACCAGGTTAAGAAGCTTAGGATTTATCCTGTCTTGAAGGGAAAGTGACATGGCAAAATCCATGTTGTATATCTACTAATCTAGCAGCAGTGTGAAGGACAGGGGCAGAGATTTTAATAAGAAGACTCAAGGGGTGACTTTGAAGGGGCTATTTAACAGATAATTAAAGGTAGAGCGCAGAAAGAAATTAAAAGAGATCTTAGTGTAAGTCACAAAGCCATAAAAGATGGAGTTTCCTTATTGTCATACTTTAGAAAGCAATAAGCAACCTCCCGTAGAATTTATCTACCCACATAAATGGCACAGAAAAGAAAACTTGATAAAAAAGTCCTGGGACAAATGCATTCATTCAATATATATTTATTGAAAAACCTGGGAAATTACTTGAGCCAAGATTTAATAACTTTGACAAGGGAAGTTTTAACTTAGAACTGATTAATGGACCAGGAATCCAACTAGAAATTTTGCTTCCTTAATGATGGGGAAGGAAAAACAACAACAAAGTTTTTCTGAACCCTTACACGGAGAGCTAGGAGTGCTATGCTAAAATTAAAAAGGAGAACATGAAGATAATGTGCTACTGAAAAAGCGAAGAAAAAAGGCGAAAGGCTCAAAGGCCAGATCTTGGGAAGTCACTTCCCTGAAAAGCCTACTTCCCTTGGGTATGGGAGAGGCATCCTATAGCAAGGCAGTCTCCTATTTCAGGGTGATGCTGGGTTCATCATTAAACATACAGAACTTAAACATATCACTATCTAAAGAAAAATAACCACAAAGAGACTGGTCGTTTAGGAAGAATACTTATTTTATCCTGAGCTGAAAACAGGCTATAAAACTTAGGGAAGAGAAGGACTAAAGAAAAGAAAAATGCTAACCAATATATTTCTGATCCCTTGACTCTAAAAACAAGTTCGTCTAGCATCTTTTATCTCCTTCCTCAATAAAATGAATAAAAAAAGATACTTGTATTCTTCATTAGAAGAAGAGGAAGAGTTTGAGCCATGCTATAAATCAGTGGCTCTCAACTGGGGATGATTTCACTCCTGAGGGGACATTTTTGGCTGTCACGACTGGGGGAAGAGGTGCTACCAGCATCTAAGGAGGTGCTAATAAACATCCTATAACTCGTAGAACAGGCTCTACAATAAAGAATTATCTAGTCCAAAATGTCAGTAGTGCCGAGTTTGAGAAACCCTGCTATAAATGGCTCTATAAATCTATAAATTGTTCCTGAGTAGCTCAGAGCCTACCTACCAACGTGCTAAATAAAACTTTAAAATACTGGCAAGTGAAATCAATTAGAAGCCAAAGGTACATACAAGGGAAATAAATATTCAGGTGTCAAATCCAGATCGTCATCATAACCAAATCGTCGAAGCACAGTCCAAGTAGTTTCATGTCTCCCTCTCTGAATAAAAAGTGTGTGTAAAAAAAGAAAACCTGAAATAAAATAAATTAGTAAATATAGCTGATGTGAAAATGGGTACAGAGTCACATGGGAGAAAAGCATGTAACACATAATGGCAAGAGCTAGACTACTGAACATATGTGTACTAGTCTTGCATATGGAAGGTCAAACCAAAACAAAGTTCACAAGTGTCTCAAAGAGTTGATTTCAGAATCATTTCACAGATACACCCAAGTCAGCAAGAGATGGCGCTACATGAAAGGGCCAAAAACATATCCCAAGGAATATACTGACATTCACATGGTTATATGATAAAAACAAATGAAATCATTTTAATTTTAAGATAAATTTGTTTCTGAAATCTCTTACCCGCAGATGGACCTCTGCACTCCTGAGAGCCAATCAATTTCCCTACCTCTAATTTATACTCACAGTAAAGATAATTATCCCCACCAACACCTGCCTCTTCCAACTCTTAAACATCCAGGTTAGATTTTAGGTATAATAGTAAATACAAACATTTCCCTAAATATAGATAATACTATAAAGACTTCTGCCTTCTGCCAAATTTTGAAAATATTAAATTCAAAAGGG
The DNA here is from genome assembly GCF_965194805.1 of Balaenoptera borealis. Lineage (NCBI taxonomy): Eukaryota > Metazoa > Chordata > Mammalia > Artiodactyla > Balaenopteridae > Balaenoptera > Balaenoptera borealis. Next base: position 43,352,376 of record NC_138879.1, read on the forward strand.
GGAAAAAGCACCATTCACCCACCTTTCAGTGTCAATCCACTATCAGCCACACCATCACTTATATGTTTTCTGACTACATTTTTGACATCTTCCAGAGCTTGAGGAGCTAATGGAGTGTTGAAACAAATTCTCTAGCAAAAAACATAAAAATAAAGTTAAAAACAAATCAGCATTAAAACCACAAATAATACAAATATTAATCCACAAAGCAACAGTAAATCAAAGAGTTGCACCCAAAGGAAACAAATTCTGAATTAGCAGAGCCTCTACTTTGTATTAAGTAAAACATGTCATACTTAGGACATGTTTTCCCTACTCTCCCCATCATGTTCCTAAAACACAGAGCTTTTTGTGTAGCTATGTTATACAAAACCGAGAAAGAAAAATAATTCAGAGTTCAGACTTCAAGTCATCTTTAATACACCCACTGTACATCATGAAATGACACTCTCAGAGTCCCCTCAATTCCTAAGCATAAGAGAGTTTTATCCCCTAGGTAAAAATTAAATAGCCTGATGTGAAAGAGAGTTTTTACATGAAAGAGATGCATGTTTATCAAAATACCATTGTTCAAGCCAATAAATTTTTTCTCTTCTCAGCAAAAAAAGACCAAGATACACAAATATCTGAAATAAAAGAAGGCTACCTGAAAGAAGTTGAGTTCAGCATCATTGAGAGTACCATCATTATCTTGATCAGATATTTTAAATATACGAGTAAGGGCTTTTATACAGGCTGGTTTCATCTATAAATCATTGAGAAAAGAAACAATCGTTTTAATGTAAATAGCTCGGATTTTAAAATATGATTTTCATAAATATGCTGAGAAGAATTCTGAATGTTTTCACTGTCAAATACATAACATCAAATACAACCAACATGAAAAATGAACTAAAGCAAAGCCATTTCCTTTTATACCCAAACCACTTTAAGTAAATGAGGCAATATTTACTTGGACCGATATCTGGAATAGTTAAACTCTCCCTTCGTGACCACACACCCTCTGAAGATGGGCAAAAGAGAAATTCATCTTTAAGGAAGATTCATTCTTCCAGTCATATAAAGAACAAATGCCCTCTCTCATTCCATAAAGAATTTGAGCTGACATAAAACTATAGTAAAGGCTTTTCCCCCCCAACTTCTCTGATTTTTGACCTTCTAGCAGCAAAATGGGACTAAATGTTTTGGTCTGTCACTTGTGTGTGTGTATATATCAAAGCTGGGATATAAAATGTACTGATTCGCAAGCAGGTGACAAAATAGCACTGGTTGATAAGTGTACAAGTCTTTTACTAACTTCCTATTATGAGATAAGAATTACATTTAAAAAAACATTTTTGACTCTACAACTTTTATAAGAAAAGCTGCTGGAAATGTACTTTGACAACTTTTATTTTAGGATTTATAATGGATAGAACAAATATTTGACTATTTAAAAATAAGCCCCACATGCTTCTAAGCTGTATAACTGCTATAGGAAAATCACTGTCAACAATTTTGAGAAAATAAAACTTTCAGGAAGATTTCTGAACACGGTGTGAACATGGAGGGAGATATCTTATGGACATCTGAATAAGAGAAATGAGGTGGAAAGGGGAGGAAATGTGTACTTGTTAGCTTACTAACTTCAGTGATATGGCTCTCCAGAGCAAACAGTAATGATGAGTTTTGATCACACTAACATGTCAAACTCAAGTGCATAAAATAAGTTCTTTTAAAAATAGGAAGGAAGTATAGCTGATTCACTTTGTTACAAAGTGGAAACTAACACACCATTGTAAAGCAAATATACTCTAATAAAGGTGTTAAAAAAAAAAAAAGAGGGCTTCCCTGGTGGCGCAGTGGTTGAGAATCTGCCTGCCAATGCAGGGGACACGGGTTCGAGCCCTGGTCTGGGAAGATCCCACATGCCGCGGAGCAACTAGGCCCGTGAGCCACAACTACTGAGCCTGCACGTCTGGAGCCTGTGCTCCGCAACAAGAGAGGCCACGATGGTGAGAGGCCCGCGCATCGCGATGAAGAGTGGCCCCCGCTTGCCGCAACTGGAGAAAGCCCTCACACAGAAACAAAGACCCAACACAGCCAAAAATAAATAAATAAATAAATAATTAAAAAAAAAAAAAAAAAGATAGCCACCAGAGTCACGATGCAAAAAAAAAAAAAAATGAAGGAACAGTTATCTTCTTTTGGTTTAAATAGGGGCTCTAGGAGAGCAACTTGATATAATGATAAAAAGGTAAAATCTAAGACATAAAGAGATTAGAAAGAACTGAGAAAAAGAAGTCAAACATTTAGGGAGCACTGGTCAGGGCTTTCTTCATAACAGAACGTTAAATGGACTATAACCTATCACATTCATGGATAATTTTTTAAGCAAAAATAAGATATTGCTTCTATAAATGTGATCCTAATATTAGATATTCAAGATTAATAAAGATCACATTATATTTTATTTACTCTTCTTTTAAAAATCTGTTACATAATAATCTAAACGTTTCAAAAAGTAGCAAAGCTAGAATGGTGCAGAAAACAGACTCTAAAACTAACTTTTTATTTGCAAGTGGTTTTTCCTTGTATCATAAAATGCTACATTAAAAAAAGTAATTGAAGAAAAACAGTGATGCATTTTTCATTAAAGCTTGAAATGCATCAGGAGCAAAAGTGCTCTAAGGTACTAGCTCAATACGATATTTAAATATTAACCTCTTAAAATATAACACCAAAAAATGACTACTTTTTAAAAGTATTAAAAATTATACTTTAATAAAACTAAAATATTTTGGCAGTAATAAAATAAACTCATTTTGCATATAAAGTAATCTAAACCCTCACACAGATCTTTTTCATTATTAGGTAAGCAGAGGACTCCACGGGTCATACAGAGTCCGTCATCACTGGAAACATATTTCGAATTCAGGCTTTAATTTAGAATATAATCTTTCTGATGATCCTACCTCAAATCTGTGTTAAAAGCTTATTAATGTTGTCTAAATAAAAGATTCTAAGCTTAGACTCAAGGCTTGTACTTGTATAAATCAAGGCATATAGTCTCTAAAAGTTACAGATTTTGCCTTAGGCAGGTCCACCTAAGAAATGACTAACAGATGGTAGTAGGTGTTTTACAGGGAAGGGAGGATTAGCAGATTAGCAGAACTAATAATAGGCCTAAGAAAAAAGTAGCAATTAGAGAATCGAGAACAAACTAACAGTGGGGATTTAATGTACTGCTAGGCTAAGCTCAGAAGTAAATCTCTACAGTATGAGACTGTTTCCCAAATTTTCTTGATCATAAGATATAGCACCTGGCTGAATCAGAATGGAATCTGTATTTTTAACAAGTACACCTAGTGACTATTAGGAGGTGAATTTGGGAAATACTGAATTAAGAGCAAGTTAGAAATAAACACTCCAATTAAGGAACAGTAAACCAGGATTAAGGAAGAGTAAATCAGGGTCAGATTAAGGGATAACTCAGATTAATATTTATACCAGGGGTCAGCACTTTTTTGGTAAAGAGCTACATAGCAAATACTTTAGGTTTTGGGGGTCAACAGGCAAAATCAAGGATATCATGTTGGTACTTACATAGCAAGAGATAATCAAATTTCCACAAAGTTTTTATTAATGAAATTAAAAATACAGTAGTAACTGAGTATACATTTACTATACAGGTCTACTAATGAGAAGGATGGAATTCCTCGTAGAGGGATAACATTTGGCTTCATTAGGGTTCAAAGTTAATGTTCCCTATCTTGTAATAACTTATAAGGGAATATAATCTGCAAAAAAACCCACAAAAACAAAAAACAAATCACTACGCTATACACCCGAAACTAACACAATATTGTAAATCAACTATACTTAAACTAAAAAAAAAAGTCAGCATTCCCTATCATGAAAATCAATTCCAAGTGTTCAGCTGTTAATGCTGATCTGTAATGAGATTTTACATATTTCATCTTTGAAAATGTCTTTTTACACAGATACACACTGCCAATAGTGACACATATCTGTAAACATATAACTTTAATTGAGCACATTCATCACTTGGAAGGCATTTACAGAATCATATTTGATTTTTTTTTTGCTACTGCCTGTTAACACATCATTACACTGCAGATTGATCAGTTCCAACTGAAGGATGGGTGGAAGCTCCTCAACTGCACGGTCAAATGGATTAGGAAATAAGGAAATTTCTTTTGCACATGCATTTAGGTCCAAAAACACCAATGCTGAAATTAGAGCTCAGAATATATATCTGTTTTGCCATCTGAAAACCCACTTTTTTTCTTTTCTTGTTTTGGCATGATAGGTATATACTGATAATAAAAAAATAAAATGCTGCAGTACAGTGGTACACATGGTACATGAAACGCTGCCGCATTTGAACCGTGTCAGTCCAGTTAGCAGTGCACTGAGCAGCAGTGTGATGACAGTTACCACATATAAGCTCTGTTGCAACTATGCAACTCTGCCTTTGTAACAGGAAAGTACAGACAAACATAAAGGAATGAAGGTGGTTGTGTTGCAATAAAACTTATTTATCAATGGTGAAATCTGAATGTCATATAATTTTCCCATATCTCAAAATATTATTCCTTTTGATTTTCTCCCCAATCATTAAAAAATGTAAAATGTATCTTAGCTCATAGGCTGTATAAAAACAGGTGGCAGGCCAAATTTGGCCTGTGGGTCAGTTCTCCAACCACTCACCGATACTATAAACTTTTCCTGAAAAAAATGTTTTCAGGAAACTTTTTTTCCCCCAGCAAACTTTTATTTCTTAAAAACTCAAAAACAACAACAAAAGAAACAAATAACTCCATTAAGAAATGGGCAAAATACTCAAATAGACCTTTCTCCAAAGAAGATATACAAATGGCCAATAAGCACATGAAAAGATGTCCAACATCATTAGCCATCAAAGAAATGCAGTTCAAACAACAATGAGATACCACTCACATCTACCAGGATAGCTATAAACAAACAAACAGAGGTGGGGGCTGGGGAATAACAAGTGTTGGCAAAGATGTGGAGAAATTGGGACTTTCATATAGTTTAGTGTTTCCTCAGTAAGTAAAACATAAAATTACCAAATGACCTAGCAATTCCACTGCTAAATAGACACTCAAAACAGGGGTTCAAACTTATGTGCGAATGTTCTTAGCAGCTCTATTTAGAACAGCCAAAAAGTGGAAGCAACCCGAATATCCAACAACAGATGAATGGATAAACAGAATGTGGTATATCCATAAAATGAAGTATCATTTGACCATAAAAAGGAATGAAGTACTAATAACGCTACAACATGGATGGATGTAACTTGAAAACGTTACACTAAGTGAAAGAAGTCAGACACAGGGACTTCCCTGGTGGCGCAGTAGTTAAGAATCTGCCTGCCAATGCAGGGGACACGGGTTCAAGCCCTGGTCTGGGAAGATCCCACATGCCACAGAGCAACTAAGCCCATGCACCACAACTACTGAGCCTGTGTGCCACAACTACTGAAGCCCGCATGCCTAGAGCCCGTGCTCCGCAACAAGAGAAGGCACCGCCATGAGAAGCCCATGCACCACAACAAAGAGTAACCCCCATTCGCCACAACTAGAGAAAGCCATGCGCAGCAACAAAAACCCAACGCAGCCAAAAATTAATTAATTAATTTTAAAAAATAAATAGGCACAAGACTCTTAGATAGCCTCATCCACCAGAGGGCAGACAGCAGAAGCAAGAAGGACTACAATTCTGCAGCCTGTGGAACAAAAACCACATTCACAGAAAGACAGACAAAATGAAAAGGCAGAGGACTTTGTACCAGATGAAGGAACAAGATAAAACCCCAGAAAAACAACTAAATGAAGTGGAGATAGGCAACCTTCCGGAAAAAGAATTCAGAATAATGATAGTGAAGATGATCCAAGACCTCGGAAAAAGAATTGGAGGCAAAGATCGAGAAGATGCAAGAAATGTTTAACAAAGACTGGGAAGAATTAAAGAACAAACACTTAGAAGAATTAAAGAATGAACAAACAGAGATGAACAATACAATAACTGAAATGAAAAATACACTAGAAGGAATCAATAGCAGAATAACTGAGGCAGAAGAATGGATAAGTGACCTGGAAGACAGAATGGTGGAATTCACTGCCGTGGAACAGAACAAAGAAAAAAGAATGAAAAGAAATGAAGACAGCCTAAGAGACTTCTGGGACAACATGAAACACAGCAACATCTGCATTATAGGGGTCCCAGAAGGAGAAGAGAGAGAGAAAGGACCCGAGAAAATATTTGAAGAGATTATAGTCAAAAACTTCCCTAACATGGGAAAGGAAATAGCCACCCAAGTCTAGGAAGCGCAGAGAGTCCCATACAGAATAAACCCAAGGAGAAACACGCCGAGACACATAGTAATCAAATTGACAAAAATTAAAGACAAAGAAAAATTATTGAAAGCAACAAGGGAAAAATGACAAATAACATACAAGGGAACTCCCATAAGGTTAACAGCTGATTTCTCAGCAGAAACTCTACAAGCCAGAAGGGAGTGACATGATATATTTAAAGTGATGAAAGGGAAGAACCTACAACCAAGATTACTCTACCCAGCAAGGATCTCGTTCAGATTCGATGGAGAAATCAAAAGCTTTACAGACAAGCAAAAGCTAAGAGAATTCAGCACCACCAAACCAGCTCTGCAACAAATGTTAAAGGAACTTCTCTGGCCAGAAACACAAGAGAAGAAAAGGACCTACAAAAACAAACCCATAACAATTACGAAAATGGTAATAGGAACATACATATTGATAATTACCTTAAACGTGACTGGATTAAATGCTCCAAACAAAATCACAGGCTTGCTGAATGGATACAAAAACAAGACCCATATATATGCTGTCTACAAGAGACCCACTTCAGACCCAGGGACACATACAGACTGAAAGTGAGGGGATGGAAAAAGATATTCCATGCAAATGGAAATCAAAAGAAAGCTGGAGTAGCAAAACTCATATCAGATAAAACAGACTTTAAAATAAAAAATGCTATAAGAGACAAGGAAGGACACTACATAATGATCAACGGATCAATCCAAGAAGAAGATATAACAATTATAAATATATATGCACCCAACATAGGAGCACCTCAATACATAAGGCAACTGCTAACAGCTGTAGAAGAGGAAATCGACACTAACACAATAACAGTGGAGACTTTAAACCTCACTTACACCAATGGACAGATCATCCAGACAGAAAATTAATAAGGAAACACAAGCTTTAAGTGACACAATAGACCAGATAGATTTAATTGATATTTATAGGGCATTCCATCCAAAAACTGCAGATTACACTTTCTTTTCAAGTGCACACGGAACATTCTCCAGGATAGATCACATCTTGGGTCACAAATCAAGCCGTGGTAAATTTAAGAAAATTGAAATCATATCAAGCGTCTTTTCTGACCAGAACGCTATGAGATTAGAAATCAATTGCAGGGAATAGGGCTTCCCTGGTGGCGCAGTGGTTGAGAATCTGCCTGCTAATGCAGGGGACACGGGTTCGAGCCCTGGTCTGGGAAGATCCCACATGCCGCGGAGCAACTAGGCCCGTGAGCCACAACTACTGAGCCTGCGCGTGTGGAGCCTGTGCTCCGCAACAAGAGAGGCCGCGATAGTGAGAGGCCCGCGCACTGCGATGAAGAGTGGCCCCCACTTGCCGCAACTAGAGAAAGCCCTCGCACAGAAACGAAGACCCAACACAGCCAAAAATAAAAATAATAAAATAAATAAATTAAAAAAAAAAAAAGATATCAATTGCAGGGAATAAAACGTAAAAAACACAAACACATGGAGGCTAAACAATACGTTACTAAACAACCAAGAGATCACTGAAGAAATCAAAGAGGAAATCAAAAATTACCTAGAGACAAATGACAATGAAAACATGACGATCCAAAACCTATGGGATGCAGCAAAAGCAGTTCTAAGAGAGAAGTTTATAGCAATACAAGCCTACCTCAAGAAACAAGAAAAATCTCAAATAAACAATCTAAACTTACACCTAAAGGAACTAGAGAAAGAACAAACAAAACCCCAAGTTAATAGAAGGAAAGAAATCATAGAGATCAGAGCAGAAATAAATGAAATACAAACAAAGAAAACAATAGCAAAGATCAATAAAACTAAAAGATGGTTCTTTGAGAAGATAAACAAAATGGTAAACCTTTAGCCAGACTCATCAAGAAAAAGAGGGAGAGGACTCAAATCAATAAAATTAGAAATGAAAAAGGAGAAGTTACAACGGACACCACAGAAATACAAAGCAGCATAAGAGACTACTACAAGCAACTCTATGCCAATAAAATGGACAACCTGGAAGAAATGGACTAATTCTTAGAAAGGTATAACCTTCCAAGACTGAACCAGGAAGAAATAGAAAATATGAACAGACCAATCACAAGTAATGAAATTGAAACTGTGATTAAAAATCTTCCAACAAACAAAAGTCCAGGACCAGGTGGCTTCACAGGTGAATTCTATCAAACATTTAGAGAAGAGCTAACACCCATCCTTCTCAAACTCTTCCAAAAAATTACAGAGGAAGGAACACTCCAAAACTCATTCTATAAGGCCACCATCACCCTGATACCAAAACCAGACAAAGATACTACAAAAAAAGAAAATTACAGACCAATATCACTGATGAATATAGATGCAAAAATCCTCAACAAAATACTAGCAAACAGAATCCAACAACACATTAAAAGGATCATACACCATGATCAAGTGGGATTTATCCCAGGGATGCAAGGATTCTTCAATTTACGCAAATCAATCAATGTGATACACCATATTAACAAATTGAAGAAGAAAAACCATATGATCATCTCAATAGATGCAGAAAAAGCTTTTGACAAAATTCAACACCCATTTATGATAAAAACTCTCCAAAAAGTGGGCACAGAGGGAACCTACCTCAACATAATAAAGGCCATATACGACAAACACACAGCAAACATCATTCTCAATGGTGAAAAACTGAAAGCATTTCCTCTAAGATCAGGAACAAAACGAGGATGTCCACTTTCGCCACTATTATTCAACATAGTTTTGGAAGTCCTAGCCACGGCAATCAGAGAAGAAAAAGAAATACAAGGAATACAAACTGGAAAAGAAGAAGTAAAACTGTCACTGTTTGCAGATAACATAATACTATACATAGAGAATCCTAAAGATGCCACCAGAAAACTATTAGAACTAATCAATGAATCTGGTAAAGTTGCAGGATACAAAATTAATGCACAGAAATCTCTTGCATTCCTATACACTAACAATGAAAGATCAGAAAAAGAAATTAAGGAAACAGTCCCATTCACCAATGCAACAAAAAGAATAAAATACCTAGGAATAAACCTACCTAAGGAGGTAAAAGACCTGTATGCAGAAAACTATAAGACACTGATGAAAGAAATCAAAGATGACACAAACAGATGGAGAGATATACCATGTTCTTGGATTGGAAGAATCAATACTGTGAAATTACTATACCACTCAAAGCAATCTACAGATTCAATGCAATCACTATCAAATTACCAGTGGCATTTTCTACAGAACTAGAACAAAAAATATTAAAATTTGTATGGAGACACAAAAGACCCCGAATAGCCAAAGCAGCCTTGAGGGAAAAAAACGGAGCTGGAGGAAACAGACTCCTGGACTTCAGACTATACTACAAAGCTACAGTAATCAAGACAATAGGGTACTGGCACAAAAACAGAAATATAGATCAATGGAACAGGATAGAAAGCCCAGAGATAAACCCACGCACCTATGGTCAACTAATCTATGACAAAGGAGGCAAAGATATACAATGGAGAAAAGACAGTCTCTTCAATAAGTGGTGCTGGGAAAACTGGACAGCTACATGTAAAAGAATGAAATTAGAACACTCCCTAACACCATATACAAAAATAAACTCAAAATGGATTAAAGACCTAAATGTAAGGCCAGACACTATAAAACTCTTGGAGGAAAACATAGGGTGAACACTCTTTGACATAAATCACAGCAAGATCTTTTTTGATCCACCTCCTAGAGTAATGGAAATAAAATAAAAAATAAACAAATGGGACCTAATGAAACTTAAAAGCTTTTGCACAGCAAAGGAAACTACAAACAAGACAAAAAGACAACCCTCAGAATGGGAGAAAATATTTGCAAACAAATCAACAGACAAAGGATTAATCTCCAAAATATATAAACAGCTCATGCAGCTCAATATTAAAAAAACAAACAACCCAATCCAAAAATGGGCAGAAGACCTAAATAGACATTTCTCCAAAGAAGACATACAGATGGCCAAGAAGCACATGAAAAGCTGCTCAACATTACTAATTACTAGAGAAATGCAAATCAAAACTACCATGAGGTATCACCTCACACCAGTTAGAATGGGCATCATCATAAAATATACAAACAACAAATGCTGGAGAGGGTGTGGAGAAAAGGGAACCCTCTTGCACTGTTGGTGGGAAGGTAAATTGATACAGCCACTATGGAGAACAGTATGGAGGTTCCTTAAAAAACTAAAAATAGAATTACCATAGGACCCAGCAATCCCACTACTGGGCATATACCCAGAGAAAACCGTAATTCAAAAAGACACATGCACCCCAATGTTCATTGCAGCACTATTTACAATAGCCAGGTCATGGAAGCAACCTAAATGCCCATTGACAGACGAATGGATACAGATGATGTGGTACATATGTACAATGGAATATTACTCAGCCATAAAAAGAAATGAAATTGGGTCATTTGCAGAGACGTGGATGGATCCAGAGACTGTCATACAGAGTGAAGTCAGTCAGAAAGAGAAAAACAAATATCGCATATTAACGCATACATGTGGAACCTAGAAAAATGGTACAGATGAACCGGTTTGCAGGGCAGAAATAGAGACACAGATGTAGAGAACAAACGTATGGACACCAAGGGGGGCAGTGGGGGTGTGGGTGGGGGTGTGGGTGGGATGAACTGGGAGATTGGGATTGACATGTATACACTGATGTGTATAAAATGGATGACTAATAAGAACCTGCTGTATAAAAAATAAATTAAATAAAATTCAAAAATAAATAAATAAATAAGTAAATAAAAGAAGCCAGACACAACAGACCACATATTGTATGATTCCATTTATATGAAATGTCCAGAATAAGCAAATCCATAGAGACAGAAAGAAGATTAGTGGTTGCCAAAAACTGGGGTAAGGAAGGAGGGGGTAATGGGAGTGACTGCTAGTGGGTACAAGGTTTCTTTTGGGGAGATGAAACGCTCTGGAGTCAGACAGTGAGGATGGACACACAATTTTGTGAATACATTAAAAATCACTGAAGAGAACACTTCAAAAGGGTGAAATTTATGGTATGTGAGTTACATCTCAATTTAAAAATTAATTTTAAAAGTCTATGGTAAAATATTGTTAAATTTTAGATATTTCATTAAGGAATTACTGTGTTTCTAAGCTATGGAACAAAAGGGAGTATTCAAATTGTATTACATATTGTACCCATGTCAAATAATTACACAAGTTTTTTGCTTGTATGTGTTTTTAAGTTTGTGGATTTTTTTCTTTGATTTGAATATTATTTTATTTATTTATTTTTTATACAGCACCTTCTTATTAGTTATCTATTTTATACATATTAGTGTATATGTCAATCCCAATCTCCCAATTCATCCCACAGATTCGTGGATTTAATAGTAGCAAAACAAGTAGACCATTAGTTAAGTCTTTGGACTTTTTGTTGTTACAATTGCCAATTCTTCTGTTTGTTTTAATGGTATTTCCTGAAATAATATTTGATCTGGAATATTATTCTGACTATTTAATGCGAATGTCTTTGAAGAAAAGTACCTAGAAAATATAACAGTACAGTAAGCAATAAATTTTAATTTTAGCAGTTTAGATGAATACTTCAGAGTTACTAAAAATCGTTATCATAACGGAGTTACTACCTACACATTCCAGCCCCTACTAACATAGCCTGGTGGGATGGAGGGTTTACCTCTTTCTCCTCTGGGCAGTACAGGGGCCCTGTAGGATGAAGAACAGCTTTCTGTGCATAATAGAAGAGCTCCGATATGTTCTTCAGATTTTTTGCTGAACACTGAAAAGAAAGTTTAAAATTTTTCACTCTGAAAACAATTATGAGAGCTAAAAATATTTTTTAAACTATCAACATTCCTTGAAGAAACTGAAAAAAGTTCATTTTTGTTAGTGGATATCACAATATGACTGTCTACAAAGAGCTCAGAGGCCATCTCCAAGTTCTCTGTTTTATTTGGTTTACATGACTTCACAAACAAATTTATTCCACCCCACATCTTCCCTCCCTTCTATTCTGAACCTCAATTTAGTGAGAATTCACCAACCGTAAATTTCAAAATCAAATGATACGGCATACCTCCACACAGGTTTCTATTTCTGTGTACTGGTTCATAATAGGAAGGATGGTCTCCATACTACTGTATTCCACCAGATCAGATTTGTTCCCAACCAATATCAAAGGCAGCCTGAAATAAACAGGGCACATTGTAATAATAAGGAAGGCAAAAGACATTAGATTTATATTTTAATGTACATTGTAACCTAGTCTAACTAATAAGATTTACTTAGTCTCCTCAATATGAACCCTCTATCTTAGTCAGCCCAAGCACCCTGGAAAGCATGTTCATAATCAACAAATATTTACTGAGTTCCTATTATAAACCAGGGACTGTTCTAAGCATTACAGACACAAGACAGAAAAGGCCCCTGCTCACTCTCATAGTGAAAATCAGAAAATGGACAATAAGCAAATAAACAAACAAGACACTTTCCAATTCTGTAAGTGCAATGAAGGAAATAAACAGGGGGATATGGGATAAAGTAACGGGAGGGGGCTAACTCTACATGGTAATCAGGGAAAAATCTCTCTGACAAGGTGGCATTTGAGCCAAGGAATGAAGGATGAAATGGAATCTGTTACGTGAAAAGCCAAGAAAGAGCTGGCTGGGAAGAAGGGGCAGCATGTGCAAAAGCCCCGAACTGAAAAAACATTCCCATGAGTCCAAAGAACAGAAAAATGCCAGAGTGGCTGAAGAGTACTGGTACAAGGGGAAGAGGTATGAAATGGAGTTGGAGAGAGGAGGAAAGGCCAGACACAAAAGGAATTACAGCTGCAGTAAAGAGTGTGTGTTTTATTTTAAGTGTAAAAAGGGAAGCCACAGAAGGGTTATAACTAGGTGAATGATATGATCCAAATGATATTTTAAAATGCAGTCATTTGTTATCTTTGAGAGATACATACTGAAATGTTTACAGTACAATATGATGTCTGATTTGTTCAAAATGATCCCAAGGGAAGGGGTAATAAATGAAACAACACTGGCCATGAGTTGTTAATTACTGAAGCTGGATGACTGATACAGAGGGATTCGTTATACTATTCTCTCTACTTTTGTATATGTTTGATTTTTTTCAATAATAAAAAAGTTTTTTTATGTGATACCTTGGATTAGGGCAATGAAGGTGAAGAGGAAATATTCAGATTTGAGATATATTTTAGAAGTAGAACAAACAGGAGCAATGGGTAGATTAAATATGGAGATTGAAGGAAAACAGAAATCAAGAAAAATAAACAGATTTTTTGGCTGGACAAAATGCGTAGAGCTTCTGAGACAGAAAAGACTGAGAAATCTGGGTGGTGGGGGGCAGTGGGGAGTAGGCAGGGAATTAAGGATTTTGTTTTAAACAAATTAAATCTGACAGGCCTATCAGAAATCTGAACGGGGATTACCAAGGAGTACTAGCCCAGTGGAGAACAATTATTTGTACATCCCACAAGAAAGCTTAAAGGGAAAGCAAATCATCTTGCTGGAACTCCAGATTGCAAAAGAAATACTTGCAAGCATTTATTTAACCACCTAGTGTGGTTATTATGTGTAAAAGGACTGGCCCACTTCATAACCCAAATATAGATTGTTAATAGAGCCAGAAGGGTTTCCAAAAATGTGCTGCCTTACAACCAAAGGTGTGCTCAGAATAATTTATGGATCTTAAAAAAAAAAATACACATGTCCAAGCCCTACTCCAAACCTACAGATTCTAAAACTCAAAGGGTGGAGCAAAGGCATCTATATTGTTTTAAAGTACTTCAGGCGACAGTGATGGGCACCCCTGACTAAGGAGCACTGTGATAATGGTACAAGGAAGTCCTAAGTAAGAACACGTGTGTAACAAATATAAACTTAAAGTATGAGGCCCAGGAAAGAAGGTATTGGGAAAATGTGAAGTCCATACACTAAAGAAATAGACCACATTGGAACAAATCAACCACAAGAGAAATAAATACGCTCACATGATTCAGGGAGGGGTAAAAGTATAGCCACACCTGAGAAAGCGCAATTAGATCTCCAAATATTGAAAGCCGCTTTCAGATGGCATACTAAAAGGGCCACAAGACCAGCCAGCTAGTTTCTAAAGAGCAGTTTAGGAAGCTGTCGTAGTAGAGCCCATTTTAAAAATTCAGTTGTTCAAGCTAGTGCTTGAGAGATCCTGGCAAAACTGACTCCTCTGAAGAGTCCCTCCTGGAAACAGTTCAAGTAATCAGCAAGAAAAACAAGTGTCAGGAGCATACAGGCATTGTTTCCTCCAAGGCAGTCCTGTCCAATACAACCTTCTGTGATGACAGAAATGATCTTTATCTGTACTGTCCATTCCTGTAACCTCTAGCCGCAAGTGGCTATCAAGCACTTGAAATGTGGCTATGTCCAAGAAACTGAATTTTTCGTTTTATTTCATTTTACTTAAATTGCCACAACTGACTAGAAGCTACTGCCTTGGACAGTATAGCTCTAGAACACTCCTTTCAGCTTTGTCAGTAAGTCACTACAAAGTGACTTTAAAACAATGTTAATGATAAAACAATGATAAAGAGAAGCCATCAGAGATGCAAGATGTAGCACATACAATGCCATCTCAGTCACAAAGTAAATACGTGAGAGGGTGAGTCACCATGTTCATCTGTTTAGAAACAGATCTTTAGAGTTTCAAGGCATGAAAATGCCCAACTAAAAAAGAAATCTAAAAAATGAAGTAAAGGGCCATATGTGTATAATATATAGATATTAGTCTGGTTTTCCTAACATTTAAAAAGACTCAAAGAACAAGACAAGGGGCTTCCCTGGTGGCGCAGTGGTTGAGAGTCTGCCTGCTAATGCAGGGGACACGGGTTCGAGCCCTGGTCTGGGAAGATCCCACATGCCGCGGAACAACTAGGCCCGTGAGCCACAACTATTGAGCCTGCGCGTCTCGAGCCTGTGCTCCGCAACAAGAGAGGCCGCGATAGTGAGAGGCCCGCGCACCACGATGAAGAGTGGCCCCCGCTTGCCGCAACTAGAGAAAGCCCTTGCACAGAAATGAAGACCCAACACAGCCAAAAATAAATAAATAAAAATAAATTAAAAAAAAAAAAAAGAACAAGACAAGAATGCCCACTCTCCCCACTTCTTTTCAATAAAATATTGGAAGTACTTGCCAGAAAAATTAGGCAAGCAAAAGAAATAAAAGGCACCTAAAACTGTCACTATTTGCAGAGGACATGATTTTATATATAGAAAACCCTAAAGACTTCACCAAAAAACTGTTAGAACTAACAAATTCAGTAAAGTGGTGGGGTACAAAATCAATACACAAAATTTGGTTGCATTTCTATACACTAACAACAAACTATGAGAAAGAAAAATTAGGAAAACAATCCCATTTACAATTGCATCAAAAAGAATGAAATACCTAGGAATAAATTTAACCAAGGAGGTGAAAGACTTGTACACTGAAAACTGTATGTTATTGATGAAAGAAACTGAAGAAGACACAAAGAAACAGAAAAGTATTCTGTGCTCATGGATTGGAAGAATTAATATTGTTAAAATGTCCATATTACCCAAAGCAATATACAGATTCAATGCAATCCTTATCAAAATTCCAATGACATTTTTCACAGAAATGCAGCAAATAATCCTATTGGATGGAACTACAAAAGACCCTGAATAGCCAAAGCAATTTTGAAAAAGAACAAAAAATCTGTAGGCACCATGCGCCCTGATTTAAAACTACATAACAAAGCTATAGTAATCAAAACAGTATGGTATTCGCATTAAAACAAATACATAGATCAATGGAACCCAAACAATATGGTCAATTAATTTATGACAAAGGAGGCAGGAATATATAATAGGGAAAGGATGGTCTCTTCCACAAATGGTATTGGGAAAAGTGGACAGCCCCATGCAAAAGAATGAAACTAGACCACTATCTTACACCATACACAAAAACTAACTCAAAATGGATGTAAGACCATTTTGATCAAAGACTTGAATGTAAGACCTGAAACCATAAAACTCTGAGAAGAAAATATAGGCATAAGTTACTTGGTGATGAATTTTTGGATCTGGCAACAAGAGCAAAAATAAACAAGTGGGACCATATCAAACTAAAAATTTCTATTTCTACACAGCAAAGGAAATCATCTACAAAATTAAAAGACAACCTACTGAATGGGAGAAAATTATTTGCAAATCATATATCAGATAAGAAGTTAATATCCAAATTATACAAAGAACTCATAAAACTCAACAGCCAAAAAAAAAACAACCCAAAAATCCAATTTAAAAATGGGCAGAGGATCTGAATACAGATTTTTCCAAAAAAAAGTCATACAGATGGCCAACAGGCACCTGAAAAGATGCTCAACATCACTAATCATCAGGGAAATGCAAATCAAAACTACAATGACATATCACCTCATACCTGTTAGAATGGCTATTATCAAAAAGATAAGAAATAAGAAGTGTTGGTGAGGATGTGGAGAAAACGGAACCCTCATATACCTCTGTGCACTGTTGGTAGGAATGTAAATTGGTGCAATCACTATGGAAAACACTATGGAGGTTCCTCAAAAAATTAAAAATAGAACTACCACACAATCCATCGATTCCACTTCTGGGTATTTATCCAAAGAAAACAAAAACACTAATTTGAAAAGATATATGTGCCCCCATGTTCATTTACAGCACTATTTACAATAGCCAAGATATGGAAACAACCTAGGTGTCCATAAATGGATAAATAGATAAAGAAGGTGTGGTGAATATATATACAATGGAATATTATTCAGCAATAAAAAAGAATGGAATCTTGCCATTTTCAACAACATGGATGGACCTTGAGGGAATTAGGCTAAGGACAGTTAAGTCAGACAGAGAAAAACAAATACTGTATGATTTCACTTATATGTGGAATCTAAAAAAAAAACCAAAATCATAGATACAGAGAACAGAATGGTGCTTGCCAGAGAAGTGGGTGGGAGGTGGGGAGTCGGTGAAACAGGTGAAGGGGGTCAAGAGGTACAAACTTTCAGTTATAAGATGAATAAGCCACAGGGATGTAAAGCACAGCATGATGACTATAGTCAATAATATTGTGGAGCATACTTGAAAGTAGCCAAAAGAGTAAATACTAAAAGTTAACTGTGTATTATGACAGATAGTAACTAGACTTATTGTGGTGACCATTTCACAATGTATACAAATACTAAATCATGATGTTATACACCTGAAACCAACATAATGTTATGTCAATTATATCTCAATAAAAATTTTTTTGAAAAAGACTCAAATGCTTCACAAATAACATGTTCAATTAAACAATACCACAAGAGAATGTTTTGTTTCCATTTAAAGCTCAAAACATTTATACCTAGTACCACCAATCTGCTCAGAAAAAAACAGAATTTGCTTTTTCCCTATCATACATATATCTTACAAAGAATTTCAAAGAAATCTCCCTGCATGAATTCCTAAATGAACATCTCTATAAAGATTTTTAGAGAACTTATAAAGCACTTATACATGCATTATATTTCACTGGATTCTCAAAATAACCACATGTAGCCAAGAGAAGTATTACCCACTTACAGATGAGGAAACTAAGGCTCAATGAAGTTTTAAAGCTCATAAGAGGCCAAGCCAGATTTCCAAGGTCACTCATTTTCCTCCAAGTCCTGTGCTCTTACATATACCACATGGTAAGCACTCAATGACTTAGGGTATTGCCAATCCTCAAAAGGGCATCTCAAGAGAGAGGGCACATTATAGTACCAGAGCTCTATTTTCTGCTTTGCTCTCAAATATATGCGCTGCCTCGAATAATTCCTCCCAAAAAAGGTGTGAGTGTGTAAACAGACAGACCTATAGATAAAGCACATATGGCAAACTGTTAACTAGTGGATCTAAGTAAATAGTTTACAGATGTTCATTATACTATTTCTTGCAACTTTTCTCTAAGTTTGAAATTTTTCAATATACAAAGTTTGAGAGAAAAAAACTACCTGCTGTCTTTGTCTGTTCTTTCATTTATGAGAGGAATCCATCGACTTGTTACCTAAAATGAAAATTAACAAGAACTAAGCCATGATGAGGATCTTCTTTGAAAAATTCTCTACCCTTGACCCCTAAAATTCTAAATTGAGGATCAATTTTAAAAGTGCCCCCACTGAAATTTAACAAAATATAGTGAAAAAATGTCATACATTCATACCTTATCAATAGAATGCTTGTTGTTAACAGCATAAACTATGCAGATAACATTAGCCTACAAGAAAAATTAACAAATTGATGTCATTTTAAAATAACACAAAAGTAGCATTTAATTACCAACTAGCTAATATATTTGGGCCAAAGAAAGAACAAAATTTGAAAACTAAAAAACTTAGCATGCCTCTAAGAGAAAAAGGTTCCAAAGGATTTACAGCAAAAATACATTCTCAAAGTCAGCAGTAACAATAAAGAACTGAAAAAGCCCTCTTGGTAAGTGAGAGAATGAAATGGTAGATACAGAATCATCACTGTTTTGCCACAAGAGAACCTAGAACTATTTTTTTTTAACTTACCTGTGATATTTCTTGATGAAGTTGTTCATCACTCTGTTCTGCTTCTACAAATGACAAAGTCAAAAATTTCTTTTCATATTTTAAACACTTTCATAAAAACAAATGGCCAAGCTAAAATCCATGACACCCATCTAACATCCCTCAAAACATCCCTCACCCCTCATGCCATTTACATGGTGTAGTGCCAGACAAGTGGCAAAGACAAGGGCAAGCCAGAGAAAGCAGAGTTGAACTATGATAAGGAAGCTGGCTGGCACTGAGAGACAAGTCTACATGAAGATAACTCAGGCACGGAAGAGCAGAAGGCATTGTGTGATAAATCTGGGCCGGCATCTGATCCAGAGTTGAGAAGGGAATGGGAAAAGAGATCAGAAACCCAAGCTAGAGTCAGAAGCCCAGACAAAGAGTCTATACACACAGGGTCAAAAAGCCAGGTGAGAATCTGGGCAGTATAAGCTTAAGATCTAGAGAGCAGATAGAAGTAATCTTAACCAGGCCTCAGAAGCAAAACTGGAGCATGATAATGAGTCAAGAATTCCCTGGGGACTTCCCTGGTGGTCCATTGAGTAACACTCAGCACTCCCAATGCAGGGGGCCCAGGTTCGATCCCTGGTTGGGGAACTAGATCCTGCATGCATGCCCCAACTAAGAGTTCATGTGCCGCAACTAAGAAGCCCTCATGCCTCAACTAAAAGATCCCAAGTGCCACAACTAAGATCCCAAGTGCCACAACTAAGACCCGGCGCAGCCAAAATAAATAAATAAATAAATATTAAAAAAAAAAAAAAAAGAAAAAATTCCCTCACTGGCCCATATCTCTGGCTAGAACTGGTCTCAATGGGTGGATATGCCTATAATCCTACAGGTGCAGAGGATAGGTACAATATATAGCTAGAATGGAGAAGTAAACAAATGAAGACCAAAGCAATTATTGACATATTAATTTAGATCACTTTATGTTAACTGTTTCCCCCCAAAATGCATGTTATTTCTGACATACAAACTAATACCACAAATGAGTACATGGTATTTCAATTTATGCTAAAAAATTGGCCATATTTTAAATATCTTCTCAAATGTTGAGTAATCAATGGGTTAAGGCCTCAATTCTAATGCTGAAGTGAATCTAAGTATGTGGCTACACATATTGAAAAAGAATAATTCTGTAAATAAAGCTAGTTATGAGACTGATTGTAGCAGAAAACATCCAACTCCCCTCAGCTTCTAGTACAGTGCTGTCCAAGAGAAATATGATACAAGCCATTCATGAAATTTTTAATTTTCTAGTAGTCACCTTAAACAAAGTAAAAAGGAACAGGTAAAATGACTTTTTAATTTAACCCAAAATAACAAAAATATTAAAATTTCAATATGTAATCAATAGAAAAATTATTAATGAGATATCGTACACTCCTTTTTTCATACTGTCTTCTAAATCCACTTATTTTTTTTTTTTAATCCACTTATATTTTATACTTAGAGCACATTTCAATTTAGACCAGACACATTTTAAGTGTTCAACAGTCATATGTATCAGACTGCGAAGTATTTCACTTTTGGAATATATGGAATACCAGCTCAGCAAAACAAAGTATTACTAATGTAGTTATACCCATTTTTAAAAATAGATTTCATTTTTTAGAGCAGTTTTAGGTTCACAGCAAAACTGAGTGGAAGGTACAGAGATTTCCCATATACCTCCTGCCTTCATATATAGCTTTCCCCAGTATCAACATCTCTCATCAGAGTGGTACACCTGTTACAACTTCCCTTTCTTTCCAAAAGAAGTCCCAGAACAAAGTAAAATAATTTAATGACTAAAAAGTAAAGTAGTAGTGTGTAGAAAAACTTTACATTATTAAAAGCAATACAGATGTGCTTCCATTATCATATACTGTAAGCAAGATAACTGTTTTAGCTTTTTTTGTTTTAGGACAAAGTCTGACAAGTTAAAGAACCAATTTAGAACTCAAAAAATTTTCAAATTAGAACTCTTTCTACATCATCAGAGCATGCCTGAATGTCTGATAACAAAATTAACACAGAACTTCTCTCTGCAAACATGCAAATTCAAGGAGGGTATCATTTGTCTGGTCATTTGCCATCCCTCCTTCTTTTTCATTATTACAGAACCAACTTAGTAAATTAGGGACAGAGAACTGCAAGGTGGAGGCTTTTCTTGGGGTGTGGGGTAAGACAAAAAGAGTAAATGATCATTTACTGCTAGAGAAAAGGAACACCCTTCCTAAAACATTTTTTAAAGCTCAGTTAAGTACCTTTTTAAGGACTATTAAATTAACTCTACAGCTTCACCTACAAGAAGACATTTACTACCTGAGTAATCTACAATGTGCGTTGGAACTCTCTCAGGGGTGACATCAGCTGGAATGGTGATTTCTTCTGCCCGGGGAGGAACCTTCATTTGCAAACAAATATAAAAAAGGAAAAACCTTTGAATATTATCAATCAAACTTGTTAACAGATTATGTAAATGTATCCATATAGTAGCCCCTTTTGCCAATACTTATCTTTACAAGTATTGATTGTACTTTTAAATGCTTATTTTTATGCTTTACCACAGATGCAAATATATATGAAAACTATACGATAAAACACTTTTTTTTAAAAAAAACATGCACATTTATACCTGTGTGGGCACAGGACATATTAAGGATACTTCAGCTCCTAAATTAATTTGGTGTTTCAAAATTAGATTTTTTAAATGTAGTTTTCATTCTATTTTGTTGAAGGCTTAAGATACTCTGCAAATGAAGACCTATGTTAATCTAAAACAATCCTCAAATAAATTAATAAATTATCAAAATTCATTTCTTCTAGAAGATAACTGGCTACATAAGCCTTATGCTTAATGACCCTATTACTTAGAAAAACCCCTTATCCACGCCCAAAAAGGACTATGCTATAAAATGACAATTCTGGACTTCCTTGGTGGCGCAGTGGTTAAGAATCCGCCTGCCAATGCAGGGGACATGGGTTCAAGCCCTGGTCTGGGAAGATCCCACATGCCATGAAGCAACTTAGCCTGTGCCCCACAACCACTGAGCCTGAGCTCTAGAACCCTTGAGCCACAACTACTGAGCCCGCGTGCCATGACTGCTGAAGCCCGCATGCCTAGAGCCCGTGCTCCGCAACAAGAGAAGCCACCACAATGAGAAGCCCGCGCATCACAATGAAGAGTAGCCCTCACTGGCCGCAACTAGAGAAAAGCCTGGGCGCAGCAACGAAGACCCAACGCAGCCAAAAATATAAATAAATAAATAAATAAACTTATAAAGGAATTAAATAAAAAAATAAAAATAAAATAAATAAAATAAAATGACAATTCTAAACTAAGTTAAACTATCACAGAAAACTTTTAGGTATTATAACCTGAGTGATCCTAATTAACATTACTGATTCCACACACCACATATGAAAATACACTCCATTTTACAAATTAAGCTATGATTTATTTAACTATCTTATTTAAGAGAATAAAAAGCAAAAGAAACAATGAGTGGGACTTCCCTGGTGGTGCAGTGGTTAAGAATCCACCTGCCAGTGCAGGGGACACGGGTTCGAGCCCTGGTCCGGGAAGATCCCACATGCCACGGAGCAACTAAGCCCGTGCATCACAACTACTGAGCCTGCGCTCTAGAGCCCGCGAGCCACAACTACTGAGCCCGAGTGCCACAACTACTGAGCCCGAGTGCCACAACTACTGAAGCCCGTGCGCCTAGAGCCCGTGCTCTGCAACAAGAGAAGCCACCCAATGAGAAGCCCGCGAACCACAATGAAGAGTAGCCCCCGCTTGCCACAACTAGAGACAGCCCGCACGCAGCAACAAAGACCCAAGGCAGCCAAAAATAAAAATAAATAAATTTAAAAAAAAAAGAAACAATGAGTGGTCACATGGCAGTTGTAATTTTTGAAATAACTACCACGTAATACATCAAATTCCTCTCTAAACAGCAAAATTGCACAGATATTCCTAATTAAACAAGAGTAAAGAAATGATAAATGCAAACCATGGCACTAATAATACCTACTATGTGAAGAAAGAAAATAAAAAGAAATAATTTTCATCCCTTTTGCATTGATCCCATTCCTCATAACAATATCTTAACTTTACATAAGGTCTTAGCCAACAGTCCCCCATACTGGAACTTCCAAAATGTAATAAATAAATACATTGCCAGCAATAACAAAACCACCTAACTTTTGGTGGCTCTGTATTATTACTAAGCTTATCTCATTTGAGATGCATAACAATCCTTTGAGGTAGGCAAAGGTGGAATGAATTATATTTTTTATTTGTAAAATGATGCAGGTGGATAATATTTGAGGTTTTCAAACATGTGTGTCAGAATCCTAGTGGTTCCAATGCCTCAAAGACTGGGGGGTGTCAGATGGAAGGCAGGCGGGGAGCCAGACCTTTTACCCTTACTTCAACTAAAGGAATACTCCATCTGTTCTATACTTTGGGCTTACGAAAAACATTAAGAGAGGATGATACAGCTTAGATATCTCTAACATCCCTTTCAGCTCCCATTTTACAGATGAGACAACTAAGGCACAGAGATGACAAATGTCCTAGCCAAGATCAAAAGTAAGAAACACAATGGACTTAGTGAACTCAGAACTAGTTTGACTCTTTCTCCTACACTATATTTCAGAGATGTCTTGTAAAAACTACCACAAGCCTTTCTAGAAGTCATAACTATCAGAAAGAAACCACATGCAAAAATGTATTCTATTTAACTCAATTTTGGTACAATTTAAAACATTTTAAATATAGTTAAGAAATCAAAATGTTTACCTCTTCTGGGAATTCTTCACTGACCAGAGACATAATCAGTGATGTCTTCCCAACTCTAGCTGTGAAAAGAAGAAAGAACTACTTTAATAAAGTATTTAGATTCTACATAACCTGAAATTTAGCAACCACACAGGAAAGTCTGTTATTTGTTACCTAAAATCAGAGGCATCCAAATTAGCATGTTTTAGTACAATACTTAAATTATATCTTTTTCTTCTGCTTAGTAAAGTTACACATATTATTTAAAACAAAAAATTACCAAAATATATAAAAGTAAAAATCTCCCATAGTATCCCCCATTGTTTAACATATGTAGTCTCCCAGATTTTCCTACACTTATATTTAACATAGTAATAATTTACCAGAGTAGAATCAGAGTATTTATACTATTTTGCAATCTTCTTTTATCACTTAATTATGTATTTGGGCAGTATTCCATGTCAATATTTTTAAATCTCCTGGGAGGGGGAAAGGGAAGGTTATTATTTAATAAATATAGCATTTTCGTTGGGGATGAAGAAAAAGTTTTAGATGTAGAAAGTGGTGATGGTTATACAGCACTGCGAACACACTTAATGCCCCTGAACTGTACATTTACAAAAGGTTAAAATGTTTAATATTGTCTTGTATAGTTTAACACAATTTTTAAAAATAGCAGTAAGTGTACTTTATATTAACATTTAAAAAGCTTCCTACATTATTTTTTGATAGCTGTATAAGAATCCATTGTATGATGTCATAATTTATTAACGTAATTTCCTAACAATGAACAGTATTCAAGTTTTCACTTTTATAAACAGTGCTGCAATGAGTATTTTTACAGGATAAATTCCTAGAAGTGGAACTCAAGTTAGCATGCATGATCTTTTTTGTTTTAACAGACATTGTTAAATTAGCTCCAAAAAAGAATAAACTAATTTATATCCTCACCAATAGAAGAGCAGAGTGTCTATTTCTTTATATCTTTACCTCATTTCTTTTTTAGGGTATCATATTTAAAGGGTTAGTAAGAGCAAAGATATTTTCCTGTTACATTTTCTAACCTAGCAATTTTTTTTAATGCACAAACTTAAATTCTTAATTTTTTTTCTAAAAATTGACTTTCATTCCCATCATTTTCCGATAATATAATTACTATCGTTAGATATTCAAATGCTTATCAACTAAATCCTCTCGTGATTCTAGAGGAAAACAGTCCACCTGCCTGTTAATCTCTGCTGTAATAGAAAATTATAGTTTTCAAAAGTCAAGTCTAAATATAAAAGAACTGGAAAATGTTAAAGTTAAGGAAAGTCACATTCCTTTTCTAAATGACTAAAAGAAAGGGTGACTAAAAATACAAGTCAAAGGACTTCCCTGGTGGCACAGTGGTTACGAATCCGCCTGCCAATGCAGGGGACACGGGTTCGAGCCCTGGTCCGGGAAGATCCCACATGCCGCGAAGCAACTAAGCCCATGCGCCACAACTACTGAGCCTGTGTTCTAGAGTTCGCGAGCCACAACTACTGAGCCCGCGTGCCACAACTACTGAAGTCCACGCGCCTAGAGCCCGTGCTCTGCAACAAGAGAAGCCACCTCAATGAGAAGCCCGCGCACCGCAACGAAGAGTAGCCCCCACTTGCCGCAACTAGAGAAAGCCTGAGCGCAGCAGCGAAGACCCAACATAGCCAAAAATAAATAAATAAAATAAATAAATTTATTAAAAAAAAAATACAAGTCAAGTCTCTGGAAAAATGATGACTGGCTAGAAAAGAGAGCACTGGTCAAAACAATTTAGGGGGTGTGCTGCAAACAAGCGGGTGCTGCAGATGGAGGGCAGATCAGATGGTTAACCGGTGTCTTCTAGCTCTGACTTCTTCAATCTTTTCAATTTACATGTGTAAGACGGCTTGGGCCTTCTTCAAGTGGCTGACAATAACATAACATCTCCCTGAGTCAGGGAATCAGGAGCCCATCATCACAGAACTGCTACAACCTAGTTATTGAAGGCAGCTTATCCAGCTCCCCACAAAAATTTCAGATGAAGAGCTAAGGGACCCAGCCACAGTGATTTTCTCATGGTCTCACTAAGAGAATAACCCATCTCCTGATGGCTAAGCAGTGTTCTTTCTCTTTCTTATGCCAGACATTAAAAATTATTGTTAACACAAGTTAGTAATACAGAAAAGGAATGGTGACCACAAAAGTCAGGAAGCACCCCATACACAAATACTGCGTAAGTTAATTAAAACACTCAGATTCATTGTTGACTAATCCAGCAACTCTGGCTCAATTTTTTTTTAATTTCTATTCAGAAAATTTCAGACTTACAGAAAAATTGCAAAAATAATTCAAAGGAGTCATGTCTATCCTTCAATCAAATTCCCCACGTGTTTAACAACACAGATGTGAACTGTGTGGGTCCACTTTGACACAGATTTTTTTTTTCAATTTAAAATACTACACAATCTGCAGATCTTTGACGTGGAGTCACAGATACAGAGGAACACAGTAAACAGTGGGCCAGCTATAAGTTATACAGAGATTTTCAACTGCACAGAGGGTCAGTACCCCTAACCCCTGCTTTGTTCAAAGGTCAAATGTAGTTATCTTAAAATGGGCCAAGCCACCGTCCTCTTATTCCAGATACTTAAAACAACAAATCTTTTAGAAGATCTAATGCCTGTACAATACCTGTGACCTTTGAACTTCTGGGCCTTTCTGGCCCTAGGAGAGATGTGTGCTTTTTCCCTGGTTATCTCCAAAATCCTACAACTATCACCAGCACAGATGTTCCCAGAAACTTTTCCATTTCTGAAGAACCCTCCTGGATATCTTATACAGCTGACCCTTGAACAATGCGGGGGTAAGGAGTGCTAACACACGCACAGTTGAAAATAGTGTTACTTATAGTCGGCCTTCTGTATCAGCGATTCATCTGTATCCTCATCCCTGGATTCAACCAACTGCGGATTGTGTAGTACTGTAGTACTTACTATTGAAAAAGATAAGCAGATAAGTGGACCTGCAAAGTTCCAACCTGTGTTGTTCAAAGGTCAGCTGTACATGTCTACAATGTTATCCTTGATCTACTAAGTTAGGAATGGGAAAAAATGAATCAGATACTCAATAATCAGATACTCAGTCGGATACTCAATAACTCAGATGCTCCTTGGTAACTAAAACAAGTCCCACTGTTGGTCCTTGAGAAATCTGCCTACCTTAATACCCTGATTCTTCTTCTGATACCCTGATAATCCCTTTTTTAGAATTACCTTTTAAAAATTTTACTTGTATCCTACCACTCAAAGGCCCTCACCAGTTTCAGAAGAAACCTACCTTTGAATCCTTAACTCAAAATGTTAAACAAAATCTTCAAAATTAAGTCAATCAACAATATCAAAAAGCCTATTAGTTTCCAAGACAGCAAAGGACTTGTTTCTCCTTAATCACCATCACTCAGGATCCCTTAGCAAAATGCAGGTCTTCAACAGGTGTTCTGTGTTACCTTTAAAGTTCCCCCTCACGGTAACCTTTAAAATGCATCCATTCTTCCTCATCTCTCTTCTTAAAACTCATTACAACAACCCTTTTCTTGGTCATAGTCCCTTTTCTGCTTTTCTCATGGACCCTCTGTATTCCCAGTGATATTTTCAGAAGAGAAAACCAACATTCTGAGGAAATTCAGATTTCTTCGCAGCTCAGCTCCTCAGGGCAGTTCTGGCTACCTGCAGCAACTCCTGCCAAAGCACAGACCTGTCACCATGTCCATTCCAACAGGGCAGGCCTCAGAGACAGGAAAGGAAACGGCTTGGAGGAGACGAGGCACTGTAAAGACGGCAACAATGAAAGAGCTTTACTTATGCTTGATCATACAGACTTACAAGACAGCAATACCAAAGAGTGGGGATAATTAATTTATTTGTATGATACTACCTTTCAAAGTGTGACATTTCTACTCATTCGTATCCTGCCTCATTTGTTAAAGAATCTGAGGCAATTTAGCACTCACTACAATAAAACAATCCCATCTAGTTTCTGAAGTAATTGTATAATAAAAGGCCTTTTAAAAAAATCAAAGAACATGAATCTCTTCCACATAGAAATCCAAGAGTGATCTCCTTTTTTAAAACAAGTTCAAAATTAGAGCAAGAGAGAGAGATTACAGTGAATTTGGGAGAAAATGAGTGAGCATGTTTTCATTAGTACCATTTTGGGTTTCCTTTTGGAAGAGCAGTGAAACGATAGCTGCTTTAACTAATAAAGGATTATACAGATGTGATTTAGTTTCAAAATGCTTTGGTGAGGGACTTCCCTGGTGGCGCAGTGGTTAAGAATCCGCCTGCCAATGCAGGGGACACGGGTTCGAGCCCTGGTCTGGGAAGATCCCACATGCCGCGGAGCAACTAAGCCCGTGAGCCACAACTACTGAGCCTGCGCTCTAGAGCCCGCGAGCCACAACTACTGAGCCTGCGTGCTGCAACTACTGAAGCGCACGCACCTAGAGCCCGTGCTCCACAACAAGAGAAGCCACCGCAATAAGAAGCCCGCACGCTGCAACAAAGAATAGCCCCCTGCTCACCGCAACTAGAGAAAGCCCATGCGCAGCAAGGAAGACCCAACAGATCCAAAAATAAATAAAATAAATTAAAAAAAAAAAAAAGTTAACCAAAAAAAAAAAAATGCTTTGGTGAATCTAAACTAGGGCTTTTTTGCTTCTCTTAAGGCCTACCCACCTAACCTTGAGTGAGACTATCAAAGAAATAATGAAGCAGCAGGTTTAAAATTAAAGTTAAAATAGGCCGCCTTCAAGCTAATTTTAATTGAGAAAATAAATGAATGCCTTGAAGGAAAAAATTTTAGAATATTAAAATTTTAAAACTATTTAAATAAGCCTATAATCAAAAAGGTTCCTTATGGGAATCCCCTGGCGGTACAGTGGTTAGGACTCCACGCTTTCACTGCCGAGGGCCCAGGTTTGATCCCTGGTCAAGGAGCTAAGATCCTGCAACCCGCGCGGCACAGCCAAAAAAAAAATCCCTTATAACAATGGCAAATGAGTATAAGCGCTGCATATTTTTAACTACTCCAGAAAATAAAAATTATTTCCATAAAGGAACAATATCCCAAGCTCTTCTCTAATTATTGTACCAATTAAATTTTATATTTAATATAATATATACTATAAATATTTTATATAGTACAATTTTATGATAAATATAATTAAATTTAATAATTATATATAATATAAACATTTTAATATAAATATTAATATGGAGGACAAAAAAATTATTCTTTGTTAGCCAGACATCTGATGGTCTCTATTTCCTCTATTTTGCCTAAGAAATATTAAAGTGATCTATAAAAATTAAAAGCATGGCCACAATTATCCCCAAGGACAGAAGGCCTTCTGATTCAGTTCAACACAACATGCTACAGTTCTGTCTGAAACCCCATGCTTCTAAGTAGGTCATCCATGGGAAGCATAATTCATCACTATAGAACAAATTATCTAGATTTATCCCAGCTAAAAATTTGTCTTTTCATCACATCTTCTGAACATCTAGTTCTAAATGACAGCAAATTCTTAATATTCATGAAGCAGAAGTAATATTCCCTGGTTCCAATTACCACCCTACCAGCCATATTGGCTATTTTTCTTGATAACAAACACCCCATGCTTCAAGTAGCAAAGGGACCTACTCCTCATTTTTATCTGCTTCTTTATTAAGAAGCCTTGTTGGCTCTTCCTAATTTATTGTAATTAGAATACACAGGGAGGAGGAGAGTAGCTATGAAGTTGTATTTTTAACTGGAAAATTTTAGCATTTGGGGAAATAGCTGAGCATTGTTCCAAAGGAAAATTTCATCAACCATATGCAGACAATGTGGGCTGCAGAAGGACAAATGCTATCGTCTATCCCTCTCCTTCAAACTACGTCAACACTAGTGCCCAACTGGTGCCGGCAGAGCAGAAAAGACAGCAGAGAACAGGTCTCAGTACATAGGTAAGGATGATGTAGAAGAGACTCTCTATATGAATAGAATAGGCTATGTAGAATGGACTTTCTATGGCCAATCACCCAGGTACTATCACCCAGGTGATAGTAGGTACCATACTGCATTGCGTTATCTATCACCAGACACAGTATAATTGAAACTGGAGCAGTTTAATCTTCAAATATCATTCTAACAAAGACCAGAATGGAGAGCAATATGGCTTTAAAAAGATCATAGAAAGTTTTTCTCCAAAATAAATGCTAGCTTATTCCTGAAGTCTCTTTAACTCGTATACCTAAAGAATCTTTCTCTAACCCCTTTAAACCTCCAAGATGGCCTCTGGTGGTTCAAGGAGAAGCTGACCTCTTTTGGCAAGGACTATAATTCCTGGCAGTCAAGACATGAACTAGACATGGCATTGCCATTATAAGTCACTGGTCTACTTCATTGCCAGAACACAGGAATCTCTCCAACAAAATAAAGCTAAGAACATGGAACAAGAGACTGGATGAATGCTGCCCCTTCAAATCCTAACAATAACCACATCAGACCAGATTTTAAGAAAGGAGAATGATCACATTTTTATGACTAAGAGGAGTGGTTTGGAAAACAAGGAAAGTCTAAATAAACTAAACTAGCTTGAACTCTTTCATTCTTTCAACAACTATTTGAGTGCCTACTTTGTGCCAGTCCTACTCTAGGCCTGGGGAAATGGCAATAAACAAGACAAATCCCCTGTCCTTACAAAGCTTACCTTCTAGCCCAAGTAACAACAGAAAAAAGTGAACAAATATGCAGGGAAGTAGGGATAATGCCTGGGTCAGGGCCCTCTTGTAGAGAAAGCAAAGTAAAGGAGAGAGTAGTACAAGAACAAAGCAAGGGCCAGATTGTGAAGGACTCTGCAGGACTGCATTAAAAAGTTTAATGGCCTTGGGACTTCCCTGGTGGTCCAGGGGTTAAGACTCTGCACCTCCAGTGCAGGGGGCATGGGTTCGATCCCTGGTTGGGGAACTAAGATCCCGCATGCCTCACCGTGCAGCCAAAAGTTAAAAAAAAAAAAAAAAAAAAAAATTAATGGTCTTTAAGTGAAAGTAGAAATCATCAGAGAATTAAATGGGTAACACGATCTGAGATATTTTTTAAAGATGACTCTGTCTGCTACATGGAGAATGGACAAAATTAGAAGCAGGGATACCAGTTAAGGAAATATTACAAAAGCCTAGGCCAGAGCCAACCAAAGTGTGAGCTAGTTTGCCAGAAGTTTCGATGATAAACCAAGCAGTTAGACAAATTGGATAAGAGCTACCGGACTCATTTAAAAAGAGGATAACAGTTCCACTTTCTTAATTAATTTGACCAGAAAACAAACATATCTCAATTTAATTTAAAAACAAGACTTCACTAAAACTAAGACTATCTTGTGTACTTCTAATGCAGCTACAGGATTTAGATAAAAGGTTAATAAGGCTCATTCCTCATATTATAACAAGGACATCTGTTAAGCATACTAATGCAAATCTAGTTAAATGCAAATTCTGGCCAATGAAATTGACCATGGAAAATTATAACCTGAAGAACTAAGTTTCATGTGGTTGCATTTTTTTTAATTTTTAATTTTTTGTTTTGTTTAAAGAATGGTAATTGACTTTTAATTTGGTCTGAATAGTATTCAATATGTTCAATAATTAAGATAAGGTGAAGAAGGTACTTAAAATACTTTGGCTTTCTCTGCAAATAAACACCTTAAAATTTACAGACAGCCTAACTTTTCTGATCTAAGCAGTCAACAGACATTAAGCAACTACTTAGCATTAAAGCCTGGCTGGCTCAGAATCCAGATTCTGGATGGATCAAGAAAAGATCCATTTCACCTCCAGAGTACAGTATAGGTTAAGCCAACAGAATGCTGAAACTGCTCACAACGGTTTGGGAGCCTCAGTGACTGAAGCTGCTGCTGTGTGGTTCAGGGACGGACACTAACAGCAATAAAATGTACTGAAGTGATTGAGAAAGAACAGGCTTTACAACAACTCCAGAGACGATGCTCCTTTTTCTTTTCATTTCCTATTTCCCTTAGTTAACCATCTTAAAACTACAAATGAATTATTACAACTTTTTCCTTAAAAAGTGGTTTTCCTGATAAATCTGTGTATCAGACCAGTATCAAAATGACCAGTCTTGGTCACACTTATTGTTTACCTAGCATTTAAAGCACTACAGCTAGGCTAAGTAGCTGTCAGATATTTACATTCAATCTCAAAAAGTAATGCTTCAGTCATTTCCCCCCAGAATACAACCCTTTACTATAAAATTAAAATTATATATTCCAAATAAGTGTAACTCTTTCTCATATTTCTTTTTAATTTATTTTATTTTATTAATTTATTTATTTTTGGCTGCGTTGGGTCTTCGCTGCCGCGCGCGGGCTTTTCTCCAGTTGCGGTGAGCAGGGCTACTCTCTGTTGCTGTGCATGGGCTTCTCATGGCGGTGCCTTCTCTTGTTGCGGAGCACGGGCTCTAGGCACATGGGCTTCAGCAGTTGTGGCTCGCGGGTTCAGTAGTTGTGGCTCGCGGGCTCCAGAGCACAGGCTCAGTAGTGGTGCATGGGCTTAGTTGCTCCGTGGCATGTGGGATCTTCCCGGACCAGGGCTCGAACCCGTGTCCCCTGCATTGGCACGCAGATTCCCAACCACTGCGCCACCAGAGAAGCCCATTTCTCATACTTTTTTTTTTTTTTAATTTTATTTATTTATTTACTTATTTATGGTTGTGTTGGGTCTTTGTTTCTGTGCGAGGGCTTCCTTTAATTGCGGCAAGTGGGGGCCACTCTTCATCGCGGTGCGCGGGCCTCTCACTGTCGCGTCCTCTCTTGTTGCGGAGCACAGGCTCCAGACGCGCAGGCTCATAATTGTGGCTCACGGGCCTAGTTGCTCCGCGGCATGTGGGATCTTCCCAGACCAGGGCTCGAACCCGTGTCCCCTGCATTGGCAGGCAGACTCACAACCACTGCGCCACCAGGGAAGCCCTCTCATACTTTTAAATGTGAAAAAAAAATCATGTATATATGGTAGTTGACCTAAAGTTTTCGGTACCATCCTCTTTAAGAAAAATCTCTTCCTCAAAAACGAAGGCTTTCTCTGTGTCAAGTTTCTCCCTATCTAAAAACTCTCACATATACCCTCTTACCAATTCTATTATTTGCTTTCATTTCATCAGAATATGGCTCATAATTTTTCTAACAAATTTTTAAGTCTTTTATGTATTTCAAAATAAGTAATACTGTTAACCTTTTAGCTTAAATGTCCTAAGGCTGACAATATATCTTACATATGTATAACACTTCAATTCAGATGTTTTACAGACTAATGATTATAGGTAATTGCTCCCTATATTCAAAACTAAAACCAAAACAAAGAATTTTTGTTTTAAAAAAAATTTTTTTATGCATAGGTTTTTTAAGTGGGACATCTACTCACTTTCCCTACCTTGCTCCAAATGCATCAACATGAATCATATTCCTGAATTTTGTCAAGGAAGTCCATGCAAAACACAGATTAAGATACACGTGTTGTTATAAATTAAAACTAAAATTCACAACTGCAAACCAAAAAGTAAACTGTGTCTGGCTAAGCTTACTTCTAAATTCTGATTCTAAAGGAAGATTTCTACAATAGCAGGTGAACAGAGGTTTCTATGAACAGCAAAGAACACTACAGAAGAGGGTAAAAATGTGTTCACTTCCTTCCTTGGGAGGGCATCACAGTGACCTGGAGGGGCTACTCCAGAATGAAACGGGGTTTAGAACAGAAAGCTTCAAAACAGCAAAGGCAGGGCATTAACTAATGTACTTTTAAAACAAACAGTCCAGTCCTCCCCAGCCCACTTTTTTCTTATTTTAGTCCTACCAACTGAGTCATGTAACTTGCACAACATCAAGAAGTCCCTGCTGTTCTGTCCCCAAATCAGTGAACAGAAGACATGTCTCCTTTATTACATCTTCAAAAAGTGAAATCTAAGAATCGCGGGGGGGGGGGGGAGGGGTCTCACGTGTGCTCGTTATTTTTAAATTAATTACCAAGTAGTTATGAAATAATGTTTTAAAAGATGGGGGAAACTAGGCTTTAGGGTAACAATAATTCTCTCAACTGAAGGACCCTCCCCAGATAAGTATTCATTCATTGAGCACTTGTATAACTTGAAGTTGAGAGTAAATTTTTGAGGAAACATCGAGTGTACCTGGAGTTATTCCAATGCAAAGAGCAAATACCGCTTAAAATGCTCCGTGCCTTACAGTCAATGCCTAGAGCGAGGGAAGACCGCGAGCGCAAAAACAAGCAGACACCTGACCTTGCCCACAAGTCGAACAGTTCTGCACCCCTCCCCCTAGCTTCCCGGGGAGCCAGTTCACGCCATCCCAATTGGTCAGTCCGCCTGTTCCAGCACCTGCCTGGCAGGGACAAGGGAATCTCCACGGAAGACGAGAGGGTCTGAGAGGAGGCGGCCTCGGAAACGCGGAGGCCCGGGAGCAGAGCATTCCAAGAGAAAAAGGAGGAGAGGACCTTCGGAGGGATGAGGCCGGGCGGTCAGAGGCTAATGGAGACACGGCTTGAGGGTGATGACGGGGGGACAGAGGAAGGAGGGCTCAGGAGGGCCCAGGTGAGGTGAGAGATCGAGGGCCGCCGGCGGGCAGCCGAAAGGGGAGAGCGGAAGGGCTGGGAGGCCTGGGGGCGCGGAGGTAGGGCAGCGGGGCGGCAGGGGCTGCGGTGGCCGCGGCCAGCCCCGGCCAGCCCGGGCGCGCGGACTCACGTTCTCCCACCAGAAGGATCCGCACGTCTTTCTTCATGTCTGCGGCTCGCAGGGGCCGGCCTCGGCCCGCACGCATGGAGCGGACTCCTCTCGCCGGGAGCGCCCAGCCCGCGGCGCCGCTTTCCCCACGCTGCCGGCGCCGCCTGCCAGCCTCTCCCGCCGCCCCGCCCGAACCTCGGCCTCCCGGGCCCGCCGCACCACCTCCTCGGCAGCTAGCCCGCTCAAGAGCCGGGACGGCGCCTGCTCCGCCTCCTCCGGCTCCGCGAGTCGCGGCGGCGGCGGGGCGACGGGGCGCCGCGAGGGACAAGCGCTTTCGGAACGCGAACGCTCTCTGTCCCGGACCTGCGCCCCCGCCGTCAGGCTCGCCGCAGAGCATCGCGCGGGAGCCTCGCCCGCCCTCCTCCGGGAACAGCGGCCAGGGATACGCTTTGGGCCGGGAATTTGAGTGGCAGGGTCGCTATCTGACCCCATTTCTTTTACGAAATAGGGGCAGGAGAAGTTCCTCGTCCAAGGTCATATAGCTAGAACTTGGCAGTGTGACTCAGGGCGGGAATATTCTCACCTGGCTGACTATAAGCTGCAGGAGAGCAGCGACGTGTCCACCTGGTTTTCAGAAGTATTCCCCACCTTATTGGACAAAGCCCTCAGAAAGCGCTTGATTGAGTAAAGGATGACTACCTCCCAGAATCGAGTCCTTTCCACTACCAAAGCCCACCACCCTAGCTGCTTTTTATCTGTGATGCTTATAAAATACGATTCTAAATAATGAGATTAGTTTCTACACTATCTGTGTAAACAGATTCGTTTCTTTGTAACCAAACTAAGTGATTTTCCTCTCTCTATGTGGTTTACTTTAGGCAGGGTCTTCTGATACGTCTCATAGGTTTGCCCAGCGCAGTGTCGGACACATAGGTGACACTGAATAATAAACTTGTACTAATTTTTCTAACATTGTCTTAATTTCCTCCTGACTCTCTCCATCCGGAGGAATTTGTTGCTATATCTCTCTATATATGCTTATATGTTTGAACAGTGCTTGGCAGACAGTGGGAGATAGATGGACAGATGGTTGGAGAGAGAGAGAGAATGAAGGAGGAAACACTATCTGTGCATAATGTGCCTTTTTTCTTTTTTTTTTTTGTGCCTTTTTTCTATCTTAAATATTACAAAATGAATTTTTTGTAAGGGAATAAAGTGTGTATAATACCAATCCCCTTTTCTCCTAGGAGAAGCCTTGTGGTCTGGTGCAGCATTTAACAGCTGCTGACAAACTGCATGGGTTTGAATCCAGAGCCCAGCACCTGATAGTTATGTGATCCTGAGTAAGTTCCTTTATTTCTCCAAGCCCGCCCCTTCTTCTGTAACATGGCAATAATGATAATAATACCTACCTTCTTAGGTGGTTGTGAAGAATATATAATACATGTCAAGCATTTGTCAGATGCACAGCACTTGCTCTACTGATCTCAGCTGTCATTACTGTCGTAGAGCTCACTGAAAAGTTGAAATCCACAGGTTTTGAGGCAAATTCATTGTTATGTTTACAACAGTATTTCACCATTTAAGCTATATGATATCTGTAAGGAGCATAGGGGTGGAAGCCCTTCCAAAAAACACTCTCTCTGTGATATAAAGAGGAAGACAGGAAAGGCACACTTCCTGCTCACTGGGAGATAATGAAGTCATATTCCAGGATGGAGGCAAATAAGATGAACTTCAGGAGGCTTGATGGCCTGATCTTTCAGGGGAAAGTATTCCTCAGAATTTTACTATTACAAAATGTTTGAGTTGGAAGGACCCTTACAGAGCACTTATTCTAATCCCATTATTCTATAGGTAAGACAAGTAACGTCCAGAGAGATACCATAACTTGCCAAAGGCATGACAGCTGAGACTGAGCCCGGGCTCTGCCATCCTGAGCATATGATGCTAGGCAAGTCACATCACCTCTCTGTGCCTCAGTTTCCTCTCAACCAAAGACTATCATCTCTTCCCAGCCTTCTACCTCACAGAGTAGTTTGGAGGATCCCATAAAACAATGTCTGTGAAAAAGGCTTTTTCTTTAACAAATGAATTGCACAAATATCAGATCACAAAGGACGAAGTTCTCTAGGGCACGGCTCCCTCCGAGCAAGACTTTGTAGAGAATCATGACCCTGGGAGCCCTGCATCAGCATCGCCAGTGGATGCCGGTGTTAATTCTGTGGACATCAGGAGCGTGAGAAGAGACAAGGCCTTCGTGATGTTGCACATGCATGCTGCGTAAAGTCTTTGCAGGGGGAATGTCTGGAAGGCAGAGGGCTAGGAAGAAGAGTTTATTTAGGGGGAACATTGCAAAGATAATACTTCAAACTCCTTTGTAGAAAAAAACTTACTTAAAAATCCAGACCCAAGGGCTGCAGAAAGGAGTCACCCAGCAAGCACTTACAGCTAGCGATGACTAACAGTTTGATACAAAAGAAAACCAAAACTAAAGTGGGAGTGGGGAGCCGGACAATCAGAGTGTGCCTCACAGGCAATGTATCAATAAGTTTCTTTTTACAGCCCCTTCCCATCTCCCAGTCAGCTATACTTCTGAAGCTCTGGCCTCCTGTCTTGCCTTGAGCTTTATGCCCTTCTCTTATGTTAACAGACATCCATCAGGGGTCACTCTGAAGTTCTCTTGGAGACGGCATAGCTCAGTGATTAAAAGCAGTGACTCTGGGGCCTTCCTTGGTGGTCCAGTGAGTAAGACTCTGCGCTCCCAATGCAGGAGGCCCGGGTTCGATCCCTGGTTGGGGAGCTGGATCCCGCATGCCTGCCGCAACTAAGAGTCCACAATGCCGCAACTAAGACCCGGTGCAGCCTAAATAAATAAATAAAATAAAATAAAAGCAGGGACTCTGGAGTCTGCCTGCCTAAGTCTGAACCTCAGCTTTACCAATTACTAGCTGTGCATCATCAGGCAAATTTCTTAACTTCTCTAACCCTCATCTGCCAAATGGGAATAACACCTCATGGGATTGTTATGAAGATTAAACGAGTTAATGTAATAGGAAAATGCTTTGAATAGTGCCTGGTACATGGTCTGTAATATACAAATGTTGGATAAATAAAATAAACTGTGAGAGAAGCGACTTCTGTACACCTTTCTGAGCCAGAAGATAGAGCCACACGGTGACACACACTGCAGCAACACAGAAGCCAGAGAATGCAGTTGTTGGCAGTGGAATTTACTGTTGGGATATTACAGATTGATGACTGAATATTAAGTACATTGGATAAAGCCAAGAGGACAGATTAGTATCTAGAAAGCACTGATGGAATTTCCCTCTAGAATGCTGGGAAGGAGCTCTACCTTCACAAGACAAACTTCATGGCTTCTCAATTGTGAAGGGGACACTGGGGGTCTGAACGAAGTACCTTTGCCAGGATTTAAGAGGATCCATCTTTCACACCTATCAAAGAAGGAACTTGCAACACAGCCTCTCTCTGAGTCTCAGGACAGTGGAACACCCCAGGGCTGGTGGGCAGGCCTGCTGGGGAGAAGATACAGTGTGTGTTAAATGACTGACATTGGGTGGAACAAGAGGCTGGTCTCTGACTGGTGAGTTAGACACAGTCCTGGGCAGGAGGCCAGATTAGATGGGTTGGCATTGGTCCCACTCTTCAGACCCATCTATCTTTGGTCTCTCAAATTAAACCCAAAGTGGCATCCATCTTCACTCTGGTCTCCCATTCCTTCCAGGAAGACTTCCTCCTTTTCCTGCCAAGCCTGATGTGGTGGAGCAGAAAAGTCCAATGCTTTGGTACAGAGTAAATCTTTTATCTTGCCTTTGAATGCACTTTGAATGTTCTTGGCTCATTGGCCAGACATCCATGTCCTCTGCATAGTCACGTGAATTGGTCTCTAGAGGATATGGATTCTGTTCGCTTGATTTGGCCAGAAGAGACATCACTCAGCACAATTACTTTTAAAAGGCATTTGATTACAACTAACCATACTGAAAGCACATTTTCCAGACAAGAGCCTCACCTGTTGATGAGGTTGCATCCAGTTTTCTTTTTAATTTTCTCAAGCTCCTTTCAGATACATATTGTAAAACAAATACCCTCAATTAAGAGATAATTGATATTGAGAAGCCTCTCAGACCTTCTTGCCCCCAAGTGGCCTGAATTCCCTTATGGCATGGTTAAGGGCATGGGCTCTGGAGTCTACGTTTCGTCTCCAATACTTTGCTAGCTGTGCAACATTGGACAAGTTACATAACCTCTCTGAAAAACGTAAACCCCATCAGCAAAATGGAGTTAGCTCATAGAGCTCTTTGAGAATTAAGTAAAATAATGCAATAAAGCATTTATCACATTACTTAACATATAGTACATGTCCATACATCATCCTTAACAGCTGCATTTTAAAATTTGGAATTCATTTGCTGATTTGCATTATCCTTCCAAGGGCAAATTGATTAGCCTGCCCACCCAAATTGTAAACTCTGAACGACAAAAATGCATTTAACATAATTTTTAATCACTGCAGAGACATTAAAATTTTTGATGACTTATTATCTATACCAACTAGTGATTCTCAAAAAATTTTAGGTCACAGGCCATTTCCACAAAACGAAAATTTCCATAGAATAGTAAACTTATAATTTGTTTATCTCTGCAAAGAAATCACCACAATTAAATATGTTCCAAGAAAATAATTCAAAAGAAGAAATACATATATACATATACATATCCTATTTATACCATCATTACACAATAGTAAAAAATGGAAAAATATACAATAATAGGGGAATAGCTAAATGAAGTATGACATAAGATTACTGGAACTTTTGCAGTCATTAAAACTAATGACTATTAAAGAGGGAAAAGTATTTACAAAATAAGTGAAAAAACAGAAATCTAAAACCATACATACAATTACAACTATATAAAAACCAAGTATAAAATATACATTTATGTAACTTTTACCCTCTATACGTTTGCAATTTTGAACTTTGATAAGGATGCATGAGTATTATTTGGGTAATTAAAAACTAATGGATGTACACAAACATTAGATGAGGGTACAAAGGAAGGAGAAAATGTGTTAAAGATTACGAATTAATTTTTAGTACAATCATCTTCTTCTTTTTTTTTTTTTTTTTTTGGCCGCACCGCACAGCATGCTGGATCTTAGTTCCCTGACCAGGGGTTGAACCCGTGGCCTCTGCAGTGGAAGCGCGGAGTCTTAACCACTGGACCACCAGGGAAGTCCCAGTACAATCATCTTTTGTAAAATGTCAAAGTTAATATCTTTTAAATAAAGATAATAGAAAGATAATAAAGATAAGAGAAATATTTAGAAGAATAGCAGTGCTTTGAGACATTAACATAGGATATCATGTTTATAAAATTATTTAACAAATATTTATTGGTTCCACCTTGTGCGGCGCTCTGTACTAGGTGCCAGAGACACAGTAATGGACAACATAGACTTATCATGGGAGGCAAGTTGTGGACAAGGAAGTTTGGGCATTCATCTTTCTCACCAGAATCCTCCAAATCAGTCCTTATCAGCCCAAACTACCTCTTTCAAAAAGCCTTCGGGCTTCCCTGGTGGCCCAGTGTTTAAGAATCCGCCTGCCAATGCAGGGGACACGGGTTCGAGCCCTGGTCCGGGAAGACCCCACATGCCACGGAGCAACTAAGCCCGTGGGCCACAACTACTGAGCCCACGTGCCACAACTACTGAAGCCCATGCGCCTAGAGCCTGTGCTCCGCAACAAGAGAAGACACCGAAATGAGAAGCCTGCGCACTGCAACAAAGAGTAGCCCCCGCTCACCGCAACTAGAGAGAAAGCCCGTGTGCAGCAACAAAGATCCAATGCAGCGAAAATAAATAAATAAATACTAAAATAAATAAATTTATTAAAAAAA
Source organism: Balaenoptera borealis (assembly GCF_965194805.1). Taxonomy (NCBI): domain Eukaryota; kingdom Metazoa; phylum Chordata; class Mammalia; order Artiodactyla; family Balaenopteridae; genus Balaenoptera; species Balaenoptera borealis. Next base: position 43,392,877 of record NC_138879.1, read on the forward strand.
AACCCTTCATGAGAGGTAGCATCTCATAATCTAAATCTTTCTACCTCCTCTCTCCCCACCCCACCCCTAGCCAAAACCAGCCAGACTTGTGTGACTGTGTCCCACTCCTTCCAGTAATCTGCTCTCCCTGTCTGGCTTTGTTCACCCCCCAGGCAACAAAATGCCTTAACCCAGCAAAACTGAAAATATCCCCAGAAAGCTCCTAGGAAAATGACCATGATTTTAGCCTGAGTGGCCTTCCAGTACCTGCTTCTACAATTAGTGAGTCAGCTTTGATCTGATCTAAATTCATTGTGCACATGTTGCCACGTTAGACACGGTGACAGTGAAAGACTCCAGTCCTCTTGGTGGAAACCAGATCCACTCTGGGTAAACAGTTTTCAACGCTGGACAAGGGGGGTTGGGGGACACTCCAGGCAAAGCAAACCGGAATTGCAAAAGTACATAGTGTGACACAAAGCAGGGAGGCTGGGGTGGAGGGTGTATGTGGGGGGATGACAGCAAATGGGGGCTAGAGGTAGGTAAGAGCAGAAACAGGAAGCAGAACTTTCTGTTGTAGGCGGGGAGCACCGGGGAGTTTTAAGCAGGGGAGTGACATGATCTGACTTCCATTTTGGAAAGTTCACATTCACAGAATGAGAATGGATGGGAAGGGGTCTTCTGACTAGAGATAGAGGAGCTCGCATTAAAATAATCTGGGAGAGGGCTTCCCTGGTGGCACAGTGGTTATGAATCTGCCTGCCAATGCAGGGGACACGGGTTTGAGCCCTGGTCCGGGAAGATCCCACATGCCGCGGAGCAACTAAGCCCGTGCACCACAACTACTGAGCCTGCGCTTTACAGCCACGAGCCACAATTACTGAAGCCCGTGCGCCTAGAGCCCGTGCTCCGCAACAAGAGAAGCCACTGCAATGAGAAGCCCGCACACCGCAGCGAAGAGTAGCCCCTGCTCGCCACAACTAGAGAAAGCCCACACGCAGCAGTGAAGAGCCAACTCAGACAAAAATAATACATTAAAATAACCTGGGAGAGATGTGATGGGAGTCTGAACCAGCGAGCAGATGCAGAGGGAAGAGGAGGGGCCAGAGTTGAAATGATTTGAGAAAGCAGAATCGAGGGTCAGAACGTGGTGACTAATTGTACAGAAGGTGGTATCAGAAAAGCTCCTATGGTAACTCCAAGACATTGTGTCCTGGAGATTGTCACTGACCAAAGCCATACGTTTTTCTCCCCCAGGGTGTATTTATTTTGAAGAATAAAGGTGAAACAATTTCCCTGCACACGGAAAGAAAACACAGTCTTCCATATTGCACCAGACCAATCTCTTAGAATCACGTTTCCCAAAGTGGTGGAATAAGAGGTGTAAAAGTGGTGCAGGGACATCAGAAACAGTGACTCTTGTGGACAGAAAGGTTTCCTTTTTCTATTCTCTTTCCATCCTGATTAAGTCAAGGTGAAATCCTCAGTAAATCTTTAGTACCTGATAATCTCCTTTTGAGCCAGAGAGAGAGAGAAAGAGAGGGAGAGCGCAAGCCCACTTCAGGTTCAGAAACTTAGACAACAGTACCAAGCTAGTCATTGTTTTGTTTTTCTTGAAACATACATTTAGGCTTATCCCTCTATTTAAGACACATGATTCTGGTTTTCATTTATATAAATATTTTAAAGTTTCCTTTTGAAATACATGTACCTAAAAGGGGAGATGTGAGTTGATTTAGGAAAAATATTAAGTAAAACATGGTACATGAGACGGGAATTCCCTGCTGGTCCAGTGGTTAGGACTCCGCACTTCCACTGCAGGGGGCCTGGGTTCGATCCCTTGTCCGGGAACTAAGATCCCACAAGCCAGGCGGCCCTGTCAAAAAAAAAAAAAAAAAAGTACAGGGGATATGCATATGTAACAAGAATCATGGCACATGAAAGGCTGAAGCTTAAGAAAACCTGTCCTTAAAAAAACCTATGGCTGGTTAGGAAGATAAATCCCAAATCAAAACAAATCTTCAGGGACTTCCCTGGTGGTCCAGTGGGTAGGACTCCACACTCCCAATGCAGAGCTCCCAGGTTTGATTCCTGGTCGGGGAACTAGATCCCTCGTGCATGCCGCAACTAAGAAGCCCACATGCCACAGCTGAAACCCAGCACAGTCTAAATAAATAACAAATAAAAATAAATAAATATTGAAAAATCTTCAGCATAACCTAAGTATGTATAATTAAATAAGAAGACTGCAGTTGTCTGGAAGGACCCAGTGATTAGGGTTTTGAGCAATTATGAATGAGGATGAATTTGGGGCTAAGGGCTCAGCAGGAGTAGGGGGTGATGGAGCTGAGCATATACCAGGGAAGAGTCCCCTTTTCCTGTCAAAATCCCCAAGTGCCCCCCGGGGAAGGGACTTCTCCCTTGAACTGAGCAAGGCAGCCTGAGAGGTCTCCCCAGAGAGCAGCACTGTTTCATCTTGTGGTTTGTTTCTGCAATCAGCTAGGAAATAAAGTCTTCAAATTAAACTTTTCCGGAAAAAAAAAATGTACTTGAGGGAGAAGCAAGGGACAGATAGATATAACTATATTAGAGGTTATCGTGAGCCTTAAGAAGGTGGTGGCTTCCTGCTTAGCAGGTGGTTCTTCCAGGAACCCAAAGCCCTAGACCCCAAAAATGGGTACAACCACTCAGATGTTTGAGAGAAACATCTCCAGATGGGGTAAGCTGCTGCCCCAGGAGCCCCTGATGGGATGTCCGGCTTGGTCCACGGTGGATGACTTCGTCCCCGACACGGTGTAGACCTCAGTGAGAGGTGCCTTCATCCACTGGCATTTCAGCTTCAGTTCTTCTCCTTGGGAGGATTTTCTGTTTTGTTTGAGTGAAGGGTGCTATTTTCCACAGTGTACTGGAAGGGATATGCTGACAGAAAACGTGAGACAAAAGCAAGGAAGCCAAAAATGATAACCTTTGTTCCCCACCTCTATGATTCTTGTGCTTTGGCTGCAGCTTGGGGAAATCACGTGGCCAGCCAATAAACCCCACGCGGACAGAGGCCCCATTATGCAAACCACCTGAAAGGATGGTATTTAATCAAAGGACCTCAAGAAGCTAAAACCCTGGCCTCTAAATTCTTGGCACTTTCAAAAGGCAAACATCAAGGTGACTCTGGGTGAGAAGATAAAGGCTCCGTAATGCAGAAAGTGAGAACAGAGAGCCTTTTAACGGTCATCTGGCACAGAGAGGCCCTGTCCCTGCTTAGGCAACTCAAGGCCACTACACTGAGAACTGACACCAACAACAAGAAAAAAAGAGCACCTCGTGGCTTTAGAGCTGTGTCCTATCAAAGTGGATGCCCAGGTCCTGGCCTCAACTGGGACCTTATCAGAGGGTATTAAGGTTAGAGACTTGACAGTGGGAACGCTGGGCCAGCTCCCAGCTCTGCCACGCTCAGCTGACTGGCCCTGCACAAAGCCCTCAACCGGTCCAGGACCCCCACCCTTCCCTCGTATGTTAACAGAAAGATGATAACACTCATCACGCAGGGTGGTCATGAGGCTCAGAGAGCAAATGAGTAGATCACAGGGGAAGACTTCTGCTTGCTCCCGTTTTCAAGGATCCGTATGGAAATTAGGTGTGAATCTACAGATGTTAGAGATCAAGGTGTGTGATATGAAAATATAGTTACGTCATTGTTGCTGTGGTTATAATCACCCTGGCAGTCTTCCAGTGTCTCATCTATTACATCAATTCTTTCAGCAACCCTTTGAGGAAGGTAAGGAAGGGCGAATAATAATTATTTCCATTTTACAGGGGAAAGAGAGGCAAAGAAGTGAAATGCACTGTCAAAGGCTGCCTGGCTGGTTTGTGTGGCAAGGCTTTCTGATCAACCCCATCCAACAGAGCTGGATTTCCACCTCTCCAACAGGTGCTAATAGAGCCTGACGGCCCACAGATGAATCGTAAGGAGAAGAAAGGGAGGGGAAAGCTGTAGATCAGGAGACTTCAGAGACATATCAACTGTTGATAGGTATGAGGGTTCTTTCTGTGGGAGATGAAAATGTTCTAAAATTAGATTATGGTGATGGTTTCACAACTCTGTAAACATACTAAAACACATTGATTTGTACACTTTAAATAGGTGGATTTTATAGTATGTAAACTATATCTCAACAAAGCTGTTAAGAAAAAGATATATCAGGGTTTTTTAGGGTTTATGCTAGGGATGCATGTTTGGGTGCTAAAACTCTAAAGAAATGCAAGTAAGTGATTACTATAAAAGTCAGGATGCCTTTCAGGTGGACCGAGGGTTTTGTGATTGGAATGGGGCACATGAAAGAGCTTCTGGGGTGGGCAGCAAGGTTTTCTTTCTTTTTTTTTTATAAATAAATTTATTTATTTGGCTGCGTTGGGTCTTCGTTGCTGCGCACGGGCTTTCTCTAGTTGCAGTGAGCGGGGGCTACTCTGTTGCGGTGCGCGGGCTTCTCATTGCGGTGGCTTCTCTTGTTGCAGAGCACAGTCTCTAGGCACGCGGGCTTCAGTAGTTGTGACACATGGGCTCAGCAGTTGTGGCTCGTGGGCTCTAGAGCGCAGGCTCAGTAGTTGTGGCGCATGGGCTTAGTTGCTCCGAGGCATGTGGGATCTTCCCAGACCAGGACTCGAACCTGTATCCCCTGCACTGGCAGGCGGATTCTTAACCACTGGGCAACCAGGGAAGCCCAAGGCTTTATTTCTTGACCTGAAGGGTAGTTACAAGGGTGTTTAATAATAATAATAATAATTATTCCTTACGCTGCACATGTGTATTGTGTAGTTTTCTCTGTCCATTCTGTTAATATAATAAAATGATTCTAAAAAATAGGGGAAATCGAGTATGAGATGATACCATGTGCCAGCCAGACTGTAAGGACCTCCCCCCACCTCCTGGTTTTCATGCCCTTGTGAACCCCATCCCCTTAAATGTGGGCGGGACCTGCGACTTGCTTCTAACCAATAGAATAAGGCAAAGGCGATGGCATACGTGTGATTACATGTCCCTGTGGTTACATTATATAAGATTTAATGTCCACCTTGCTAGGAGACTTGATCTCCCTTGTTGGCTTTGAAGTAAGCATCCATGTTGCAGAGGCCCACCGAGTAAGGAACTGAGGGTGGTCCTCAGTCTGACAACCCACAAGGAACTGAATGCTGCCGACAGCCACGTGAGCTTGGAAGCAGATCCTTCCCCAGTGGAGCCTCAGATCTCACCTGGCCCCAGTTCACACCCTGACTGCAGCTTGCGAGATTCCAAAGCAGAGGCCTCAGCTAAGCTGTACCCTGACTCCTGGCCCACAGAAGCTGCGAGAGAATAAATGTGTGTTGTTTGAAACCACTGAATGTGTGATCATAGTATTACACAGCAATTGATAGCATGCCCCTTGTGTGTGTGTAGAGCGGGTCCCCTAAAATCAATCTCATTGTCAGTGATGCACTAGGACTCACAGAACTCAGCAAAGCTGTTACACTTACGGTTACAGACGATTACAGTGAAAGGATACAGGTTAAAACCAGCAACAGAAAAAGGCACATAGGGCAGGGGCCAGGAGAGCCCACTCACTCCTCTCTCAGTGGAGTTATGGGGACAATGCTTAATTCTCCCAGGACGACGTGTGACCACACACACGGAACACTGCCAACCAGGGAAGCACATAAGTCTTGGTGCCCAAGGCTTTGACTGGCGGTCGGTCATGTAGGCAGACGCACCGCCCAAGTGGCTGACCTTAGTTTCCAGCCCTTCCAGAAATCAAGCTGATACTGTGCGGCCCAAGGTCCTCAGATAAATACACTCTTATCAGGCAGGATATTCCAAGGGCTTAGATATTATCTCCCACTCAAGAGCCTGTCCTTTCTTTGGACCGTGAAGGGTTTGAACAATGCAAGCCTGATGAGTTAAACATTTACTTTGCGTCCCTTAACTTTGGAAGTGAGATACTTAAGTCAAGTTGACACCCTGCTTGAAGGCAGAGAGACCAGGAAATCAACATGCTTTAACACCCAGGGAATGTTTATACGTTTATTTGCCTCATAGTCAGAGAGTTTCCAGGGAATAAGCCATACAGCCAGAAGGCAGGGTGCAGAGGAAAGGCAGCAGAGACTGGGCACTCATACAGGAGCGTCACCTGATCAGCCACAGAATAGAAGGCAAGCTTTCCCTCCTCAAGGTCCAGCCAGATGCCCACCACACTAGGTCTGTTTGAGCCAAGGACAGTTTCCTTGACCATGTGCCATGCAGAGAGCTGGCTAGTCCCTTTCCACTCTACACACCAGGAGTCCCTGGTCCTTCCCAAGATCTGGTCACGCCTCATCCCCCGGGAAGCCACCCCAACTGCCCAGTGGCTACAACGCTGAGTGTCCACTTCCCAGTACTGCTGCCCAGAAGAGAGAGCCTGGGAACATAAGGCCTGGCAGGAGGCAAACCTCTCATGACTCCAGGGATAGGGCTGTGGGCTGTGAGATACAGTGATCCTTGGACACCTCCAGGCTACAGGAGAGGCTCCCTAGGTCAAAGGTTGGATTGATGACCCCCGGGGAAAAAAACCAGAACATGACTAGCTACCTCTGATGGTTCATGCTAAGAGGTCTTCAAATAGCAAAAAGCAGCTTTGTATCTTTGAGTGTGATAAAGTTTTACACATACTGGCATTAAAATTGGTGCATCAAGGGACTTCCCTGGTGGCGCAGTGGTTAAGAATCCGCCTGCCAATGCAGGGAACACAGGTTCAAGCCCTTGTCCGGGAAGATTCCACATGCCACGGAGCAACTAAGCCTTTGTGCCACAACTACTGAAGCCTGTGCGCCTAGAGCCCGTGCTCCAAAACAAGAGAAGCCACCGCAATGAGAAGCCTGTGCACCGCAATCAAGAGTAGCCCCCGCTCACCACAACTACAGAAAGCCTGCGTGCAGCAACAAAGACCCAACGCAGCCAAAGATAAATTAATTAATTAATTAAAAATATAAATAAATAAAATAAAATAGGACTCCTGTTTACAAAAAAAGAAAAAAGTTACAGTCAGATTTTCGGCTGTATAGGCGTTTGGTGCCCCTAACCCCCATGTTGTTCAAGGGTCAACTGTACTCCCCAGTAATTAAATTTGTATTACAAATAATCACCCCTGCTGGGTAAGCTGCACCAAAATGCTTATCAAAACTTTAGTGTGGGGGCTTCCCTGGTGGCGCAGTGGTTGAGAATCTGCCTGACAATGCAGGGGACACGGGTTCGAGCCCTGGTCTGGGAGGATCCCACGTGCCGCGGAGCAACTGGGCCCGTGAGCCACAATTACTGAGCCTGCGTGTCTGGAGCCTGTGCTCCGCAACAAGAGAGGCCGCGATAGTGAGAGGCCCGCGCACCGCGACGAAGAGTGGCCCCCACTTGCCGCAACTAGAGAAAGCCCTCGCACAGAAACGAAGACCCAACACAGCCATAAAATAAATAAATTAATTAATTAATTAAAAAAAAAAAAAAAACTTTAGTGTGCATGAAAATCCCCTGCAAAGTTGTCAAAAATGCAAATCCTTGGGGCTTACTCCCGGAGATGCTAACTCAATAGTCTGGCCATGGGCCTTGGAGTCTGCTTTTTGTTTTTTTAAGGGTGGAAAGATTTTTAATTAATATTATGAAGTTACCATAATACAGATATCAAAGCCACAAAAAGAACATATAAGAAAAAAAAAAAAACATAGGCCAACAAACCTGGAGATTATCTGCATCCTTATTAGCGTTACAGAGAGTACCGGGTCATACCTCGAGAAACACTGTGCCATTTAGGCTGCGTGATTTCCGTGGCAGCTCATGGTGTGTTTACATAGGGTCAAAGGAAATCATTGTGATGAGGCAGTCAAATCGCTTAGCAGCTGTTAAAGCGCTGACTTGAAGAATAACTAATCTATTGTCTTAAAAACAATCTTGTGAGAACTTCAGGGAATGATGTTTCAGGAAGTAGGGATATATTCAGATCTTATGTTTTAAAACTGTCCTGGACTGGTCCAAATAATCAAAATCAAAATAACCAAAATAATCAACGTTGTACTTGATAAGGCATACTTGAATTTTCTAAGTTAAATTTTAAAAATACTTAATATGTATACTTAATTCCTCAAAAAATTAAAAATAGAATTACCATATGATCCAGTAATTCCACTTGTAGGCATATATACAAAAGAATTGAAAGCAAGGTCTCAAAGAGATGTTCATACACCCATGTTCATGGCAGCATTATTCACAGTAGCCAAGGGGTGGAAGCAACCCAAATGTCCATCGATGGATGGATGGATGGATGGGTAAACAAAATGTGGTATATATATGTGTATAATACAATGGAATATTATGGAATATTATTCAGCCCTTAAAAGGATGGAAATTCTGACACAGTCAACAATATGGATGAAACTTGGATCTAATAATATGGATGCTAAGTGAAATAAGCCAGTCACAAAAAAGATAAACATTTCACGATTCCACTTATATAAGCTATTTGGAGTAATCAAACTCATACAAACAGAGAGTGGAATGGTGGTTGCTAGGGGCTGGGGAAGGAGGGTATGGGGAGTTACTGTTTAATGGGTATAGAGTTTCAGTTTTGCAAGATGAAAACGTTCTGGAACTTGGTTGCATACAATATGAATATACTTAACACTATTCAACTGTAAACTTAAAAAGGTTAAGATGGTGCATTTGTTGTATGTATTTTACCACAATTAAAAATTAAAAATGCACACTTAAGTAATCATAGAAAGTCATAATTTTTTCCCAAGATATCATGTTTCTCCAGTTAAATAAGAAGAAATATTTCAACCAGAGCAACACCATTAAACATTATAAATGTTATAAAACATTTACATTATTATTTAAAATTCACTAGGACACACGCTAGGATAAATTTCAAATGGATAAAAGATTTATATGTGAAACCAAAGATTTAATATAAAAGTGTACATACACACACACACACACACACACACACACACCACTTGAGGTGGTGAAGTTTTCTAAATAAAATTTAAAATCTAGAAGCCACAAAAGAAAACACTGATAAAATGTACTACTTGAAAATATAAAAATGTCTATATGACATTCTAAAACCCACACTAAACAGAATCAAAAGATAAATGACAAATGGGGAACAAAATCTGCAATTCATATCACAGACAAAAGGCTAATCTCCCTAATTTATAATGAGTTCCTAAAAATCAAATTTTTAAAGGACCAACAATACAAGATATAAAAAGACAATTCACGGAGAAATGCAAATTAAAAAGTACAGTACACAAATATATCACTTGTTTTAAACCCATTGGATTGGCAAAAAAAATACCAAAGTTTGACAGCACATTGTGTTGGCAGGCTTGGGGGACAAACATTTCTTCTGTAAGAGTGCCAACTGATACAACCCAACTGGAGAGCAGTTTGTCAACGTTATCAAAATTGCAAAATTTACTCTGTGACCCAGCGATCCTTACTGGTAATTTAACCTACAATTATCTCTGCACTCATATAAAATGATGTATATACAGTAATTGACTTCAGCATTGTTTGCAATTATAAATAATTGGGAATAATCATGCATCCATCAGTAAAGCGTTGAGTAAATAAATGTTGGCATATCCATAAATTGGAATATTATGCAGCTTTAAAGAGAAAATGCTTGAGGTACTGATTTGTAAAGGTATCAAGATATATTAAGTAAAAAAGGAAAGCAAAATGCAGAACAGTGTATACAGTATGCTAACTTTTGTGTAAAAAAAAATATTGGGGGAGATAAGAATATAAATTTGTGTTTGCTTGTACTTACAAAAGTAAATTCTGAAAGGACACTTAAGAAAACTAGTAAAGGTGGTTAACTGGGGGAATAAGAGGAATTGGACGAGGGTAGGAACACAATACTTTTGTTGTGTCTTTTCATATTTTTTGATTTTTGAATTAAAATTTTTAAATTTAATCCTCAAGTTTAAAGCTCGATTTTAGATTTTAAATTAGGAACCCATCCTAAATTTAGGAGCACACAGGAGCTAAGAGGGCACTTTATTTCTCAGATTGTTTTTGGAACAATTAATAAACTGTACTCTAACTGGTTTCCTTAAGAAACCTTTCCCAAGGAATCACACTTCTCCACTTAAGTAAGAAACTTTTTTTTTTTTTTAAAGGTTAGACTTTATTTTATTGCCTAGATTCTTTTTTTTTTTTTTAATTTATTTATTTATTATTTATTTATTTTTGGCTGTGTTGGGTCTTCGTTTCTGTGCGAGGGCTTTCTCCAGTTGCGGCAAGCGGGGGCCACTCTTCATCGCAGTGCGCGGGCCTCTCACTATTGCAGTGTCTCCTGTTGCGGAGCACAGGCTCCAGACGCGCAGGCTCAGTAGTTGTGGCTCCCGGGCCTAGTTGCTCCGTGGCATGTGGGATCTTCCCAGACCAGGGCTCGAACCCGTGTACCCTGCATTGGCAGGCAGATTCTCAACCACTGCGCCACCAGGGAAGCCCAAGTAAGAAACTTTTTAAGCAGAGCAAGATGATTTAAATATCTAAAAGCTCTAAGAGATAACGTCTCTAAAGCATACAAAGCTGGCCGTGGCCGAGTCAGGAGGCAGAGGCAAGCGAGACTAGAGCACTTGTCTAAGGGGCAGGTGTGAATTGTTTTTCAATCCTGAGCCAGGGAACAACAGCAAACCTAAAAGTCAGGACAGAAAGGTTGTTTTCTACATTGTTACCCTTTATTATTAAACACACTGGCCAGAGATTACAGTTGAGTAGAATTTATCAAGAACTATATACAAAGTTGCATGCTTCATTAATAAGGACATTTACTAGTGAAAAATAAAAAGCCACCTATTTCTGAATCTCTTCAGGTAGATAACACAGATGCATGGTGAGCTAGCAAAATCAGGTCTAGGTTCTGGATTTATAGGTCTTAGAAAACGAGTTTCTATCTATTAAGGGCCTGTGATACAGCACACCTCCAGGCAGGTCCAAAAACACATCCAGTCACAAAAATAGCTCAGCCCACTCATTCACACCACAGGGATAACACAGCTGGGCTCTCAGATCCTGTCCCCAAAAAACAAAGCCATGGAACGCTGCCCCAACTTCCATAATTAAACCTCCTCTACCAAATAAAATCAACTCACCCTGCATTTGTTCTTCAAAGGTCTCTTTCCTCGTGAAGTTTTCTTGTAATTTTTCCTGGATCTCTTCTAGGTCATGGAGAATGTCTCTCATTTTCCCCTCAGGTGTGTTGGAAGTCACTAGTTTTGGAGAAGCCAAGGAAAGGTCCACCCCATCTGACAAAGCCTATTGATGAATCATTTAAAAAAAAAAAAATAAGAAGAAGGAGAAGGAGGAGGAGAAGGAGAAGAAGGAGAAGGAGAAGGAGAAGAAAAAGAAGAAGGGAAGGAAGGAAGGAAGGAAGAAGGAAAAAAGAAAATCTCCTAAGGAATGCATCAAATATATTCCAGTTCTACCAACCATCTATAATTTTCTACTTACCTCCTAACGGGTTTTTCAAAACGTAGTTAGGCCCTCAATATATATGCCTTGAAAACAATCTAGAATAATACATAGTATGGCAAAAATATTAGAAAATGGCGATTTCTTGGTGATGGGGCTATGGATGATTTTCATTTGTTTTTTCAACTGCTATGTATTTTCTAGTATTTTGTACAACAGATATGGAGTTCTTAGCTCATACCCCCAAAAAGTTTGAAAATTTTAGGCCCATCTTATAGGGGCTTTACAAAATAAATAATACAGAGTGTCACTAAGATAAGCTACAGAGGCTGAAATAATCTTCCCCAGACTGCTATCATAACTCTTCCTAAGGGCCAAGACAAACATGTTGCCTGCATACAGGCCCTGCTCTCTGGGGCCTCCAACACACACTCCCTGATTTTCTTTAACTTCAGGTCCTGTTATTCCCCAACACAGCCTCTCATCTGCTCACCACCTTCCCACCTTCAGCACCTGACTTTCCTTCCCAACTTTGCAAAATCCATTTCCCATTCTTTTTGCCAATCATAACAGGAGTAGGTACCACCCGTTGAATATTTTCCACTGCTCACCTCTAATTTGCCTAACAACTTTCCAAGATAGGTTTATTATCCCCATTTTACAAAAGAGGGAGTTCATGGAGGTTAACTATATTGCCATAGCTAATTTGATTGTCCCACATTTTCACATTGCTCAAGCACTTTTTTAAGCAAGATCTTTTTAAAAAAATCTCCACATTAAACCAATGAGGTGCAGGCGATGGATCATTTTTTGTTTGTTTGTTTTACAGATAGAAATCTGAGACTCAGAAAGGTGAAATGACTTGTCCAAGGTCATAATACTAGTGAGTGGCAATGTCAGGACTGATGGACAGACTCTCAGACCTTCTACCCCAACACACTGCATCCCTGAGGACCCATTTATTCACTCACTCCAATACACTGGGTGTTTGTTGAGCACTTACTATGTGCCAAGCACTGTGTTAGGCCTGGGGATACAAGAGTGAACAAAGGAACAAAAGCCATCAAGGTCACTGCCCTCATAGAACTTAGAGTCCAGTGCAAGGGAAGAGGGATGAAAGACATTAATAAATTATGGTGCCAATCATTATCAAGTCACAACTGTAACAACTGCTACAAATGAAAGGTACATGGACTCATACATAAGAGCCTCTAATAAGGGGATTTGACTTGTTCAAGGAAATCAGTGAAGGCTTCTCCGAGGAAGTGATAATCTAGCTGAGGTCTGAAGGATGAGCAGGCACTACCTACATGACAGAGTAAAAGAAGAACATTCCATGGTGATGGGAAGAACTGTGACACTCTGGAGGGAACAGATCAGAGCAATTAAAAGGCTTTGGTAGAAATCCAGGCAAGAAATAGTCATAGGATTGGATTAGAGTCATCTTTAATGAGCTCAAGAATAGTAAATAGGGAGCTTCCCTGGTGGCACAGCAGTTAAGAATCCGCCGGCCAATGCAGGGGACACGGGTTCGAGCCCTGGTCCGGGAAGATCCCACATGCCGCGGAGCAACTAAGCCCGTGTGCCACAACTACTGAGCCTGTGCTCTAGAGGCCGCGAGCCACAACTACTGAAGCCCGTGCGCCTAGAGCCTGTGCTCCACAATGAGAGAAGCCACTGCAGTGAGAAGTCCATGCACCGCAACAAAGAGTAGCACCCACTCGCCACAACTAGAGAAAGCCTGCGCACAGCAACAAAGATCCAACTCAGCCAAAAAAAATAAATTAAAAAAAAAAAAAAAGAGTTTAGAGGCAGGTTCAACAGGTATCTTAGGAGGAATACTAAATGTTGGCAATAAAGTACCAACTATATGTTTTACCAAGATCCAACAACATCTGCTATATTATTTATTAGTAGGTACAAGTGTATCAAAACTGTTGACTTGTTGTTTGTTTATTGACATCCTTCACATTTAAAGAAACATTCAGATGAGAATGCTAAACCACTCCACTTCCGGAGCTTCATCTGCTCAGCTGCCTGGCTGGGAATGGGAGGAAGTTTTGCAGCCAGCACATTCTGGCAACACCCTCAAGACCTGGTCATGGTCACCTGAGGCAGGCGGGGCCCAGACTTCAATGGAGAAATTTGCATTACCTCCAAAAAGAGGTCCTACGGAGAGCCACAGAAATACAAGATGTTCATCATCTTACTCTAAATAAACCAGAGTTTTTAGAACTTCGGAGGGACATTTTTCACTTTTTAAATTATGCTGGAACCTCAAAAACTGGAACCAGTTTTTCATCTCTAAGAAGCACTGACGTCCCTCAAAATAGCATGTGTTTTGGAAGCCATATGCAGACTATTTTATAGAGGAGGAGGCTGACCACAGGTAACATTGTTTGCTCTTAAATTTCCAGGTCTCACTCTTAAATATTCAGGCAGCTGGAATTCTGGAATGGAGCCCTTATCTAGACACCTGAACAAATTTAAAACTTTAAAAAATAAGCGTGTTGCTTTTTCCATCCATAAAAGAACTGCACACTCATTGTGGTGAATTTAGAAAATGCAGAGAATGCGAAAGAAGAAATGTTTTAAATTATCCGATATCCTACCATCCATAGGCAATCGTTTTAACTTAAAAGCCAATGGAAAGTATATTCAGTCACTATAAGCTATACCAACAAAGAGTTTTAAGGACCTGAGGAATAATGCTGTATTTATTTATTTATTTATTGGCTGCACCACTTGGTTTATAGGATCTCAGTTCCCCGACCAGTGATTGAACCCGGGCCACAGCAGTGAAAGCTCTCAGTCCTAACCACTAGGCCACCAGGGAACTCCCAATGCTGTATTTATAACCAAAAAGAAGAGAACAGCTTTATTCATAATTGCAAAAAAAAAAAAAGGAAATAACCAATATGTCCATCAAAAGGTGAATAGATAAACTGTGGGACATCTACGCAATGGAATATTATTTGACAATAAAAAGAAATGAGCTATCAAGCCACAAACCTTAATTTTGTTTAATGAAAGAAGCTAGCCGGAAAAAGCTAGATACTGTATGATTCCAAAGATACGACATTCTAGAAATGGCAGAACTAAAGAGATAGCAAAAAGTCAGTGGTTGCCAGGGGTTGGGGAGAGGGAGGGGGTACAAAGAGGTAGAGTGCAGGGGATTTTCAAGGCATAAAACTGTTAACTACAGATACATGACTTCATGCATTTGTCAAAATCCATAGAATGGTACAACACAGAGAGTGAACCCTGATGTAAACTGTGGATTTTAGTTAATAATAATGTATCAGTATTGGTTCACAAATTGTAACAAATGTACCAAACTAATGCAAGATATTAATAATAAGGGTAACTGTGAGGGGTATATGGGAATTTTCTGTACTATCTGCTCAATTTTCTATAAGCCTAGAACTGCTCAAAGAAATAAAGTCTATTAATTAATTTTTTTTAAAAAAAGAGGAGTGGATAGCTCCAAGCTCTTTTACCCTCCACCAACCCCGCCCCCCCAACACACACACACACACACACACACACACACACACACAGAGAAACGTTGCAAGACAAGCAGAAACTGTCAGAACCAACTTTGTCAGAACTTTGGCAGACACTGACTCAAAAAAGCACAACCTGGGCTTCCCTGGTGACGCAGTGGTTGAGAATCTGCCTGCCAATGCAGGGGACACGGGTTCGAGCCCTGGTCTGGGAAGATCCCACATGCCGCGGAGCAACTAGGCCCGTGAGCCACAACTACTGAGCCTGCGCGTCTGGAGCCTGTGCTCCGCAACAAGAGAGGCCGCGATAGTGAGAGGCCCGCGCACCGCGATGAAGAGTGGCCCCCGCTTGCCGCAACTGGAGAAAGCCCTCGCACAGAAACGAAGAGCCAACACAGCAATAAATAAATAAATAAATAAAAATTAAAAAAAAAAAAAAAAAAGCACAACCTGGCAGTAGGAAAGCTTTGTGGCATTTTGACTTGTCCTTGCCCCATTCCCTTCCTGGCTCAGTGATGGTATTGAAAATTCCCAGCGTGAAACTCTGGTCCTGGTTCCCAAAGAAGCAGAGCAGATCTTATTCACAAACCATTGTGTCTGCCTGTTCTAACCTGGCTGGGGGCTGCCTGAAGGAATGACACAGGGTGCTCGTCTTTGTTTCACCTAACCCAGAGCTCAGACCAGAAAGGTGGTGAGTATTGCTCAGAAGTTCTGCAAGCGGAGTTAAACTTGCAGGTGTCTGGGGCAAAAGACTGTGGTGGAAACAGACAATAACCTAAGTCCCAGAAGCAAATAGACTTAAGTCCCAGGAGCAAAAGTTGGGGAAAATTGGAATCCTACTTTGTTAATGGGAATGCAAAGTATTGTTGTTGCTGTGGAATGCAGTTTGGCTGTTCCTCAATAAGTTAAACACAGAATTACCATATGATCCAACAATTCTACTCCTACCCAAAATAACTGAAAATAGGAACTCGGATACTTGTACATCAACGTTCACTGCAACATTACTCGCAATAACCCAAAGGTGGAAACAATCCAAATGTCCATCGATGTTTGAATGGATTCAAAAAAAGAAAAGTGGTATAATCATACAAGGGAATTATTATTCAGCCACAAAAAGGAATGAAGTTCGGATACATGCTACGACATGAATGAATCTTGAAAACATTATAGCAAGTGAAAGAAGCCAAAGCCAGAAACAAAGTGACAAATATTGTATGATTCCACTTCTATGAAATATCTAGAGTAGGCAAAGTCATAGAGACACAAAGTAGAATAGAGGTTACCAGGGGCTGGAGGGCAGGGGAGGGAGAAATTATTGCTTCATGGGTACAAAGCTTCTGTTTGTGGTGATGAAAAGTTTTGGAAGTAGATAGTGGTGATGGTTGCACAGCACTGTAAATATAATGCCACTGAATTGTACATTTTAAAATGGTTAAATGGCAAATTTTATGTTATATAATGTAAACATATTTTAGCACAATTAAAAATTGTTAGAGAGAGTGGGTGCAGAAAGACTGGAAATAAGTGGAAAGGGGCCAGGGTGGATAGCGCCTAGGTTGATAGGATTTCTGATTTTGATTTTTTTTTTTCTGCTTCTTCATATTTTTCTGAACTTTCCAAAGAACGGGTTCTACGTTCAGACTGAGAAAAGTAACGTGAAAATACAATCAGGAGGAGAGGAAGCGCCGTGGGGATAATGGGATGCAGTCGGCGCGCGCGGGCGGATGGAGGTCAGAGGGCAGTCTCTGGTCCCGCCTTCCTACCGGCAGCTGCGCGGTGCGGCCCCGGGGCCCGGGAGCTGGGTTCGGGCCCTCCAGCTCGCGCGCCTCCCGACTGTACTTGTCCTCCAGGTTCTGCAGCATCGTGTTCTTCCGCAGCTGCAGCGGCCGCTCGGCGCCCTCGCGGCAGGTGGGGCAGGACCCGTGGCGCCCCGAGCCCCACAGACCCATCAGGCAGTCGCGGGAGAAGCTGTGGCCGCAGGGCAGCGTGGCGGGCCGGGCCAGCAGCTCGTGACGGATGATGCAGCCCAGGTCGTCCTCGGCCAGCCACACGGGGATGGCCGGGCAGACGTCCAGGCCCGCCCTGGTCCCCAGGCCGCCGCCGCTCCGCCCATCCCCGGGGTTGGCGCGCGGAAGTCAGGGCTACGCCGGGGGCTGCCAGCCCTGCGGCTACGTCTCCTCCTGCTCCTCCCTTGCTCTCCCTGTCCCCTCCTCCTTCGCTGCAGCTTGGGTCCACCCTTGTTTCCTTTTTTCCAGACCTTTTGCAAGCTGATTTATGCGCTGGGAAATGCGCTCGCCCCAGGCCGTTAGAAACCCGCTGATGTCCCAAAGATTTTCTTTAGCTTGATGTCCCCCACTCCCATCAAAGTGCAACCCGGGGACTTCCCTGGCGGTCCAGTGGTTGGGACCCCCGCTAACACTTCAGGGCGCGGGTTCGACCCACATGCCCCCCGGTGTGGCCAAAAGATATAGATAGATAGAGATAGATAGATAGGTAGATAGATAAATAGGTAGATAGATAATAGATAGATAATAGGTATATAGATAATAGATAGATTAGATAGATAATAGGTAGATAGATGATAGGTAGATAGATAATAGATTAGATAGATAAATAATAGATAGATAATAGATAATAGATAAATAGATAGATGAATATAGATAGATCGATAGATAATAGATTAGATAGATGATAGGTAGATAGATAATAGATAGATTAGATAGATAGATAATAGATTAGATAGATTAGATAGATAATAGATTAAATAGATAATAGATTAAATAGATGATAGAGAGATAGATAGATGGATAGATAGATTAGATAGATTGATAGATAATAGATAGGTAGATAGATAATAGATTGGATAGATAGATAGGTATATAATAGGTAGATAGATTAGATAGGTAGATAGATAATAGATTGGATAGATAGGTAGATAGATAATAGATTAGATAAATAATAGGTAGATAGATAATAGATTAGATAGGTAAATAGATAATAGATGGATAGATTAGACAGATAGATAATAGATATAGATAGATAGATTAGGTAGGTAGATAGATAATAGATTAGATAAGAAAGATTAGATAGATAGATAATAGATAGATAAATAGATTAGATAGATTAGATAGATAGATTAGATAGATAGATAGATAGATAACTACCCCAACAACTCTTGGGAGGAGGAAAAGGAGCGGATTCGATTTAAGAACTCTTTTCTGAGAATGCGCCCACTAGGTGTCATCCGACCACTCCAACAAGTAGTGAGGGGTTGAAGAATACTCGGTGCGGAGAGCTGTGAAGCTCTTTAAAAATACCGATGTTGTTCGGCCTCCACTCCCAGAAAGTCTGATTTCATTGTCTGAGGTGGAGCCCCGGCGGGGTATTTTTAAAAACCTCCCCCAGATGATTCTAACGTGCAGCCAAAGTTGAGTGACCCCTAGACTTTTAAAATCGCTATTACAATGCAGAATTGAGCCACTGTTTCCTTACTTCTCTCTGCTGACTGAAAGCACATTACCCAATAGACTTCAGAACAAAAATACTAAAGTGTGTTTTCTTTTTTTTCTTATAATTTAATTTTTAAAAATTTTTTTCATTTATTTGTTTATTTATTGGCTGAGTTGGGTCTTCGTTGCTGTGCCTGGGCTTTCTCTAGTTGCAGCGAGCAGGGGCTGCTCTGGGCTTCTCATTGCAGTGGCTTCTCTTGTTGTGGAACATGGGGCTCTAGGTGCGCAGGCTTCAGTAGTTGTGGCACGTGGGCTCAATAGTTGTGGCTCTTGGGCTCTAGAGTGCAGGCTTAGTAGTTGTGGCACTCGGGCTTAGTTGCTCCATGGCATGTGGGATCTTCCCGGACCAGGGCTTGAACCCATGTCCCCTGCATTGGCAGACGGATTCTTAACCACTGTGCCACCAGGGAAGTCCCAAAGTGTGTTTTCTTCAGGTAACAGGCCTGGCCCTGGTGGGGCTTGCTCTCTTCCTCCTCTCTCATTCCAGTCCCAAGTGCATTACAAGTAGAAAATGTAAGAGCTGGAAGAGCAAAGTCCCCAAGAGGCAAAGGAACTTACAGGCTTACACAGCAATAATTGAATGGCAGAGAACAGGGCCTGTATCTCCGTGATCTGTTGAAATGAACGAAAAATGTCTTATATTTTATTTTACCCCATATTGCCTGGTGTCAAAGTAGGTACCAGATAATACAAATTTCTGTCTATTTCCAATACTGGAAATGACAGGAAGTAGTCCTTAGCGCTGCTCATCTAAGTTTCCAGCTCTTTCCCCGTCTAGGCACTTGGTAGGACTGGCACTTCTCTGACACTCTTGAAACACATAGAAGTAATACTTCAACTTCACATCAGCTTAAAAAGGTAGTAAGTCGTTGCATCTTTTTCTGCCAGCTGCCCTAACTACAGAGATGAAATCGTAATTTGGTGGCCCCTGCCGGCCCACACTAGGACATGCAGTAAAGGAGAGAAATAAACCTGAGATATGTTTAAGTTACTGAGATTTAGTGGGTGCTTGTTGCTGCAGCATAACCTAGCCTATCCTGACTGATAGATCACCTGGATTTTGTTCCAGAGACTTCTCATTTGAAGTAAACTCATAGCTTCTCTGCGCCTGTCTTTTCTGGAAAAGAAGCATGATTCCAGGCACATATGCTTAAATTTTCCATCTTAACAAATAAAATTTCCTTTGATATAACCCTCCTACTAGCCACCCCTCCTTCTCTTCTCCATTATACACCCAAATTTCTTGAAAGAGTGGATTAACTAGTGGTCTTCAAACTTTTATTTTCTTGGACACCTCCTAAAAGTTTTATGCAAAAACATGCAGTGGTTACAAGAAAGGAGGGAGGGGTAGGAGGGGTCAGCCCTAGCTGGAAAAATACATGAACAATTTCTTCCTTTACATCGGAAATTTTATCATTCTTTCATCTTGAACTTGTATTTCCATTCCACTTTCCTCACAGAACTCTATGCTAAGGAGTATATTTTATGACGAAAGTCTTTTATAACTTTGTGATCACTTTTGTCACTTTGTTATAATTCTCTGCAACAAAAATATGTATATATATTGAATTTTCAACCTTTTTTACTTCTTTGGCCGCGCTTCCCCTGACCAGGGATCGAACCCGCAGGGAGTCTTAACCACTGGAACTCCAGGGAAGTCCCTCTTTTTTACATCCTGTGACCAAAAGGCTCTTGTTAAATTTTTCTCCTGGATTGAATTATCATTGCAATTATTACTATCAATCAAAACAAAAAATATTGTAAATTTATATAAATAATTGTTAAACAAAAAGTAAATTTTTATTGGAATTAAAGCTCTTAATGAGATGGATGGTCCATCTTCTTTTAAAAACACATTTATCTGTGGATGAACATTACTTCCCCACTGCAGGTTTATTGAGATATAGCTGACATTTAACATTGTGTATGGGGCTTCCCTGGTGGTGCAGTGGTTAAGAATCCGCCTGCCAATGCAGGGGACATGGGTTTGAGCCCTAGCCCGGGAAGATCCCACGTGCCACGGAGCAACTCAGCCTGTGCGCCGCAACTACTGAGCCTGCACTCTAGAGCCCGCATGCCACAGCTACTGAGCCTGCGTGCCATAACTAGTGAAGCCTGCGCGCCTAGAGCCCGTGCTCCACAATAAGAGAAGCCACTGCAATGAGAAGCCCGCGCACCGCAACGAAGAGTAGACCCTGCTCGCCACAACCAGAGAAAGCCTGCGCGCAGCAACGAAGACCCAACGCAGCCAAAAATAAAAATAAATAAAAAATTAATTAATCAAAAAAAACACATTGTGTATGATTCGATGATTTGACGTATGTGTATTTTGCAAAATGCTTACCACAATAAGGTTAGTTAACACCTCCATCATTACTTTTTTACATAATTACTTTTTTTTTTTACAGTGAGAACATTTAAGAGTTACTTTCTTAGCATCTTGCAAGTATACAATACAGTATTGTTAACTATAGTCACCATGTTTTACATTAGCTCCCCAGAATTTATTCATTTTATAACTGGAAGTTTTTACCCTTTGACTAACATCTCCCCATATCCCCTACCCCCAGCCCATGGCTACCACCATTCTACCCTCTATTTCTATGACCTCAACTTTTTTAGATTCCACATGTAAGTGAGATCATACAGTATTTGTCTTTCTCTGTCTGACTTACTTCCCTTAGCATAATGCCCTCAAGCTCCATCCATGTTGTCACAAAAGGTAGGATTTTCTTCTTCTTTTTCTTTTTTTTTTTTTGGCAGAATAACATTCATATATATATATATACACACACATACACACGTATATAGGTCTTCTGCCCATTTTTAAATTGGATTATTTGTGGGAGGTTTTGCTATTGAGTTATATGAGTGATGAACATTACTTAACACTAGAATTAGACAAGGTTCAACAATATATTCTATTTCTATTTTTTTAATAAATGTTAATGCTGAAAAACCTTGTTCACATATATAAATAGGTGACAAAATGCCACACATTTTATTGAACACTTTCTGAGATATAGTCAGCCCTCCGTATCAGTGGGTTCCATATCCATAAATTCAACCTACCTTGCATGGAATGCCATTTCATATCAGGAAGTTGAGCATCCAAGGATTTTGTTATCCACGGGGGTCCTGGAACTCATCCCATGCGGATACTGAGGAATGACTGTATCTATATATGCAAAAAAAATAACAGTGATCCATGCAAAAAAAATAACAGTGATCCATCACCAGAAATTATTTTTAATAATCTCTCAGCTGACAACTTGATTAGATTTTCCTTTATTTTATGTTGAAAGCAGAGAATTTGAAACCACCTGTGTTGCAAAAGTCATTAGAATTATCCACTTTCTTATTTTCTGGGAGGTAGGCTAAAAAGACTTTACCAAGGTTTATCAAACTACTATCAATTATACCAGTTACTCTTACTTAGAGGCATTTTGTTTAACCTGATATACTCAGAAAGGGCTAGGAAAATTAGAATATTGTTCATTTAAATACACCTTTGTTAATTTAATTTTTTTTTGGAAAGGTACTTTTGTCTTAAGTGCTTGAAATATATTTCCTTCAAAAGTTTGGAGCTGCAAATTTAGCTCATTCAATACATGCAAAATATGGGCTACAGAATCTTAACTGGAGGTGCCAGTTCTCATAGTCAAACCAGTCAAATCAGACTCATTTTCTATCAGAGAATCTGACATCATTGTTAAATTCAAGTAGATGTGTTAATACACGTTCCTGTGATGCTGAGTTCTAATGCTAAGTTAGATGGGAAAGGAGTTTGTGTGCAACTGCCATTAATATATTCTATCAGTGCTCCTTTGTTCGCTTTGCTCTCATTGGATTCCTTAAGGGACAAAGCATATTTTGTCAGGGGAAGACAGAAGTCAGTAAACTGCTAACCTAAAATAATTGAACAACCAGTTAATTTTACCAGGAAAATGGGTTTATTTGGGAGCAGCAAAGAATTGCAATTCAGGACGTGGAACTATGGTGAACCACATGCAAGTCTAGTTAAGCAAAGGACAGGAAACTCTTTTATAGAGAAGAAGGGGAAGCTGGGAGGGGCTTCTAGAAACAAAAGGTCCTTTGGAGGAAATTGGGAGTTTGAAGTACAGTGGCTTTTTATTGGCTGAGCTATTGCCAGGCAAGGAAAAAATTTTTTCTTCCTCCTGCTGGCGGAAGTAAAGTTGTGTCACTTCCTGCTGGAGATGCAAGGTACTTCTCTTCCTATTAGGATCTGTATTGATGTGGAGTGGTATGTACATGATAGAGCTTCCCCCTTCTGGCCTCCTGACTCCAGTTTAGTGAGGTTTCCCTTTATTAATTTTCACAAGACATACATCACCCTTATTTCCACTCTATACGAACTCAAAACACCCAAATATAAGCCAAAACGTATTTTTAATGCCAAACCTTGTCACCAACAAAAATCTTCATTAAACGAAGGAAGTCACAAACCCTGACCTCAATGCCTTGACTTAAAAAAGGCTTCACTGGCACTGTTAAAAGAATGAAAAGCTACAGATTGGAGGAAAATATTTGCAAATCCTATATCTGTCAAAGGACTAGTATCCAGAATCCACAAAGAACTCTCAAAACTCAACAATAAGAAAACAAACCATTTAATATCACATTGTATTGACAAAACTGTTTCATCTTTTGGGGAAAATTGATTTAACTATTTTAAAGCAAAAGCATATTAGTTTGAAAACTGTGCCTCTCCAACTTGAATAAATTCATGAACTCTAGTGTAAACTCAGTATTATTTCAAAGGGATAGTGCATAAATTTAAGAGCAACTTCAATATCAATAAAGTGTCCTGCAAGTTTTTCTTATAGTATTTTTGGACAATTTACATGTTACTACTGATTATAATTAAAGTGTTCTGCATATTGATTCATGTTACAAAAGTGTATAAAATTGTTACTAGTGATTTGTATTATTAAATGTTTTCATAGCAATATAAATTCTTGTAACTGCTTAGCTAAGTCATAAATTAACCTTTCCTTAAAGTTTCAAAATTAGCTCATTCATATGCAGTGGGATGTCAGTGAGAAAACATAATCACACTGCCTTAGGTTTTTGATTATCGACTATTTTGCAAGCATTCCTTTGGTTTCAAGAAAATCTTGAGTTGAAATTAAGAGTACACTAAATAATTGTAAAACTCCAGAACTCAACCAAAAGCATTGGCAAAGAATATGAGATCACTGAATTGTTTTCCATTTCTTTCAACAGTTCTATAGACCGGCAGTGATTCATAGCATTTTCATGTACATGCTGAACAATTTTAACAACTGTATGCATGACAGTTTTCATAGTCTGTTTCAGAAAACTGAACATAAATATTTTTACTTTGTGTCATAAAATGGAACAAAATCATAAGAGAATCATCAGTCTCTTATTTTAAAATTTCAATATTTGAATTTTTGACCTAACATAGCTAAAGAACCATCTGTCACAATAAAAATTAGGTTTTCCATATCTACCTGAAATTCTTCTCTTACAGATGTAAAAGATTCAAAAATATCTACACCATCAGTTTGATTTTTAGGCAGTGGATTGATATTTCCTCATAAATTTATTTATTTATCTTTATTTATTTATGGCTGTGTTGGGTCTTCGTTTCTGTGCTAGGGCTTCCTGTAGTTGCGGCAAGCGGGGGCTACTCTTCATCGCGGTGCGCGGGCCTCTCACTATTGTGGCCTCTTTTGTTGCGGAGCACAGGCTCCAGACGCGCAGGCTCAGTAGTTGTGGCTCACGGGCCTAGTTGCTCCGCTGCATGTGGGATCTTCCCAGACCAGGGCTCAAACCCGTGTCCCCTGCATTAGCAGGCAGATTCTCAACCACTGCGCCACCAGGGAAGCCCTTCCTCATAAATTTAAAAGTCCTTTGAAACAAAACTTACCCAAATTATTGTTAGTCTTGTATCACACAACTCACCTAAAACTAAAGAAAAGTGCCTGCATTTTTTCAAATTTTGAATCAGCTGATCTTTGACATTATTAGGAAAAAATACCGTATTCTACAGGTAACTGTTTGGCAGCTTAACTGAAGATACTTCACTTTTTATAAAATTTAGTTTTTAGTCTTTTCCTCATCATTAAATTTTTTTCCACAACTGAAATAATAAATATCTTATGCAATGCAATGGTTAAATTAAAATATAAGTCTTACCAAAACAACTAAGTTGTGTTTGAAGAAAAAATATCTTACACTGCTCCAGTTTTTAATTTTATTTTTTACTTTTTTTTTTTTTAATTTTGGCCGCACAGCACAGCTTGCGGGATCTCAGTTCCCTGACCAGGGATTGAACCTGGGCCATGGCAGTGAAAGTGCAGAATCCTAACCACTAGACACCAGGGAACTCCCGCAGTTTTTTATTTTAAATTTAAATTATTTTAAATTAGATAAAATGAAGTAAAATTAAGAATTCATTTCCTTGGTTGTATTAATCACATTTCAATCCTCATTGGCAACGTGTGGCTACTGTTACCATATTAGTACAGCCGTAGGTCATTGATTCTTATGCCTTTCCCTTTAATTAGTGCTTTAGCTGCATCATTTCAATTTTGACATGTATTTTTATTATCATTCAGTTATAAATCTTTCTAATTTCCCATGTGATTTCTTTTTTGATTCATGGTTGTCTATTTCTCCCTTAAATTTTGTCCATTTCAGCTTCACATACCTTGGAGCTGTATTATTAGGCACATACACATCTATGATTGTTGTGTCTTTTGATGAATTACACCTTTTATTGTTATGAAACGTCACTCTTTATCTCTGATATTACTCCTTGTCTTGAAAAAATACTTTATCTGATCTCCGTATAGCCTCTCCAGCCTTCTTATTGTTACTGTCTGCATGGTATATGTTTTTCCACACTTATAACTTCAATCTATCTATGTCTTTAGATTTAAAATGTCTTTTTAACATCATGCAATTGGGTCATGCTTCCTTATCCACTCTGACAATCTTGCATTTTAATTTAACTGTTTAATCCACTAATATTTAATGTAATTATTGATATGGTAAGGTCTCCCTTTTGTTCTTTATTTTCAGTTTGTCTCATCTATTTCATATTCATTTTGTCTTCCTTTCCTGCCTTCTTCCGGGTTAATCAAATGCTTTTTAAAATTCTGTTTTAATTTCCGTGTTAGCTTTTTAGCTATACCTCTTTGCATTATATGTTTAGTGGTTGCTTTAAGGATGACAGTATACATCCTTGAATTTTCACAATCTACGTAGACCTAATTTTGTACCACTTCATGTAAAATATAAGAAGCTTGAAAGTGTAGAGTTCCATTTACTCCAGGCCTTCATGCTGTAGTTGTCATATACATTATCTCTACAGATGGTATAAACCATAACACATGTAATTCTTGCTTTAAATAGGCAGTCTTATATTTACTTATATCTTTACCATTTCTATTATACTTTATTGCTTCCTAAAGATCAGAGTTTCTGTTTGGTATCATTTTCTTTTACCCCAAAGAACTTTCTTTAGTATTTCTTATACTGCAGGTCTGTCAGAAATGTACAATTATCTTTATCCAGAAATATCTTTTTTTGTTTGCCTTTTTAAGAAAAAATCTGCCTTTTGCACTTTTTCGGGGGGTAAAATATAAACAGTTTACCATTTTAATCATTTTTAAGTGTACAATTCAGTGATATTTTGCCTTTATTCTTTTTCTGAAGTTTTTTTTTTTGTTTGCTCTCTCTACAGATATAGATATAGATCTACATATCCTTTATTCTTGAAAGATATTTTCTCTAGAGTTCTGATTTTTTTTTTTTCTTTTAGTGCTTTAAAGAGGTCTTTCCACCTTCTGGCCTCCTTTGTTTCTGTTTTGTTTTTGTTTTGGGGGTTTTTTTTTGGCTGCCCCGCCCAGCACGCGGGATCTTAGTTTCCGGACCAGGGATCAAACATGCGCCCCCTGCAGTGGAAGCTCAGAGTCTTGACCACTGAACCACCAGGGAAGTCCATTCATTTTTTTTTTCTTTGTTTCTGATAAGAAACAACATTTCCTTGTATGTAATGTATCGTTTTTCTCTGGCTGCTTTCAAAATCTGTTCTTTATCTTTGGTCTTCAGCAGATTGGCAGTAATGTACCTGAATGTAGTTTTCTTTGTATTTATTCTAAATACTTGAAGTTTGCCAAGCTTCTTGAGTCTCTGCATGTCTTTCACCAAAGTTAATAACATTTCAATCAATATATTTTTGAATATTTTCTTCTGCCCCAATACCTCTCTCTTCTCTCTTTCTGGGACCCCAATAACATGTATATTAGAGCTTTTGAGGTTTTCTTTTTACTTCTTCTTCTTTTTTTTTTTTTTTTTTAATTTTCGGCCATGCCACATGGCATGTGGGATCTTAGTTCCCCGACCAGGGATCAAACCCACATCACCTACAGTGGAAGCTCAGAGTCCCAACCACTGCACTGCCAGGGAAGTCCTCTCTTTTTACTTCTTCAATCTTTTACTTCACCCTGTTTTTCAGATTGGATAATTACCATGGATATATTTTCAAGTTCACTGACTCTCAGTCATTTCCAATTTACTGTTGAGCTGAATATTTTTTTTCACATATTGTATTTTTTAGTTCTAGAATTTCCATTTGGTTCTTTTTTATAGTTTCTATTTCTCCATTGAAATTTCATATCCGTATATTCATTATGATCATATTTTCCTTTACTTGTTGAGCATAGATATAATAGCTGCTTTAAAATTCTTGCCTAATTCCAATATCTGGGGCATCTTGGAATCAGTTTCCATTGATTGATTTTTTTCTCTTGAGTACAATTCATATTTTCTTGTTTCTTCATATGTCTACTAATTTAGGGTTGCATCCTGATATTATGAATGTCAAACCTCTGGATTCTGTTATGTTCCTCCAGAGAGCAGGCAGATAATAGAATTCAGGGCTCCCCTTCTGTAGCCCTCTTCTCCAAGACTTCCCTGCTGCTAAAGTTGCCCTAAACTCTGTCCTCTATTTTTCAACCAGTAAGACTGCAGGTTTCCATCAGAATTTAGTGTCCCCTGAGGCACTGACTGGGGCCTGCCATCAGGTGAAAAGCAGAAAAATGAGAAACTCACCCTTGCCATTCCTTGATTCCTAGTGCCAACTCCTCTCTGACTGATTTAGGTTATTTTCCAAGGCCTCCAGATAATTTCTGTTATAGTCTGTACAGAGTTTCTAATTGTTATCTGTGGAATGGCTGTTCTGATATGAGCTACTCCACCATTATTGGAAGCTGACCCCCCTCCTGCCTCCAACGATCTGTGCTCTAGCCATATTCAATTATTTGTAATTTCCAGAACAGGCCATGTTCTCTCTTGTCTCTGGGCCTTTGTACACACTCTGTCTCCCCCCCAACCCCAACCCAAGTGCCTTCTACAGGACTCAGCATAGATACTACCTCTTTTGGAGAACTTCATTAGTCAGGACCGATTCAAGTAACAGAAATCTCCTTGTACTAACAAGTCAAAAGGGAGAAGAGGATTTAATGTAAGAGTACAGAAGTATCCTTGGGAAACCCAAAGATAGATTCAGCTAGGCCTCAGAAACCAACCAAAACCAGACATTCCATTTCACTGGGACTTTGTCTCCATCTCTTGTGTCTGTTCTCTGCCCCGCTGAGGGACTCCCAAGAATGCCAATTTGCCTCTTCAAGTAGTTTTGTTATTGCCTGTTTACTTCTCTTTCTTCCTCTCTGGACTATAATTTCCTTGAAGGTGGAACTATGCCTTTACTGATTTTGTCATTCTCAGAACTTAGCAGAGTACAGTCAACAGAGCTCATTGGTCGTGTTAAAAAAAAAAAAAAAAGGCAGACAAGTAGATCGACCCTTAATATACAACCCAGCAGGTGCTGAAAAACATTTTCAAGGTGCTTTAGGAGCCAGAAGAGGAAGCAACCACGTCTTCATCTGGGCAGTCAGAAAGCCTCAGGAAAGACATCCCGATGACGTTGATTGTCCTCTGATTGGGGGATCAAAGGAAAATTCCATAAAAAGCAGAGACTGTCTTAAAGACCCTCCCAACCTCTGGGTCTCCACTGAAATGAAAACACTCAATGTCTTTCTCCACGTCACTCGAAGGGACAAAGAATCACAGAGCAGAGACCTGGGTGATCTATTTCTCTAACATTTCAGCCACTTGAGATTTCTTTCAGTTCCTCTTTCCCATCTGAGAGCCTTTGAACATTTTCTTCCCTCAACCTAGAGTGTTTTCCTGGCCCTCTTCCCTTTGACTAACCTCTAAACAATTTAAGGTTTTGACTTCAACGTCACTTTCTGGAGAGGAAGGAGTCTCCCCTCTCCCCCTCAGTTAGGGTGAACCGTATTGCCACACGTCTCACAGCAGCCCCACTTCCCCTTTCGGAACACTGGTCTCATTGTCCTGCCCCATGTACAGGCTGCCTTCCAGCAGGCTGAAATCTGTGACAGCGGGGACCACATCATCTGGTTCCTGCCTGTTCCCAGGGCTCGGCACACAGCCTGGCACCTGGGAGGTGCTCAAAAATACTTGTTGCTTCCATTGAATTTCAGTAGTTAGTACAACTTCCTCATTTGAAAGAGAAAAACCAAGGCACAGAGGTGGGGAAGTGAGATTTCCAGCAGTCTCATTAGTGGCAGGGCCAGACCCGGCATTCGGGCTGGATAGCTCTCTGTCCTGGGGTCCAGCTGAGTTGCCTTCTCAGCTTCCTTCTTTCCTTCCAGAGTGCGTGGATGGTCAATGGGGACATTGGTTTTTTTGTTTGTTTGTATTATCTGGGCTTTTTTTTTTTTTTAATGTATTTATTTTTGGCTGCACTGGGTCTTCGTTGCTGCCCACGGGCTTTCTCTAGTTGTGGCGAGCGGGGGCTACTCTTTGTTGTGGTGCGTGGGCTTCTCATTGCGGTGGCTTCTCTTGTTGCAGAACACAGGCTCTAGGCGCACAGGCTCAGTAGCTGTGGCGCACGGGCTGAGTTGCTCCACGGCATGTGGGATCTTCCCAGACCAGGGCTAGAACCCATGTGCCCTACATTGGCAGGAGGATTCTCAACCACTGCGCCACCAGGGAAGCCCTTATCTGGGCTTTTATTTCTTCTAAAATGTGCACAAAGGTAGAACTCTCCCAGGAACATTTTCGATTCATGTAGAAAACCCACTACTTTTGAAGAGTGAAAAGTGGATTTAAAAAAAAAATTTTCCCAACTTTTAAATTTGAAAACTTTCAAACCTATAGAAAATTTACATGAATTGGACAATAAACATCCAGCTATACTTCATCTAGATTCATCAGTTGCTAACATTTTGCACAGTGGCCCGCTTTCTCTCTCTCCCCGTGTACGCGTGTGTGTGTGTATATACACACAGACTTCCTGTCTTCCATACATAAATGCACACACACACTATATCTATGTATATACTCTATATGTACACATACACATTTTTTGCTGAACCATTTAAGTCAGTTGTAGACATGATTACATTTTACCCCTGAACACCTCAGCCCATATCCCCTAAGATCAGGAGCATTCTCCTACACAAATACAGCATAATCATCACAATGCTACAATATTACTAGCTAATATACATCCATATTCAAATATCCCCAGTTATCTCAATGATTTCCTTTATAAGTGTTTTTTTAAAATCCAGGATCCAATCAAGAATCATGAATTGCATGTTGTCGCTATGTCTCTTTAGTCTTCTCTAAACTAGAACAGTTTCCAGACTACTTGATCTTTCATGATACTGACATTCTTAAAGAGCCCAGCCAGTTGTTTTGCAGAATTTCTCTAATGTGGACTTGCCTGATTGTTTCCTCATGGTTAGATTCAGATTTAACTTTTTATTGTTGTTGTTCTTGTTTACAGCAAGCACGCCACTTGTGTGATGCTGTGGGTGCCTTTCCATTGCAATGCCTTCATTTCAGATGTCCTGGGCCCTGAGAACATTTACCAGATCATCAGACCCCCAGAGCTAGGTAGCGGGGAAGCCCAGAGAGCCGGCAGATAAAGGTCAAAGCTTCGGTCTTGGCAGAGTTCACAGCTCCTGATAGCTGCCGACTGTGGGGCACTCCTGCGGGGCCCCCAAGGCCAAGGTGAAAATTTCTCCGTCCCACCAGGTGCGCTGGCTGGCCAGTGGGTCACCTGCTGCTGTAGCCACTCTCTGTTGATGCAGCTGCAAGGGGAACAAGAAGAGGGCTGGGGGCGTGGCCATGCCAGTGCAGACCCACTGGTGGGAAGGGACAGCAGAGGGACAGGGGGACAATGATAGAGGGAACCGGAATAAAAAACAGACTGAAAAGGTGACAGACAGAGGGGACACACACACCAGAGAAGGAGAGAAAAGCAGAGAGTCAGACGCAGAAACAGAGAAAAACAGAGACTCGGACACACAGGCCCCCAGAGGAAAAAAGCACCAGCTGCCTCACTAACAACTTCCGAGCCCATTTCTGAGGCTCTTTGGCTTTGGGATTTTGGAAAGCGAAGCAAGTTTGTGTTTATCCTGGTCAGACTCAAAGGGCACAAGGGTTTCTCCAAAGGGGCTGTGTGGGGTCACCTGCTCAGACTGTACTTTTCCAAACAAAGAACTTCTCCTTGGTGTCCCAGAAGCCAGGCCCTGGGCCAGAAGTTTCCTGCTCTGGCTCCGAATGTCTCCCCTCCTTTCACGGGGCTGTCTGCAGATAGGGAAGCCTGCTTGTGACACATCTGGGGCGAAGGGGAGGAGCAGGAGAGGGGCAGACACATGAAAGGACCCAGAAAACAGAAGAGCCCTAAAAATAGCCTTCCCTCTATGAGTGGGGAGTAATCCAAGATCCCAGGAGCTGCCCAGTGCTGTGACCTTAATAACAGGCCAGAGTTTTCTCATGAGAAAAGGGACTCAGGGGCAGAGGGTGGAGGGACAGAGAGGCTGCAAGGCTCCTGGACTGAGCAGGGCAGAAAAGCGGATCTAAGTGACAGCTCTGCCAGAGCGAAACTCCTCCAGACGTGGCTAGGGAAAGGCTCCTGGTAGAGGAACTAAGCGTGGACAGAGGGTTTCCTGGCAATAATGTGCACTGTCTCAACTTTTCTTTGGCAGGAAGAGAAGAAAATGGAAAGAGGGCACTCGGGAGCCATGACCCCAGTTTCAGGGCTCACAGCTGAACCCAAGTGAAGAAGCCCCTTTTTGCCTACTGCCCTCAGCCGAAGGGACAAGCCCTGCATCTTACTGAGGAGGTTGAGGGGCGTCAAGGGGCGGGAGAGGACATCCCGAAAACTCTCCATCCATTCGCGCTGCTCCTTCTCGCTGGGGCAGGTGAAGATGAACCTCCGCTGCGGGGTGACGATGGTGATGCCGGCTTTCCAGCGATTCCCTCGGATGCCCTTAGGCAGGTCTTCATACACCTGGTACCCCTGCTCATCGCTCCCGAGAAATACCTGGCCCTGCTCAAAGGCGTCCTGAAAATAGAAGACACATGTCGTCAGAGGCCACACCTGGGGCTGAGGGCCACCTGCAGGCCCGATAGCCCCCCAGGCCCATTTTAGTAAGAGGTGTGTGTGTTGGGTGGGGCTTCTGCTGGGGATTTCGGCTAGATGGGACCCAGAATTTAAAAGGCTCAAACCATAAAAGACATCACACACGGCATCTGTTTAAATGATACTTCATATTTACAGAGAGTTAACTCTGCACCATGAATTCAAGTACTTCACATGTAGTAACTCATGTGATAATCCTCACGGCAACCTCTGAGGAAGGCAGTGTTATGAAGCCTATTTTCTGGGGGAGGAAACTGAGGCACGGAATGCTGACTGCTCTGCCCAGAGCGCACCCCTACAGGTGGCAGGGCTGGAACCGGAGCCCAGACAGCCGAGTTCTAGAGCCCTCACTCCCAACTGACACTCCACAGCCTCCGGTTGGAACAGAGTCCTGCCGGGAAATACCTGTCTTAGCTACTGACACATCGGCAGCATTTTGGACACACGTAAAGGACTTCCTGAAGGTGAGGGAGAGCACAGCTTCACGCACAAGACTGACTTAGAGACAAGTTATGATGGAGGTGTGCCTCTGGCTGGGTCTCTCCAGCCCTGTCGCTTCCCCATGGTCCCCGACCAGCACTGACCCCACCTCTGCCTGCGGGTGCACAGCGGTGGGGCCGGCAGTGGCTCTTACCAGCGGGTTCTTGTAATAGAGCAGCCTCCGCTCCTGGGGATCCAGGGCAAACCACCTTTTCTTGAAAGGCTCTCTCTGCTGCAAAAGAGGGAACCTCGTACCAGGCTCGGCCAGGCCGGGGGTGGGGGACAGAGGTCAGAGGGCCAGCCTGGGCCAGGCCGAGGGAGCCAGCGGGTCCCAGCCCCGCAGTCGCACACCCCAGCGCCCCTCCCCAGGCCTAGAGCTCTGCAGGCTCCGCCCCCCCCGCCCCATCCCTCCCCCACCCATCCCACCCCCTCCCCCAGCCCCAGCTTCGCCCTGCTGCCTCCAGGTGCTGCCTGCATGGGTTGGAAGAAGCATTTTCCCCCTTTCTCAGGCTGTGGACAAGAAGTCTCAGAAAAAGGAAGCTGGGAAATCAGAAGTGGCCACTGCTCGGCGCTTCTGAAAGCGCTGGCCTTGGCCAAATTCTATCCTAGGTCAGGGGAAGGAAAGCCCCTGGCCAGAACCACGGGGAGGGCGGTGCCACCAGCTGGTGAAGGAAGAGAACCTGCAACCCTTTTACAAGTTTTCCAGCTGCCTGAGGCTTTCTTTACCCTGATTGCCTAACACCTTTCACTGTCATCTTAACAAGCATCCTGTCAGCATATTACATCTTAAAAACAAAAACAAAAACAAAAAAAACCGCACTGGAATGCTGTAGCTTTGGGGTTCTTTTTTAGGGAGCTCCTCTACTTTTCCCTTCCTTTTCCCTTTCCCTCCTCCCTTCCCTGCTTCCGCCCGTCACAAGCCCCCACTATCTCCACCTTCTGACTTTGAGCCTCGCCCCACCAGCATGCATCTGGGCACCCAAGCATGGGTATATATAGGTGTGTTCTCTCAGACTGATCACTAGTCCCTGCGTCACTTGAACGGTCCTGGTAGGGCCCCAGCACAGAGCACACAAGCGTTCTGGAAAGTCAAAAGCTGTCCCCCAAGGAGTCCCTTTTCAGCTATGCTTTCCCAAGAGTAGGATCAGTTAGATGGTGTTAAGAGGACAGAAGCCGATGGTGATGTTGATAAAGCGGGAGGATGCCCAATTACAGGGAGAAGCACCTGCAGTGATGCTGGACCACACTCCAGCCACCCGGTCTCCACTTGGTCCTCCACCCCCGGAACTCACAAACATCCATTTACTTCCCCTTCCTCCTTCCTCTCTGCCCCTGCTTCCCCATTTTCCCACCTCCCAAATTCTGCCCTACTGCCCACTGGGACAGGGGCCACGAAAGTCTCCCCGGGAGTGGAGGATATACCTTTGGACCAGTCTTTTCCATGAAGCCTTGCTTAAGGTAGTTCCTGGTGATGAGGGGCACGAGCTGGGGGAAGAAAGACACACACTGACACCCCTGCCTCACACCCAGGAGCCCGAGGTTCCCCACCGAACTTGGCTCCCCAAAAAAGGGGAAGTTTGGAATGGGGAAGGATGTGTACGCATGGTTCAGGGGGTTATATTTGGTATGGATGCAACATTGACATTTCAACAGAGCCAGATAACAGCACCCCAGATGTCTGCAGAGCTCACCAGCACAGCCAAGTCTTGGTTTCAAGACTTAGTTGAAGGATTCCTTCAGCAACTCCAGAAGGAGGACACAGGCAAGGCGCTGAGGAGACCCTCCTGGTGTCAGGGGGGCATATTCTGAGGATCTACTGTGTGTCAGGCTCTGCGCGTCATTCTCAACCACACTGTGAGGTGGATATTATCATCTTCGTTGTGTATATGAACAAACCAGGCCTCAGAGAAGTGGTTGTGGATTTTCTCAAAGACATGTCATTGGTAGGATGAAGAGCTTTCACATCTAGAGGCGATGGACACCATACAGACACTAGTGGTGGCCCTACCGCTATTCTATGATGCTAAAGTATAAACGTGGCAGAACCCTCTGATCAGGCCCTTGGCCAAGACCTGGTCATCGGTGGGGATTCTGACCCAGGGCCATAGGAGGTGATGGCAGGGTGGGCAAGTAGAGAAAGCTCTGGACTAGGAGTCAAGAGACCTGAGTTCTAGCTCCAGGTCTGACCTCAACCAGCTGTGTTACCTTGGTAAGACCTTATGCCTCTCTGGGCCTATTTCCCGCTATGTAATAAGGATACTGCCTATGTGATCTGCAGGATCCCTTCCAACTTGCCATCCTATGCTCAGAGGAGCTTCCAGGGATTGATGCTGGCCTCCTATGCTCCAGGGCGTCAAACTGGCAAGTCTAGAGTTTCAAGTGACAGCCCAGGTTTCTGAGAACACAGGGGTTCTCCAGAGCCTGAGCCCAGGGCAGGGACAAAGGGGACATGACATCTGGGAATAGGAATGGAAAGTCTGAAAGGGAGAAAGTCGTGAGCTCAAAACGAAAATATAAAGGACAACACTCCCCTTTCCCTAAAATGCATTCTGTAGGCTTTAATTCCTTCATTTGGAGAGAAGACAAGTCCTGACAGCTCAGTCGTCTGAACTGGAGCCAGAGCAGGGGGAGTCTAGGCCTCGGGAAGCCAATGGAAGAAGAAGGAAAAGCACGTGGATGGGGTTCTACTCACTGTACCTTAGACACCTGGCTCACTGGACTGACGGCAGCCTTGGAGGCAGGGATTGTCCCCATGGTGACAGATGAGTAAACTGGGGCTCAGAGAGGTGAGGGGACTTGTCCTACATAACACATCAGCTTCTCTGACTTTGAGTCCATGCGTTTTCTTATCACAGGACCACAACCCCACTTGGGCTCCCCAGGTTTCTGGCATCTGGATCCCTGAGCTTGAGTCAGGCCTGGGTGGTTGCCCAGAACCTCACGTCATACATAGACATGGGGGGAAGAAAGATGGGGAGAGAGGTGGGCGGGGAGGAAACTGGGGGTGGATAAGGGGTAACGATGGTGGATGAGGGAGGTAAGAGGGCATTGAGGATGTTGGTCAAAGACCAGTTTCCTCCGCAGGGGTCAGCAGAGTTGGAGAGCTGGCCCAGAAAACTGAGGCTAGGCATCTGCACTTTGTTCTCCATCCTCTCCAGCTAGCAGTCAGCACCCCCAGCGCCCCGCCCACGGAAGCGGGCAGTCACCAGCTCCTGGTGCTGACTCTGCAGACCGGGAGGGCCCTGAGCCGGGTCTGGCTGGAACTGCTCCTAAAGAATTGCCATCTCAGTGCATCACTGGGTCTGGAATGGACCCCTGTTCCAGACACTTTGCTCCCTGCAAACTTGGACATTACGGAGCACTTAGACTTTCAAGGAGGGTCTAACAGTTGGGATTAAGAAAGTCCCAAGACTGGGGCTTCCCCAGTGGTCCAGTGGTAAAGAATCTGCCTGCCAATGCAGGGGACCTAGGTTCGATCCCTGGTGGGGGAACTAAGATCTCACATGCCGCAAAGCAGCTAAGTCCGCAGGCCACAACTACTGAGCTCGTGCGCCTCAACGAGAGAGCCCATGTGCCGCAAACTACAGAGCCCATGCGCCCTGGAACCCACGCGCCACAACTAGAGAGAAAACCCGCACGCCACAACTAGAGAGAAGCCTGTGCGCCACAAAAAAGAGCCCACGCACCGCACCGAAACCATCCCGCATGCCTCAACGCAGATCCCGAGTGCTGCAACAAAGACCCGACGCAGCAAAAAGAAAGAAAGAAAGAAAATAAATAAATAAAGAAAATAAATAAAATAAATAAATATTAAAAGGAAAAAGAAAGTCCCAGGACTAACACGGTCTCTCCACCCCTATCTCTTACAAAATCCTCCTAGAGCAGGCCTAAGACAGGGACCAGAATACAGCACCTCAGGGTTGGAAGGGACCCTGAAGATGACCCAGACCAAGCACCATCTTACAGATGTGGGAACAGATGCACAGAGAGGTGACTCAACCTGCAGTGGCTACACAGCAAGTTAGCAGCAGAACATCCACAAGAGCCTAGGCCTCCTGGCTCAGGGCAGTATCCTCCAGCCCACTATACAGCTTCCCCAGCCAAGCCTGAGAGATGTAGATGGATGCTCCAGACATCTAAGGACAATCAGATGAAGTTCTCAGGCTCCCCATTACCTAGGCCATGAAAGGCAGACTGTTCCTATAAGAATGATAATGGGAAAGATCCCACTACCTTCCTTATACCAGAATATG
Source organism: Balaenoptera borealis (assembly GCF_965194805.1). Lineage (NCBI taxonomy): Eukaryota > Metazoa > Chordata > Mammalia > Artiodactyla > Balaenopteridae > Balaenoptera > Balaenoptera borealis. The sequence continues at coordinate 43,429,599 of NC_138879.1, forward strand.
AAAGGGCAAAGGGGGAAATGTTCGAATGTGAAGAACACCTTCGGTTATGCACTTGACCTTCCTGGGACTCAGTTTCTCATCAGTGAAATGGGAATAATCACACTCATCTAACTGCTGGCTGCAAGGGATTACTAGATAAAAGGGATTACAAGATAAAATGGGCTCAAAAGCACTTTATAAGCAGTATGTGAGGGACCATTCATGCATTTTAGTGGGAGAAGGGGTGAGAAAGAGATGCCCAAATCCTGAGCCCCTTGACACTGTGGGTGGTAGCCATGCATCCCGAAGGGGAGAGCCACTTTTTGGAGGCTGCCTTGCCAGGGGTGAGGCCATAACCCCCAGACTCCCCAGGAGAAAGCTTTTGGTTTCCCACTGAGGTCCCCAACCCCAAATCTCAAAGTCTTTCCTGCAAACAAACTGAGGCTGGCCTCTGAGTGTCTTCGAGGTCAGCAGACAAGAAGCAAAGGAGATGGCAGAGAGGAGATGTGGAAGTTGGGGTCCACATTTAGCTCACCTCAGGCTCCGGGAGCTCAGGAAAGGCCATTTTTAGGTATTGGAGACGGACTGCACGGAGAGCATTGAACCAGTCCACTATCTCCTGCAGAGAAAAATACAAAGGACAGATGGACAGCCAATGAGACAGAGTAGTGGGGCAGCTGAGGCTGGAGGCAAGAAGCCAGCTGGATCTTCAGGTCTGGGCACATGCACGCACCCCCAGTCCCACTCAGGGGCCTGTGGGCTGACCACAGGCATCTGGGAGGACAGGGCCAGAGCCCAGGGGCATCACCTGAGCAAGTGGGAAGCCACTGACAGGGAGATCCCCAGAGCCATGGGAAAGGACCAAGGCGAACCACATAGGAGTTATGCAATGGCCTAGGGCAGTGCTTGGCACTTTCTAATGTGTGTATGAATCACCTGAGGACCTCATTAAAATGCAGATTTGGATTCAGTGGGTTTGGGGTGGGGCCTGAGATTCTGCATTCCTAATGAGCTCTCAGATGATGTGACGCTGGTCATTGGGACACACTTTGAGAAGCAAGCGTCCTTCGATGTCAAAGACTGGCTTTCAGGTGGGGGCAGGTGCACCTGGGGATGCTCCTCCAATGCGAATGCTCATCACCCGGAGGGCAACTTAGGCTAAAGCTGGCTTGGACCTTCTGTGTCCCTCTGGGAGAACGCCTCCCTCGGCAGTGTCCACCATCGTCTCTCACTTTATCCAGCTGGCTCTGCCTCTGCTCTGCCACTCTCCTTTCAGTTCTCCTTTTGGCAGCCAGAGTCATTTTCGAATTGCAAATCTAACTGAGTCTAGCTTAGAGTCCTCTCCGCTACCCTCAGGAAGAGAGTCTAAGTTCTTTGCCCTCTGAGCTCCTTCCATACAAAACCATTGCAATCCCTCCCCCATCCCAACACATGCTATTACCTCTTCCTGAAACACTCTGCCTCACCCACCTCTCCGCCCTCACCCCCGACACACCTTTCACCTAGAACATTCTACTCATCCTGAGGGTGAGTTTAGATGTAATAGATTTCTGCTCCACCCAAGCCCTGATTCTATGAGAACTGCCCCACCCATTCTCAGCCACACACCACCCACCCACAGCTGCAGCCACGCTTGCGGCTATGATCCTACCCACTCTTGACCACAGCAACTGGACAAGGGCTGCACAAATGCAGAGGCTGGACAGGGCTTATCAGATTCTTTCTCCCAGGAATTTGGAATTGGGGAGCTAGCTGAAAGAGCTGCTGTGCTGCACTTAGATGTAATACGGTGATTGAGAAATTCATTTGAATTTGGTTTCAAAGGTATGAAACATCATTACCCTTTCTCTCTTGCAGGTCAAATTTGCTGGCCCCGTATTCCTGAGTTCAGAGCTCTCCTGTCCTGGGTGTTAAGAAACTTCTAGAGGCTCAGGCACTAAGGGAACGGGACCATCCCATGAAAGACCCGCCTAGGCCTCCACTTTGGAAGGGCTCTTTGGTCACAAACTGGTGGCTCTGGGGCAAAATCCAACCTGCATACAGGTTTGTTAGGCTCCTGAAGTTCTGTCTGTTTCAATCCTCTATACAGGCTTTCCTGTTTGCCACAGCCTTAAGGCTGTCCACTTTACTTTTCAATTGCCCACCTGGCTCCTGTGGGCATGAGTTTGAGTATCCCCCCCCCCCCAATTTATGCCCATCTAAGGGAGAAGCTGGGGCATCAAGGGAAGGAGGAGACTGGCCAGAACCAGGTTGCCAGATGCTCTATAACTGGGTCAGTGGTAGGGAGCCAGGTACCGTAATTGTCTGAGACCTTGGGCACTGCAGCAAAAGTCCTCGTAGCAGTCGCGCGGGTAGAGGGGTAGCCACTGGTATCCAGCCAGTCTGGACATGGGACTACAGCAGTGAGCCCAGTGTGGACTGAGAACCAGGGATCTCCTCCATGTCTCCCCCACTGCACAAGTCCCAAGATTCTGGTAAAGCCAAGGGAGGGAGCCGAGAAAGATGACTGATAATAGATTTCTTGGCAATTTGGGGAATGAGATCGTTGAATTTAGAGAAACAAACAAGTGAGACATTACTCGAACTCTTGGTTTTATAGAACAATGTGTTCCTGTTAGAGTGTATTCTCTCTCTCTCTCTCTCTCTCTCTCTTAAACACACACACACACACACACACACACACACACACACACACACCACAGTTCCTGATTCTAATCTCTCAGGAGGCCAAGCCATACTACTGGCCCTTGAAATAAACACTCCTGTATCTTTCCCATTCATGTCCTGTTTAAGCTGGTTTGAGTGTTCTCCTTTTCAGCATATTCACACAATTCTTAAATAGATGCTCCTTCCTCTGGAAAGCCTTTTTGACTGCCCCCTTCCAGCCCACCCACCCCCCAGACTAGGCTACTTATATGTCGCCTGTGTGTCCCTAGCACAGCCTCCAGCCCATCCTCACACAGCATCATCAGTGCCTATTTCCCCATCTGCCTCCCTCCCGAGACTCTGAGATCCCAGAACCCCACTCATGGCTCTGTCCCATTCACTACACACCCCAGGGCTGCACACATTGTGGGGAGGAGCGCGGTAAGGATTTGCCGAAAGAGTGAATTCATGAATGCATAAATGATACAGATGTGAAATGACTCACAAGAGTTTGTCTTCTTCTGCAGCTGCCACAATCACGAACAAATTACAGTAGCAACTAATGTTTACAGTGCACTTCACCGTAATGAGATGCTTTCACGTTCATGGTTCATGGTCACTCAACTCTCAAAACCCCTCTGGGAGGTGGACGTTATCAACCATAAACAAGCAGACTTAGGAAGGGAAGGAACCTGCCCTAGTAACACAGCTGGGAGTGGCAGAACCAGGGCCCCAGCTTCTGACTCCAAACCCAGCTCTTCGGACCACGCCAGGAAGTCAGCCCAGCATGTGGAGGGGGCATGAAGCCTGCTGGGAAGGTGATCCACGGTCACCATCCCAGCGCTAGGGCCTTATGGGAAGATCTAGTCCCTGTATCTGGTTCCTGGCTCCTGCTGCCAAGGGTCCCCCCTCCAGCAGAGGCACTTGGGGAGGTGAAATGGGTGCAGGGCTCAGGAACCATTGGCTACGTGACTTTGAGCAAATTATTTAACGTGCCCATGCCTCTGTAACACGGGGATAAAACATTTCCAGGGTTGATCTGAAGATTAAGAAATGATGTATAGTGACCGCCAAGAAGAGCACCTGGCACAGAATTAAAAAGAAACTCACAAAATGTCAGCCCCCACCTTTGCCCCCGCCTCATCTCGACTTAGCATCTCTGACCCTTGCCTGGTCACATGACCCTGCTCATCTGGACCCAGCTTATTCTCTTGAACCTGTACTATTGGCCTGCTCTCCTCTGATGGAGTTGATTTCCTGGACCTTTAAGTGGTGCTTTTCCCAAACTTCAGTGTGCATAAGAATCACCTGGGGATCCTGTGAAAATGCAGCTTCTAATTCAGTAGGTCCTGGGTGGGCCCAAGACTCTAGTTCTAAGAAGCTCGCAGGTGATGGCTAATGCTGTTGGCGCCGGACCGAATGCTGAGAAGCAAGGCCGTGGAGTGCACCGCTGTCCAAGCTTCGATCCATTCCTCCTCCCATATTTGGAATCTCCGGCCCCACCTGATTTGCCATCCCTGGGCATAGTCCCTTCTGCTAAGTGGATGCCCCTTGACGGCTGTGCACCATCCAGACACACCCCTGGTACCCACCAGGTTCCTCTCCCTGATCTCGCTCTGCTTTACTTGTACCTCTGTCTCCAACTAGAGAGTGACAGTAGGGAATTCCCTGGCAGTCCAGTGGTTAGGACTTGGTGCTTTCACTGCCGTGGGCCCTGGTTGGGGAACTAAGATCCCACAAGCCACGTGGTGTGGCCCAAAAAAAAAAAAAAAGTGACAATAGGTTAAGGTGAACAGCAGCAGCAGATCTCAGCAGGCTGCTGTGCAAGGGGGTCGGCGAGCTGGGGCTGCCGGGTCCTGGGGTGCCGAGCTGGAGGCTGGTATGGCAACGCTATCCTCTCACCTTCCCACTCTCGTGATACACAAACAGGTTCCTGACGTGGCCCTCTCTTCGGTAGGTGATCTGCAGCCCATGGGGGTTCCCTATCTTCTCTGTCTGGAAGGTGGCATTCAAGTCCTTGATGCTGATGACAGCTTTGGGCCCTTTACCCTAAAAGAGAGGAAGCAGATACTTAAGATGCTGACAGTCAGCAGGGTGACTTCTCATCACGTTCCCCAGGGAGACTTAACTGCAAACAGATGACCCGTATGGAACTCTGCATGGGTTTTTTTTTTTTTTTTTTTTAATTATTTATTTATTTATTTATTTATTTATGGCTGTGTTGGGTCTTTGTTTCTGTGCAAGGGCTTTCTCTAGTTGCGGCAAGCGGGGGCCACTCTTCATCGCGGTGCGCGGGCCTCTCACTATCGCGGCCTCTCTTGTTGCGGAGCACAGGCTCCAGACGTGCAGGCTCAGTAGTTGTGGCTCACGGGCCCAGCTGCTCCGCGGCATGTGGGATCTTCCCAGACCAGGGCGCGAACCCGTGTCTCCTGCATTGGCAGGCAGATTCTCAACCACTGCGCCACCAGGGAAGCCCCTCTGCATGGGTTTTAAATGTTCTTGCTCTAATATCAAGATGTACAGATATCTTACCGTTGTCCTGTGTTCAGCCATCCCACCATTCCTGCTTAATCAGATTGGCCTCTCTGAGCTGAAAGGGGGCTTGGAAAGACCTTAACTTAGAACTTTGCAAAATTTTTAGCCATAGAACTTTTTCTGAAACGAATCATCAGGAATTCCCTGGAGGTCCAGTGGTTAAGACTTGGTGCTTCCACTGCAAGGGGCACGGGTTTGATCCCTGGCTGGGGAACTAAGATCCCGCATGCCGTGTAGCCAAAAAAAAAAAAGAATTTGAAACAAATATCCGTGGAAGGCAAACAAATAAAATAGATAAAACAAACAGATAAAAGCAGGGGTGGGGGCCTCAGGGCATGCCCTCCCACCCTCCCACCCTCCACTCTGTTCTCAGGGTCTGAACACAATTCGAGCACTCACTGATGCTAAGAAGGCAAAGGGAAAACAAGTGCTTCCTTTCATAACTGATAAGAGAAAAATGATACCAACACTCTAGTCCCATAATAGCTGTTACCCACATGCAGCTATTAAAATTAAAACTAGGGGCTTCCCTGGTGGCGCAGTGGTTAAGAATCCGCCTGCTAATGCAGGGGACACGGGTTCGAGCCCTGGTCTGGGAAGAGCCCACATGCCGCGGAACAACTAAGCCCGTGCGCCACAACTACTGAGCCTGCGCTCTAGAGCCTGTGGGCCACAAATACCAAGCCTGAGTGCCACAACTACTGAAGCCCGCGCGCCTAGAGCCCGTGCTCCGCAACAAGAGAAGCCACCGCAATGAGAAGCCCGCGCACCGCAACGAAGAGTAGCCCCCGCTCGCCGCAACTAGAGAAAGCCTGTGCGCAGCAACGAAGACCCAGTGCAGCCAAAAATAAATAAATAAATATTAAAAAAAAATTAAAACTAAATAAAATTAAGACTTTAGTTCCCTAGTCACACGTAGTCCCATTTCAAGTGCTCAGCGGCCACCTGTGGCTAGTGGCTAGGGTATTGCACAGTGCAAACATAGAAAATTTCCATCACTGAAGAAAGTTCTAGTGGACAGTCTTCTCTAGAGGGAAATTTGGTCATATTTACTAAAACATTGAGTGTTTTGCTTTGACCCACAATTTCACATCTAAGAATCTATCCGAGGAAGTAACTGCATTACTATGCAAACATGTATGTCAAAAGATGTTTACTGCCATGTTGCTTATAACAGTAAAAAAAAAAAAGAAGAAATTATTTAAATGTCCATCAATGATAATGGGTTAAATAAATAAATCATGGCATATCCACACAATAAAATATCACAGAATTTTTTAAAGGAAAATTTAAATCAATATCACTAATATGAAACAATGTCCATGACATCCATGTGTGAGAAATACCAAGTCCCAGAACTGGATGTATAGTAGGAACCTATTAATGCAAAAATTATACACACATATATATGCATATACTATATGTATATAGTATATATATAATGTACATAAACTATATGTATATACTATATGTTTATTTGCACATACATAAGAAGTATGGACAGATTTATACCAACACTCTTCACAATGGTTTTCTTGAAAGATTACTGCATGACTTTCCTTTTAAAATATTTACTATGAAAAATACTAAAAATACAAAAAAAGTGTATTTAATTTTGTCAATATTGTTCCCAAAAAGGAAATTTGTTTAAAAAATACGACATTACTAATAAAGCCAAAATCCCTTTAATTACTACTTACCCTGTCCTTTTCCCCTCCTCCACTCCCCACAGTCAATCACTGTCATGAGTTTGATGTTCATCTTTCTAGTTCACTTTTTACACTTTTATACACACATACACATACCCACGAACAATACATAGTGTTGTTTTATGTGGCTTTAATTTACATAAATGGTATCACATTATATGGATCATTCTACATCTTGCTTTTGTCACTCAACGTTTTATCTCTGTCCATGCTGAGATATACCAATCTACTTGGCTCTTGTAAATGACTACACCAAAAGTTATCAGTCTATGTTCCTGTTGACAGATACTGAGATTGTTTCTGATTTTTTTGCTGCTGTCAGCTGTATCCCTGGTATACCTCCGTGAGAGTGTCTCTAGGTCATGATTAGGAATGGAATTGCTAGCTCACAAGTGTGTACATCTTTGACTTACTGAAAACTGCCAAATTATTTTGCTAATGGCTCTCCACAGTGGTTGCACCAATGTACATACCGGAAGTAAATTTCCATCAATAACATAGAAGAGTTCCCCTTTCCCCATATCCTCACCAACACTCAACGCTGCCAGTTTTTTCACATTTTTGCCAATATGATGGGTTTGAAATGGAATCTCATTGTTAATTTTTCTTATTCAACTTAATTGAGGTATAATTTATAAGCAATAAATGGAACTCACTTTAAGAGTACAGTTTTTTGACAAGCGTATATACCCATGTAACCACCACCACAATCAAGATCTAGAACATCACTATTACCCTAAAAGAGTTCCTCTTGCTCCTTTGCATCAATCCCCACCCCACCCCAATCCCAGTCACTTATCTGCTTTCTATTGGTATAGTTTTGTCTGTTCTGAAATTGCATATAAATGGAATTATACAGTACATACTCCTGTATAAGTCTTCTTTGGCTCAGAATAATATTTTTTAGATTGATCCACATTGTTGCATTCATTAGTAGCTTGTCCCTTTTTATTGCTGGGTAATATTCCATTCTATGGATATATTACAATTTTTTAATTCGTTCATTTGTGGATGAACATTTGGGTACCTTCCAGGTTTTGGCTATTACAAATAAAACTTCTGTGAACAAGATTTGTGGACAAATTTTGTTGTGGACATATGTTTTTGTAAATACCTAGGAGTGGAAAAGCTGGGTTATGTGGTTAAGTGTACATTCAACTTTATTAGAAATTGCCAAATTGTTTTCCAAAGAGGTTGTATCATTTTATGTCCCACCAGCAATGAGAGTTCCAGTTTCTCCATACCCTTGTCAACACTTGGTGTTGTCAACCTTTTTAATTTTAGCCGTTCTGGTGGATACATAGTGTAACTCATTGTGATTTTAATTTTCATTTCCTTGACTGCCAGAGAGATTGGGCTTCTTTTCCTGTATTTATCAGGCATTTTGGTTTCCTTTTCTGTGAACTACCAAACCATTTCCTTTGCCTCTTCTGCCAATGGATTGTTTTTTCTTCTTGATTTTTAGGGTTTTAAAAAAATGTGACCTGGGTATTAATATTTTGCTATGTTGAAATATCTTCTGAGTTTTGCTTTCTTTAAACTTCACTTTTTTGTATTACCCAAACTTTTCACATAAAAATGAGTTACCTTTATAATTTAAAACTTTTCCATTTGGGTCAAGAAATAAAAAAAGAACAAAGGCAACTTGTTCTATTTTTAGACTGCTTTAGACTGAACAGGCTTAGGACTGAGAAACAGATCAACTTTTTCCAACCAAGGATGAGACTCACATCCTAACTCACAACAGCTACTGGGGTTCAGTGGCTGCTCCTAACTCTGTAGCAGCACTTTTTCTTCCTGCCTTTTGTACCTGAAATATTTTTCAGTGATTTAAACTGAAGACTGAGAAGAAATCCCTACTCTCTCTTGGAGGGTTAATACTCTTCATCCCCCATCATTTTTCATCTGGCCCCAGACTGAGGCCACACTGGATAGATCTTCTGGCATTGCTCTGGTCCATCCAGGAAAGCAACAGGGGACATAAATAGTAATTTCTGCATGTAGGAAATGGAGTAAGATGAAAGTGCTCAGAGCTTGTCCTTCTCTTACTTTCTTGGCCATTCCTTCACATTCTCTTTGCTGGAAACTTCTTATCTTTCCTCTAAATATTGGAATATCCCAGGGCTCAGTGTGATAGATAATCTCCAAAGATGGCCCTCTCCAATTCCTTCCCTCCTAGTTTGCACATGCCACTCTACCCATAAAGAGGTGGAATCTATATCCCCTCCTCTTGAATTGGAGCTGGTTGCATGACTTGCTTTGACCAACAGAAGGCAGTTCCTGGCCTAACCTTTGAGAGGCCTGGCAGCATTCTCATTTGCTCGGGGAAAGCCGGCCGCCATGCTGTAACAAAGCTTGAGCTGGACTCCTGAATGAGGAACAATCACAGAGAGAGAAGGCACAAGGAGGATGCCAAAGCACCTGACATGTGAGTGAAGGCTTCCTGGGTCTCCTAGCGCAGCCCAACCACCCCCCTGATGCCACATGGAGTACACTGGAGCAGTCACTGCCTGCTCAAATTCCTGACCCACAGGATTGTGAGACACGATAGACTGATGTCTTGAGCCACTAAGTTTTAGGGTGGTGTGTCACTCAGCAACAAATAACTAAAATACTCAGTCCTCCGACATCTTTTCTCATCCACCCCCACCCCCTGCTTAGGTGACCCCAGCCAGTCCGGTTGCTAAACCAGTTTACATGCTGATGACTCCAGCTCCAAACTCTCCCCAAATCGCTAGACTCAGAACTTCTGAGAACTTCTTTCTCAGTCTCTACTTGTATGACTAATAAGCATCTCAAACGGGAAAGGAACTCTTGATCATCCCCGTAGGGAGCTAAGTCTTTGCCATCTCAGCAAATGACAAATCTAGACTTCTAGTTGCGTAAGGCAAAAATCTGGGAATCACTCCTGCTTCTGCTGACTTTCACACTCCGTGTCCAATCCTTCAGTAGATCACATTGGCTCTATTTCCAAAATACATGTAGAATCTGACCACTTCTAACCAGCTCCATCACCATTATCCTGATCTAACCCATTATTCCTCCCTTGGATTATTGCAATAGCTTCCTAACTGGCTTCTCTGCTTCCACCCTCGCCTCCCCACTGCTCCATTCTCGCCCCGGTAGCAGCCAGAGTGCCCCTTTCCAAGAGTTTTAGTCAAAGCAGATCACTTCTGTGCTCAAAACCCTCCTGTGGCTTCCCAATAGCAGAGTAAAATCCAAACGCCTAAATGTTTCGTAAAAATATTCTGTGATAAACCATAGTGGAAAAGAATATTAAAAAAAGAATGTAAATGTTTTGTAAATCATATATCCAATAAGGGTCTTGTGTATAGAATATATAAAGAACTATTACGGGCTTCCCTGGTGGCGCAGTGGTTAAGAACCTGCCTGCCAATTCAGGGGACACGGGTTCGAGCCTTGGTCAGGGAAGATGCCACATGCTGCGGAGCAACTAAGCCCGTGCGCCTATGAGCCACAATTACTGAAGCCCGTGTGCCTAGAGCCCGTGCTCTGCAACAAGAGAAGCCACCGCAATGAGAAGCCCGCGCACCGCAACAAAGAGTAGCCCCCGCTCACCGCAACTACAGAAAGCCCGTGTGCAGCAACGAAGACCCAACGCAGCCAAAAACAAATAAATAAATAAACAAAAATTAAAAAGAAAAAAGACCACATATTGTATGATTCCATTTGTATGAAATGTCCAGAATATGCAAATCTATAGAGTTAGAAAGTAGATTAGTGGTTGCCTAGGGCTGGGGGAGGGGAGTGGAGTGGAGAACTAGAGCTAACACATGTGGGGTTTCTTTTTAGGGTAATGAAAATGTTCTAAAATTGACTGTGGTGATAGTTGCACAACTCCATGAATATACTGAAAGCTATTACTTACACACTTCAAATGGGTGAATCCAATGGTGTGTGAATTTATATTTCAATAAAGCTGTTTCCAAAGAAAAATCCCAAGTCTTCCTATGGCCTCTGAAGTCTTCCACTATGTGAGCTCATCTCTCTCCATTTTTTTCTTGCTCACTCTGCACCAAGCACTCTGGCCTCCTTCATGTCCTCTAGACTCATCAAATACATTCCCAGCTCAAGCCAGGGCTACGGCTCATGGTTGGGCAGTTTGTGCACTGAACAAAAAGCCCCCGGCTGAAGGTACAAGTGAGAACTGCCATCCAGGCTTCTGCTTGCCTAGACAGGGACCAGGGCTGCACCCTCTCAGAGGGGTCATCTTTTCTAATCAGCACACATGACCATGTTCAGGGCTTCTGTACATACTGTTCCCTCTACTTCAACCCTTCGCCCACAAATCCACATAACTCACATTTATTCAGTTCTCTGCTCAAATGTCATCAGAGAGGCCTCCCCTGACCACCTGTGGTAGCACTTCCCTCTACCCCACGCTCTAACTCTTCACCCTCCTTTATTTTACTTCATATAACTTATTGCCACTGGATAGATTACGTATTGATGTATGTTTTGGTTACACCTGTCTCCATCCACTAGAATGGAAGCCACAGGAGAACAGGAACTTCGTTTAGTTTATTGCTGTATCCCCAGTTCCTGGAATAAGGTCTAGAATAGTAGGTGCTCAATAAATATTTCTTAAGTACATACATAAATGAAGTAAAAATCAAGTGATCATCAAAGGCTTAATCATGGACCAGTCTGAGCCCATTCTAGGTGAAGAGAAGGTGTGGTTTTTAGCAGACTGGATGGATTGTATCACAAGGAAAAGTAGCAGCGTGTGGTACCTAAGTCTCAGTGGCTGAGCTCATACATGAGACCAGGCACTATTGATCAAAATGGACACCTGGGACTTCCCTGGTGGCTCCGTGGATAAGAATCCGCCTGCCAATGCAGGGGACACGGGTTCGAGCCCTGGTCTGGGAAGACCACACATGCCGCGGAGCAACTAAGCCCATGCACCGCAACTACTGAGCCTGCACTCTACAGCCCACAAGCCACAACTACTGAAGCCCACGTGCCACAGTTACTGAAGCCCACGCATCTAGAGCCCGTGCTCCGCCACAAGAGAAGCCACCACAATGAGAAGCCCGCGCACCACAACCAAGTGTAGCCCCCCTTCACCGCAACTAGAGAAAGCCCGCGTGCAGCAATGAAGACCCAACGCAGCCAAAAATTAAAAAAATAAATAAAAATGTAGACCTGAGTGGGGTGAGAGCCAGCGCTCGGGGAGGAGTAAGACAAGACTTACCTCTTCTTTAGTGTAGTACTTCAGGAGGCCTTCTCTTGCCAGGAGGACAAACCTCCTTCTCAGGAACTGTGCGTTGTCCCTTCCTCGCTTCCATAGGAACCCTTCTCGGTTACCTTCCACCAAGGATGAGAAAGAGTGAACACTCACAGCTTCAAGACAAACAAGCAACTCATGAACCCCATACCACATGGTCTCAGGGGTGGAATGAACCTCCCACCCGCTGCTAAAATGTCTAGGATCTAATTTAGCTATTTCAGCTGCAGGACATGGGGGTCCTGTCTGGGGCCAAATTTGCAATGTTGTATGATTTCAGTTGGGCTCCCCTCAACTTTCTTCCTTGGCTGTATCCTAAGAAGACATAGTATACTCTTAAGTGGGCTAAATCCTAAGAAACTGGATTGATTCTGAAGGAGGCCCAACTTCACATTGACATCAGCCTAATGAAACTCTCCAGAGTTTGGGAATAATGAGTGACCTCTGGGCTCCTGCTGGTAGATGAACACTCTGTGCTCCTGGCCACTAGGAGAGCTAAGCACTGGCGGCCTCTGGTCCTCAAAGAGCAGTTTTGTATACTTTGCTCTCTGGGTCAGTGTCAGCTTGGACTCAGAGCAGCAGGGCAGAAACTGCCACAGGTTCAGGGCCACCGATGAGGTTGTGCCCTGCACAAAGGCGGGAAGGGAGGTGAAATCCAGTCCGTGCACCTTCCCAAGGCTTGTGCCACACCAGGGGCTACATTAGCCAGAAGCAGGGTGTCTATTTCTTCCTGGTCTGCCCGGTGGGTGAGTCTTTTTGCAATTTATACTGAAGACTTTATACACCTTGTGGCCCTGCAAGGACCTGAGACGGATGTGTTTCTCGGCCACTCAGACCATAAAACCCCACCAGCCGATGTGTTGCTATTTCAGAGACAGAGGAACCCACACCTTGGCCTCTGTGGCCAGAGCAAGGGTGGCAGGTGTATCTCTGCTGACCTTGTTCCTAATACTCAGGCACTTTGTTTTCTAGAACTCATCAGAACTAGCCCTCAAAAGATGATGAAAATAACTTTACCTGGGGGTGAGATTGTTTTCCCCTCAGCCGTAAACTCCTGTCTCTCATACTTTGCTCGAATCCATTGTTCCTTTAAGACCCTAAAAAGAGAGAATGTTTAGTCAGCTGTGTCTGATGCATCCTCTTCCCATGGCAACTTTCTGAGACCCCGCAGCTGAGGATGGGAACATCACAGCAGCTGCCTGGTTGCCTGCTCAGGCTAGCCAGGGATTCTCTGCCTGTGTACTATTAACATTTGGGACCGGGTAATTCTTAGTGGTGGGGGGATGTCTCGTGCTTTGTAGGATGTTTAGCAGTATCTCTGCTAATCCTCCACCCCCTCGATGCCAGTGGCACCCCCTCCCCAGTTGTGACACCCCAAAATGTCTTCAGACATTGCCAGTGTCTCCCCAGGGGGAAATATCTCCCCCAGTGGGCTATATGCACACCACTATACTATTCCAACCTCAGCCTCAGCCCTCTAGGTCAATGAGACAGATAACAGCTCCCCTGGACCATCTACTCTGCCATATCCCACTGCGTGTTCATGAGCTTAAGCCAGGAGAGTCCAAGAGCCTCTTCCTGTGGCCCACCCATGAGATCTGAGCATGCTACACTGGACAGAGCAGTGGTCCTAGGGTCTGACCACCTGGGACCTGGTCTCATTCTACCATTTATCCACTGTGTGACCAAGGGCAAGTTACTTAACTCCTCTGAACTTGGGGAGTATGCCAATAATATGATACCTACCTACCCCCGAGGGTTGTTGAGAGGTTTAAATGCATACAAAGTGGCTTGTACTGTGCAGAGCACATAGTAGGTGCTTAGGTGGGGCCTAAGCAGCTGCTTTGGAGCAACACTGAGCTCAGGTGGGACAGCTCAGGTGGGACTCTGTAGAAAGTATAATAGCTGAAACACATTTGTTCTGCTAAAATACCGGCGGCTTCTTAATCAAGTTAGTCATCACCTGTAGGCTATGAGACCATCAAGTCAAAGGGACAGATCCTAAAGAAAATGCCCCATTTCACAGCTGTGGAAACTGAGTCCCAGAGGGGGCAAGTGACAACCCAAGCTATGAAGGTGGAGAGGGGCTTTCATCAGGTCTGTGTGTTCTCCATGACAGTACCAAATGTTTTCCTGGCTCCACCTGCTGGGCATGTCTGTAGAAGAGACCACCACACAGGAGATGGGGTAGTGGTGGGAGGGGTGGGACCAGGAAATCACCCACTCACATGCAGTCGCTGGCCTTGGGGATATAGTAGAAAGCAGGGACTCTGGCTTCATACTTGGCCTTCACTCGGAGGTTTCCGTTGTGGGTCATAAACTGCAAGACAACAGCAACTTGGGGTAATGTTAGAACTTGAAAAAACGTGAAATGAAACCATGGTCTACCCTGAAGGCCACTGTTCTCACTGGCTCCTGGGCTGAGTCAGGAGACACTCCTCCCAGAGTCTGACACATTTCCCCTCCTCCCCGCCACACCACCCAGCTTGGTCATCTGTGCTGCTGGGAAGCCCCAACCTGGAGCAATGAGGTGCTGTAACAACCATGCTTCATACAGGCAGAGCACTTTACAGCTCTCCTCCATTAGTTCATTCGATCCGCTCAACCATTGTAATATTACCATCCCCGTTTTAGAGGTGAGGACACTGAGGCTCAGAGAGGTTAGGTGACTTACCCAAGGTGACAGAGCTAGTCAGTGGAGAGCTGGGATTTGAACCCAGACCTGTCTAACTCCATAGCTCATGTTCTTTCTCCCACCCCCTCCACAGATGGCCAGGACCACCAGCAGCAGTCCCTGCAAGTCCGCAGGAGATAGATGGAGCTGGAGGATGGAAGAAGTTCAGTGCTCGCCCCATAGAGTATGTAGGTCAGGAAGATCACTGGGGGCCTTTGGCACCCAAGAGACCCAGAGGCAGATGTGCCAGGAGTGGCCCTGGCCAACAGCACTCAGTAACAGCAGTGGCATATCTGGGGTGAGGGCATGTGTGGAACAAACATCAGGTTTTTAATCCACATCCCTTGGGCAGTGTGAACCCTATTCTCCCCTTCTCCAGTGGCCACTTGGCTGTGTCGCAGGATTTGCATGGGCTTTGGATCTCAACAGAGCAGGGTTCGTATCCCAGCTGTGCCATTTATTCACTGAGTGACGCTTGGGCAATACTTAAGCCCCTGAGCTTCAGGGATCTCACCCGCGAAGATGAAGAAGATACAACATGGGAGTGATGAGGCACAAAGAAACGACCCTCAGGTTTAGGTGCTGGTTTCCAGTCTTTCTCCTGCACTAGAATGTAAGCTCCACGTGAGCAGAGACTTTATCTTGTTCACTGCTCTCTCCTATACCCAGCATCTGTAGGCTTACAGTAACGTGTGGAATGAATGAGTAAAGTATCTAGCCCAGTGGTCTAGCACAGTGCATGGCACAGATGGGTATTCAGTAAACATGGGTCTGCTTCCCCAGTAGTCCTCGAAATCCTCAGCTAGCCAGCCCAGTTTAGTACTGCCTGCTCTCTGAAGGTTTTCTGGCCAGAATGGTGTTATCTGGGCTGCAGGTGTCCTCCATCTCTGCAGGTCAGGAGAGAAAAGTGGTCCCCTCCATGGCTAGGGGGACTGCAGGAGGACTATGAACCATGAATCAGGATACTTCTGTTCTAGTCCAGGATTTCAGCTACTGAGAACAGCAGCTGTTAACTGACTATTTACTTTGTACCTGCCTTGAGCCTGCATTTAATCCTTACAGCAGCCCTATGAAGGGGTAGTGGTATCTTTATAATACAGATGTGGAAAAGGTTCACAACTAGCGTTAAATAGCAGGCTCAGGGCCTCATAGCTAGTAAGTAAGCAAGTAATGGAGCTAGGATTTGAACTCAGGGCCTCGTCTAAGGCAAGTCTAATTGGCTCCTTATTGCCCCTCTCTTGGCCTCAGCTTCCTTCCTTGTAGAATGGGAGCGCCCTGACCACTGCCTCCACCCCAGGTCTGCTGTTCCAATGCTCTCCACCTGTGCCCCTTGCTACCTCCACAATACTGTCGTCCCAGAAGTCAAGTCTCACAGATTTCACTTTGCTGATGTCTGGGAAGTTGCGGTGGACTCCGGAGCAGTTCAGACAGATGAAGATGCCCAGCTTGTAAGAGGCCCAGTCGGGATCTGCGGGGCAAGAGGACAGGAGGGGAGCTGGGTGAAGAAACCAGGGTTGGGCAGGGGGCGCCGGGAGAGGCAGGGCTTGGCAGTTAGCCTGGGGAGGTGTCCAGCTCAGCCCATGCCTTCTCTCTTAGCCTCCCCGCCTTGGATGAACAAAGATCAGCATGAAAGCCTCTGGTCAGCCCACTGGCCCTGGCGCGGCGGCGGCCAGGATGAAGATCTTGTAAGGAGTCCCGAGGATGGGGGCGAGAGGCTGAGGCGGGCGCGATGTGGAAGTGTCAGGACTCTGAGGAACCTGGAGGAGAGCGCGGAGGGAGGGACCGGCACCGAGGCGCCTGGCTGGGGAGCTGCGGGTGGGGAAGTCGGAGTCAGGGACGCTCGGGGTCCACAGGGTCGGAGTGCTGTGGAGCAGGAACGTGGGAGGACCCCGGGGACGTCCGGGGCGGGTGGGGAAGGGGCACTGGACCATCAGGGCAGAACTGGGTCCGGGGTCTGGGATCCCTGGTGTGTAGGATGTGTGGATCCGAGGGTGTGGGAAGTGGCTGGGTCCGGAATGAAGACGTCAAGGACCGTGGTCCGGGTGGGTAGGGTGTCTGGCAGGGGAGGTGAGTAGAATGGTCAGGGCACCCGGGGCCGGGATATAGGGTCGAGGTCCAGAGTGGGGAGAACAGGCGCCCCGGCCGGGTTCGAGTGGGAGCGGTACCGGCCGAGGAGAGGGCTGCCGGGGGCCCGGGCCCTAAGGTGATATAAGGGCCACGCGCGGATCCAGCGGGAGTCCTGGACTGGCCCGGACCTGAAGGGAGGGGAGGGGGCCGGCGGGCCGGGGGCCGGTCCCACGTTCCGGACTGCTCGCGCCGCCGCGCCCTTACCCGCCGCCCCGCAGTCGGCGCAGTGCGCGTTGCCAGTGCCCGCCGCCTGCAGCAGCTCCAGCAGCCGCTTCTTGTTGCGCTCGCGGTCGCCCATGGCCGGCCCCGCGGGCTCAGCAGGGCTCAGTCCGGCCGCCCCCCGGCCTCCGGCCGCCCATGGCCAGCGCCTTCGCCCGCAGGTGGAGTGGGACGCAAACCCGGCGCCTCCAGCCCGCCCGCGCCGCCAGTCCCGCCCCCCAGGACTTTAAGCCCCGCCCCTCCTGGACTTTCTGTCCCGCCCCCGGCGCGTCCAGCTCGCGGCCTGCGTTCCTCTCTAAGGCGCACGCCCGCCCGGCAGGGATGCAGCGCAGGGCTTGGAGTCGGTCACCCCGGACCGAGGTCAAATCCTGGCCCGCCACTGGCCAGCGTTGTGACTGTGGACAACCTGGTCAACCTCTCTGGGCCTCAGTTTACACCCCTGTAAAAGAGGAATAAGGGCATATGTCCTTGACAAATTAAAAAGGATCTAACTTCTGTTAAAGCGTTCTCCTGATGTATTATAGATCCTACATCTACTCAGAGACTTAGAGACATTCAAATGCCACCTCCTCAGGAAGCCCTCCTTGATACCTAGCCTGGAGTAATCTCTCCAGCTTCTGGTGTTGCTAGAATACCAACCGTTATAGGATCCATTTCTCCCTTTGGCCCTGAGCATTTTCTACCGATCTTGCATTACAGTTATTTATATATTTATGTTAATTCCTCCTCCACTCCCAACACACACACATGCGCACACTAGATACTTTGATGTCAGAAGATTTACTTCTGTATCCCACACAGCTCCTAGAAAGAGTACCTGCACATTTTTAGAAGTCTAATAAATAGTCGCATGACTGTGTTCCCCAGGAAGTGTGGCTTCATCAATAGGGACACCGCTGGGCATTTCTATCTGTGAAGTTCCATCACCGTGAGGTGTGGGCAGGGCTTAGGTGGTCTTGAATCTGGGCATTTCCTGAATTTCCCCCTCCCCCATGTCTGTCCCTCTTTGACACCATCCTCAGTGACCCACAGACTCCTGGTAAGGCACACACTGTGCACACTTGCCATTCCCTCTGTAGGCAAATATCTGTCATATGCATAAGGCTTAATGCACATCATCTTAGGTTTCCATTCTGGTGGGTTTTAGCTGATCTGCCAGCATCCCCAATTCAACACACATGCATATACACATGCGAACACATAGGGCAGCATGGTATAATGGAATGAATTCAGGAATCCAGACTTTGAATCTTGGCTTCATCACTGACCAGCTGTGTGGCCTTGGGCAAGTTCCTTCACTTCTCTGAGCCTTGGACACCTCATCTGTAAAACGAGGGTCAAGAGATCACCTAATAGGGTCATTGAGATGAGCCAGTACATGGCACACAAAGCCCTCAAAACACAGTGGCTCCCTTGCTTCCCCTGCTCCTCTGGTCAGCTCATGGGATCATCCGTTGGAATGCTCTGTGTCATTTCCCATCTTCCCCAGGGTGGAGGAGGTCAAGCCTCCAGGCCCTGGGGGAAGGGGACATTACCAAGAGTAAGCAGCCAGGAGGGTCTTGACTGTGGGGGTGAGGCCTAGCCTAGGAACCTCTCCAGAGGGACCAGGGAGAGAGCCTGGAGACGGGTCAGAGGGCATGGGGTTGTTTACCAAACAGGCCGAAAGATGATTCATTTCCGCTGCTTTAGATGAAAAAAGGGACAGAAATAAATCTCCCAGGAGAAATCTGGGAAAGGCAACCTAAGGTATGAAGGCAAGGCGAGGGGGGAAGTGGGGGACGAAGAGGGGACAGGCAAAGGACATCATTTCTCCGCTGCCAGGGCAGAACAGTGATGTTGGGGAGCTTCTTGGGTGCCTTTGCCCCGCTGAGCTGCTCTCTTTGCACCTTGAGATTCTGCGTCCCCTCCCTGGAGGTCCCACAAAAGCTAACCCAAGGGAAAATATATCATCTCCTTCAAGGTGAGAAGCAAGAGATTGAGAGGTTCCTTTAGTTTCTTCTCTTCCCATCCTTATTTCTGGAAGTTTCCATTTAATTCTTTTCAAGGGACTTCCCTGGCAGTGTGGTGGTTAAAACTCTGCACTTCCACTGCAGAGGGCGCAGGTTCGATCCCTGGTTGGAGAACTATGATCCAACATGCCGCGGTGTGGCCAAAAAAATAAATAACTGAAACTAAAAACAAAACAAACAAACAAACAAAAAACACCAGAATCTCAAGCCTCAAGGTTTGCCAAAAACAAGCAAAAGAAACAAAAACAAACAAAAAGTGGTACTGTTAAACTTTGTTGGTGATGGGTTTCTTTCTTTTTTTTTAAATTTATTTATTATTTAATTTTTGGCTGCGTTGGGTCTTCGTTGTTGCATGCGGGCTTTCTCTAGTTGCCGCGAGCCGGAGCACCTCTTCGTTGCAGTGCGCGGGCTTCTCATTGCGGTGGCTTCTCTTGTTGCCGAGCACGGGCTCTAGGCACGCGGGCTTCAGTAGTTGCGGCACGTGGGCTCAGTAGTTGTGGTGCACGGGCTTAGTTGCTCCGTGGCATGTGGGATCTTCCTGGACCCGGGCTCGAACCTGTGGCTCCTGCATTGGCAGGGGGATTCTTAACCACTGAGTTACCAGGGAAGTCCCCATGGTGATGGGTTTCTTTCATTCCTTCTTTCTTTCTTTGGGGAGAGGGGAGAGAGAGAGGGATAATGCTAACTAACAAGTATTGAGTGTTTTTACAGAGACTTTCACACCATTTGATCACACTTGAGTTCCATGACAGCCCTCTGAGAGCAGCCTGTTATCCTCATGGAGGATGAGAGGTTAAGGTCCCCAAAGTCATAGCCAAGCAAAGGTGGGAACAGGGGCCTACATCCAGGTCTCCTATTGTGGTGTCTGGCAAACCCCACAGGACAAGGCTGCTCTCCCTTTAGTCCTCCTCCCATAACTGGATTTTTTTTTCACTTTTAAAAACATTGTGGCAAAATCTCTATAACATAAAATCGGCCATTTAGGGACTTCCCTGGGAGCTCAGTGGTTAAGAATCCGCCTGCCAATGCAGGGGTCACGGGTTCAAGCCCAGGTCCGGGAAGATCCCCCATGCCGCGGAGCAACTAAGCCCGAGTGCCACAACTACTGAGCCTGCATTCCAGAGCCCTCGAGCCACAACTACTGAAGCCCGCGTGCCTAGAGCCCGTGCTCTGCAACAAGTGAAGCCACTGCAATGAGAAGCCCGCGCACAACAACGAAGACCCAACGCAGCCAAAAAATAAATAAATAAATAAATTTTAAAATTAAAAAAATAAATAAATAAAATTGGCCATTCTAACCATTTTAAAGTGCACAATTCAGTGGCATTCGTTACATTCAGAATGCTGTGCAACCATCATCACTATTTATTTCCAAACCTTTTTCATTGCCACAAAGAGAGACTCTGTAGCCCCCTCGTGGGGACTGGACATGATCAAAGTCTAGCTCAGCTCTGTATTTGGGAACCAGAAGCTGCTTCTAAGGGAAGAACTCTGTGCCAAAGGATGTCTTGACCCAGCGGACACCGAGTACTGGGATCGGGCAGAGGCAGCCTCCCTCGTGGGCTCAGTCCATACAGCAGCTGCTGGGGTGAGGGGGCAGTCGGGCCCTGGGACAGAGTGTCCTCTGTAAATAGAGCTCCCAGGATCCCTCAGAGCACAAACATCAGCCCTGCTCCCGGGGTCACTGTCTCTGTCGAGTTGAGCCCAGCCACAGCAGGACTAGAAGAAAACCTTCAACCACATTCCCAGCTCTGGACTGGGCTCAAGATCCCCACAGAATAGACCACAACCCCTTGGAAATTTTAAATAATTACGTTTATTAGTTACAGAATTTTAAAAACTATTATTATAGGAAATTTGGAAAATACAGTAAAGAAGAAAGAAAACACCACCCACAGTTATGGCTACCATTTATTCAGGGATTGCTGTATGTCAGGCCCCTTATGGACATTATTCCATTTGCTCTTCAATAAAACCCTGAGGTGTAGATTATTTTTATGCCCATTTTACAGATGAGGCAACTGAGGCCCCGAGAGAGAATCTAAGTGAATTTGTCCACAGTTACACAACTGAGATGATACATACTGGATGATACAGAGTACTGGAGCTGGGATTCAAACCCAAGTTCATCTTGAGCCCTTTTCAACAAAATATTATGTTGAAATGTATAAAGTTGACTTACAAAAGTAGTAATGTCATGCAGTTCAACCTAATGGTGTTTTTTTTTTTTAATGGTCCTACCACTAATATTGATTAATATTTCATAAATTTCCTTCTGGTCTTTTATACATCTTTTGATCATTGGGACCATATTTTTCATACAATTTTATATCCTTTTAAAAATTTTTTGGGGGCTTGCCTGGTGGCGCAGTGGTTGAGAATCTGCCTGCCAATGCAGGGGACACGGGTTCGAGCCCTGGTCTGGGAAGATCCCACATGCCGCGGAGCAACTAGGCCCGTGAGCCACAACTACTGAGCCTGCGCGTCTGGAGCCTGTGCTCCGCAACAAGAGAGGCCGCGATAGTGAGAGGCCCGCGCACCGCGATGAAGAGTGGCCCCCGCTTGCCACAACTAGAGAAAGCCCTCGCATAGAAACGAAGACCCAACACAGTCAAAAATAAATATAAATAAATAAATAAATAAAAATTAAAAAAAAATTCAAAACAAGAATATTTTTTAAAAAATTTCTTTACATTATATTTCTTATCATATTACTATAGATGCTTCATGACATCATTTTTTTAAACATCTTTATTGGAGTATAATTGCTTTACAATGTTGTGTTAGTTTCTGCTATGTAACAAAGTGAATCAGCTATATGTATACATATATCCCCATATCCCCTCCCTCTTGCATCTCCCTCCCACCCTCCCTATCCCACCCCTCTAGGTGGTCACAAGCACCGAGCTAATCTCCCTGTGCTATGTAGCTGCTTCCCACTAGCTATCTATTTTACATTTGGTAGTGTATATATGTCAATGCTACTCTCTCACTTCGTCGCAGCTTACCCTTCCCCTTCCCCGTGTCCTCAAGTCCATTCTCTACGCATGACATCATTTTAATAGCTATGTAATTGTCCATGCGGGTATATATATTTCTTTGTTGTTGGATACATAGATGGTGACTGATTTTTCACTGTTATACATAACATCGTAGTGAGTAACTTTGTGCCCAAACCCTTTTCCCTCTTTAACACTGTATTTTCCCTCCTTAACACTGAATTTTCCCTCTTTAACACAGTATTTTCCCTCTTTAACACTGTATTTTCAAGCACCACAATCTACTGTAGTTGGTCTCCCTCACTCATCTAAGCTTCGTGAAGACAGGGCCAGGTCAGTGTGTCCTCTGTTTTATCCCCGGCAACTGTCTGCAACAACACAGGGATTCGATAAATATGTTTGAAATAAATGAAGAAATGAGTGGGGGTAAAAAATAATAAACAATAAATGAGACGACTTGAGGTCACAAAAGTGTTTTCCTTTCTTTTAAAAAAATTTTTAAAAAATTTTTATTGGAGTATAGCTGATTTACAATGTTGTGTTAGTTTCAGTTGTACAGCAAAGTGAATCAGTTATACATATACATACATCCACTCTTTTTTTAGATTCTTTTCCCCTATAGGCCATTACAGAGTATTGAGTTCCCTGTTCTATACAGTAGGTTCTTATTAGTTATCTATTTTATATATGTAGTGTGTGTATGTCAATCCCAATCTCCCAGTTTATCCCTCCCCGCCTTATCCCCTGGTAACCATAAGTTTGTTTTCTACATCAGTGACTCTACTTCTGTTTTGTAAATAAGTTCATTTATATGATTTTTTTAGATTCCACATATAAGCGATATCATATGATATTTGTCTTTCGGTGTCTATGTCTTACTTCACTCAGTATGACAATCTCTAAGCCCATCCATGTTCCTGCAAATGGCATTATTTTGTTCTTTTTTACATCTGAGTAATATTCCATTGCATATATGTGCCACATCTTCTTTATCCATTCCTCTGTTGATGGACATTTAGGTTGCTCTTTTTAAAAATTTTTTTAAAAATTGAAGTACAGTTGGTTTACAATATCGTGTTAGTTTCAGGTGTACAGCACAGCAATTCATTTATACATATATGTAAGTAAATATATATATATGTTCTTTTTCAGATTCTTTTCCCTTATAAGTTATTACAAAATATTGAATATAGTTCCTGTGCTATGCAGTAGGTCCTTGTTGGAAGTGTTTTCCTTTCTGAAGGAAAGAAATAACGGGCAGGCATGTGTAACAGGGGAAGCTCAAACAGTCATGCAGAAGAATCTGATGGAATTAACCTATTTGTCTATTTATTTATTTAAAAGTTTTATTATGTATTTATTTATTTATTTTATTTTTGGCCCCTTTAGGTCTTTGTTGCTGCATGCGGGCTTTCTCTAGCTGCGTCAAGCAGGGGCTACTCTTCATTGAAGTGCATGGGCTTCTCGTTGCAGTGGCTTCTCTTGTTGTGGAGCAGGGGCTCCTCTTGTTGTGGGGCAGGGGGGTCTAGGCGCGAGGGCTCAGTAGTTGTGGCACACGGACTTAGTTGCTCCGCGGCATGTGGGATCTTCCCAGACCAGGGATCAAACCCGTGTCTCCTGCATTGGCAGGTGGATTCTTAACCACTGTGCCACCAGGGAAGTCTCCCACTGGTGTCTTTTAGTGAGTAGATGTTCTTAACTTAAATGAGATCCAATTTATTCATTTTTTTTTTCCTTTACGGTTAATGCTTTTCATTTCCTATTTTAGAAATATTTGCCTATGTCAAGATCATGAAGTTATGGAGCATGAATTTTTAATAATTTTCCTGAAGAAAATTAACCTTTGGAATATTATACATGCGATCATTCATTAATTTTTTTAACAATCACTTAATGAATCCCTATGTGTGCCAGGTGATGTGCTGGGTATTATAAGGGATATAATTATGGCTTGAATCCCTCTTGCACTCTAGACGGATCTAAAGTGGCTCGGAGAGGTGATGTCACTTGCCCCAGTTCACACTGCTGCTTTGCTGGGTTAAAACAGGGTTAAAACACAGGACTGACTGATTCCAGAGTCTGAGCATACCATGAGCTCCTCTGTCTCCAGGACTGTTGAGCCACCAGGAATGGATTTTTGACATATTCTAGTTGGTAGTTTCCAGGTCACCTTGGGAAAATGTAGAGTCAAATAAGGAGACAAAAACACACGGTCAAAAGCAAAAAAAACCCCCAAAACCTTACAGTTCACGTTTGCCTGTACTATGAGGGAGATGTGAGTCACGTGCTTGAGAGAAGGGAGAGGATGCCTTTGGCTCAGGATAATGGAAGGCTTCTCAGTGTACCCTTGTTGGCCCTGAAAAGGTGAGAAGAATTCAGGTCATTTTAGGGACAGAGCATCCTAGGGAAAGGGACCAGCAGGCACAAAGGCGCAGAGGAGAGATGCCCAGAACATCTCCTGAGTGGGTATCTTAATCAGGAAGTGATCAGCTCCAAGTAACAGAATACTGATCGAAAGTGCCTTAAACAAGGTCAGTTATTCCCTCACTGAACCATAAGTCTGCAGGTAGGTGGTTTCAAGGGTTTGTCCCGCAGCTAAACAATGTTATCAAGGCCTGTTCTTCTAGCCCTTGTCAGCATTGCCTGTCCACTGGAGAGACAGCTGCTCCTCTGAGTTCATCCTCCCACCACCAGAGCCACAAGAAGAAAAGGGAGGTGCCCGCTTCCCCTCCCACACCCCCTCCCACTCTTGATCAGGGTATAAAATCTTTCCCACTTAGGTCCCAAACAGAACCACACCTACTTTTTTTTTTTTTTTTGCCAGTGCTCCGCTTGTGTGCGGGATCTTAGTTTCCCAGACCGCCAGGGAATTCCCGCACACCCACTCTTATCTTAATCTTTAGTAAAGGGAAATAGGATTCCCATAACTGGTTCACCTTCCCGGACATCGCCACTGGCAGGGATCTGTTAGGAAGGAGGAGAGGCAGCATGTGGGTGCCTGGCGGTGAGCGGACAGAAACAGCTGGAAGAGCAAGGTGAGGCCAGAGTTGGAGGTTTAGTCAGCACTGGGGCCAGGACAGGGAGGGTGTGTGTAAGGACAGGGACGGGGTTAGGCTGACGGAAAGCTGAGAAATCAGGTGGTGCGGGGTTATTGCAGGAGCCCAATGGAGACAATGAGGCTCTGACTGAAGTGGCCACAGGGAGAGGTAAAAAGATGTTTTGCAGGTAAGGCTGATAGAATTTCATGTGTTTTAAACTGCAAGATGCCACACAGTAGTGAGTCATGAAATTAATATCAATTTAGTGGTTCCAATTAACCCACTTTTTTTTTTTTTGAATCTTGTCCCCCCCTCAGTATTCTACATGTCTTTTGTCTCTTTTTTAACTTGACTTTGTCCTGTTTCCTTTTAAATCTCTCTGAACATTGCTTCTCCGTCTTTTGGGGCATCCTCTACTCGCACCCAATGCTCGTGCTCCCAGGGTTCTCTCCTGGACTCCCTGTGCTTTCCTCACACCGTCCCTCTCCCTGGCTCAGCCAGGCATTCTCCCGGGATAAAGTGCCATTTCCTTATGGCACAGCCTAGTCCTCTCCCTTACATATCTAACCATCTACTGGACATCTCCACCCAATGTCCTGTGGGTTAAAGACAGATCAGTGTTAAAAAAAAAACAAACAGATCAGTGTTTTTTAAAAATTGAAATACACACACACAAACTGAAATACAGTAGAAAATGTCAAGGTGCATCCTATGTAAAAACACAAATATTTTCTTTCTCGCTCTTTCTTAAAATTTTTAAAAATTTATGTATTTGTGTTGTTTTGTTTTGTTTTGTTTTGGCTGTGTTGGGTCTTCATTGCTGTGCGCGGCTTCCTCTAGTTGCGGCGAGCGGGGGCTACCCTTCCTTGCAGTGCGCAGACTTCTCATTGCGGTGGCTTCTCTTGTTGCAGAGCTCGGGCTCTAGGCACGCAGGTTTCAGTAGTTGCAGCACGTGGGCTCCGTAGTTGTGGCTCATGGGCTCTAGAGCGCAGGCTCAGTAGTTGTGGCACACGGGCCCAGTTGCTCCGCGGCATGCGGGATCTTCCTGGGCCAGGGCTCGAACCCGTGTCCCATTGGCAGGCAGATTCTTAACCACTGCGCCACCAGGGAAGCCCCTGTCTCGTTTTTTAAATAGACGTATAGTTGATTTACTATGCTGTGTTAGTTTCAGGCGTACAGCAAAGTGATTCAGTTAAAATATATATGTTCTTTTTCAGATTCTTTTCCATTATAGGTTATTACAAAATACTGAGTATAGTTCCCTGTGCTATACAGTAGGTCCTTGTTGGTACAAGTATTTTTAAATGAAGCTTTTGTTTCACACGTACATCATCAATGTGTCCTGGGTCACGTTCAAAAAAGTTTTGAAAACATAGGAACTAGATAACGGGCTAGATGCAGGCATGGGAAGGGCCAGGGCCATCTGCATCTGGGCAGCAAAAACAGGGAAGTGAGGAGCTGGTTTCTGGGAAGATGATGACTTTCATTTTGAACCCACTGGTTCTGATTTACAGTAAATCACGCATAGTGGTTGCCTCTTACTACTTCCAGGCTCTTGTCAAAGTAATTCTGAATGAATGCTCTGAGGAATGAGGGAGTTTCCCCTCAAGGTCATTAATAATCAGCTCCAAAGAAGAGCTGAAACTTTAATAGGGGAAGTAACATTTACTGCACACTTATTCTATGCCAGGCTCTCTGCATCCAGTCTCTAACGAGAAATCCTCTCAGCAGGATTTCCTGGCGGTGTGAGGCAGGTACCATTACCTCCACTTCACAAATGAGGAAGCTGAGGTTCAGGGGGATGAGAAACTGTCTAAGGTTGTGCAGGTAGCAAGTCATTTGTTATATCTTGCCAGTGAACCACAGCATCTCAGAAAGCATCAATCACCAGCGTTCCTTATGGCCTCGTGTATTGGTTTTCTAGGGCTGCTGTAACAAATCACCACAAACTGGGCAGCTTAAAACAACAGAAATGTATTCTCTCACAGTTCTGGAGCCCAGAAGCCTGAAATCAAGATGCAAGCAGGGTTGGTTCCTTCTGCAGGCAAATCTGTACCATGCCTGTCTCCCAGCTTGTGGTGTGTGTGACCTGCTGATGATCCTTGGCCTTGGCTTGTGGATGCATCATTCTAAGCTCCGCCTCCATTTTCACCTGCATTCACAGGGTCGTCTTCTTATAAGGACACCAGTCATATCGGATTAGCTGCCCCCCACCCCCTGTAGTGTGACGGCATTTTAATCTTAACTGATTATGTTTGCAATGACCCTCTTTCCAAATAAGGCCACAATCTTTTTTGAGGGATACATTTCAACTCATTAACACCTCATTAAGTGGAATAAACCTTGGAGTTAAAAGGAAATTATTTCCCATTGGTTTGGAGAATTTTGCACAAAAAGTTGGCTTTATTTTGTGTTGGATTCCTAAGTTCCGCAGAAATTGGCAAGAATCCTAGAATTCTCATGAGTACTTATAACTGGCCACATCTCCACCACCTCCAGGACAGTAGCTACACAGACACTGCTGCCTCATAAAAATGCAAACACACCATCTTTCCCTCCCAAAGCCACCGCCCTCCTGACTTCCCTGTTTTTCACAAAATTAGCTAAAGTCGTCCCATCTTTCCTGAAAGAACCCAGAGTCAGCAACAGAGACATCAGTGGTTTAATGGATAAGGGATCTTACACATTTGAAGCAAAAGGGTTCTGGAGCGGCACCACATGGTGCAGGGCAGGACATGGTAGCAGTCTTCATTGGGTGTGTGTGTGGGGGGGAGAGGTCACCAGTTACAGAGGGAAATGACGTCAGATGGGTACATTGGTTACCAGGGAAACCAGCAGAGGAGCACAGCCCCTCACTGCCCCTTTGATAAACTATCCCAGTGGAGATGTTTTGGGCTATAGATTAGAAAAATCACTAGCTGGGGCTGGGGGCAAGTACAAAGGCATTTACTGATTAGGCTCTATGATTAGGAGCGAAGGTCAGCCACCTGAGTAGGGTGTAGGAGAAGCAGGGACTGTTCCAGCAGGGGATGTACAGAGAGCAAGAGAACAGTCATCCTGAGTGGCCTGATCACACAACCTCCCAGGTTCAGTTCCTTATGGTTGCCTGTCCCTTGAGAAGATACACTAGCTTCCAAATACACTTTGCTACCAGGCTCTTTACCTCCAATCCGGCCTCACACTTCGGCATATGCCCCAATTTTTAGAAACACACCTCAGATCTGACTCTACAAAAGCCCCGGTGGTTTCCAGTTACCTCGTGGAACTATTCAGCTGCTCCATTCTGCATTCGAGGCCCAGCCAAATTTGGAGCCAGCCTCAGCTCTCTCCATCCCTTCCAAATAGGATACTTTCGAGGCCCAGTGTCAAAGCCACCTCCTCCCACCTCTCCCTTCCTTGAAGGCTGTCTTCACACAGTTCCCCCTTTGAGCTCCTGAAACACCACCTCGCATCTGTCCCAGTTATTCCATTTTACCTGGTGATTTGGTTATGTATGTTCCTGCCTACACTCCCCCACCAGACTCTAGGAAGGGCCCCAATAGGAGCTCATCAATCTGTATGCCTAGATAATAAACCCAGAGAGTCTCCCCAAAGGAGGGATCTTGCCAACTACAGGCTAAAACCCGCCCAGGCGTTCTCTTCCCAGACATTCTGCTCACCGGCAGTCAGGGGCCGGAGAGGGCGAGGCCGTTTCCCGGATGCAGTGGAAGGAGCCTGCGGCGCACCCGGGGGCTCCGGATCCCGGCACAATCCCGGCCGGCGTCTGCCAAGAGGCGCAGCGAAGCGGCTGCCCATAGCCCAGCGGGAACCAGCTCGGGCCGGCCGGAACGCCGCTTCCGCTGGAACCTTTCTACTGAAAGGCCGGGCGCTTTTGGGCGAGGCACGCAGGAACCGGAAGTTAGTGGAGGAAGACGGGCGCGGGAACCTACTGCTTTAACGTGGAAGATGAACATCCTTAGTCTCCTCTTGGCGGGAGGTAGGGTGCCTGCAATACTAGGTGAATCTCCCGTCTGACATTAGCCCCTGGTCCTGGAGTATTTCCCCCTTGGGTTCCGTGTCTTGGAGTCCCCGCTGAGTTGGCGGGGCGGTTCTGGTCGCCGAGCCTAGGAGCGATTGTGCTTTCTTCCCTGGGTTAGGGGTCCACGAGCGACTCCTCGGACTGGGCCGAGGGCGGAGGGTTCAGAGTCTAACGGCTGCTTGCTTGCTTCTGGATGCGTTATTGTCCTGTGGCCGCAATGTCAAAGTTTCCATTGGTTTTACAAAGTTGCTCCTTATATGGTTTTTCTTCTTTGTAGAAATATAGTCATGGTAGAAATCTTGAAAAGTGTACAAAAGAAAATAAAAACCGCCCTTAAATCTACCACTCAGCTAAAACATTTATTATAAACGTATAAAATTTGGTTGTTTTTCTCTTTTTTTGGCTGCGCCATGTGGCTTGCGGGATCTTAGTTCCCCCACCAGGGATTGAACCCTGGCCCTGGCAGTGAAAGCACCAAGTCCTAAACCACTGGACTGCCAGAGAATTCCCTAAAATTTAGTTTTATTTAGTTCCACTGGATGAGAAAGAAACTATTGAAGATAAATATTGTTTAAAAGATCTATTAATTGGAAAAAGATTTCTCTAAGGTTAAAAGTTTCAAAAACGTTAAGCAGTTGAAATCATTTTTTTAAATACATGCTTCTTTATGGACATAAAATAAGATTTCTAGGTAGTAAAACCTAGGCGTTATCCATAAAAATCAGAAGATATCTCTTATAGATATGATCCGCTAGTTCTTTCTTTTTGGTTGCGTTGGGTCTTCGTTGCTGCACGTGGGCTTTCTCTAGCTGCAGCGAGCGGGGGCTACTCTCTGTTGCTGTGCCTGGGCTTCTCATTGTGGCGGCTTCTCTTGTTGCGGAGCACGGGCTCTAGGCACGCGGGCTTCAGTAGTTGTGGCACGCAGCCTCAGTAGTTGTGGCTCGCGGGCTCTAGAGCGCAAGCTCAGTAGCTGTGGCGCACAGGCCTAGTTGCTCCGCGGCATGTGGGATCTCCCGGACCAGGGCTCGAACCCGTGTCCCCTGCATTGGCAGGCGGATTCTTAACCACTGCGCCATCAGGGAAACCCCACTAGTTGTTAAATTATAGGAAAGTTAATGTCACTTTGCAAAGGCTCTGGTTAGGCCACAACTAATGCTAAAAGGAACTAAGACGTCTCAACTTACATTTTCCTAAAATTTCCTTTTAGGGAGGTGGAGATGTTTTCCAGTTCCATTAGGGTCCTCCTTATTCCAGGCCCTACATAATTCCTGCTGTCGGAAAAAATCCACTGCACCAAAGAAAATTATTCCCCATGTTGATTTTTCTGATGAAAACGCAAAGGAGTCTGGAAAGGCACTTGACAAGCTCTTCTCTTCAGAACAGCAGGCTTCCATCTTGCATGTGTTGAATACAGCGTCTAATAAAGAACTTGAAGCTTTCACATTGCTCCGTGGAAAAAAGTCCCTCAGCATTGTAGAGCACAGAGAAAAGTTTGGGCCATTTCAGAATTTGGAGAGTTTAATGAATGTGCCCTTGTTCCAGTATAAAACCACCATTCAAGTTTGTAACTCCATTCTTAATCCAGAGACTGGAGGGAAAAAAAGGAAGTTACAGGAAAATCGTCTCTTGAGAAAGCTCATCAAACCAGAAATAGGAAGAGAGAGACTTAAGGTATACTTTTTTTCTTAATGCGTCTTATACTGCCTAAATATTTGGGAACCAAAGCACTATTCTGAGCACCAAGACGGGGTTCTTCAGGCATATTATAGTTTAGTTGGTGGGCCCAGAGATACACATATAAATAGATAATCTATTATATGGTTATTTTCAAAGTATGAGATGTACAGGTAGTAAATTGGCAATTTAGAGGAGAGAACTGTGCATTGGGGAATGTTTACTAGAAGAACTCAGCCTGGATCATGGAGAGAGAACTAGGCTAGCGGGAAGAGGAAGGCATTCTAGGAAGAAAGGACAGTTGATGTAGAGAAGTAGGTCTGGGCAAGACTTATTTAGGAGGAATGTTGAGAAGATACATGGCTGTTTTCCTAGGCTTCTCCTTCATCTCACATGTTCATTCTACTCCTATTACTTCTGATCTGTTTCTTGTGCTTCTTCACTGTGACCTAGATTCTTAATACTTTGTTGTGCAACAGGCACCTAACACAAATCCCCACCTCTAGTCTATAGACGCCTCCCGTCCACCTTCCACACAGCTGTCCATGTTCTTTCTGAAATGTATATCTCATGTTACACCTGAATGTTATATGCTTTGGTGGCTCCCTGTAGCTCTCAGGATAAAGGAAGTTACTTTTTGCAGAAATCTGCCTACCCTTCTGCCCTTTTCCCACTTGCACTCTTTATTCCACTGCCTGAGTGAGAGGTGTCAGCCTGTATTTGCAGACATCTGGGCAAATAACTCCCCGTTTACCACTTTACTCATTCTCCTAGTCCTCCAGTAAGTCTTCCTGACCATTTCTCCTCTCTACAGTGTAACTTGTATGGTGGCATTTCTTATAATATATGGTTATGTCCCTTGTTTCCCAGTATCTGGCACATTCCCCAGCAACATTTGAATATTTGAATGCCTACTTTGAGCTAGGTGCTGAGAACAAGTAAAAGTTCTGTTCAACAAGTAAAAGACTGCTACTGGTTACCTTTTAATAATAATTACTCTTTAACAATTCTTAGTTCATAAACTGTAAATATACTTCTATTACATAATTTGGATTTCTGAGTTTGTATCTTAAATTTTATATGTTAAAATGTTTACACTTGTAATTAAACCAGCCTTTTTTGTTTTAGGCGATTAATAGTATTGTATCCATTGTTTCTGGTACTCGAAGAATTGCCTGGGCTCACCTTGATCGTCAATTGGCAGTGCTGGACTGGCAGCAAACTGAATATTGCCGATTGATGAAAGGAACGTACCTATCATCTGCCTACTTAGAAGAGGTAAGGCAGTTGCACCTCCAAAGCCCTACCTGCTAGAGCTTCTTGTGTCGTCTTTTAGTCCTAAAAGGAATGAAATAAGATAGTAAGGATGGGTTTTCTTTTGGTACTTATTATTCACCCATTCCTATGTTTTCCATCACTTACGATTTTTTAAAAATTGAATCATTTATTTCAAGAAATGCCTTATGAATCAAAGGCAGATCCTGAGAAAATCAGTGGTAAAGTATATTACTCTAAATGTTAAGAAACTTCATTACCATATTTATAAAGCTTACTCTTCAAACGCTATTACTTATTGTCTCATTTAGTCTTCAAAACCTGGTGAGATGGGCAGTAATGATCATCCTGATTATATCTATGAAAACTGGTTCAATCAAGTATATGATGTGATTAGTCAGTTGCACAGGTGATTGATTCTAGGCTAGTTATTCCAACCATATACTCTACCCTAGAATTTTTTAAAAGCTAAATAAGACAATTTTGTCTAATCTTAAAGCCAATATAGTTTTTAGGAATTATGAAGCCCATTGTACAGATGAAGAAACTAGTAATTAGGAGGATTAACTGACTTGTCTTAGCTCAGCTTGTTCCTGCTAGAAAGAACTTGGCTGTCCTGACCCCTTCATAAAGTGCTTTTTCAATTACTTCAGAATTGTCAGTAGCAATATTATGTAAGTTATATATTTAAAAAATAGAAGTGGGACAGAGAGGGGGCCCAAACAATAAAACTTAATGAATTATTTCTGTTCACTTATTTTATCTTCCCTCCTTCTCCCCCCCCCGCCCCCCCCCCCCCCAAAAAAAAAGATTTCTTCAGTTGTTTCAAAGATGCCTAAAGCCGACTTCTATGTTCTGGAGAAAACAGGACCTTCATTTCAGAACTCATCTCTGTTTCCTATACTATTACATTTCCACATCATGGAAGCCATGCTGTATGCCTTGCTGAATACGACTTTTACCCGGGATGGCCGTCATCAGGTGCTGAGCATGAATCGAAACGCAGTGGGGAAGCACTTTGAACTGATGATTGGTGACACACGGACTAGTGGAAAAGAGGTAGTGAAGCAGCTCCTCTCAGAGTCTGTACTGAAAGAAGAGCCTCGGGTATTCTTCCCACCAGATAAGATAGTCCGCTACAGACAGATGTTTTCATCTACTGAACAATACAGGGTAGAAGAGTTATATGATTCATTATTACAAGCTATTGCCTTCTATGAACTGGCAGTTTTTAATACTGAATCTTAAAATTCTGAGGTTAGTATGTTACATGTTCTTAATATCATATTAATTTATATTTATTAGGTCTGAAGTTGTAAAACCAACTGTTTTGAACATCCATGTTAATGGAGAAGAAAACATAAGTTTGAGTGTATTTAGATGTTTAAAGTCAGACTTTTGGCTACTGAATGGTTTACACAATAATAAACCAAGGCTAAATCAATAAATATGAGATTCTGTGCCTTTTGGGTTTAAGCGTTAGAAAATAAGATGTTCCCTAAACATCCAAAACAAGAAACAAAGTTATCTTCCTTAAAAGGCAAATGCCATCTATACTAAAGGATTTGCATTATTATCATACTGTTAAAATAGGGAATAATGAATTTTCTGGATGGTGCTCACCGTGGGAATAAAGCTAAATATAATTGATAACACAACTTGTGGAATCCTCCTCTTACTCTGAAAGTACAATGTGGTTTGATGCACTGCCTCCAGAAGGGAGTTTTCATCAGCTCAATCTATTAAGCCCAAAACAAACAAGCTTTGTTTAATAAGCTCATTTTTTTTTTTTGGCTGCACCACGCAGCATGCAGGATCTTAGTTCCCCAACCAGGGATCGAACCTGTGCCCCCTACAGTGGAAGCATGGAGTCTTAACCACTGGACTGCCAGGGAAGCCCAATAGGCTCATTTTTTTTTTTTTTTACATTATTTATTTGGTTGCGCCGGGTCTTAGTTGCAGCATGTGGGCTCCTTAGTTGTGGCATGTGAACTCTCAGTTGCAGCATGCATATGGGATCTAGTTCCCTGACCAGGGATCGAACCCAGGCCCCCTCCACTGGGAGTGCGGAGTCTTAAGCACTGTGCCACCAGGGAAGTCCCTAGGCTCATTTTTAAACTTTGAAATATTTTACTTAACAGACCATCTTTTGAGAAAAGTAGCACTTTTTTCCCCACATCTCTCCATTTCCATTAGACTTGCCTTAGTTCAGGCCCTCATTATATCTCACCTATACTGAACCCAAGTCTCTCTGATGTCAAAGCATTAAGTCTTTTCTTTCCTTTAATCTAAAAGTGAAGTATACTTGTTGGGAAAAAAAAAAATTCAAATAATCAGAAATCTATAAAATACATGGAAGTCCTCCCTTCCAGCACCTCCAACTCCCTAGGCAGTTTGATGTACACTCTAAACTTGTGGCCATGCACATGTAAATCTCTACATATGTGACTGTATACGTGAGCATCTCCACCTCGGAACTGTTGTAGATACCTCCAAGTACACGTCTGAAATCATTCTCTTTCCTCCTGACCATCTCATTTGCCATTGTTTTATACTTCAGTAAACAGTTTCACCAACTATTCAATTGTTCATGCCAGATGTGTGGCATTCTACTTCTTACATTTCTGGAAATAGCTGTAGTGAAATGTGTCCAAATTAGACATTTATAGGATAAGATGCTAAGTACTGAAGAGTCATCAAATTTGGTTACTTTTATCACAAAAGTAAATCTTAAGTCTTACAGACACCTTTAAGAATTGAGAAAATTTTCTCAAAATTATGCTTAACCTTAAAAAAAAAAAAAGATATTAAATGTGTCCCTATTAGGGAGGAAAATACCCCCATTATTTCTTGGTTTTTGATCATTTAAATACAATTCTATGGAGTTATTTTACTTTGGTTCCTCAATTGATGAGGATTATCCAAATTTTCTAATAATTAAAGACCAAATTAACTGGTAAATACTCTACAGGTAGTGGACTTTTGCATTCAGTAGAAAAAAATAAATCCATATACTTAAAAAAAAAATGCCTTAGATGTTATTCTCTCTTTTGTACAGGGACAAAACCTATAAGATATAGCCTATATCCAAGCCTATACAATATCCATATTTACCCAGATGATTACATCTGGAACTCTCTAAACATTGCAGTCTTTTAGCTTTAGCCTTTAATTAAATCAGTGTACTATCAATACAAGAAAAGGTAGGTTGAACAAATAAGAGGTAAAAACATTTTGCACACAGGTATACATCTATTTTTCAACTGTACAAAATTAGGATCCTTACCTTTTGAAGTGAAAATTAATTCACCAGATAATGTAACTGAATATTAAGCTAATATATAAACACTTGAAATAGGAAACTACTTTCAGATACATCTGATTGCAAAAATGATTTTCAGTGAAATGTGGTATTTTAAAATCTTGTAATTAAAAATATATACTTTCTCCAAAAATATAACCTTAAGTCGAAATGGCTATCATGTAGAAATCCTAGGGTAGAACCCTTTGTTACAGTTTCAGTGAATAGCAGTTTGTCCAAAATGTTTATATTATCATTAATATCTTTATGAAATAAAACATCGATGATATAAAAATACAAGAAAAATGTACAAATGATTTGAGTTGTCAAAATATACAAGATATCACATTTGTATGATTGCTAAAAAAGATTTATGAAAACTACAGTTCATAATCTTGATTTCACCTTGTCCGGGTTCAGTGATTCACATGGTAGAATATGCTGGATGAGTACACTAAAAATAATTTTATCAGGAAGATCTTACTTTTTGAAATTTCTTTCCTAGGAAGTCTGCTTATGTATTATACATGTTATTTTGTATTTTGGATTGTGTAAACTTATTTTTAAAAAAGATTATCACCTAGGTGATTCACATTCACAGCCTGGATTAAGGGTCACCAAAAGGGGAAAAATTATGGATTAGTTCAGCACTGAAGCACCTTTAGAAATGTTCAATGAACTCTACCTTCTAGAAACAGCTCACACACATACAAAAATACTCCAACAACACTAAATCAGATAATACAAAAAAATTCAAAAAAACCCCACCACTACCACAATTATAAATACAATTTGTAACTCAAATCTTTTCATTCTAAATATTTACACACTAATAAAAAATATACAAATAGTCTGTTTTAAATGTACATTAAGAGAAATAAACTCTTCCATGAAAATCACTATAAAAATGTCTCTTAAAGACCATGTAAGAATCTGTACAAGACACTGTAAATGTAGGATATTAAGGGAAGCCAGCTGCCAAAGTGTTCATAGTCTCTTTTGAAATGTTAAGATGAATTCCTTCAAGATAGTGCAGGAATCTGTCAAAATTACAAGGAAAAACACACTTAAATATTAATAGTTCCATCAGATGAGAATATTTATCAGTCTTGAAATAGTTACATAAAATGTTTTTACAGAAACTACCTTCT
Source organism: Balaenoptera borealis (assembly GCF_965194805.1). Lineage (NCBI taxonomy): Eukaryota > Metazoa > Chordata > Mammalia > Artiodactyla > Balaenopteridae > Balaenoptera > Balaenoptera borealis. The sequence goes on from NC_138879.1 coordinate 43,466,204, forward strand.
TTTACTTTTTCCTTGTTCTTTTAGCTTCTCAGTCTTACAAATGTTTCGAAGAGTTGGCAAGTATTCTATTATACTAGCTTGTCTATTACCCAGGTTCGGAAGAGATAGGCTAGAAAACACACTTTTGATGACTGCTATCCTCTTCCAAGCACTGCTGTAAATTAAAAGTAATGCATTATTTTTTGATTTTTAATGCCCAATAAAAATGCAACAATCCCAAAACCAGCTGCTGGCCTCTGCTTCTCCCTGCTTCTGGTCTAGACTAGATTAACTGTATTCCAGATTCACTTCCTATATCATTTTCAACACATCAGTCACTCCCATACTGAAAAGACTTTAATGGCTACCTGCTGTCTGCATAGCAAATCCAGACCCCTTCCCTGTTATCCAAGAGTCTCCCAAATCTAACCCCCACCCCAATCTCTCACCTTTTCTTCCCAGCAATCAGGCTGGTCTCCTTAACTGTCTCATTAGAAGCTACATTATTAATATGAAGGGCTTACCATGATCAATAAAGCCCAGCATTTCAAAATTAGTAAGAGAAAGAAACTAATAATTTCCCCTTTACCATTTATTATTTAAAAATAAAAAGTAAACAGAAGTCAAGACTTACTCTAAATTAGCTGCTGACTGACTGAAGTGTACATTGTTGCGCTTTTGTGAAACATAAAATGTAAGTTCTTTTGTTGGATCTTTTCCTACTTTCTTGCAAGAATTCAGGGAGGTTTCCAACGCTTTTGAAATAGTAGAAGAACATTTAGTAAAGCTGAGAGCTTCTACAGCTGCCTTTAATTCTCCAGAGCTTTGAGAAGTCCATCCATCACTACTCTCGAGACTAAACTCATCACAAAGTCCACTTTTAACCTTTCCATTTGTCCAGCCAAAATCATTTTTACCAAATTCCCTATGTTCCCTTACATCAGTTAAAAGGGCATCTAAGAAGGACATGTTGTCCATGAACTCAGTGAGAGAATTTAAACAGTGAGAAACAAGGACAGAATATTTTTTTTCTGCTGGTGTTTTAGGAGAACGAGGAATAGATTCAACTTTTGACTCTAGACATTTGTTTAGTTTCTTTGCCTCTGGATTGCTTTCTTTATCTCTGGCTTTGCTTTCTTCTGAATTTGGAGAAGATGCAGAGGAAAGGCTAATAAATTCATCAGAAAAGTCCAATTCGGTGTCAAATAAGTCACTATCATCTAAAATTACCATCTTTTTCTTACGTTTCCTTTTTTGTGACTTTTTCAATGGCTTCTCTCCTTCAGAAGGTTTCCTAGCAAGACATTTCATATTTTTTGTTGCTGCATTGGTGTCCACACTTACTGATGAACCAGAAAAGTTTTCTGTTTCTGGAATGATATTAACAGGTAATGGTAGAATGAACTCAAGATTACTATATAAGAAATCTACATTCCGCATTTGGAATTCTGTAAGAAGCTGGATGAGCTTATGCCATTCTTCCTTTGTTCTGATTTTGTGCTGAAAAACAATATTGAGTAAAGAAATGTCATAACAGTACATAGTCTGAACATTTTTCTACCTATATGAATATAGTGTCATTCCTATCTATTTTCAAAGTAATGAGTCGCTAACCCTCATAATTTTATTAACCTACTCTTCCCTAATACATCAAATAGTATCATGAGTCTAAAAGATTAACTTAGACTGTTAATTTAAAAAATTAAATTCTCTAATAGTCAGTATATACCCTAATTCAATCATTAGAAGCTCATTTGCTAAAAAACTACTGTTCTGAAATTGTCTTTTTTTATCTGAAATACTTCTAAGTTCTATTCTAAATTCTATAATATACATTTAGAGCAATGCCTATGCACCATTTGTCAAAGTGGTACAATGTGCTAAAATCAGAAATCTGAAGCCTGTAAAAATTACTGGTAAATTTAAGTTAACCTTAAGATTCAAAAGACAGAAGTGAGTGTTGGGAAGATGAAAAAGAACATAAATTTACTAGACATTGAAAATACCTTCAAAAATGAAAATAAGTCTTCAGATGGGGAAAAAATGTTCTTAAGGCCAAACAAGGTCTCAGCACAGCCAGTGTCACATTTGGGAAGGTCCGTTGGATTCCTTTTAGTATTTTTAGCATTATTTTTGGAATCAGGGTCATCTTCAGAGCAAACAAGTTGTACATTTCTGCTATTTCCTCCTACAAAATTAGTAAAAGAAAACCTTAGCTATCCATATTTTTATCAAATTGTAGCAAGCAATTATTTAAAATCCAAGATCCTTTGGCATTTTTTTTAAATAAACGTATTTATTTATCTATTTATTTTTGGCTGTGTTGGGTCTTTGCTGTGGGCAGGTCCTCTCTAGTTGCAGCCAGGGGGGACCACTCTTAGTTGCAATGCGTCGTGGCCTCTCCTGTTGCAGAGCATGGGCTCCAGAGTGCAGGCTCAGTAGTTGTGGCACACAGGCTTACTGCCTCCGCGGCATGTGGGATCTTCCCAGGCCAGGGATTGAACCCACGTCCCCTGCATTGGCAGGCGGATTCTTAACCACTGCGCCACCAGGGAAGTCGCCTTAGGCACTTTTTGGACCTAATCCTCGTTTTTTTATTCTCCCCGTATGCATCTAATTCATAAAGCGTACAATACAAACACGATTTCTACATAGGTTAAGTGGGGCTGGGGTGTGGGGTGGGCTTACAAAACAATCTAACAGAAAAAAGGACAAGGACTGCACAGGCAAGTCACAGAAGAAACACAAATATCGAATAAACTCATAAAAAGATGTACGATTTTACCAGTGATCATGGAAATGGAAATTGAAATAAGATACCATTCATTTTTCACCTTCTAAATTGGCAAAACTAAAAAAGATATTCACTGCATACTTTATCGACAAACTGAAGATGACTTAAATGTCACCTAGTAGGTAATGGTTAATTAAATTATGTTACATCCACTTTCTATTATGGAATAGCACGCAGCTGTGAAAAAGAGAGGGCTAGAACTATACATACTGACAATAAATTGTGAGGTAAGAAAAAGCAAATTGTTTAACAATACATATAGTACTGGTTAATTTTGCTAAATAAGTAGGTAGCAATATTTGTATATGCATAGATAAAGGTCTAACAGTAGCTACCTTTAAGAAGTGGGGGAAGATCTTTTACTTTTTACATTATATACTTCTGTATTGTTTGATTTCCAATGAGTGTGTATCTGTGTGTTTTTTTTAAGACAGGAATGAAATGCATTTAAGATCTTCAAGAAAAGAAATAATGCTAAAGTTCTTGGTACTGCATTTTATAACCAGTAATATGGTGATAGTTATTAACTATTTTGTTTAAAATAGGATATTATCCATGTCTTATTTATCATATTTACTTCTAAGAAATAGTTAAAACTGCCAGCCTAAATTGAATTAAATACTTTGCAAAAGAATATTAAATTTTGAACTAATCTGAAAACCAATAAGGGATTAATATTACAGAACTTCACCTTTTTTAAAATTAAATATTTGTATATTTCCCAGAGCAGGATCTGTAACTACAGAACTGTGACTATGGAGCATGGAAACCACAAACTATGAACTTCTTCAGGGAAGGAACTATGTCTTATTCATATAAACACAGGACCTGGCATGGAGAAAGTCCTCAGTAAATGTCTGTGACTTGAATTAGGTAACAATGACTGAAGATTGATAAGAAATAAAATAAAGCATTTCTGAAATAATAGAGTTCTTAGGAAAGAGAGAATTATAGGCTATTAGGGAAGCTGAAAAGGAACTTACAATACAGTCATTTAAAAATAATTTACATATGGAAAAATTACCAATACTTATTTTTTTATTAAGTGAAAAAAGGAAGTTACTAAATAATATAATTCTATTTGTTTATAAGAAACTATGTTTTTAAATGTACAAGTAACCATTTGTTCCAGGTTCAGTTTAATTGTATTTACCCACATTTAATGCTTACAAAACTTTTCATCAACTAAGTTGATGTATGTATGTTTCTTTTAATATTAACATGATACCTCAATGCTCAAAATTTTTATAATCTTTCAAATATTTTGGTACAGCATATATTTTAATATAGGATCCCATTACAGAAATTTCTTTTACAACAAATCAACTTACGGCAAAAAGATAATGGCCTTTCTTCTAAAAATCCACCTCCACTTCTAATCCAGAATTGTAAGTAAAGGATACTTTTTCTGATATCACAAGTATTTGCAGTTAGCAATGTTACAAAATCTTTTACATCGGTTCTAAAATTCTCAGTCAAGCAGATCATCTGTAGGTAGCTGGCAACATTTAGCTGAGAGAGTGAGAGAAAGAGAGAGACAGAAGGGGAGAGGTGGGGGTAGGAGGGAGAGAGACACAGGAAAGAAACATGGTCAACTGCAGAGTTAACAGAAATACATCAATAACATATCAAAAAGCAAGCCAAATTTTGCTAAGATTCACAATATCTTAAGCTCTTATTGAGAATGATTGATCTAGAAAAATATAAAGGAATATGGTACCAAATTAAAAGCATTTACATAAACTTCTTTTATTAACTGTATATAGTCTGAGACAGCAAGGAAAATTTTATGGGAGATCCTCCAACCTGAATCCTGAAGGCCATTTTATTAAACCTTAAGAAAATCCCTTAGGATTAAATAATGGTACAACTTGATGGAACATTTTACAGCCATTAAAATGATAAATAGAAATACTACAGTGGTACTGAAAAATACCTACTATATAATTTTTGAAAACCAGAGTTCAAAAATTATATAAATGCATGCATAAAAGAATAAATGTATGTAAGCAAGAAATAGAAGAAAAAATTTTAAATACATGTTATTTGTTGGCAGTAAATAAACCAAGTACATTTTTTTCATTTTAGTTAGTGTACAATTAATATTGCTATGTTTTTTATAAAACAACAAAATATGTACAGTTCTCTTCCCATTGTTGTTTATGGAAAGCTTTTTACCTTGAAGAGCTAAAACATATAAAATTATATTCACATTTCACAGATTTTACAAGACCACTAGCATTTTTACATTACAGTAAACAAGACAATTAAAAAATATTTTCCCCTATGATATCTTTGACTTTATTCTATACATACATATTATTCTTGCACACATCTGGGACTTCTGCTTCCCACAGACTGGGAATTCTGCTTTCAATAACAAAGGAGTACCTACTATCAGACAAACCTTACCATCGATAATAACTATAAATTCTATAATCAACTACAAAAAAATATAAAAAGCCAACTACCTGAATGAACAAGAGAGTAACCAAGGCAAAAGAAAAGGCAAAAGAAAATGGAAGGAAAATCAACACTCAGAAAAATGAAATGGCCCTGGGTGAATCCCCACCACACCTTTTAAAACTGATTTTTGACTGAGTGCAGGCTACAGCAGTGGTAGCTAAAACTCAGAAACTCACAGTGTTACTGGCTTGAACCAAGGGACAGAGTTTGGGATGACTGCAGCAGCTGGAAAGTGAGAGGGGAGGTCCACAAAGGTAGAGAAACAGAAATTCTAGCTATAAAGGAGAATGCAAATCACTGATTGATGCTTGAACTTCACATGTGTGAGCCTGTCTCAAAGCAGCCCAGCTAAAACTAAAAGCACTGAACAGAATTTTAGTTGAACAGGAGAATACTTGTTCAGAGGAACATAACAGAAACCAGAATATGTACTGGTATATGTATCATTCACAAAGTACAAGATAAAAATCTAAAATCACTAGACATACAAAGAAATAGGAAAAGTAACCAATACCTCAGAGACAAGACAATCAATAGAGACTGATCACAAGATGACAAAGAAGTTGGAATTAGCAACAAAGAACTTTAGAACAGCTAGTAAAACTATGCTTAAGGAAAACATGCTTATAATGAACAAACAGGAAATCTCAGCAGAAAAATAGAAACTATAAAAAAGAAGCAAATAAAAATCGTAAAACTAAAAACCGTAATATTAGAATACAGTGGATGGGCCTCATGGAAGAAAGGAGATGGCAGGAAAAAGGGTCAGTAACTCGAAGATAAATCAATATAAATCACCAAAGCAGAAGTACAAACAGAAAAAACTGGGGGGTTAGGGAGGAAACAGCACACCTCAGTGACATGCGGGACAATGTAAAGTGTCTAACCTACCAGTAATTAAATCCCCAGAAGGGATAAAGAGAGAAAAGGAAAATAAAATAAATTTGAAAAAATGAGACTAAAAACTTCCCTAATTGGAGGAATGATATATAATTAAGGATTATAGATATCCAAGAACCACAAGGAGTACAAATATGAAAAATAATACCTAGGAACATCACAAGCAAACTGCTGAAAACTAAAGTTAAAGAGAGTATCCTGAAGGCATCTAGAAGAAAATGACACACTACATATGAGGCAAAAAAATAAATAAATTTTTAAACTGCTGACGTTATGAAGACGTTCTGTTATGTAACATAACAGAAACAGTCGTGACCAAAAAAAACAATGAAATGACATGTGTAAAGTACTGATGGAAAAACTGAAGGAAATCTAATGTCATCCACTGCCAGCAGACCTGTTCTATAAGAAATGCTAATGAAGTCCTTCAAGCTGAAGAGAAACAAAACCAAAGAAAAACTCAGATCTTCATAAAGAAGTGAAGAACATCAAAATTTACAAGCATATAGGTAAACATAAACTCAACTTTTTACCCTCTTAATTTCTTTAAAACATATGACTGGCTAAAGCAAAAAACAGAGCATTGTATCAAGTTTGTAACGGTGTAAACATAAAATATTTGAAAATTAAAGCATAAAAGATAGAGGGATGGTAAATGGACTTATATTTCTACAAGGTTCTTAGATTCTCTGTAAATCAGTATAATATGCAAATCTCAGGATGCATATTTTAATCTCTAGAGAAACTACTAAAAAATAAGTCCTAACCCATCTCATATGGCCTGGAAACTATACACCAATATCCTTCATGAATGTAGATACAAAAATCCATAACAAAATATGAGCAAATCAAATCCAGAAATATATAAAGGACATAATACATCGTGACCATGTTATCCTAAGAATGCAAGACGGGTCTGACATTAAAAAAATCAACCGATGTCATTCACCATATTAGTAGAATCAAAAAGATAAATGATAAGATTGTCTCAAAAGATGGAGAAAAAGTACTTGACAAAATTCAACACCATTCACAATAAAAACTCTCACCTAACTGATAAAGAGCATCTATGAAAATATACAGCAAATATCATACTTAATGGTGAAAGAATGACTGCTTTCACCCCAACATTAGGAACAAGTTAGAGATGCCACTCCAAATTCTATTCAATACTGCAGGTATGTTGGCACTAGCCACTAGAATATGGCAAAAAGAAATTAAAGGACAGATTGCACAGGAAGAAATAAAAGTGGAAGCAATAAACGTGGTTTTAACTGACATGACCATCAATATAGAAAATTCTAAGGAATCTACTACTAGAACTAACTACTTAGTTTAGCAAGGTCACATGATACAAAAATCAATTGTATTTCTATATACTGGCAAAAAACAACTGGAAATTGGAATGTTTTTTTTGTTTATTTGGCCACGGTGCGTGGCTTGCGGGATCATAGTTCCCCAACCAGGGACTGAACCCAGGCCTCCTGCAGTGGAAGCGCAGAGTCCTAACCACTGAACTGCCGGGGAATTCCCAGGAAATTGAAATCTTAAAATGTAATTTACTATAACATCAAAAACCATTAAATACCTAGGACTAAATTTATCAAAATATGTGCAAGGTCTGTACAATGAAAACGACAAAACATTGCTGAAAGAAATTAACCCCCTCTCCTAATAAAGAAACTGTTCATGAATCAAAAACCTCAATATTGTTAAAATGTCAGTTCTCTCGAAATTGATGCATAGATCCAATGCAATTCCCATTAAAACACCAAAATAAACTGTAAAAACTGACAACGTATTTCTAAAATTAAGAGAAATTAATGACATGTGATAGCCAAAACAATTTTGCAAAGGAACAAAGTTGGAGGACCTACTCTACTTGATTTCAAGACTTGCGAAAGAGCTAGAGTAACGGAGACAATGTCATATTTTTGCATGGACAAATAGAACAGAGTAAGACTGCATACACAGCCTATTGATATATGACAAAACTGAAAAGTACTTCAATAGAAAAAAAGACTCCTTCAACAAACAGTGCTGGAACAACTGATATCTATTGGGAAAACAAATGAATCATACATCTTACCTACTATTGCATACAAAACTTTGAACTTAAAAGATCAAAGACCTATATCTAAGAGCTATAACTACAACTCTTCTAAGACAAAATCTTTGTAAGCTTAGGTTTGGTAAAGATTTCTGAAATAGGATACAAAAATCATAAACAAATAAAAGAAAAACTTGGTAAACTGGACTCCATTAAAATTAAAAACTTTTAACTACTCTTTACAAAAAAAAGAAAGAAAAGATAAGCCACAAACTGGGGAAAAATATCTACAAAACACATATCTAATACAAACTGGTACTAGAATATAAAAAGAACTGCTAAAATTCAGTAAGAAGACAAACAACTGATTTAAAAAATGGGCAAAAGATTTGAACACACACTTCAACAAAGAAGAAATATTGATGGCAAATGGGACATATGAAAAAGATGCTCAACATCATAAGTCATTTAGGAAATGCAAATTAAAACCACAAGGAGATACCAATATGTAATTATTAACATGAATAAAATCAAACAAATGGACAATTCCAAGTGCTGGTAAGTATGTGAAAAATAACTGGACTCTCATACATTGCTAGTGGGAATGCAAATCATTGGAAAACTTCAGAAAATAGATTGTCAGGCTCTTCTGTTTAGTGGACCAACAATTACCTACAAGTATTTAAGTAAAAGAAATGGAAATATATATGTCCAGACAAAGACTTCAATGTGAATATTCACAGCAGCTTTATTTATAATAGTTTAACTGTAAACAACCCAAATGTCTATCAGTAGGTGAATATGATAGACATATTCATATATGTAAGGTATATCCATACAGTGGAATACTACTCATTAATAAAAAGGAAAGGGACTTCCCTGGTGGCACAGTGGTCAAGAATCCGCCTGCCAATGCAGGGGACACGGGTTCAAGCCCTGGCCCGGGAAGATCCCACATGCCATGGATCAACTAAGCCCGTGCGCCACAACTACTGAGCCTGCGCTCTAGAGCCCGTGAGCCACAACTACTGAGCCTGCATGCCACAACTACTGAAGCCCACGCCTAGAGCCCGTGCTCCACAACAAGAGAAGCCACCACATTGAGAAGCCCGCGCATCACAACAAAGAGTAGCCCCCGCTCACTGCAACTAGAGAAAGCCCCTTCGCAGCAACGAAGACCCAACGCAGCCAAAAATAAAATATATATAAATATATAAATAAACTTATTAAAAAAAAAAGAAGGAAAGAAACTACTGGCACAGGTAATATGAGCAAATCTGAAAAAGCATTATGGTGTGTGAAAGAAACTAAGTAAAAAATACTACATATTATAAGATTCTATTGACATGAAATTCTACAATTGGCAAAATTACAGTGACAGAAAACATACTGGTAGTCGGCAGGGCCGAGGGGTTAGGACAAAGGACAGAACACAACGGCACACAAGGGAACTTTTGGAAGTAATAAAGATGTTCTCTATCTTGATGGACATGTTCTGTAACTACATTTGTCAAAATTCTTTGAACCATACACTTGAAGTGGGTGTATTTTACTGTAAATAAACTATACTTGAAAGCTAATTAACAGAAAGCAAACATGCACACACACAGATGGATACCACTACCATGGCCAAAGTTAAAAAGACTGACAACACTTGCCAGAATTCTCATGCACTGGAAACCTATCTGGCAGATTCTTAAAAAGCTAAACAAATAAAAATAACATAATGCATATGATTCAACAATTCCACTGACAGAACAGCATGGATAAATCTAAAAAACATAATGTTAAATGAAAGAAACCAGATATAAAAGGACACATAATGTTTCCTATTATTTTAAATTTCAGAATAGACAAAACTAATCTGAGTTAATACACATTAGAATAGTGGTTATCTCTGGTGGAGAGGGGAGTGCTGACTAAAAAGGACCCAAGGGAACTTTTGGAGGTGATGGAAATGTTCTGTATTTTGATCTGGGTGATGGTTACATGGATGTTTATCTCTGTTCACATTTTTCAATTTGTATACTTAAGTGCATTTTAAACTGTATGCAAATTTCACCTCAGTAAAGCACTGGTTACTATGAAAAAGACCTAATGAACACTGGAGTCTAGTAAAAATTTGAATACATGAATTTTGAAAAAGGTATTTTTTAAAGTAAAAAAAAGATAATCAGAAGTCTCCTAAAACTCAAAAATTTTAACATACCCCTTAGTAACCACATTTTAAAATTATAACTAAATTTTATAATAAACCACTTTTTATATAATTGTGATATATAATATATGCTGATCAAAATTCAAAACTTACCAGTGAAGGAGTGTTAAAATTAATTTCTTGAAAGCAGCCATCAAACATTAAACTAAATGTTGGATCTATAGGGAAAAAACATATTTTTAAACATTAAGACCACTAAGGTACTTTCTCTAGTCATACTTTCCTATGAAAGTATTCTATATTTCATCAGTAATGAAAATAAAATATGCAAATTACAAATCGTTAAGGAACTGCACTTCTATCTTGACTTTTTAATTAAACTACCATCTCACTTGGGATTAATATGATTTTTATCGATATTTTTAGAGTACAATCATTAACTATCAAACGGGCTATTAATTTCTAAGTAGAGTCTAACACATTTTCCAACAGAAATCCACAGCAGAGATATTCTACTGAATATTTGCAATGACAAATATTAGAAAAGAACGTTATAATACAATATATAGGGAATTCCCTGGTGGTCCAGTGGTTAAGACTCCACGCTCCCAATGCCCAGGTTTGATCCCTGGTCAGGGAACTAGATCCTGCACGTGGCAATGAAGATCCTGCGTGCAGCAACGAAGACCCCATGCAGCCAAAAATAATTAAAAAAAAAAAAAAAAAAAGATCTAGAAGCCTCCTCGCTTTAGGGAAAAAAACAGACTTAATTTACCAGCAGATTTCTAAGGGAACATATCTAATTAAAATTAGAAGCTTTCCCCAGATATTTTAACCAAAAGTAATCAATTGTAAAATCACTGGTTACCTACCACTTGTCGTAAGGATTACAGGTCTTTTCGTGGTTGCCATGAATGTTTTGATTGCATTCAAAAACCCAGCATCTTCTTCGAAAATGACATCAACCTAAGAACAAATGGCTATTAGAATATTAATGTAGTAACAATACACTTATTGGATATCTGTTACATATACACAGTAGATACACTATATGTCTATTAGAGACAGAATTTATGAATTTGTGAACAGTGTGACTTCACACCATGCCGAAAGCTTACAATGTCTTATACTATTAAAAGGGTAAAAAAATTATCAAACATTAAAAACAAAAAAATGCAGTCACCTATAATTGGATAAGTATGGGTCAGAATAATTTCTACAAACACTAAACAGTAACTGCATTGCATTAATCATGTTCCTGAAAAATTCTTCTATGGCTGACAGTTTCATTCACTTTAATTTCAAATAGATACAATTATTCCTGACCTTCTTGGTTATCTTACAGTCCTTTATAGTAAAACATACAGTAATCTTTAGAATAAGCTTTTATCAGGAGGTATCACAAATGTATACCTCTGTAAGCCTACCTCCTCAAACAGAATGAGAGATGTTGCATTTTTCCTGTTGGGTTCCTCAGCCCCAAACTCTTTGACATTTTTATTAGTTGTGTTTGTAGATTTAGTCTGAATAATTGGTTTCTGTTCAAAAGAATTTTTGATTCCTGCATAAATAAAACATTAATATTTTAGATAAAATCAACTTTTAATAGAACACTGGATATTTCCACAGAATAAACTCAAACTGAAATCCATTATCAAAACTGAAAAAAACTGGACTTCCCTGGTGGTGCAGTGGTTAAGAATCTGCCTGCCAATGCAGGAGACACGGGTTCAAGCCCAGGTCTGGGAAGATCCCACATGCCACGGAGCAGCTAAGCCTGTGCGCCACAACTACTGAAGCCCACGTGCCTAGAGCCCGTGCTCCACAACAGGAGAGGCCACCACAATGAGAAGCCTGCCACTGCAACGAAGAGTAGCCCGGCTCGCTGCAACGAAGAGTAGCCCGGCTCGCTGCAACTAGAGAAAGCCCACGCACAGCAACAAAGATCCAACACAGCCAAAAATAAATAAATAAAAAAAAAAAACCTGAAACAAAGTATCAGTACCCCTATATATATGACCTTCAGTGTAACTGAGGTTTAATAAATAGCAATAGGAACTCATGAACTATGATCATATTTTTATGTTATCAGGGTCTCTGTCAATTTAGTATCTTACCTTTATTATTTTCCAGAAGTGCTCCTATTTGTTCATTATTTTTTGGCTTAGAAGACACTTTAAAATAATTTGCCAAAGTTTTAGGTGGAAGTACTCGCTTTGGTCCACTACTTTGTGGTGATGGTGGAGGAAGTTTTCTTGGTGATGTAACAACCTTCTTGGGGGAGCTTAATTTTTCTGCCAAAAACAAATTGCACTTAAAGACAAATATTCTAAAAATTAAACAGACGGCAAGATTGAGTTATCCACAGTATACTTCTACTCTTACCAGTTAAAAGGCAAAGGTATAAAAATTCTTTTTCATTCTTATATTCTCTTTACAGTCAAATATTACTGTATTGTTAGTTATTCTACCAGTAGAGAAGGCAAAACCAATCATTTGGAAAAGATACTCTTTTCCAAGAAACATATATTCTTGGGCTTCCCTGGTGGCACAGTGGTTGAGAATCTGCCTGCCAATGCAGGGGACACGGGTTCGAGCCCTGGTCTGGGAAGATCCCACATGCCGCGGAGCAACTGGGCCCGTGAGCCACAATTACTGAGCCTGCGCGTCTGGAGCCTGTGCTCCGCAACAAGAGAGGCCGCCATAGTGAGAGGCCCGCGCACCGCGATGAAGAGTGGCCCCCGCTTGCCGCAACTAGAGAAAGCCCTCGCACAGAAACGAAGACCCAACACAGCCATAAATAAATAAATAAATAAAAATTAAAAAAAAAAGAAATATATATTCTTGAAGCAAAAATCTTCATGATCCCTTAATTCACTCTGTCTACATCTGCTTGAGGTCAGAAGAGGCTGGAGAAAAAGTGATATCGGTACATACTGAGCACATTACAGACTTTCTTGTGCAACTTCAATTTCGCCCACAGTAAACTGATATTGCAAGCAAACGGTATGTTTTTCTAGATATGCTATGAAAGATGGATACAAAGTTAAAAAATAAATGGCTGATGTCTACCCTTAAGAAGCCCAACAAGCGGCCTGGCATTTATTCCAGAGCATGTCCTTTGCTCCTCTCTAAGTACCCTCATTCAGCCTTTACAAGTGCTAGTTATTACCATATGGACTCAGAGCAGGATCTTCTTTATGTACCAGCATATGTGCACAATTCCATGACTGTGTACTATTCTTTTTTTGTACCCTCATCTCCAGAGATCTTATCATAGACCTTGCATATCATAGGTGTTTGAAAAACTTAGTAAAAATTTTGAGCTTGAAAAAAATGATCATAGATATCACTATCATGTCATAAAAATAGGGCATTTTAGGGACTTCCCTGGTGGTGCAGTGGTTAAGACTCCACGCTCCCAATGCAGGGGGCCAGGGTTCGATCCCTGGTCTGGGAACTAGATCCCACATGCATGCTGCAACTAAGAGTTCACATGCCACAACTAAGGAGCCTGCAAGCCACAACTAAGACCCAATGCAACCAAATAAATAAATAAATATTTTTTTAAAAAATAGGGCATTTTAACACCACAAGGAAAGAGGTGTAATCGTAAAAATATTTTAATATCACTAAAAGTGGGATAACCAGTCGTTACGTATCTCTTGCTATGACACCACAGGAAGCACATAGCCCCGTCTACGCATGTATGCCAGCACAAAAATGGAAATGAATCTAATCAACCCCACAGATCTAACTGCCAGTTTATAAGAAATACAAGGAAGAGGAATGTGTTAACTGATACCATTAAGATATAATCAGCCAAATCTAGAATGTGAGAAATTTTATGACAAATGACCCATATTCTTCAACAAATAAATGACATGAAAAGAAACAGTGAGGGAGCTGTTAGATTAAAAGAAACTTAAGTGACATTAACCAAATGTAAACTGTGGACCTTGTTTGGATCCTGATTTGAACAAACCATTCGAAACAGAAAACTGAAATTAAACTACATATTACATCAAATTAAGGTATATAGCTAATTTTGTTAGGTCTGATCATGATATTATGGTTATGCTTTTAAAAAAGTCCTTATCAGTTAGAGCTACATATTGAAATATATATACATGAGTAAAATTATGTGATGGTCCTGAGATTTGTTTTAAAAAATAAAGTCCAAGAAAAATGAAAAAGGCATGTGTTTATATATAGGAAAAGATTAAAATTCTAATTATTGGGACTTCACCGGTGGCGCAGTGGTTAAGAATCAGCCTGCCAATGCAGGGGACATGGGTTCGAGCCCTGGTCGGCGAAGATCCCACATGCCGCAGAGCAAATAAGCCCGTGCGCTACAACTACTGAGCCTGCGCTCTAGAGCCCGCGAGCCACAACTACTGAAGCCCATGGGCCTAGAGCCCGTGCTCCACAACAAGAGAAGCCACCACAATGAGAAGCCCACGCACCATGATGAAGAGTAGCCCCTGCGCACCACAACTATAGAAAGCCTGCGTGCAGCAACGAAGACCCAATGCAGCCAAAAATAAATAAATAAAATAAATAAATTTATTTTTAAAAAATGCTAATTATTAAAATTCTTTTCTTAGATTTTAATTTTTTAAACATTATAACTTCAGGAAAATAATTTACTTACTTGGTGACTTGCCTATGTTGTAGCTATTAAAAAAACAGGGTTTTTGTGAGTTTACACCTTGCTTGTCCACTTGATGGGACTGAGTAGCTTCCTTCAGCTGAGACAGAATTTGTCTACCACTGCGCTGAGAAGAGGCGTTCACTTCAAATATCTAAAAGAAGAATATATGAAAAAATGGCAGAATGGTTTATGTTTCCTTTTGTTTCAAGGGTAATTATTACATTAACATTCATTCACTAACCTTAAATCCAAGCTCCTGAGCACAAGCATATACCGCAGCAGTTTTCCCCACTCCTGTTGGCCCTGTTATAAGAACAGTATTGCAAAGACGATTCTCTTCTTCATCATCTGAACTGCCTTTAAAGTCTATGCCATCCAATGGATCTGAAAAATCATTCAAACGCACATAAAACAATCGCTTAGGCATTAACTCTGTCTCACCAAACCCAATGACCAAATCCCACAAACTTCTTGCCAATAAATGTTGGAAATCCAATGTACAAAAACTAAAAAACCAAATATAAAATACCAAACAAGCAGCTTTATAAAAATTTTCAGCTAATCTAATTCTAAAAATGTTCAGTGAAATGGAAAAAAATGACTCAAAATACCTTCCTGTCTCTCATCTCTTTTTCCCTTCAAATTCTGTCCTTCTTCCAATTCAGCTCTTCTTTTCCAGTCTTTCAACCAACTACCATAAGAAAATGTATGTTAATAAAAATAATTCACAGAATATAGATATCTCTTAGATGATATGTTAAAATGATTGTTGGGGGAAGTGATGGTATATTGTTAGTTTTTAAGAACTCCAAAACATTTTTGAATCAATTATATAGTAAAATAATTTTACATAGACATGAATATTTTAAAATGAAGTAATTTTTGCCTAAATACTCAAGACAATATGTGCAAGGATATTCACTGCAACACTGTTTATATTAGCCTCCAAAAGGAAAAACCTAAAACTACATCAGTAGGGGAAAAGATACCTTATGGTATGTATGCTCACATAAGAAATCAGTACAGAGAAACTATGAAGAACTGGAGTAGATTGTATGGTGACGTGAAAGACGTCTAATATATTGATCCAATGCTAAGTATGAGTAGAAAGATTAAGTTCTAGTCTGGAGCTAGACTGAGTTTAAATTCCAGCTCCAGCACTTTCTAGCTGTGTGACCTTGGACAAATAACTTAAACTCTCTGGGCTTCATTCCTCATGAGGAACAGTATTTACTCTCATAGGATTGTTTTAAGCATCAAATGAGCTAAGCATGATCAAGTGCTTAGAACAATGCCAATCTCAAAGATTTTATTATTATGGGTCCCAATTCCTTGTATGAAATCCTTTGGGCCAGATGAGTTTCAGAATTCAGGACTTTTCAGATATTAGAAATGTAATTTGGTACATATACCACATAAAACATAATACCCCTAGTGGGTCTGTGGCAGTACATCCATAATCACTGAATATTTCTAGTTAAAAAAATATGAACTCCTACTAAGTGGGACTGATAAAGACTATAATAACATGTATATAATAAAGTTAATAAACTTTCAATTTCCAGAACTCTTTGGAGGTGGGAATTATAGACAAAGGATTATTACCTGAATTAGTAGTAATATGATCCTATTTGTTAGGAAGAAAGGAGCAAATATATGCATTAAAATTTTTCTGGAAGGTTTTACAAGACACTTTTAATAGTCATTTACCTCTAGGGAGTAGAAACAGGAGAAAAGAGGTACATTTACTTTTCACTGAAAATTCTTCTTCCTTTTTTTTTTTTTTTAAGATTTTACCTTGTGATGTATTATTTTATAATTTCTAGATTTTAGTACAAATAAAATAAATAGTAAAACTAGATTCATAAACTATTTCTCAATTCCTTTACAAATTTTACCAACCTATGTAACTTTCTAATAGCTAGCTCATTGCCTATGAGTTCACCGGAGTTCTGAGGTTGATACTTTTCTGTCCAAAGCATGTCTTCAGTTCCAGAATCTAAAGCAAAAAATATATATTAAAGTATTTTGTTCCTTGGCATAAACATATATTCTTAGGCATTTACGTTATTGTTTCATGTAACAATAAGTATTTGTACAAATATTTATATTTACAAATTGCCAAAGAGGCAATTTCAAAACTTAACATTACATTAAAAATTTTTCACATCAAAACCCTTCCCTCTTAAAAGCTAACCACCATAAAATCTTATGACAGGGCTTCCCTGGTGGCGCCGTGGTTAACAATCCGCCTGCCAATGCAGGGGACACGGGTTCGAGCCCTGGTCCAGGAAGATCCCACATGCCGTGGAGCAACTAAGCCCGTGCGCCACAACTACTGAGCCTGCGCTCTAGAGCCCGCGAGCCACAGCTACTGAGCCCGTGTGCCACAACTACTGAAGCCCGCGTGCCTAGAGCCCGTGCTCCGCAACAAGAGAAGCCAGCGCAATGAGAAGTCCGCGCACCACAATGAAGAATAGCCCCCGCTCGCCGCAACTAGAAAAAGCAGCGCACAGCAACAAAGAACCAAAGCAGCCAAAAATAAATAAAATAAATAAATCTATTAAAAAAAAAATCTTATGACAATAAGATTTAAAAGTATACATTAAAAATTTTAATAATCACTCAAGAAACACAAAATATGAAAAATAATTTGTACTGTAAGAAATAATCTAAAGAACAAATGCAGCATAATTTTCATGGAGCCTCTTCTTGACAACTGAAAGGATACATTAAAACATTCTAGGAGGTCAGCCTGAGTAAATGGAGAGATGCTACACTCCCAATTGAGAAGAGTTAGGATGATGCCAGTCCCCTCCAAATTAATCTACATTTTGGTATGCATCTCCCTCTCTTTTTTTTTTGGCCGCACCACGTGTCATTAATCTACATTCTAATGCAAAATCAAAACCCCAGTGGAATTTGTGGGGTAAGGGAATCTATAGTTTATTTAGTGGAGTCAATGCATGAAAATAGTTTTAAAAGATGATAGATGGATGGATCTAGAGATTGTCATACTGAGGGAAGTAAGTCAGACACAGAAAGATAAATATCATATGATATCAATTATATGTAGAATCTAAAAAAAAGGGTACAAATGAACTTACTTACAAAACAAAGGTAGAGTCACAGATGTAGAAAACAAACTAATGGTTACCGGGGGTAAGGGCGGGGAGGGATAAATTGGGAGACTGGGATTGACATATACACACTACTACATACAAAATAGATGAATAATAAGAACCTACTGTATAGCACGGGGAACTCTACTCAATACTGTGTAATGGCCTATCAGGGAAAAGAATCTAGAAAAAGAGTGGATACAGGTATATGTATAACTGATTCACTTTGCTGTACACCTGAAACTAACACAACATTGTAAATCAACCATGCTCCAAGAAAAATTTTAAAAAGGGCTTCCCTGGTGGTGCAGTGGTTAAGAATCTGCCTGCCAATGCAGGGGACATGGGTTTGATCCCTGGCCCGGGAAGATCCCATATGCCCCGGAGCAACTAAGCCTGGCCACCACAACTATTGAGTCTGCGCTCTAGAGCCCACGTGCCACAACTACTGAGCCCGCGTGCCTAGAGCCTGTGCTCCACAGCAAGAGAAGCCACCACAATGAGAAGCCCACGCACCGCAGCAAAGAGTAGCCCCTGCTCGCCGCAACTAGAGAAAGCCCGTGCTCAGCAACGAAGACCCAACACAGCCAAAAATAAAAACAAAAAAATTAATTAATTAAAAAAAGTTTTTTTAAATATAGAGGGGCTTCCCTCGTGGTGCAGTGGTTAAGAATCTGCCTGCCAATGCAGGAGACACGGGTTCGAGCCCTGGTCCGGGAAGATCCCACATGCTGCGGAGCAACTAAGCCCGTGCACCACAACTACTGAGCCTGCGCTCTAGAGCCCGTGAGCCACAACTAGTGAGCCCGTGTGCCACAACTACTGAAGCCCGTGCGCCTAGAGCCCATGCTCCGCAACAAGAGAAGCCACCACAATGAGAAGCCTGCGCACCGCAACGAAGAGTAGCCCCCGCTCGCCCCAAGTAGAGAAAGCCAGTGCGCAGCAACGAGGACCCAACGCAACCAAAAATAAATAAAATAATTAATTAATTTTAAAAAATACAAAGACTTGCTGTACAAATTATCAAAACATAATCTAAATGGATGAATTAATAGAATGTTTCAGAAAAGCTACATAACCAAATGGGAATATGTCAAAAATATGTGAAACATGTGTAAAATAATAGGTAGAGTGTGATCCCAGGTTTTTGTTTTTTTTAATTTATTTGGCTTCACCGGGTCTTAGTTGCAGCACTCAGGATCTTCGTTGCCGTGTGCGAGATCTTCATTGCGGCATGCGGGATCTTTTTTGTAGTTGCGGCATGCAGGATCTTTAGTTGGGGCATGTGGGATTTTTAGTTGCAGCATGCGGGATCTTCAGTTGCAGCAGGCAGGATCTAGTTCCCTGACCAGGGACTGAACCCGGGCCCCCTGCATTGGGAGCGTGGAGTCTTAACCACTGCACCACCAGGGAAGTCTCCAGGTTTTTAAAAAAGCGTATGTATTTAGGGAAGCACAGAAAAATCAAAGACCAAACAGCAATCTGTTAAACGTGGTTATCTGGAAGACTAATCAGTGAGGCTTCCACTTCTTATTTTGTTTGAATGTTGCAATAAGCATATATTAAAAGAGACAGGGGAAAAATGAGAAGTTAAAAACAAAAAACCTCTAGGACCAGAGGGAGAAAGTCTAATTTACCTGGAATAGAAGATACTTCTGATGTAGACTTGTCACCATCTATTATCAGAATATCAGAATCTTCTATGGCTTCTGTTTCCACTTTACACCTTGTACTCAAAGCTGTTCGTTTCTTCCTGGATGTTTTAGGAAATAAACCTTTGGAAGAATCTAGCTTTATCCCACTGGAGTTGTTTCTTATGTCAAGTTCTTCTAGTTTCCCACTTATCTTTTTTGGACTTTCTGAATACTCATTTGGTTTCTTTCTTTTGGATTTATGATTTTCCATTTCCACTCGTTTCCTTTTGGTTTCTTTTCGACTGACATCGGGCTCTAGTTTTGGACTTTCTATTTGGGGAAATATTGAAATGCATGTGCTTGTTAATCAACAAAACACAAATTTTAATACCCAATAATCTTAATACCACTTCAAAATATCCAATAGCCTTATCACTATAAAATGAAAACGCAAGAATCAAATGTGGCATACTGAAAGCAAGCTGGATATCTTGTTATTTAGATTGCCTTTTGTACGGGCTATATAAACCACCTCATCTAAGGCTTTCCTTAAATAAATTATTAGTATTTTAACATAACTAAACCTGTCTTTGGGTTGCCAACTCTGGAAGCTGGCAGGGTCTAACACTGTATCACACAAGTTGCTTTGCTTTAATTGAGCAGCTCTCCCGATCAACCATAAGCAGTGTTCTCTCGGTGGTGATCACTTCCAAGAGTCAATGGCTAAGCTTAGTGTTTTCAAAACTGAAATGTTAACAGAAATAATAATTATCACTAACCTTGTTTACGATGACACTCGGAAAGTACCTGGTGCTCAGTTCGCTTTTTTAGAAGCAAAGGGAAGTATTTCCTCAAAGAAAACTCGGGATTTGACCACCTAATTTCCTCCAGCAAAAGATTTCGTACTTCTTCAGTCAAATCCTTCCTTCTCCCCACAAACTGCAATAAAGAATAAATAAAATGCTCAATTAAACCCACATTGTCCATTAATATTAATCAGAATACTACCAACTACTTTCTGTCTATAATAAGTCTATGTCATTGTAGGATTAGCTTTAGTCACTAAATACAACCTCGATGGCAAAGCTGCATTCGCACAGCTTTAGAAGGACTTGGTTCATTTTTTTTTTAAACATTTATTTGTTTATTTATTTGGTTGCACAAGGTCTTAGTTGCTGCAGGAGGGCTCCTTAGTTGCAGCTCATGGCCTCCTTAGTTGCAGCTTGAGGGCTCCTTAGTTGTGGCATGTGAACTCTTAGTTGCAGCATGCATGTGGGATCTAGTTCCCTGACCAGGGATCGAACCCAGGCCCCCTGCATTGGAAGCGCGGAGTCTTATCCACTGTGCCACCAGGGAAGTCCCTTCGTTCATATTTTTATTGTTCTTTCTTTTCAACTAATTGTATTTTACACATTTATTAGATTATAATTCTGACTGATAAAGTATCTAAATGTGCTATATAATCTAATATTCTTTTTGAAACTGGCTATCATTAATTCTTAGTATGTTTTTAAAGCTCTAGGAGTATTTAAAAGAGATATGTACTTCAATTGGGATTTATTTTTAAAAATTGGACTCTAGGAAGAGATGAATTTTAGGCCACAACAGTAAATATCCAAAATTTTTTCCCTCTGAAACATATGAAGGAAACTTCCTACAATGGATGACCGCTCTCATACTTACCACAACAGCAGAATTATTACTTTTTGAATTTGAATTTAATGTTGAAAATTCACCAAGAGCCATGACACATTTTGAGAGATCTATTACTTTAGTATTCAGTTCTTTAAGTTTAGTTAAAAGAGGACAAGTGGGTGGTTTCAAATGCCACAAATGGCACCCTAAAGAAAAACAGAAAAATTATGTTAATTACCTTCATTCATATCCTTATCCATTTATCAAATACCAACTAAATAAACATGAGAAGACTCAACAACAACTATATAGTTAACACAAAAGTACCAAAACTCAAATGAGTATACAGGAAACAATACCCTCACCTCCAACAAATACAATTCATAAAAATTACCCAGTCTTCCCTCCGAATTGTTAAAAATAAGCAAATATTAGCATATTTTCTTTTCTTTTTAAATCAACCTTGCTAATCAGGTTAAAAATTTCAGGGGCAGTTAGCATCCTGAAATCCAGATTCTGTTACTAGGTGAGCGTGGGCATGATCCTAAGGAAAAGCGTAACTAACTTCTATAATTGAACGTACTATTAGAAAATGCTTTATAAAACTGAACTAGGGACTTCCCTGGTGGTCCACTGGTTAAGAATCCACCTTCCAATGCAGGGGATGCAGGTTCGATCCCTGGTAGGGGAACTAAGATCCCACATGCTGCAGGGCAAGTAAGCCCAGACGCCACAACTACTGAGCTCGCACGCCTCAACTAGAGAGTCTGCATGCGCAAACTACAGAGCCCACACACTCGGGAGCCCACTGCACCACAACTACAGAGCCTATGTGCTCTGGAGCCCGCGCACCACAACTAGAGGGAAGCCCACGCGCTGCAACGAGGAGCCCACGTGCCACAACGAAGATCCCACGTGCCGCAACTAAGACCCAACGCACCAAAAAAGAAAATTAAATAAATAAATATTTTTTTAAAAAATGAACTGAATTAGTAAAAGTAACAAGAAAGGCTTCATCAACAGAATGGCCAGTAGCAGAACTGGGAAAAAAAGAAAAGTGGAATATTACTAGAAAGACTGACTGGGAAGTTTCCCATAAAAGAGAGGCTAGGGCTTCCCTGGTGGCGCAGTGGTTGAGAGTCTGCCTGCCGATGCAGGGGACACAGGTTCAAGCCCTGGTCTGGGAGGATCCCACACGCCGTGGAGCAACTGGGCCCGTGAGCCACAACTACTGAGCCTGCGCATCTGGAGCCTGTGCTCTGCAACAAGAGAGGCCACGATAGTGAGAGGCCCGCGCACCACGATGAAGGGTGGCCCCCGCTTGCTGCAACTGGAGAAAGCCCTCGCACAGAAACGAAGACCCAACACAGCCAAAAATAAATAAATAAATAAATAGATAAATAATAATCAGTATACCAAGAACCTCCCACATATTACATGTTATAAAAAAAAAAAAAAAAAAAAAGAGAGGCTAAACAAAACTCAAAAACTATCGAGGTCAGAAACATAAAAGGAAAAGAAAGGAGAGCAGAACATAGTGAACATTTCATGAGTAGAGGGAATAGACCAAACCAAACCACAAAGCCAGCTGAGAAGAATATAACTGTTTTTGTGCTGACAAAAAAACTCTAGGTAGGAACAACAACAAAGCAAAGATAGAAGGCTTTGTACATTATCAGTAATTAAAAACTACATAAGTAAAGTAGGACTATGGTTGCCATACCACTTGGATCCAAAGAGAATTAGCTCAGGATCAAGCTAACACCACCTTACAAGGCTTGGGCAAACAGCTCGCTCTCGTGCACGGTGCATGTGAGAAAAGAGCGAACTAGAGCAATGGAGCACTGCTCCCTGTTACCAATTCCAGGAGATAGCCCACAAGATACTTCTGTGGTACTAAACAGCACAAGCTGTTCTGGAAAGGAGGCAAACAGATTGGACGGCAGACTGGACAAAGTCAGGGCTGGAGCTCCTCTGAGAAATTCTTAAAGATGATCTGTTCACACACAGGCTATGATTTCAGAAAGGAACTGCCTTCCTTTTAGAACACAGCGCCTGTCTGGACAGCATTCACTTAAGGGCCCACACACGTGCCTGACCTCCCCTGGCATCAGGGGTAAGGGCTGAGGATGCCTTTGGCTTTCTTGCCCCACCCCCTTCCTCAGTCCAAGGCTGAAGAAGAGAGGATAAAACACTAAATTCCCACAAAAATCCCCATAAGAATTATACCTAAACCTTTGTCTCACCTTAAACCAACTTACATAGTTTCATATTACTACTAACATTTAAAAATATTTCATAGTAATAAACTCACCATCATCTTTTTGCTGAATATGAACGACGCTCTGGAAACTGGTACTCACTGCATTGTACACGTCTAACGCAGCAGCTTTCTTTGCAATTTGTCGTTTCAACAAATCTGGCAAACCACTCATTAGAAAGTCACGCTTTGCTTTAAACTGCACATCACAAGCCTGAGGCTTTTCAGTTGCATCTTGACTTTTAAGAAAATGATATGAGAAAAGCAGAGCTAAGGTTATAAACACTTAAAAAAATAAACTAACTGTACAATAAATACTTCTTAATTTTATTTGAAAAAATTTAATCAGCTACCTGAGATGTTAGCTGGTCAAATTCTTTTTCTGCTTATCATAAAAATGAAAGTCTTTCAGTGTTAAAAAAAATTAAATAAAAATAAGTATATACAGAAAATAATGTCTTGAAGGACATCCACCAAAATGTCTTTGTCTTCCTTTTTTTTATTTAAACATACATTTATATTATAATCAGAAAACAAAATCAGTGCCACATTTCTAAAAGTTAATACAAGAAATTCTAAGGTAATATTGTTTCCAATACAATAGCAGGAACCTTAAGGCCCTTATTATTGATGTCTCAGTTTCACCTGGCTTATCTTGTATTGCTAATCATAAGAATCTTGACTTTAGCGGGAGGGTGGTGAAAGGGTAGAGGAGGATGGGATGATGGAGTGGCGGAGGGGAGAGAGAGCGTGGTGCTGGTCTATCACAGCTTATACACCCTTCCTAGCCTGCCATATATAGAGTGAGGACTGTAATATTCTCTGCAAACTGAAATTTGGGTTGGTAATTAAGAAGAGGCTTCAAAAATTTCTATTCCTTTCCAGTTTGAGAGAAATGAAGAAAAGATGAGATCTAAAGCCAGACTGAAGAGATTAATCTCAGAAAAGAGGAGGTGTACCTTTTTGACTATTAACTGGAGGGAAGGACGAAAAGATGGGTGAAGTAGCTATATTAGTATGTGCCTATAGCGGAAGGTAAACTTTAAGGAGGGGGTACAAGGTACTAATAAAAAATATACACACATATATTATATACACAGTTAGAAATAGTTTTGGATGTGTGTGTGTGTGTGTGTGTGTGTGTGTGTGTGTGTGTGTGTGTGTGTATTTCCTAGCTTTATCTGCTGAGAAAGCCTAGAAGCACTGATACCTCAGGAGCATTAGGTAAAATAAGCACCTCCACTAAAAGGAACCAGGGCTCCTTGGAGAAGAGGCTAATTACAGAGCTGGGGCAGGGCAAATAAAAGATGAGCCTGGAATCTGCCTGCCAATGCAGGGGACATGGGTTCGAGCCCTGGTCTGGGAGGATCCCACATGCCGCGGAGCAACTAGGCCCGTGAGCCACAACTACTGAGCCTGCGCGTCTGGAGCTCGTGCTCCGCAACAGGAGAGGCCGCGACAGTGAGAGGCCCGCGCACCACAATGAAGAGTGGCTCCCGCTCGCTGCAACTAGAGAAAGCCCTCGCGCAGAAACGAAGACCCAACACAGCCAAAAATAAATAAATTAATTAATTAATTAATTAAAAAAAAAAAAAAGATGAGCCTGGAATATCTTTGTGTTCAAAAAAGTAAGAAATGCTCAATAAATGAGGAGTATGTGTCAAAGGGGCATAAAAACCAAGCTGAAGGGCTTCCAATGGCCAAATTAGAAGCAATTTGAGCATTAAAATTATTAATGGATTAAAACCCAGAGAATAAAACAGGAATCCATGAGTAAATAGGTAAATACTGGAAACAACCCAAATGGCCACCAATAAAAGAATAAATTGTGGTAAATATATTCGTATAAGGAATACTATTCAGCAATAAAAAAGAATAGACTACTGATATTCTTTGACTGAAAGAAGCCAGAGACAAAAGTGTACCTCCTGTATGATTTCATTTCTATGAATTCTAGAAAAGGCAAACTAATCTATACCAACAGAAAGTAGATCACAGGTTGCATGGCATTGGGAGTGGAAGGCAGGGATGAACTGCAAAGAGGCAAAAAGGAATTTGTGAGTGATGAAATGTTCTCTATTGTGGTGGCGATCACACAGATGTGTATATTTGTTAAAGCTCAAACTGTTTACTTAATATGGGTGCATATGATTGTATGTACATTATACCTGAATAAAGTTGATTTTAAAAAATATATGTGTACTGAGCAAGAGCAGTTAGGCACAAAACAATATATATATAAAGTTTACGTGAAGTTCTAAAACAGACAAGACTAACCCATGGCAACAGAAGTCAAACTAATTGATGGTAATAGAAATCAGAATAGTGGTAACCTTTTGCTGTGCTGGTGATGGTGGTGATACAGAAAAACAGTAAGTAACCGTTAGGGAGTAAAAGAAAGATGTTATATCTTGATATAGTGTACTTATCAAAACTGTATGCTTAAGATTTGTGCATTTAACAATATGTAATTATTCCTCAATAAAATTGAAACAGGAAAAAAAAAATAACCTGAACTCATGTCCCTAAACCTGGTCTTCTTCCATCGTGCCATCTACTGGCACAGACCAGAACTTAAGTGTCATCCTTCTACCTTCGTCTCTCCCACCCCCAGCCCCTGTGTCTAATTAATCAAGGGTTCTTAAATTTATCTCCTAAAATCTTTTCATACATCATCTCCAGCATCTGAGTCCACACCTCCATCATCTCACACCCAAACCCTTGCATCCATTCTAGTCCCTCCTCCATCCCATTCTCTGTACAATAGCCAAATTAATCCAGCAGTCAAATTAAACTTTCAAAATCCAAATGTTTATGTCCATACTCCTGTTTAAAACCCTCTGATTGTTTCTCATTGCTCTTAGCATAGTGACAAAGTTCGTTCATAAGGGCCCCGCCCACGTGGGCTGGCAGCCACCTCTCCAGCGCAATCTCATTTCTCTCACCCGTTTCTCTGCTGTTTATGCTCAAGTCACACTGGCATTCCTTCAGCCTCCGGTATTTACCACGCTCCTTCCAGCCACAGGGACTCAGTGGATGGTCCCTCTGGCTGGAACACTGCTCCTCCCCCTGATGAACTCCTGCTCATCCTTCAGTTCAGATGTCATTTCCTCAGGAAATCCTCTCTTGACCAGACCAAATCTACTCAACAAACTTTTAATAGACCTTTGTACCTCTCCTTCTTAGCACACTGCAATTTTTCATTTGTTGGCCCAATTAATGTTTAATCAGATTGTCTTTCCTCTAGGGTATAAGCCTCCTGAGGACAGGTAATGTGTCTTATTCCCCATGATATTCTTAGTACCAAAAACAGTACCTGCTACATAGTAGGTATTTAAATTTTTACTGAACAAGTTCATAAATCAGCTTTTTGCTATTTTTGGTTTGCTTGTTTATTTTTCCACTGTTTTGTCTAGAGATGGACACAAAATGTTTGCAAAAGACCAAGATCTTCAAATTGCAGTTGTAGCATTGTCAATATTGTCATCTGTTAAAATGGATTTATCAAAGCTTCAAATGATAACTTAAATGCTTTCTCATCAAAGTAAATGAATGCAAAACATATTCCATGAAATATTTTGGCATTTTAAAATTTGTATCAGACTGACCTGCTTTCATCAAAACCAAGGACAGGATCAGCTGTTTTCTGAGCCTTTCTAGTAAGAAATAAAGGCGCGACTTTCACTTTTCCTTAGAAAAATAAATGCTTAGGTTAGTATCAAGGTTCATCATCTCCACTTACCTCTAGCTACTTTTAAAACTTTAAAAAAAAGTTTTTAATTAAAAAATTTTCTATAATGAGCTGATCTCTCAACCTGGCAAAATCAATATAAGAATCTCTTGGGGAGCTTCTTTTTAAACTACAGGTTCCCACAACCCACCTCTGGAGATTCTCAGTCAGTATGTCTAGGGAAGGACCTAAGGATTTAAAAATTTTTTAAATTTACCAGATGATTTTGATGATCAGTCAGCTTTGGGAACCACTAAGTTAACTGAGGCTAAATAGATACAAAGAAATGCAATCACTTAAAATACACTCAGTTACCTTTTGTAAAACTCTTCACTACATTATAACTTTACTCATTTACTCATTAAAATAAAAATATTTAACATAATTAAAAGGTTATATTTTATAAGACAGATTAAATCAAAACAAGATAAAATTAAAATTCAGAACAATATAATCCCCCCAAAACATTCTAATGTTCATCATCAAGTTATCAAATCTGATTACCAGGGATATTTTTAGGAGTCTTGTTAAGTTTTTTTCCTAACACATCATTCAGACACTGAAGTTTCTTCTGATTTTTCTCAGGATGGTTTAAAGGAGTAGGACTTGAACCTGTTATTACAGAGTCCTAAGACAGAATAAGAAAAAAATTTTTTAATAACATACAATTAATGTTATTAAAATTTCAAAAGGATTACAGTGCTAGAAGCCATGACAAGATAATCACATTAGCAACTCCAAACATCTCCCTGTCAGAAACTAACACGGAAAACACAGGATATGAATGGCAATAGTCTGTGCTTATATCATACAAGTTCACATGATCAAAGAGTGGATTTATTATGACCATGGGTTTTCTTTTTTAAAGAAGAAACTAACAGACTATATTGCAGATAAAAGAATCAGTACAACCAGCTATAAAAATTATGGCTATTCCCTTTCAGAACTATACATCCTAGATATGTATTAGATGAAGTCTGGTAAGTTCTCATGTGGTCAGCATACATCTATTGAGCATCTACTATGTGTTAGGCAATACAGCAGGCACTGGGAACACACAAAACAATGACACTCTAGAGTTGGTGTCAAGTTTACACCAGGGTCTAGGGGACAGAGGGAGAGCTAATCTATGAGTAAATAGTTTAACTAGTGAGCTTCCCTGGTGGCGCAGTGGTTAAGAATCCGCCTGCCAATGAAGGGGACACAGGTTCGAGCCCTGGTCCAGTAAGATCCCACATGCCCGCAGAGCAGCTAAGCCCGTGCACCACAACTACTGAGCCTGTGCTCTAGAGCCCGCGAGCCGCAACTGCTGAGCCCACATGCTACAACTACTGAAGCCCGCATGCCTAGAGCCTGTGCTCCGCAACAAGAGAAGCCACCGAGGTGAGAAGCCCGCACACCGCAACAAAGAGTAGCCCCCGCTCACCACAACTAAAGAAAGCCCGTGTGCAGCATCGAAGACCCAAAGCAGCCAAAAATAAATGAATAAATAAATAAATTTATTTTAAAAAATAGTTTAACTAGTTATAATACAGTATAGTTAAAGTAATACTGACTAAAATACAAAAAAAAAAAAAAACCCATGAAAGTAAATTAAAGTACATATAGGGAAGGAAACTATTTGCCTTGAAGGCATCAGCAAAGCTTTCAAGAGGAGGTCGATTATTCACAGCATTTTTCATAGCCGAAAAGTGGAAACAACCCAAATGTCCATCAACTGATGAATGGGTAAATCAAATGTGGTATTTCCATATAATGGGGTGTTATTTGGTTAAAAAAAGAAACAAAATACTGATTCTACAACATGGAAGAACCTTTAAAACATTATGCTAAATAACAGAAGCCAGATACGAAGGACACATATGGTAGCATACCATTTATATTAAATGTCCAGAATAGGCAAATCTATAGAGACAGAAAGTAGATTAGTGTTTGGCTAGGGCTGGGGGAGGGGAGATAGGAAGGTGACAGCTAAGGAGAATGAGGGTTCTTTTGTGGTAACGAAATATTCTAAAACTGACTGTGGTGATGAATGCACAACTCTGTGAATATACTAAAAGTGACTGAATTGCACACTTTAAATAAATCATGTTATTATATTTTTTTAAAAAAGAGAGAGAGATGGTGGCATAATTTAGCAGGATCTTAAACTTTGAGTAGAAATTCCTCAGGTAGAAGAGAGTACCTAATATACATTTTACACTGAATCTACAAACTGAAAAAAGTAAAAATTGCAGCCTTTGGGGCAAAATGAATAATTTAGTGTGACAGAGCAAAAAGTGTGTGTTTGGGGAAGGGGGGTTGTTTTGAGGAAAAGGAGGAGCTAGTTCAGCCTAAGAAGGCTCTTGAATGACTTGATAAGGATTCAGAGTGTATTCTGTAGGCAAAAGAGAGCCAAAGCCTTTGAAAAGAGAATGGAAAATGATATTTTTTCTACCACCTCAGGGCTTCCTACAATTCTACCTTATAATTTTATAACGGTTTCCTTCTCCCATTTCAAACAGAAGAACAGAATTTATATCAATAAACATTTGTAATACTTACTTCTGTTTCTGACCTTTCAGGGAGCGTCTGATGTCTGGACGAACGCCTTAAAGGTGTCACTATTCCTTCAGTAGCTTTTGACCTACTAATGTGTAAAGCTTTTGCTTTTTCAATCAATCGTTTTGCTTTGGATACATTTTTTGAAGCACTGCTTACCTAAACACAAATGTGAAATAATAATTTAGGTTACTGGCAAATATTTTATATTTAATAATAGAAAGAAAAAGAAAAGGCAAACCTTTAAAGACAGTAAAAAGATCAGTAGTTGCCAGGGAAAAAGGAAGGGACAAATAGGCAGAGCACAGAGGATTTTTAAGGCAGTGAAACTACTCTGTATGGTACTATAATGGTGGATAAATGTCATTTTACATTTGTCTAAACCCACAGAATGTACAATACCAAGAGTGAACCTTAATTTAAACTACAGACACTGGGTGATAATGATGTGTCAATGTAAGTTCATCAATTATAACAAATGTACTATTTTGATATTGATTATGGGGAGGCTATGCATGTGTGACAGCACTGGGTATATATAGGAAATCTATACCTTTTGCTCAATTTTGCTGTGAACCTAAAACTGCTCTAAAAAATGAAGCCCACTAAGTACATATATAATAGAAAAATATAATCACAGATCACACTAAATAAAAGACCAAAAAAATGGTTATTCAAATCTTACCAAGGAAATGAAATTAAAATGTGTCTAATTATACTTGGTTTGCCTTTATTTCTTGCTTGAAATCTATTCAGATAAATATAATTACATTTGTGAAAAACACCCAAAAAGATATCCATATTAAATGTCTGTATATAAAAAATTTTTAAAAAATAGATGCCTGGGGACTTCCCCGGTGGTCCAGTGGTTAAGACTCCATGCTTCCAGTGCAGGGGTCACGGGTTCAATCCCTAGTCAGGGAAGTTCCACATGCTGCATGGTGCAGCCAAAACAAACAAATAGATGTCTGTACAGATTAGCATTATTGGTTATTTCCCCATTATCTTCATGGCATCTATTCTTTGATTTTAGTCACTTTTAGGCTGAATCCTTTGGAGAGAGGTTGAAAGGTAGTAGGTATGGAAAAGATCACTGACAAGAATAAAGTCTGGCCTTCAGGCCTGGCTCTGCCACTGATGTACTAAGCGATCTTGTGCATTTAAATATTATCTTCCATATAATGTATTTTCAATATTCTGAGTTCTACAGGTTTTTACATTTGGATTAAAAACACATAGCAAGCAAGCTGCAAAATAGTTCACATTATATGATCCCTTTTAAAAATGACATATAAATATTTAAGGATAGGAAAAAGTCTGGACAGATAAACTTGTAACTATTAAAAGTGGGTTCCCCCTGGGGACCTCCCTGGTGGCACAGTGCTTAAGAATCTGCCTGCTAATGCAGGGGACACGGGTTCAATCCCTGGTCCGGGAAGATCCCACATGCCGCTGAGCAACTAAGCCCATGCGCCACAACTACTGAGCCTGCGCTCTAGAGCCTGCGTGCCACAATTACTGAAGCCAGAACACCTAGAGCCCGTGCTCCACAACAAGAGAAGCCATCGCAATGAGAAGCCCGCACACTGCAATGAAGAGTAGACCCTGCTCGCCACAGCTAGAGAAAGCCCACGCACAGCAACGAAGATCCAAGGCAGTCAAACAAATAAATAAATAAATAAAATTAAATCCAAATAAATAAATAATATAAGCAGCATTTAAAAGTTCAGTAGAATGTTTTTAAAAAGAGAGATATCAATTAAGAAAAAAAAAGTGGGTTCCCCCTAAACAGTAGGAGAGAAAATTTTAAAAAGTTTTCACTTTTAAATTTATATACTACTGTGTCTTTTAAACAAATGTTTGCTGTTTTTAAAAACTTAAAAAAACTTTTTTGACTGCGCCTTGTGACATGCAGGATCTTAGTTCCCACACCAGGGATCGAACCTGTGCCCCCTGCGGTGGAAGTGTGGAGTCCTAACCACTGGACCCCAAGGGAATTCCCAAAACTTTTGAAATGTTTTTTAAAAACATTAAAAAGAATACGCACGGAAAAAAATATTTTTTTAATTAAAAATAAAAATAAAATATAAAAAAAAGAATAGGCATGGATATTCAGAACATACATAAGGAGGTTAGGAATGTTAAGGATCTGCTTTATAGTAGTAGAGTGACAGATTTTTGTTGTTCTGCTAGCAAAATTTTTTTTTCTTTTTCATAAATTTATTTGATTGATTGATCTTTGGCTGCGTTGGATCTTCATTGCGGTGCGCGGGCTTCTCATTGTGGTGGCTTCTCTTGTTGCAGAGCACAGGCTCTAGGTGTGTGGGCTCAGTAGTTGTGGTGCGTGGGCTCGGTAGTTGTGGCTCGCAGGCTCTAGAGCACAGGCTCTGTAGTTGTGGCACACGGGCTTAGCTGCTCCGCGGCATGTGGGATCTTCCTGGACCAGGGCTCGAACCCGTGTCCCCTGCATTGGCAGGTGGATTCTTTTTTTTTTTTTTAATAAATTTATTTATTTATTAATTTCTTAATTTTTTGGCTGCGTTGGGTCTTCATTGCTGTGCGTGGGCTTCCTCTAGTTGCAGCAAGCAGGGGCTTGAGGAGCATGGGCTCCAGGCACACGGGCCTCAGCAATTGCAGCACGCGGGTTCAGTAGCTGTGGCTCGCGGGCTCTAGAGCACAGGCTCAGTGGTTGTGGCACACGGGCCCAGCTGCTCCGCAGCATACGGGATCCTCCGGGACCAGGGCTCGAACCCCTGTCTCCTGCATTGGCAGGCTGATTCCCAACCACTGCGCCACCAGGGAAGTCCCGGTAGGTGGATTCTTAACCACTGCGCCACCAGGGAAGTCCCTAGCAAAATTTTTGACAGGCTGATGAACCTTAGGATAAGTTAGTGTTCAAAATAATCCAGCTAAATTTAAATTAACGACTCAATCATTGAAACAGTTAAGAAAGACATATGTTTTAGTGAATGTGAAAAAAAAAATCCACATGCATTTTGGCATGTAGTTCTGCTATTACCTGAAATCTGGGTTTTTTTCCCTAATAGTTATTTCTCTGATAAAAGTTTTTAAAAGTTCATGTTTATAGAAAAACAAAAAACAGAAAAATGAAGAAAATCAAAATCAACCATAATCCTATCATCTCAAAAACCAGTCATTTCCAACACCCTCCTTTCTGACCTAGCTGGCTGTCCTCCCAGCTCACACTTGGTTACTCGTGACTAAAACAGGAACCTCCGTCCTGACAGCTCTCTACTTTCTCCTTATTTATCAGTCCCTGGTACCCCTTTTCCCCATCCCCAGCTTAAATTCCATCATATATCATGTCAACTCTCAAAAATGTTTTCACCTCCTTTGGCACCACTGTCCTTCAAAACAGGGTTAAATATTTACTTTATGAGATTAATGATAAGAGTACCAAGCATAGTACCTAGAGTGAGATAAGAAGCCCCCCCCCCCACGGAAAAAAAAGAGAGTTGTTAAATAAAAACAAAAGAGATACCAACTTTCTGTGGCAGTGGCTTTCACCCAAGGATTATATCAGGATCACCCTGGTGGCTTTTTCAACACACACACACACACACACACACACACACACACACTTGTACCTACTCACCCAGGAGAGAATCCAATTCTATCATCATAAGGGATAAGCAGTTTACTTTACAAAAGCAGCTAAACTATTCTTATATATACAACCTCTCCCTTTAGGATAGTGGTTTTCAACTGGGGATGATTTTTCCCTCTAGGGGATATTTAGCAATGACTGGAGATATTTTGGTTGTCATAGCTAGGGCAGTTGGGGTGTTATTGGCATCTCACGGGTAGAGGTCAGGATTACTGCTAAACATCCTATAATGTACAAGACAGTTCCCCACAACAAAGAATTATCCAGTGCACAATGTCAACAGTACCAGGGTTGAGAGACCCCACTTGTTAGCCTCTAATCTATAGAAATAAGCCAAAAATTCAATCATGCTTATTTCCGTAAGCAGCCTTAGGGAAAAAGATTGGAATATAACTGTCACTAAGAAAACTTTTTCTAAGTAAACTATACTGTTTTTATCAATTGCTTTCATCTCACAGTAAGATATGTTGATCTCTTAATAAGCTAACTAGAGGAATGAAATAACAGCAAAAAATAATATAGGGTTATAGTTAACATAAGCAATCTATGAAATATGTGAATCTTCTTTTGGCGTATCACTTCCAATAGTAATAGTTATTGTTTTACAAAACAGAATACCACTTACAGGACACCCTAATATTTCAATTACCTTTCTAGTCTGAGACTCAAAATCTTCATCAGCTGCTTCAGATTTCTTAGACCTTTTCTTAGATTTTTTCTTAGATTTTTTGGGAGTACTAATTCTGGTGAATTTCATTCTGAAAAAAACCCAAGAAGATATTCACAAACATTTATATGATTATAATGTGTAAGAATTTCAATTAAATACAGAAAGGAATCAACTAGGGCTCTAATTTCTGGACAGTTCTGAAACAGAAAACGAAAAAAGACACCCTCCATTAGTTTCAAACTACTGATTCAAAAGTAAGCCAAACTCAATGTTAAACCCTTAGAAAATATAAAGTTTCATTTTATAAATCATAAGCTTTCTAGAAAATTAGCCCCTAAGATTAGCCAGAACCAACATGCAAGTACATGGTGAGTTGGCCAAAAAGTTCATTCAGGTTTCCCGAAGCATCTTATGGAAAGACCTGAACAAACTTTCTGGCCAACCCAATACCTCACATTATATGGCTCAGCTTACCTAAAAAAGTTCTATGATTTATTTTTAATCTTATGTTTGTTAAATGCACAGAATTCATATTTGGAGGATATTTCTCCAGGAATTAACATCTATGATAATTAAGAGCTTAAAACTCATCTAAAATACATCTAGAATTCTTCTGAAATCATGCCTGACTTTAAATTAAATATGGAAAATAAGCAACATTTTTGAAACCCTGTTTTCTTTTTCTTATAAATCAGCCATGTTCTAGAAAAAAAAAAAACAATTCTTCAGTGCTTGACATATTTTCCTTCACATCTAAGAATACATGCAGAATATTTAGAACTTGAGAACAAAACAAAACTTTACCTAATAGGACTCTCTGAATCAGAGGATACTGTTATTAATTCTGCTGTATATAAGCTATGCTTCCCTGATAAGTTCGCTGCTTTTGGAGTAGAAGCTTTTACTGGACTATCGTCTTGTGCGTCTTCAGAATCAGTACCTCTAATGATTACTGTAGCAGGTGTGCTGCTACTTCTTACAGATCTTCTGCTTGGTTTCAGTGTAGAAACATATACCAAGCTGTCTTCAGTCTCAGCTTTAGAGTGTATAACCTTATCCTTAACTGGTATGCCGGTTTTTCTTGAAGACTTATTGTTACACGGAGAGGAAATTTTTAGAGGGTCATTATCTGCTGTACCTTCACAAACAAGGTTTTTGCTGTTAAGTAATGTGCTGTTTTTGAAAACTTCTGTTTTCTTTTGTCTTAAACTCATTCTAAGCCTGTTTTGATTTTGTTTCTCTTTAAAGGAAAAAGTTGATTCTTTCTCTTGAGTATTTCTCTCTCTATTTTCACCTGGAATAGCACCAGTATCTAAGATTTTTTTATTCTTTTTCTTCAGCTTTTTACTTTTCTCCTTAGGAAAACCTCCTTTATCAGCATGTGTCTGTGAATTGCCATTATTTGAAATCATTTGGATATTAGGATTTTCCATGATTTTTTTAGAATTATTGTCTCTTCCTTCCTCATTTAAAGATTTTTCATTGAGCTCTTTCTGCTTATCAGAAGATTTTTTGACTCCATTTTTAAGTGCATCTGATGTTGGCTGCCTAAATGCTTTCATAAACTGCTGTCTTTCTTCTAGAGTGCATTTTGGTTTCACAGCTTCAGAACTTCCAGCTTCCAACACTGCCAATTCTAGTTCTTCCTCATGTATAACGACGTTAGATTTTCTTTTCTGAATCGTCTGTTCATTCTCAGGATCAGACAGACTATTTTCCATTTCCACCTGCTTTTGTTTCAAGAAAATTGAGGGTATTTTCCCTGTCTTTTTTGGGGGGATGGGGTGAACTTGTGCAAGAACAGTGACTGTCTTAAAGCGGACCTGTTGGGAAATATCATAGGTTTCTGGGTCAGTCATACAACCACTTTTGACTGTATCGTCAACAGTTTCAGAAGGAATACAAATAGACACTGTAGAGTCTGGTGCCTGTTCCACTTCACTTTCATTGTGACTTTTTAAAAATTCCTCATATGAGACAGTTATTGTACTATCATTTAACTGGGCTGTTTTAGTTATATTATCTCTAGATTCTGCATCATTTGCAGTATTTTCAATTTCATTAGTTAGGGAAGGCATTATCTGTTTACTATCATTACCATCTCTTTTAAGGAGATTTAGTTCCTCTGCTAAGGGTAAACTTTCAGATAGATCTATTACCTCTCTGTGCTTCCTTTTCCTGAATTTTCTGCGATCATTTTTTGAGGCCCCTTGTTTAGGACTTACTTTCCTAGAACTTTTTTTGGAGGTCATAGTTTTTGATTGTTTTTTGGTATCTTGAATACTTTCTGCAAGTACCTCGACATGTTTCTTATAGAGTAAAGCAGAAGTACTACTTTCCACAAAATTGTTACTTAAACTGGAGTCTTCCTTGCTATCATCACTGTTAATTTCAACTGGAGATTCATTTTCAGTTTTAGTATGACTTAGTTGATGAGATAAATTAAGTCTCTTTCCTCTCTTCTTATTCTCTGTATTTGAGGACATGTCCAAAGGTGTTTTACAGTCTTTGTCACTGTCAGCAGGCAATGGTGTGGATGACTTTATCTTGTACTTTTTTGCTGTCTGAGTTTTCTCATTTGTGTGTGAAGTCTTTCTAAAATAATCCAGAATATTACTGGATTTTGGTGGAGAGAAAACCCTGTCTCCAGTCTTCCCCATTGGTGATAAATATTTGGTGATTGTTTTGCAAGAAGCTCTGTCATCGTCTTTCCTTCGCTTCTTGCTTGCCTATCAATTTAAAAGAAGAAAAAAAGCACTTATTTCAAGCAACATAAATTTTAAACATGGATCTATTATTTTATGTAATGCGATAAAGAAAGGAAGGCTCCCTTAGTTGATAAACATTACATATTAGGAAGAAAAAGAGCTTTAAAGTTAAACCTACATTCAAATCTCAATGTCACATCAAGTTATACAATTATAATTTGTGTTCTTTACTATATATATTATACATCAATAAAAAGTTTCAAGGCCCCCTATGGTTGTATACAAATGTGTTAATTACTGTTGGCCTCTG
Source organism: Balaenoptera borealis (assembly GCF_965194805.1). Lineage (NCBI taxonomy): Eukaryota > Metazoa > Chordata > Mammalia > Artiodactyla > Balaenopteridae > Balaenoptera > Balaenoptera borealis. The sequence continues at coordinate 43,503,443 of NC_138879.1, forward strand.
TTTACTCTATAACCTTTGAATAGTACCACCCACCCCACAGAATTTGTAATGAAGATATTACATACAAACATGTGAAGTCTGATGCATGCTAGGAACTCTAAATATTATTTCCATTCCCTTTATACTGTTTTAGTTAAAAATAAACAAATTATTCTAACTATTTCCAAGAAACAGGTACATGGTGAACAAGCCTAGGATCCCAAAATTTACTAATTAAATAAAAATTATAGTGGACATTTACTACAAATAAAACAAATAAGACTTTTCAGTGTTTTAGTATGCTATTAAGAGTTACCGCCTGCCTCTTACACTATTTAGTACCCTTAAAAAAAAACTCCATCAACTTTATTTTTAATTTCCCTCAGTTCATTTGTTAGAAAAAACTTGCCAGAACAACAAGAAAACCTTTTTTTTTTTTTTGAAGATAAGTAACAAAGGAATTATACGTCTAGAAAATTAAAATGGATTATAAGGCTATCATGATTAAAAGCATAGCACTGATGCATGAATAGGAAGGCAACTTAATAGAACCGATTAGAAAACCAGAAAGAGACATAAGTGTGTATTTAAGAATTTGGTATATGATAATAGTAGCACTCAAGTTAGTGGACAAAGAAGTAGTTAATAAATAGTACTGGGACAAATTTTAACCCTCTGGATAAATATGAGACAAAATAAATTACAGACAGATTAAAATTTTACATCTTAAAATGAAATGATAAATGTACTAGAAGAAAATGCTAATGAGTTGCTAGTATTATTATTATCGTGAGCTCGTATCAGAGGCACAATACCATAGGCTCTGGAGTCAGGCAGATCTAAGTTCAAGTGCTGGCTCTGACATCTACTAGTGTGGGACCTTAAGCAAATTACTGTTAATTTTCTAACTTAACTTTTTCTAACCCAACTTACTTTTAATTACTTCTTAGCCTTCTCTCATCTGTAGAATACAGATAATAACACCTCATCACAGGGTTGATATTAAGTAAAATAATGTGTATAAGGTCCTTACCCTTAAAATACTAAACAGTAAGTATCATTACTGTGAAATAGCCCTCTAAGCAGGGCACCAAACGCAGAAAGTGTAATGAAAAGACTGGAAAACTGAGCAAACAAAAAGCAAGAACTGTGTAATTCAAGTATCAAAAGTCCTCCTTCACACCTGAGACAAGCAGAGCAACTGCCTTTTCAGCAAAGAAGTATCAGCATAACATCTATTAGCAAGCAGACAAAAGTAGTCAATTCTAAAAAGTAAGGAAGAGTCGAAGCGAAATAAGTGAATATACATCTTGGCTCACTTCGAAGACATCTGTTTGCATACTTCAGTTAGAATGCGAGCTTGAAATGAAAAGGTGTAAAAGTATAGCAACCGTCTACTTTTAGATGCTACTCCACTACTTCATGGCATTAGAATCTCTTAACAACAACTGCTTAGTACATTTCACTGAAACTTGATGAACACAGGAGAATAACAGCATGCCAAGCTGGGACTTCTAACTGCAGTATCTTAAGCCCTAGAACAATGAGATAGTGATTTTTTAAATGAAGTACCTTTTTTGACTCCTGTAGTGACAATCTAAGCGGTATTCCTAGAGTAGGTGATTGGGTGGACAGGTAGAACTTAAAGATTCTTTTTAACGCGAAAGTTCTATGATTCCTTATCATGAACCCCAGACTTGACCCTGGGATCCTCCATAACATTTCACAAGTCCAAAACATCAAGTTCCAGAAACATTTCAGGATCTGGGAACTAGTCCTTTACTAGGCATCTTAAGGTCCCCGCAAACATCTCACAATCCCAATGTTTCTAGGGACCTATCACGTCTTTAAGAAACGACACACCCCAGCAATTGTTCCACAGAATGTCAGGTTCTGGGGCCTCACCAGATCCCTCCTTTCCCCTCATAGATCCTAAGTCGGGATCACCTTTCACCCACACCCAACATTCGGAGATATTCAAGCTCACCTCATTCCCGTAGTCTTTCACCGGAGGGGGAGCAGCTGCCGCCGCCATGGCCAAGACCCCCACCATGCTCCCTGCTTCCCAGAATCCCGGTTCCTAGGACCTTCCGCGGCCCGGCCCGGCCTGTCGGGAGGCCATGGAGGCGGCCGGCTCCAGCAGGAGCGAGGAGCTGGGCCGCGGGGTCCGCCTCGGACTCCCCCGCGCCCACTGCCCGGGGTGGTCGCAGAGGCTGGGCCCAGCTCAACCAAGTAGAACGCGGGAAGAGGCGGTGAGAAAGCGCGGGCAGCGAAGACCCTCGGGCGCGGTCGGTGAGCGCGGGGTGCCCCTGAGGCCGGCGCTCCAGTTCTGAGTGATCGGGACTGGGGCTCCCGCGGGGAAAGCAGGCCGAACAAAAATCCTACCCGCGGGCTTCGGAAGGAGTTCTTGTCAATTGGGTTTTCGCGCCGTCCGGAGTGCAGGGGGCGGAGTTTAGATTGCTTCCGGAGGCTGCGCGGACAGTGAGCCGAGAGGGCCAAAATGCTTCTTCGGCAAGCCTGCAGGAGGCGGATTGCTTTACCATGAATCTAAAAGTAGCGGGGACTTCGGAGATTCAAACTTCTAACGCCCAGTTTCACTGATGAGGATATGATTTGACTAAGTCCGTTGGTGGCAGAATTAGAACCCCATGCTTTTGACGCCCCAGACTAGCCCCTATTTAAAGTGGAAAATCGAAAAATACAGAAAAGGGAATAACAACTGATTACACTCCTCCCACATGGAATAAAATGTTATTTTGGCAAGCGTCCTACCTAGAGATACGCCCACTTGGGGTCCGAGATTTCGACTTTTTACCCCTAATTGAGCTCAGGAGGCATTTCTTCCCGTGGATTTCGTCCTCGCGAGCAGCTAGGAGCCCAAGGTCGTCGCCTCAGCTGGCTGGCGTGTGTTCGAGTTGTTGCTGGGTACCAGTAGTTTGCTAGTTTGTAGTGAAGATAATCTCATACATCATTTGCATTGTTTTCATAGATATGTTTAGCTTTACATTTTTTTTTTTTTACATTGCACTTGCAATATAGAGAGTATGTTTATTTTGTCTGAGTGCTAGTTTTAACTACACGGTATGTAAGAGCTGAAACAAGTCATGTAAATACACCTGTCAAATAGTAACGGGAAGCCACCTTGTTCGGTCGGGTTATGCAAACTGATTTTAACTGTTGACGTAATTGTGTCTATCTTTATGGTATTTGCTATTGTCTGGACAACATAAAGGGTACAAATTTCTCCAATGAAATTAGTGGTAATGACTTTCTCCTTGAAAATTATTAACCCCGGATAAGGTTTTTCAGGAAGGGAGACTGCACTTCTAAATATAAACTGTTTTGATGTTTCGGTTTCGTTTGTTTGTAACTCACGTAGTGTAAGAACGCTGAGCAAGGAGAATAACGGCGAAGAGGAGGAGAAGATGGAAGAGCAAGAGCGTGGAGGAGGAGGAGAAGGAGGAGAAATCAATTAGAAAATTACAGAAAAAACTGAAAGTCTTTTTGACTTTCACCCCCTAACTCGGTCTCTTCCTCTTAGCCCCAATGGCAGCCAGTATTACCTATTTGGTGGATAGCATTGTAGCCTTTCTTAATACTTTTACATACATATACGTATCCGTAGAAAAATCTTTAGTTTCGTTTTTCTTTACATAAAAGGTAACAATGTAAATATCACTCAGCAATTTGTTTCTTTCATCATTGTCTTCAAGAGCTATACAGGTCGATCTGATTCGCTCCCTTTCATTCCTGAGCATTCCACCCAATTATGCACAACATATTATTTATCCATTTCCCTAGCGATGATCATTTAAATTGTCTTCAATTTTCTGTTAGTCAATGAGTCAGCGAACATTCTTGTCTCCTTGAACACAAATGGTGCTTTTCCAGGATACACACCTAAGCGTGGAATTGCTGGGTTATAAGGTATGTCTCTAGCGCTTTTTATTCTTCTAAAAAACTAAGCATTTAAAACGTGTTGAGGGCTTCCCTGGTGGCGCAGTGGTTGAGAATCTGTCTGCCAATGCAGGGGACACGGGTTCAATCCCTGGTCTTCTAGCACTATAAATATCTGCTTATCTTTAAATATTTCAATATCTTTGCACAGCTTTTTAAAAAAATTATATATATTTTTTTTAAATTAATAAATTTATTTATTTATTTTTGGCTGTGTTGGGTCTTCGTTTCTGTGCAAGGGCTTTCTCTAGTTGTGGCAAGCGGGGGCCACTCTTCATCGCGGTGCGCGGGCCTCTCACTATCGCGGCCTCTCTTGTTGTGGAGCACAGGCTCCAGACGCGCAGGCTCAGCAATTGTGGCTCACGGGCCCAGTTGCTCCACGGCATGTGGGATCTTCCCAGACCAGGGCTCGAACCCGTGTCCCCTGCATTGGCAGGCAGATTCTCAACCACTGCGCCACCAGGGAAGCCCTACACAGCTTGCTTTTTTTTTTTTTTTTTTTAATAAATTTATTTATTTTATTTATTTATTTTTGGCTGTGTTGGGTCTTCCTTGCTGCGCACTGGCTTTCTCTAATTGCGGCGAGCGGGGGCTACTCTTAGTTGCGGTGCGTGGGCTTCTCATTGTGGTGGCTTCTCTTATTGCGGAGCACTGGCTCTAGGCACGTGGGCTTCAGTAGTTGCAGCATGCTGGCTCAGTAGTTGTGGCTCCTGGGCTCTAGAGCACAAGCTCAGTAGTTGTGGTTCACGGGCTTAGTTGCTCTGCGGCATGTGGTATCTTCCTGGACCAGGGCCTGAACCCGTGTCCCCTGCATTGGCAGGCGGATTCTCAACCACTGCTCCACCAGGGAAGCCCTAAATAGCTATTTCTTGATCTAACAATTTTAAACAGTATTCATTAAAGTCCTGTTATGGTGGTTAATTCTCTTGTAACACCACCCTACATACTTTCTCTCCTCCCACATTCCCAATATAGTTATATTATAAAGACTTGTACACTTGTACACAAATGTTGATAGCAGCTTTATTTGTAATAGTAAAAAACTTGGAACAACCTATCAACAGGTACATTAACAAACACATCCATACCATGGAATACTACTCAGCAATAAAAAGAAATGAACTATCAATACATGAAACAACATGGATGAAAAAAGAGTATATATTGCACGATTCCATTTATTTAAAATTTGAGAAAAATGCAAATTAATCTGTAATTACAGAAAGCAGATCATCATTGCCTGTGTTCAGGGGTTGAAGGAGGGATAGATTACAAAGGAATGGGTTACATGGAAACTTTGGGGAGTGATGGAAATGTTCATTATCTTGGTTATGGTGATGGTTCCACAGGTATCTACTGATGCAAAAGTTCATCACATCTTATACTCTTAAATATATGCAGTTTATTGCAAATCAGTTATACTCAATAAAGCTGTTTAAAAAATGGTTCAAGCTGATTGAAGGTTTTTAGCATAGGTGGGACTCACTAGTGGGTTCTACTGTAGGATGATCAGGAGATTTTCATTGGGGAACTTCCTAATGTTAATAGGTGGAGGTCTTTTCTCTGGACCACTTGGTTTCTCCTCCAATCTATTTAGGGGCAGAGGTGTTTATATCTCATGCAGTTTTGTGGAAGCAATAGGGAGGCGTCACCTAAATGCATGGAATAGGGCAATGGACCTAAAATATCTAACTCTAATATTAACCGATGTCTCCCCTTTTCAGTCCCATACCTCATTCTCATGTGCTGTGTTATTGATCCTTCCATCCATTCCATAAATACAAATGAGTGCCTGATATGTGCCAGCTATGAACAAAGCAGCTGTGAACGAGACAGACAAAAATGCCTATCCTTTTAGAATTTATATTCTGGTTGGAAGAGACATGTAATAAAAATGATCCATAAGTAAAGTATATGGTAAGACAGGGCTAAATGCTGAGGAGAAAATAATGCAGGAAGTAGGATAAGGAAAGGAATGTCAGAATAGGGGTTGTGATTTTTTTTGTGACTAAAATTTTTGAAAGGATATATAGCATGAGTTTCTCAGGAGTCTTCGGGAAGAGTTAGCCCAATTCTGAATGGTTCATCCTCTGCAGTTTAGGTTGTAATTTCCTGCAGTTGTCTTGGGCAATTACTACTCCTCCACTTTCCATCTTCCAAAAATTTGTGGAACTCTCTAGTGCTCTTTTGTGTTCTCTACTGTTCCATTTGTCCCTAATCCATTTTTTTTCCTAATCCAGTTTTAAATTCCTTAATTGTTATTTTGATGGGGTTTTGTAAGGGAAAGGAGAGAAGCACCTGTGGCCAAGCCGAGAAAAGCCTTAAGACTCAGTTTAGGGTTTACCTTGTTCAAGAAACTTTTCCTGATACCTTCTTCCTTCCACTTTACCTTAGGCTGGATTAGGTGGCCGTCTCTGTGCATCTACTCATTGCACTCAATATATCAGAATATAAATTCCTGCTTATGTGTGAGTGATCCCCCTACTGGACTATGAAGGCAAGTCCTAGGTCTCATTCCTGATTTGATTCCCAGCACCTAAGCACAGAGCCAGACACATACCTTGTACTCTTTAAATATTTTGTAAATAAATGTGTGCTTTTACCTGGCCATACTATTCAGCCTTTGCATGAGTCCTGTGAGGAAGACATTTACATTATTGTCGATTTATAGAAATGTAGCTCACACATGTTTCCAAAGTTACAATGTTTAGCCAAGTCTCCTAACTTAAACTTCAGTGCATTTTTAAAATTATTTATTTATTTATTTATTTATTTTTGTCTGCGTTGGGTCTTTGTTGCTGTGCTCAGGCTTTCTTTAGTTGTGGTGAGCGGGGGCTACTCTTTGTTGCGGTGCGCAGGCGTCCCATCACGGTGGCTTCTCTTGCTGTGGAGCACGGGCTCTAGGCGCACAGGCTTCAGTAGTTGTGGCACGTGGGCTCAGTAGTTGTGGCTCATGGTCTCTAGAGTGCAGGCTCCGTAGTTGTGGCGCACGGTTTTAGTTGCTACACAGCATGTGGGATCTTCCCGGACTAGGGCTCGAACCCATGTCCCCTGCATTGGCAAGCGGATTCCCAACCACTGTACCATCAGGGAAGCCCAGCAATTACATTCTTATCGTAAATAAATCAATTAGCAAGTCCTCTGTTTCCTGTAGCACGAGGAGTCTGTGCCTCTGAATCTGCTCACCTCTGGGTACTCTTGAAAAGTCAGTGCTAGACTAATGTGGTGACACGGAGATTAAAAACTCTGTAAAGGGCTTCCCTGGTGGCGCAGTGGTTGAGAATCTGCCTGCTAATGCAGGGGACACGGGTTCGAGCCCTGGTCTGGGAAGATCCCACATGTCGCGGAGCAAATAAGCCCGTGCGCCACAACTACTGAGCCTGCGCTCTAGAGCCTGCAAGCCACAACTACTGAGCCCGCGTGCTGCAACTACTGAAGCCCGGGTGCCTAGAGCCCATGCTCCTCAACAAGAGAAGCCACCGCAATAAGAAGCCCGTGCACCGCAACGAAGAGAAGTCCCCACTAGCCGCAACTAAAGAAAGCACGCACGCAGCAACGAAGACTCAACACAGCCAAAAATAAATAAATTTTTAAAAAAAACAAACAAAAAACCCAAAAACTCCATAAAAGCCAACATCCTAATTCAAGTCTCCATCATATCATAACTAGACTAACGCTATTTAGTTTTGCCTATTTACTCCCCTCTAGTTATCTCATGCATATTCATTTCACTGAACAAATATTTATTGAGAATTTACAGTATGCCAACCCCTGCCTTCCCTTAAGACAAACCCAAGTCCCACCTCTCTATCATTTATCTTCCTAAAACATTGTTTTGCAAATGTCACTGCACATGCAAAAATCTTTAATGTCTATTCATTAAAGTCGAAGCTTCTTAACCTGAACTCCATGGCCCTTACTTTTCTCTTAACTTCATCTCCCAATATATTATTCAGTCCTTCCTCTCCAGTCAAAGTGGTCTGCTCCTCCTTCCTTACACAATCCATTTATATTCCTGTCTGCAAGTCCTTATGCCCTTTCCTTAGTTTAATCCTACCTGGGGTGCCTTTACTTACTCCTTTTTGTTTAGTTAATGCCTTGATTCATTCCACAGGTATTTGTTGAGAATCTACTGAGTGCCTTGCTACTTCAGGATAAAGATAATCTCCCATTTTCTTCAGAAAAGCCTTCATTTTCTAAACTTCTCTAATTTCCAGTGTCATTTACTTAGCACCAAACAATGTGGTAGAAAGAGCTTTAGTCTGGCCCAGGAAAACTGGAATCTAGCCTCTAGCACAGATTCATTGTGTAACCTTGAGACAATCAGTGTTCTGTTTTTGTTTTCTGGGGAGGCAACTCTACCAACCTCAGCCAGGGGTCAGCAAACTATGGCCAGAGGGGAGAAGGGGGGAGGGATAAATTGGGAGATTGGGATTGACATATACACACTACGATATATAAAACAGATAACTAGTAAGGACCTACTGTATAGCACAGGGAACTCTACTCAATACACTGTAATGGCCTATATGGAAAAGAATCTAAAAAAGAGTGGATATAGGTATATGTATAACTGACTCACTTTGCTGTACACCTGAAACTAACACAACATTTTAAATCAACTATACTCCAGTAAAAATTTTAAAAAAACAGAAAACAAAAAACTATGGCCAGGGCCACATCTGACCCACCACCTGTTTTTGTATGGCCCCTGAACGAAGAATGGTTTTTACCTTTTTAAGTAGTTGAAAAAAGATGCAAAGAATATTTTGTGACATGTGACAATTATGTGACATTCAAATTTGTGTCCATAAGTTTTATTATCTCATGGTCACGCCCATTTACTCACTATATTGCAACAGAGGCCTTATGGCCCACTGAGCTCCACATTTTCAATTACTTGGCCCACACAGGAAAGTTTGATAACATCCGTCTTGCAATTCTGCCAGGATTGAGGTACCTACCGCCGGCCCACGCTTAGGCCTCTGTCTTGGCTGCCTCATTAGACTACGAGCTTCTGGGTGATGGGGCCTTTGCCTGATCCCTGTGAGCGTGGTGCCTGATTCACAGTAACCTCCTAAAACACTGGCCACTGCAGGGATGCTCGTTTACTAGGGAGGCAGGACAATGATGATTCAAGACCCATCCGGGTTGAAATCCCAACGGCTTGAAATCCCGACGGCTTGAGAAAGTTGATTCTCCTCTGTGTCCCACAGTTTTCTCCTCTGTGGGATAGAGGTGCAAGAAGGCCTGGTAGTGAGGCCAGAATAAGGTAAGATGCGGGAAGCACTTCGCGAGGTGTAGTCATTAATCTTTCCCTGGCTCCATACGTGCCCCGAGGAAGCATCACTGGCAGGTGCCGCGCGGGAGCTGAGCTGAGACCAGCTGGGCCTGCAGCGCGGGAGGCGCTGGGCCCCGGACGCTCGTCGAGCGCTGCTGTCAATCAAGGCCGCCGTGGGGCGGGGCGGGGCGGTGCTTCCGCCTGCGCGTGGCCGCTCGGGGCCGCTCGGCGGCGCCCGGGACAGTCGGGAACCGCGCCCGCAGCCGCCGGCCGCGCGGCCGGACGAGGGGACGATGGAGCTGGAGCCCGAGCTGCTGCTGCAGGAGGCCCGCGAGAGCGTGGAGGCGGCGCAGAGCTACCGGCGGGAGCTAGGCCAGAGGCTGCAGGGGCTGCGGGAGGCGCGGAGGCAGGTCGGAGGGCCGCGCCCGCAGGGGCGCTGTGGGCCCGGGGGAGGGCGTGGGGTGCCCGGAGATGGGCGAGGGCACGGAGGGCTGCGAGGGGCGGGAGTGTCCGGAAACTCTGAAGGGAGGAGGGAAGCGTCTCTGAAGGTTCGGGAGACCTGGCAGGGTCTGGGAAGGGGGAGGTGGGTTCTGCGGGGGGGGGGGGAGGGACGGGGGTCTTAAGAGGAAGGGGCAAATTTGGGGGATCGAGGGAGAGTGTGAGGAACGTTCCCTAAGCTGTGTGGGGCGGTGTCGGGGATGCGATGGGGTCCGAGGTTGGGGGGAGTGAGGGACCGGAGCAAAAACCGAGGGCGTCACAGAGGGTAGTAAAGATTGAGAGAGTTGGGGGAGGTGGAGATTCTTTGGAAAACCTACCTTGTGGATGGAGAGCGGTTTTAGAGAGCGTGAGGAAAATGTGTAGCAGTGACTTGGGGAGAGCTCAAAGTGGAGGCGGAATGGACAGTGGAAGGGATGGACTAAGGAGAGACAGAGGAGTGGAGAATTAGTAACGTTAACACTAAATGAATGGAATTGGTGTCAGAGTAGTACTTAGTATCTCATATGATCCTGAACGCATTAAAAAATCATGTAGCGGGATCCCATTATAGAGAGTTTGGATTTTAAGGTGAAGCTATGTTGGAAGGGCAAAAGAAGGAAAATGAAGCCCCTGGGGGATGGGATACAAAAGTGCAGGGAAATGGAAAAACAGATTTTTTTTTTTTAATTTTTTTTTAAGTACATATATTTTTTAAATTAATTAATTAATTATTTTATTTTTGGCTGTGTTGGGTCTTCGCCTCTGTGCGAGGGCTTTCTCTAGTTGTGGCAAGTGGGGGCCACTCTTCATCGCGGTGCGCGGGCCTCTCACTATCACGGCCTCTCTTGTTGCGGAGCACAGGCTCCAGACGCACAGGCTCAGTAGTTGTGGCTCACGGGCCCAGTCACCCCGCGGCATGTGGGATCCTCCCAGACCAGGGCCCGAACCCGTGTCCCCTGCATTGGCAGGCGGACTCTCAACCACTGCGCCACCAGGGAAGCCCCGGAAAAACAGATTTAAAGAGAGAAGTGTTGAAAGGAGAAGCTAAATATACTTTCAAGTGAGGGCAGTTATCTGCTCCATGGGGACCTGGTTATCAAAGATAAAGGAATGCCACATGGTTTCTCTGCGCCCTGGAACATATACAGAAAAAGATATAACCCACTGCCAATGTGCAGGAGGACAGATAATCCTCAAGCTACTATTAATTCAGGTGCTTAATAAGTGCTTTTTGAGTCAGTGGGATTCCGTCTGAGTGGAATCATTTGAGTGAGTGGGATTTTTCAACATCACATTTGTTATTAATATATATTGTCATCCTAGTAACTCCCATGCTGCATAGAATCTGAAAATTACAACTGGTAGAATACTGCTGTGATAACAGTGCCTTTGGATATTCTCATCATTAAGGATACTCAACATGCTTTAGGTTTTATACATTTAAAAATTCTTGTAGATTTTAAATGTAGGCCAGGCATCTTTTGTAGTTTAGTAGCAAATCTGGGAGCAAGATCTAGATATGGTGATCCTGATTTGACGAATGCTTTTTAAGGCCTTCCAATATATTCATTTTGATTTCCACTTGAAAACATCTGCATTATTCCTTCTGCTGTTTTGAAATAGAGGTTCTAAATCTAGGGCATATTTAAAAAGAGATTAAAGTATCTCTTATTATGTGATTAACGTTGCAGCCAATTAAGACGTCTTATATATGAATGAGACTATTGTTTAACTGCATCAAGGATTAAGAAACAGAGTTGATACTAAATGAATGAGCTTAGCACCTGGGAGAAGTACTGATTACTTTCTCGTGTGATATTGAGCACATTAAAACAATTTAGTATGATCTCATCCTGAATGGTTTAGTATTGTTTCCAAACCTACATTCTTTTAAATTCTATGTCCAAAAATTTAAAGACAGAACATACTTTCCTATAACTTAGTGGAGTTTGGTATGGGGTTTTGTTTTGTTTTTGAGGACCATTGTCTTGTGCTTGAAACAGAAAACACTAAGAGAACATCCATTAGCTTAGGTTCCTAATGACATTGCCTTTGGACTAGACTGAGTAATGTCATACTGTTGTGAACTGAAATGTGTTTTGTGCCGGTGCCAGTTACAACAGCTTCTAGTTCTAAAAGCTTTAATTCTTCCTCAAAGCTAATTCTAGTGGGTTGTACACGTTTGGGTTTGTAGAATAAGTCCTCTGTCAACTTGCATTTTAAGGAAGGTCAATGTTACAAAAATGTTATCAAAATAAGCAGCTGCTTTTGTTTAGTGGTTAGGATATTTTTAGGGTTCCAGTCATTTTCAGAATAACTATATAAAATATATGGCTTTTCAGTCAAAGATTTTGTATCAGGGAAGGATGAGAGAGCAGAGAGGAAAGATGCTCCCTTTGTGTATATTTTTTACTTGCCGATTTTGTTTCCTTTTGGCATAGGATTTTTTAAAAATTGATATGTAATTTACATACCATAAAATTCGTACCTTAAAATGTACAATTCAGCAGTTTTTAGTGTATTTGCAAAGTTGTGCAGCCATCACCACTAATTCCAGAACATTTTCATCACCCCAAAAAGAAATCCCATACCTGTTAGCTGTCACTCTTCCAGCCCCTGATAACCACTAAACTACCTTCTGTCTCTATTTGGATTTGCCTATTTTGGACACGTCATATAAATGGAACCATACTGTCTGTGGCCCCTTGTGGCTGGCTTCTTTGACTTAGGCATAATGTTTTCAAGGTTCATCCATGAGGTAGCATGTAGCTGTACTTTAGTCCTTTTTGTGGCTGCATAATATTTGTTGTGTGGATATACCACATTTTATTTCTCCATTCATCAACTGATAGATATTTGGGTTATTTTCACTTTTTGGCTCTTATGAATAATGTTGGTGTGAACATTCATGTACAAGTTTTCGTGTAGACATGTTTTCAGTTCTTTTAGTATATACTTAGGAATTGCTGGGTCGTGTGGTAACTCTTTGTTTAACCTTTTCAAGAACTCTTGGCGTACTTTTTATCTTTGCTTTTGTTTCTTACCCTTTAAAAATCTCTCATGAAATTTGCCTCCTGTTAGGAAATCATGGCTACGAAAATTTAGAAGGAACAAGAATAACAGTCTTTTACTGTCAATCTTTTAGTGTGAAAAACAACTGCCAGCATGTAGCAGTTTCTCTTCTTGTGGTTAAGTTTAAACCCTACCCTCTGTCTTCAGAGAAAAGGAAGTTCTGTGTAGGAATGAAAGGTAGTCTGTAGCTCTTACTGTTTGAATAAGTTAAAGGCTGGAGAGATGTTCGTTGTCTTCAGGAAATCAGATAATATTTACAGTCAGCCTGGCGTAACTGATGTTGAAATCATTAAGAATAGTTCTATATAGCTCCCTGGAATCCTTGGTATTAAGATGTAAATACCAAAGAAATTAACTCCGACCCTCCTTAAATACTCATTTGTTCATTTACTCAATAAATATGCACTGGGTGCATTCTGTGGGTCAGAGGTAATTCTAGGTCCTAGAAATCCGGTGGGTAGGGCAACAGAGCACTGCTGTCACAGATTTACTCTTTCCTTTGGTGGCTGGTCATTAACCTCTTCTGCCTAAAAACAAAACAAATAGGAAAAATCTAAATTCTTGTGTATTCATTTTTAGATTTCAGTTCCATTGTGTTGTTCATCCCTTGTTGATTTCTACAGGTTGACTTTCCTGCTTGTTGTGAGTAGAGATAGCTGATCAGGATGTCACATAGTGATGTCAGCTGGCCAGTCAGATATGCCTCAAAGAGTGACACTAGTTTGACGACATTGCCACTGTCCAGGACCTAGTCTTTAAGCTTTGCAGGTCCAGAAACTCCATGTTTGTACAGTATCAAAGGGGGATTAGTTTCAGGTACTGGAGGTGCCAGCAGTGAGAAATACCAATATTCTAGTCTGTGTACAGTTATAATTTACTCTAAAATGAACTGTTGGCCTTCATGTGCCTTTAATTAGTGTGATTCAGTGTCTCTAGGGGCATTGACAAGAGCAAGTCTCTGCTCTTTCAGAGTAAAGGGCCAGATCCTGGTGCCTAATTAAGACACTGGTGAGGACCCTGCCCAGCTCTGGGCAGTGGTGTCCCTTTTATCGTTGCTACTACAAGTGTGGTCCACGACTGCAGCAGGGTCATCCTGACCTGAGAGCTTGTGAAGAATGCAGGAATCAGGCCCCCCCTAGACCTGGTGAATCGTCATCAGGTGTGATGTGTATGCACATTAAAAATAGAGGCACAGTGCCTTAGAGGATACCATTAACTCTTCATCAGCTCTCTACCGATTTCTGTAGTTTATCCTGAACCATAGGTGTGTTGTTGTAAACTGCTGTGGTTTTTCCTCAAGATTAAAACGCTGTTTGAAATAGCATGGGTTTAGATAATTATACAGTGACAGACAAGTGAATAATTGACAATCTCAAGCCAACTCTTGTCCTAGCGTGTCTTAACATCTGTAATGTGACCATTTGTCTCTCATAGTATTTTTTTAAAAGTTATTTATTTTATTTATTTTTATTTTTGGCTGCGTTGGGTCTTCGTTGCTGCGCGGGCTTTCTCTAGTTGTGGCGAGCGGGGGCTACTCTTTGTTGCGGTGCGCGGGCTTCTCACTGCGGTGGCTTCTCTTATTGCGGAGCACAGGCTCTAGGTACACGGGCTTTGGTAGTTGCAGCACGCAGGCTCAGTAGTTGTGGCTCGCAGGCTCTACAGCGCAGGCTCAGTAGTTGTGGTGCACGGGCTTAGTTGCTCCGCGGCATGTGGGATATTCCCGGATCAAGGCTTGAACCCTTGTATTGAACCCTGTATTGGCAGGCAGATTCTTAACCACTGCGCCACCGGGGAAGCCCTCTCATAGTATTTTGTTTTCAGTTTTTTAATAATTGATTTCAGATAATTTTTTGAAGATCTTATTAGGAACTTTGATATTCCTAATGTACAATACCAGGTTCTCCATAGATCATTATTCTCACAAGATTTGAAAACACGTAGCATACTAGTTAAAGACTGGAACAGATAGAGAACTCAGTTGGGGGAAAAAAGTTATTTCAGAAAACCAGGGCAGGAAGTCTTAGTAGCTCAGCAAAGAAAAGAAAGCTGTTATTGCTTCTTTTATCTCCCACTTCCCCTTCTGTTACCCGTTTCAAAACAGTCCAAAAAATCTGTTTGAAAATGATCTGTTACTGCAGTAGTACTTAAAATGTCCCTATTATAGTGTCCTAAGAAAAGGTTAAATCTGGAGCTGGGGAAAACCAAGAACAGATGAAATAATCTGAAAATCACCCATAATTCTATTCCTTACAGACAACCACTGTTAACATTTTGGTGTATCCTTCTAGACATATTATTTTGCCAAATTGAAAGACTACTGTATATGCAACTTTATATTTGTTTTCTTTTGGTTAGCATTATATCATAAGCATTATGAAAAATTTCCCACGTACAGTCTAATTTTTAATGCAGAGGTGAATAGTCTATTACATAGATACTTATGGAGCATTTGTTGGTGGTAGGCTGAAAATGAATTGACTCAAATATGCCAAAATACCGGAAGCAAAGCTCTAGAAGCAACACTAAATAATCAACTACCAAGGGAAAAAAAAAGCTGCACATATATTTGTGTGCAAAAACCACATATTTATATTGGCTTTTCAGTCATCCTTTTTTAAGTCTTTTCACAAATTGTCTTTAAACACGACACTCTGAAAGCTGCTTGTTGAGTCCAAACCTCACTTGAAATGTAGGATATAAATGAGAATTTAAACAAGCATTCAGAATCTGTAATGTTAACCTCAAATTAAAAAGTGTGTGAGTGTCACAGAGGAGCCCAGTTTCTCTCTGTGTAGAATTTTGTTTTTTCAATATAGAGTGTAATGTAAATTTAAATTTGATAGAGAAGAACTGTTCTTATTACTAGAAACCTGGTAAATAATATGGCTAATTTGTGATCTAAAGCCAAACAAATGTAGGACAGACTTTTTTTAATGTTAATTTTAATTTTTTTAATTTTAATTTTTTTAAGAATTTCCCTTTTTTATCTATTTATTTATTTATTTATTTTTGGCTGTGTTGGGTCTTCGTTTCTGTACGTGGGCTTTCTCCAGTTGCGGCAAGCAGGGGCCGCTCTTCATCGTGGTGCGCGGGCCTCTCACTATCGCGGCCTCTCTTGTTGCGGAGCACAGGTTCCAGGCCCGCAGGCTCAGTAGTTGTGGCACACGGGCCTAGCTGCTCCGCGGCATGGGGGATCTTCCCATAACAGGGCTCGAACCCGTGTCCCCTGCATTGGCAGGCAGATTCTCAACCGCTGCACCACCAGGGAAGCCCCTTTAATTTTTATTTTTAATTTTTTTTGGCCACACTGCATGACTTGTGGGATCTTAGTTCCCCAACCAGGGATCGAACCCGGGCCCCTGGGCCCTGGCAGTGAAAGCACCGAGTCCTAACCACTGGACCACCAGGGAATTCCTGGGACAGGCTTTTATTTTTGAGGGGTATCCATGAATCATTTATATTTGCAGTTATTTTACTTTTTTTGCATTTGCCCCTATTAGGTGTGAGACCTTGAGAAACTTAACTTTCCTGACGCCTCACTTCCCTATCTGTACAATGCGGATAAGGATAGTACCTACTTTACTTGGCCAGTGTGGGAATTAAAATGAGAAATGTATTTAAAATGTTTAGCACGATGCCTGGGACATATGAACGGCTTAATAAATATTAGCCATAGAAATAATACCACCAAATATTATTATTATTCAAGGTGACCTCCCCTCCTTCTCCAACTGGTAACTTATTCTTTAAATGTCTCCTACTCTCTTTCCCAGCAGAATGACCTTTTTGAGCTCTGATGGCAGTTTGTGGCTGTCTCACTTACTTAAGGACTTAATACTTTTTACTATAGTTACGTGTGCATGCAACTGTCTCCTTTACTAGAATGACAGTTTTTTGAGGTCAGGATCATGCCTTATTCATCTTTATAACCCCAGCTCCTGGCACTAGACCTCAACAAATATAGAATGAATGCCTTTATGAATGTTGTGGGTGTGATTTTGCAGACATTCTTTTTAGATTGTTCGTAGTCTTGATTATAGGCACCCTGTTCACTGATGCAGATAATCAAGAATTAAACATTTGTTTTATCATGATTTGGTTGTTTGTCACTACATAATAAACTATGCCAAAGCATAATGGCTTAAAACGCAACCATTTGCTTAGTATTCAGGGGATTAACCGGGGCTCAGTTGGGCAGTTCTGATTTTGCTGGCAGCTCTCATGTAATTGCAGTCAGATGGCAGCTGAGGCTGGAATGTTCAAGATAGAACATTTACTTACCTGTTTGGAGCCTTAAGTAGTAGCAGGACTCAGTTGGAATGCTGGCATGGCTGAGCCTGGATGCCAAGCTCTCTCTCTCCCTCCCACACTCTTCCTCCCACCCCTCTCACTCTCCTCCCCCTTCCACTTGTTCTCTCAAGAAAGATAGCTGTGCTTCTTTTTTTTTTTTTTTTTTAATTAATTAATTGATTTTTGGCTGCGTTGGGTCTTCGTTGCTGCACACGGGCTTTCTCTAGTTGGGTTGAGTGGGAGCTACTCTTCGTTGCGGTGCGTGGGCTTCTCATTGCGGTGGCTTCTCTCATTGCGGAGCATGGGCTCTAGGCGCGTGGGCTTCAGTAGTTGTGGCACACGGGCTTCCGTAGTTGTGGCTCGCGGGCTCTAGAGCGCAGGCTCAGTACTTGTGGTGCATGGGCTTTGTTGCTCCATGGCATATGGGATCTTCCTGGACCAGGGCTTGAACCCATGTCCCCTGCATTGGCAGGCGGATTCTTAACCACTGCACCACCAGGGAAGCCCCGATAGCCATGCTTCTTACGCAGTGGCTCAGGAACCCCCGCAGTGCAGAAGCCAGGTAGTCTTAAGGCTGAGGCCTGGAGCTGGCACAGCTCAGTTCCACTCTATAACGATGCACATGTGACTGCATTGCTAGTCACCAGCCCAGCCTCGTCTCCAAGGGAGAGGTCTGCATGAGGATATGAGTACCACAAGGCATGGTTCGTGGTTCATTGGGGCCATTAATGTAACAGACTACCAAGTGATAGAGTCAAGATTTTCTTTTTGAAAGTTTTAATAAGCGTGTTTTAAAAAAACGTAACTGTAGGGACTTCTCTGGTGGTCCAGTGGTTAAGACTGCACGCTGCCAATGCAGGGGCCCGGGTTTGATCCCTGGTCAGGGAACTAGATCCTGCATACCTCAACTAACACCCAGCACAGCCAAATAAATAAATGAATATTTTTTAAAAAAACAAAAAGCCTAACTGTAAGAGACAAGAAGGAAATGTAGCAGCACGTATGAGTCCATACACGAAGCAGACAGTTCAGATTTCCTGCCACTTGACTAGCTTTTCATCGGGTTGTGGTAGAATTTAAATGAGACCATGGGTATAAGTACCTGGTACACAGTAGGTGTTCAGTAGGTGGGAGCTGCTGTTGTATTGTTATTATTGCCATTATTATTTTTAATGACTAATATCTTGGTGTCAGTGTGAAGACACATAGCTAATGCAGTACATTTCATATGAACTGAGAAGAAACATTTTGGTTAGCTTCTTCAATTTCAGTTGACTATTTTTTATCTTTGTCTTTTATTTTTGATCCCTATGTTCTTGTTAGCTAATAGTGTTTAAAGCCAATCTCTAATTTAAAAATAGTTTTAGTTTCCTGTAAGCAAAACAATTGGGAAAATAAATTCTTAGATAACACTTGGAGGATAAAAATTCTTTTCTTCTATAAAGTCATGAAAATGCATGTTTCAGAGGAGGCAGAGGAGATTCCAGTTAATTTCCTGAAACACATACATGTTATGTTGCGTTATATTATAGATAGAGCAACTGTATATTGCCACTTAGGACCAGAGGTGTCTTAAATCAGATTCTAGGTCGGTTTTATGACATTTTAGTAGCTAAACTCTAGAGGAAAATGTATCAGTCGCTGTTGTCTTGGAGGGCTGTGAAGTATATATTTACTAGGCTTTTGCATGGCTTAGTATTGATGTATAAGCTTGATGACTTTTTGGCATTTTGAGAACTTATCCTTATGTTAAAACTTTAAAAATACAGTTGCTTTGGAATTAAGAGTCAACTGCAGTGGAAACTTTGTGAATAAGATTTAATGGTCTGTTACAGGAGAGGTTTTAGTAGAAAATTGGTTCTGAATATTGTTAATCAACATAAACAATGTATATTACAGTTTCCTTTTTGAGACTTTGAGTTGTGTATCATTTGTATTTTTCTTAAATTTACTTTGTTAGAAACCATCACAGTTGTTTTGCCCTGAGTGGTTGTCTACCACATTTTTTTTTAAACATCTCTATTGGAGTATAATTGCTTTACAATGTTGTGTTAGTTTCTGCTATATAACAAAGTGAATCAGCTATATGTATACATATATCCCCATATTCCCTCCCTCTTGCGTCTCCCTCCCTTGTTAGTGGGAATGTAAATTGATACAGCCACTATGGAGGTTCCTTAAAAAACTAAAAATAGAACTACCATATGACCCAGCAGTCCCACTACTGGGCATATACCCTGAGAAAATTCATAATTCAGAAAGACACGTGCACCCCAATGTTCACTGCAGCACTATTTACAATAGCCAGGACATGGAAGCAACCTAAGTGTCCATCGACAGATGACTAGATAAAGAAGATGTGGCACATATATACAATGGAATATTACTTAGCCATAAAAAGAAATGAAATTGAGTTACTTGTAGTGAGGTGGATGGTCCTAGAGTCTGTCACACAGAGTGAAATAAGTCAGAAAGAGAAAGACAAATATGCTGACACATATATATGGAATCTACCACATGATTCTTTATGCAAGGACAAGAAATACACGTTGCAGCAGGAAATGTCTTCAGCCAATACATAATTTACCGGTTTACGGGAATGCTTTAAAATGGGGTCTGTAAGCACTAACCAGCTTGGTGTAGTGGACAGACCATGGTCCTTGGAGTTGCACTGTTTCTGGCACTGGGAAGCCGTGGGGAAATTATTTGACTTCCTTGAGCTGTACTTTCTTCTACGTAGACAATACAGACCTACCTCTCGGAGTTGTTGGGAAGATTGAATGAGCTAACAGTGAGCACACTGGACCATGGTACCACATCAAATATGAAGAAATTCACTCAGCAGTGAAGTTCGCATTTTAAAATTAGTTTTATTAAAAGCCGAGCAAATGAACTTGATTAGTTACATGATTCAATTAAAGATGGCTGTGGCTTTGAATTATGAACTCTTTCAGGGAGAAGAAAATGATGCCAAGGTAGTGTCAAGTTTGAAACAGCAGTGGTCGGGAATCTATGAAAAAAAAGGAGTCACATTTACAATGAAATTGCGGGAGGTGGATTTGGAAATAGATTCTCCCTTCGCTGGCCCTCTCACTGCTTTGTGCTTACACACTTCCTTTTTTTCTGAGGTTCTGAAACAAAAACAAAACGTAGTGGAGCTCTGCAGCAGCTGAAGGAGCTTTTGAATTCTTCCTAAAGAGGAAATTGACTTTACCTAACCAATGCACTTCCTGTGTGTGCGGTGTCCGTTGAAGAGGGAGCTAGGACTCACTGGTATAGCGCTCGACTGCAGGATTTCCTCCCCGTGGTGAGGGTGCTCCAACACGTTGTCTTCATTTATTCTGGTGTCTGTAAGGCCTGTATGAATCAACTGGGGATCTCGTTACCAATGCAGCTTCTGATCCAGTAATTCTGGGTGGGGCCTGAGATTTTGCATTTCTAACAATATTCCAGGTGGGATGTATCAAAATCATACGGCATTCTTTTCCTGGTTCTTTTTAAAAGGTCTTGAAAACATACACGATTAACTTAATTTCACTGAACATTTATTTACTAGGTGCTATGTATGTTAGGGCCTGATTCTCAAGGATCCCACAGTTGGTGATGCACCAAATCAAGGACATTTTGAATATACCCACCCCCTGATTTCTTTTAAACTTCGACTTGGGTTTAGAAGTTCTCTAGTAATTTTACAGATATTAGTTAACAATTAAACTTAAATTAGGATTTCTCTTTTTCTTTATGATTTAAGAAATTCTTTCATTACCGCACAAATACCATCATAACTTACATTAATGTCAAAAGGGGAAAAAATTGTTTCTGTGATCTCCCCACCCGAGCCAATCAAACCATTTTTTTTTTCCCTGTGTTTCTTTGTAGTCCTTAGACGTGGGCATCTTTTGTTTTTACATGGTTGTGAACATTTCTGGACAACAGTTTTGTATTCTTTTTAATTTTAGTGTTAGAGAATAAATAGAAAGTTTTCTAAATTTCTCTATTAACTGTTGAAATATTGTGCTTTATCCATATTTTGATATGTTCTTTTCTTGGTGTATTTTTCTTGGACATCAAATGCTCTTGCTAAGATCAAGTTAGCAAAGGGTTAGGGTAGTAAACATAACATGTCTTAGGAAACTAATATGATATCTGCAAAGTAAAGTATGAGTTTGCTTTAATTCAACTGAGTGTTTGGCTTATAGTTAGAATTTTCCTGTTAAGTGAGAAAAAGTGAATTGTGTGTTATCTGTATTCTTAAAAAAAAAAAAATCCAGTGTCTGTATAGACAACTGACTTGTTTTCAAAATATCTCTGAGATGTAAAGATTTTCCTGTCATATCTCCTAGAACAGCAGTTCTTAATCTGGGGTCTGTGGACCTAGGGTAGTGTTTCTCAAAGTGTGGGCTGCAGAGTCACAGGTGTGCTTGTGAAAAAGAACTCTGCCCATACGCTCCCCCAGCCCCTTCTCCAAGCTGCTTCTGGGATGGAGCCCTGCCATCTAAACTATAATAGGATGCAATTGTGTGATGCGTGATTCTTCTGCAAAGCAAGTTTCAGAATTACTGCTCTGAGCAAGCCATGGTTGGGATCTGAGGGAATTTGTAATCTCTGAAATTGAATAAATTTCTTTTGGGTAGGGTTTATTCATTTTTCTGGGAAGAAGGTTTATAAACCTCTCATTGAGATTCACAAAGAGGACCATGACTGAAAAAGGATGAAGTCATTGTCCCAGAAGTGTGTTTTTCCTGAACATCTGTCTTCTGCCTCCTCTGAACCTTTTGGATGGTGAATAAATTCTTAGTTTTCTTTTACCATAATGAGGGCATTTTGTCCATGAAGTGATTTTTTTTTGTATTGTGTTTGTTTTTTTTTTAATAGCTATTCTTTTTTTTAAAAAAATAAATTTATTTATTTATTTGGCTGTGTTCAGTCTTCGTTGCGGTGTGCGGGCTTCTCATTGCGGTGGCTTCTCTAGTTGCAGAGCTCGGGCTCTAGGCGTGCGGGCTTCAGTAGCTGTGGTATGTGGGCTCAGTAGTTGTGGCTTGTGGGCTCTAGAGCGCAGGCTCACTAGTTGTGGCGCACGGGCTTAGTTGCTCCGCAGCATGTGGGATCTTCCCGGACCAGGGCTCGAACCTGTGTCCCCTGCTTTGGCAGGCGGATTCCTAACCCCTGCGCCACCAGGGAAGTCCCTGTATTGTGGTTTTTTAATCTACCGTTTCTTTATTGCTTTTCAGTAAAATGAATTTTAATCTCCTCTTAATTTAATTTTTTTTTTTTTGGTACTGAAACATTATTTCCAAGGACTACTTTGTGCAGATAATATTTATTTCTAACATTTATTTATTGAGAACAACAGTGTGCCCGTTATTTTACCAAGTGCGGTACATAGACTATTTTTATTTAGTCCTTGCAGCAACTCCATGAAGCGAGCATTGTTATACTCATTTGACAAATAAGGGAATTGAGGCATGGTGTGTTTAATTAACTTAGCCAGATTGACATAGTTGTGAATGATGGGACCATTCTGTCTCACCTGAAGGCCAACTTTATGGAATTCTGCAAGTTTGCACAAATGAATCACATTTGGTTTATCATTGAATGGAAGGTAATGGTTGTGTAGTGCCTTGAGATTATTAGGGGTGATGCCTGTGGATTAGCCTCTTCTAGAGATTCTGATTCTGAGTTTTTATGTTGTTTCTTTTCAGATCAAAGAGAGTGCATCCCAGACAAGAGATGTCCTCAAACAGCATTTTAATGATTTAAAAGGAACCCTTGGGAAGCTCCTGGATGAGCGATTGGTGACCCTTTTGCAAGAGGTGGACACCATTGAACAGGAGACCATTAAACCACTAGATGACTGCCAGAAGCTGATAGAGCACGGAGTTAACACTGCAGCGGACTTAGTCCAAGAAGGTGGGGAGTCCAGGGAGCCCGTTAAACGCAGCACATTCAGATTGACACTGCTGGTATCTCAGGGTTCCAGCAGGCTTCCTGCCATCTGTGGGGTGCTTAGGCTATTCGTACCTTGGGACAGTTTGTGATATAGGATGACAGGTGTACAGTGAGGTATCCTAGAGTAAGTGCAATTAATGTACTAATTATAATCATTTACAAAATAAGGAGTAAATGATTTTTCTCATGGTTCTGTTAACACAGTGATTTTACAGTCATTTTGAGTCTGTTCACATATTTTTCAGAGTGTCAGTGGTTTATAGGATTTAATGCCATTGTTCTTTTTAGAGATTAAGGAGTAGGATTGGTGTTTACTCCTGAAATTGCAGTGGTTATATCCCTAACTTTAGTCAATTATTTTGGTTAAAGCATGCCCGGTTCTTGCCTTGCTGCCTTCCTGTCTCCACATCTACCTACCTCCCCTCCTTCCCTCCTGTAGGTCTTTGTCAGGTACATTAAATAAAAAGGTAATAAGTTCTGCCCTTTGGGGTTCACAGCCCAGTGAGAGAAGCAC
Source organism: Balaenoptera borealis (assembly GCF_965194805.1). Taxonomy (NCBI): domain Eukaryota; kingdom Metazoa; phylum Chordata; class Mammalia; order Artiodactyla; family Balaenopteridae; genus Balaenoptera; species Balaenoptera borealis. The sequence continues at coordinate 43,526,962 of NC_138879.1, forward strand.
ACACGATGAGAGAGATCTAAGACCTCATGGGAGCACAGAAGGGGAAATGCTTACCTCTGGAAGAGTGTAGGATGGCTTTCTATAGGAGGAGTTCCACCGAGGCTTGAAGAAATTCATCAAGCAGACCAAGGAAGAAAAGGAGGTCACAGCACGACTGGAAGCAGAAGTAACGTCAGGAGTAAAGTGAATGGCATATCTGGGAGGTATTGAATGCAGTATTTCAGGCAGCAGAGTTACACAGTCAGATTTGCATTTTTAAAAAACGACACTGCCCACAGTTTGGAGACTGTGTTAGAGGTTGTAAGGAAGTAAAAGTGACCGATGAGGAAGTTGTGGCAGCAGTCAGATAGGAAGCGATGGAGACGATGACAAGTGAAGATGAAGCAGAGCTGGTTTTAAGATTTTTCGGAGGGACTTCCTGGTGGCGCAGTGGTTAAGAATCTGCCTGCCACTGCGGGGGACATGGGTTCCATCCCTGGCCTGGGAAGATCCCACATGCCGCAGAACAACGAAGCCCGTGCGCCACAACTACTGAGCCTGCGCTCTAGAGCCCGTGAGCCACAACTACAGAGCCCATGCGCCACAGCTACTGAAGCCCGTGCACCTAGAACCCATGCTCCGCAACAAGAGAAACCACCGCAATGAGAAGCCTGTGCACTGCAATGAAGAGTAGCCCCTCACTCACTGCAACTAGAGAAAGCCCACGCGCAGCAACAAAGACCCAACGCAGCCAAAAATGAATGAATGAATGACTGAATGAATAAATATAAAATAAAATAAAAAGATTTTTTGGAGATAGAATTAATGGTGATCTTACTGAGCCGTAAGTGTTGATGATTGGTGATTGCCTGGTTATAGGATGGAGGAGAAAGAGAAGAATTTAGGATGACCCAACCCAGTGTGATTTTAGACGACTGGTTAATTGTGCCGTTGACTGACACAGAACATGAAGGGGGAGGGTGGGTAGTTAGACAGTTGGTTTGGGGTATGTTAGTTCGAGGTGCCGGAGATGCCAGGAGTTGGGAATGTGGGTGTGATGCTTAGGAGAGAGATCATACCTGGAGATGTCAATATGGCAGTGAATGGTGTGTATGTCACCTCTGAATCCATGGGAATAAGTAAAATCATCAAGAGATAGTGTACAATATGAGAAGAGAAGGCTGCAGAAGGTGGGACTCTGAGGGACGCCAGTATTTAAAGGGCAGTTGAGGAAAAAGGATCCAGGGAAGGAGACTAAATACCATTGGTTCTTCGATGAGTGCTATGAGTGGCATAGGATCAAAAGTGTGCGTGGCTGGCTCCCAGCTCTGTCACTCCAGCTGGAAGTTAGTCCCCTTTTTGGTCCCACTTAGAATATAGTACTAATGTTATCTTTACACGCTAATTACATTTTTGTCTTACCTTCAAGGAGAAGTGTTTATTTGCCACTGACCATAACAGTGCCTTTGAGAAAATTCTTTTTAGCAGGACTTCAGAATGTCTTTTCCTGGGCGCTTAGCATTTGGAAACAAACTCAGCAGCAGTTCAGCACAGGTCAAGAGTGTATACCAATCACCACGAGGCTTGACCAATGTTTTTATTTAGAAAATAAATCCTTTGAGGCACATACATGCTTGATTGTTGCAGCATCTGATTTTTTTTTTTTTTTTATACTTCAGAAATGTTTTAACTTTCAAACTTTTTTCTCCCCTCCCTTCCCGAGGGATTAAAAACTTATTTATGAAATTTTTAGGATTTTGAGGCAGTGTTCAGTGTGTCTGTTTTCCTTTTGGTAAGGGGGAAGGTCATGTCATGTGGTCTCAAAACACTTGAGTAACTCCAGGGTATACTGAGATAGAAAACAGTTCTGGTAGTGTTCTTCAGGGCTGTGGAAGGACAGAGATGTTGATCATTTTCTTATGACTTTATATAATATTTCCTTTATATGACCCTTCACCCTATTGCTTGTGTCAGGATAATATTTGCACTGACTCCTATTGGAGTTGATAAAGATTCTGTAGGGGAGATGGGAAGAGGTCCCTGGGACTTACGCCTTGCATAAAATTAGTTGACAAACCAAGTTTCCATTTGTAGAGCAGAATCTTTCATCTCTGGCAGAATGTTGTCATTGTGTACCGCTTTCCTCTTGGGTTTAACCTTAAAGCCGTTTCTAAAATAGTTTCTTATTTATTTATTTGTCTGTTTATTTTTGGCTGCATTGGGTCTTCGTTGCTGCGCGCGGGCTTTCTCTAGTTGCGACGAGCGAGGGCTACTCTTTGTTGCGGTGTGCGGGCCTCTCATTGCGGTGGCTTCTCTTTGTTGCGGAGCACGGGCTCTAGGTGTGCGGGCACAGTAGTTGTGGCACGCAGGCTCAGCAGTTGTGGCGCACAGGCTTAGTTGCTCCATGGCATGTGGGATCTTCCCAGGCAGGGGCTTGAACCCGTGTGCCCTGCATTGGCAGGTGGATTCTTAACCACTGCGCCACCAGGGAAGTCCCTAAAATAGTTTCTACATTTACTTTTGGGGAATTTGTGACATCACTTAAGAATTGTTTTCAAGAGAACCAGAGACCCGCTTAGACACGGGTTGTGTTGATTAGTTTATAATGTAACCATTTTTCCCTGTACTAGTTCTCTTATTCCTGATTGTAGGTGAGATCGCCATTCTGGGTGGTGTAGGAGAACAGAATGAAAAACTGTGGAGCTTTACCAAAAAGGCCTCACACATCCAGTTGGACAGGTAAAAGAGTTAGTGTCTCTTGGGCTTAAGCTGTCCGCTTTTCTTTTTTTCTTTTTGCCTGTTAAAAATTCTGATTCAGGGATATAGAGAATGTATTTTTCAAGTTTTCACTGCCCATTACCAGTATTACTAGTATGAAATAGTTGTGATTGTAATCTCTGGTATAGAATTACTACCGATTTTCTACAATCCTAATGTGTAAGAGAATTGTTAATTTAAAAAAATCTGAACAAAGTCATAGCTCAAACAACAAAGTCCTACTGTATAGCACAGGGAACTATATTCAATATCCTGTGATAAACCATAATGGAAAAGAATATAAAAAAGAATGTATATATATATATATAACTGAATTACTTTGCTGTATAGCAGAAATTAACACAACATTGTAAATCAAGTACACTTGAATTAAAACAAACAAAACTGAGTCATAGCTCAGTAAACCAGATCTTTTGCTATAAACTTGACAATTGTGATCCTACCCATTTTCTCTTGTTTCTTTTATTTATTTGGGAAGAGAATTTTTATGTAATATCTTGCAAAACCCCCACTGCCATTAGCATTGTTTACTGGGGGCTTCTGCACTGTTACAGTACGTGACTGATCTACAGTATTTCTTGTTGGGGAATTCCGTGGCAGTCCAGTGGTTAGGACTCCACGCCTTCACTGCTGAGGGCCTGGGTTTGATCCCTGGTCTGAGAACTAAGATCCCACAAGCTGTGCAGCGCGGCCAAAAATAAATGAATAAAATATTCCTTGTTATTTTTTAAAAAATTGAGATATAGTTGATTTACAGTGTTATATACGTTTCAGGTGTACAGCATAGTGATTTGCAGTTTTTCAAGGCTATACTCCCTTGTATTTTTAACTTTCAGTTAAAAGCCTTATAAACACATGAGCCTTGTTTCCTCAGCTTACCAGAGGTGCCTTTACTGGTTGATGTGCCTTGCTTATCTGCTCAGTTGGACGACTCAATTCTTAACATAGTGAAAGACCATATTTTCAAGCACGGAACGGTAGCATCTCGCCCACCAGTACAGATAGAAGAATTGATAGAGAAACCCGGAGGCATCATCGTGCGATGGTGTAAGGTACGTAATTCAGGATTGTAGAAGTGGCTTCAGCATTATGGATTTGAGATTTGGGGGCCTTTACAATTTTTTTTTATTAGTTGCCTTTGAATATTTTCTTCTCTTTGTGAACAGAAGTGCCCTTTGCTTTACAACTAAGGTCACAGGGAACTTGAACTGAGGTAGCTCTTCCAGTTGGGATAAACAATTTTGAAGGTACTTTATAAAATCTCTGTATCGAAATGTTGTTTCCCATCACATATTCCCCAAACTTAACTCTTGGTGAGTTGAGGATCGCTCAGAATTAGAAAAGTCAGAAGGTGATAGTGAATATTGGGTGTTGGATATTTTTCTGTTCAACACTGAACTAATACCTCTGAAATAAAGTTTTAAAGTATAGTTTTTTCACACTCTCAGCATTGCCAAGAATTTTGTGTATTAAATCATATTATGCGTGTGAGTTACCATATTTTAGATAAAAACCATGTCCAGATGAGTCATGATGTCTTGGCTGTTGACAGATAACATCATTCAGAGGTGGGTGGTCAGCTTCTGGAAACTATTTTCTTAAATGGAATTTTTATTTTTTCCAATTTTTTGGTTTGTTTTTTTAATTAATTAATTTTTTGTTTTTGCCTATCTGTGGACCTACAATTTCCAGTTTTTTTGCTGTAACCATTATTATTCATGTTTCCTTGTGTACACATTTAAGATTTTTTTTCTAAAGCATATACCTAGCCATAACATTATGAGGTCTTAGAGTATTGGATCTATACTCTACTAGGAAATACCAAACTCTTTCCAAAGTGACTGTCCCAGAGTATACTTCTACCAGTAGTGCATGTGTTCCTCTTACTCTGCATCCTGACCAATACTTGGCATTGTCAGACTTTATATTTTTGCCAGTATGGTATCTCATTGTGGGTTTTGATTGCATTTTCCATACTACAAATTAGGTTAAATATTTTTATATATTTTTGGCTGCTTACATTTCTTATTCTCTAGAATGCTTATTCATGTCTTTTGCCCATTTCCCTTATTGGGTGGTTTGTCTTCTATTAATTAATTAATTTATTTATTTATTTTACTGTTTTATTTACTTATTTATTTTTGGCTGCGTTGGGTCTTCATTGCTGTGTGCAGGCTTTCTCTAGCTGCGGCAAGCGGGGGCTACTCTTCGTTGCGGTGCGCAGACTTCTCATTGCGGTGGCTTCTCTTGTTGCGGAGCTCTAGGGCTCTAGGCTCATGGGCTTCAGTAGTTGTGGCATGTGGGCTCAGTAGTTGTGGTTTGTGGCTCTAGAGTGCAGGCTCAGTAGTTGTGGCTCACGGGCTTCGTTGCTCCGCAGCATGTGGGATCTTCCCAGACCAGGGATTGAACCCGTGTCCCCTGCATTGGCAGGTGGATTCTTAACCACTGTGCCACCAGGGAAGCCCTGTCTTCTATTAATTTTAAGGAGTCCTTTATATATTTCAGATATTAGCTCTCTCTTGGTTATACGAATAATGTAGTTTTGGGATACTTATCTTTGAATTTTGAATGTCTTATCTTTGGCATTAATTGTTTAGAAGACATGCCATTACTTCAGAGGAAGCAGATTTTTTTCATATCAGACTGCGGTTATAAAACACATGGTTCAATAAGGAAAAGAAGGGAAATAATAATGGCACATTTCCTCTGACCTTCCTGAGAAGAGCCCGTATTCAGCATGTGGGCCTGTATGCTTGGCCCCAAATGCCCCCATTCAAAGTTCCTAAGTAGTGATGCTGAGAGAAGTTATTCTCTGACTTTTACCTAACGTAAAGCCTTTCTCCTCAGGTGGATGACGACTTTACCGCCCAAGATTACAGGCTCCAGTTCCGTAAATGTACTTCCGGTCATTTTGAGGACGCGTATGTAGGCTCTGAAACTGAATTCATAGTATTGCACATAGACCCAAATGTTGATTATCAGTTCAGAGTCTGCGCCCGAGGAGATGGCCGACAGGAGTGGAGTCCTTGGAGTGTCCCCCAGATAGGTCATTCCACGCTGGTGCCTCATGGTATGCTGTTGCCTTCTCACTCCTGAAGCTTAACTGTGTATGAGTACACGTATCCTGTGCTAAAGGCAGCACACTGACAACCCTTTTTCCTAAGGAAAAACCCTGAATTGATGGAGAATAACATGGAATATGTCTTTTACTTCCTGCTCAAATTACTTCATGTGAATTTTGAGAAATTTTCATTCGTTCTTATCTCCAGAGTCCCCGAACAGTGCCAGGCAGGATTATAAGCATCCCTAAAACCAAAGATTTTAAATATTGCAATAGAAGACTGCAATATTTGACCCAGACCTTCAACGTATATCTTGATAGAGGCTTTTGCTTAGAAGTCTTATGATCCAAAATGGACCTCTCCTATATTACTTTTTAAAAAGATTTAGACTCGGTTAATTACTTCTTAATCAGGTTGGAATAAGCTCAAACGTGATTTTATTAGGTAAGAGATAACACTTATTTGATCTTCCTTGCCAAAAATGTGTAGGAAGAGACTAAAATCTTTTTTGTGATTTGTAGGATTGACCATGACACCCTGTCACTGAATTTTTCCTTTCATTGAACTTGCCCATGAACCCTAAGTAGCATCTTCCACTTCCAAGTTTTATTTACTGTGTCTGTGTTGAAGATATTCCCCAAAAGATTCTAACAATTTACAATATCTTTGCTTTTTAAAAAGAGTGGACAGCTGGCTTTGAGGGGTACAGTCTGAGCAGTCGAAGAAACATAGCGCTTCGGAATGATGCTGAATCGTCCGGTGTTCTCTACTCCAGCGCTCCCACTTACTTCTGTGGGCAGACATTAACATTCAGGCAAGTGGATATTAAAAGATCTGTCTGTCATGCCTTAGGCAGTAAGTGAAGTGCACAGAGCATCCATGAGCTTCGGATCAAAACAGTCCTGAGTTTATTCCGTCATTTCTAGGTAGTGTTACTTTGGAGCAATTTCCTTATTTCTCTTTGCTTCGCTTTTCTCGTATGTATTCACAGGGTTATTATGAGCATGAACTGAGATAATGGGTATAAAATGCCTTGCTTCTGCCTGATACATAGTGTGTATTCACTGTGTTTACATCTTCTTTCTTCTTGGTAAATAGAATACCTCTCAAAAATCAATCTTAAGCATTCAGAGGTCCCCAATTTTTTTTTTCTTTGTGAATCAATAAGAGCAAGTATCTGTGAGAGACAATCTATCAGAGTAAACGTACTATATATATAGTCTCTGTAAAATAAAATTGAAAGCATGCCTCTCCTGTCGCCAATTAATTTTCTATTTCTTCATCCATTTCTTCCTGTATTAGAAAAATTCCCTTTTTCTTGTTTTCATGTTGTCTGAGATGTATTCTCTGTGGTCCTATTTCTAAATAGCTTTTCCTAAAAACCAAAGCCCGGTTTTGATTTAGAAAAGTGAAGCTTGTTTGATGTTCACCATACACACCTCAGTGTAGCAAACTCTCCTCTAAGTTTTAAGTTGTGAGATCATAGGATTTTATTGTGAATGTTTGTTCCAGGTTCCTCTTGGTCTCAGTCTCTTGTTGTATAAGGCATGGAGTGTATCTGAGAGTTTTACCTAAGCTAGTGTTGCCATGTTCTCCACCAGCCAAGTCATTTGAACTGTCAGCATGATCAGAATGCACTAGTTTATGCTTTGTCTCATTTTTTTTTTTTTTGTAAATTTATTTATTTATTTTATTTTTGGCTGCGTTGGGTCTTCATTGCTGTGCGTGGGCTTTCTCTAGTTGTGGCGTGCAGGGGCTACACTTCGTTGTGGTGCGTGGGCTTCTCATTACCGTGGCTTCTCTTGTTGAGGAGCATGGGCTCTAGGCACGAGGGCTTCAGTAGTTGCAGCACGTGGGCTCGGTAGTTGTGGCTCGTGGGCTCTAGAGTGCAGGCTCAATAGTTGTGGCACACGGGCTTAGCTGCTTTGCCGCATGTGGGATCTTCCCGGACCAGGGATCAAACCTGTGTCCTCTGCATTGGCAGGCGGATTCTTAACCACTGTGCCACCAGGGAAATCCCATTTGTCTCTTTTTTTTTGGACGTATCCAAAATGTGTTTACTGGGATGGTTTCCCATTCATCTTGATTCCAGGGGCTTTTAGTGCTGCTTCCGCCTGAAGGAGCACCCTTTGGTAAGCCTTGCTTTTCCTCCTGTAGGCTGGCAGAGGACGGTAGAGCAGCCAACACACCGAACTACTGTTTGTGCATGGCTAAAGACGGTGGTGATTTTATAGCATCCTGGGCTTTTCACATCCATGAAATAGGAATTGGGGCTCCGCACCAGGCGCTGCTGCTTGTGTTTCCTCTTCTCCTCTTCTGGAGAGGGATGAAGGAGATCCTTTGCGAGAGGCATGTTCTCGTGGGGAGGTCGTCACCGTCAGAAACCTTGTCTCATTTTTGACACCTCCTCTCACCCCTTACATTATGAAAAAAGAATGACTTAATAACCAGAAAAAACTAACAAAGAGAAATGAGGAGTCTGGTACCTAACATCTATTATTCCCCAGCTAATCAGGAGTTTTCTGTACTAACAAACCTCTTCTCTGCTGATGTCCCTTGTTTATAGAAATACTGCCATTAGTGAGTCTGCTGAGAACAGGGTACTTCTGTATAATGATAGGACTTCCTGAGTTAACAGATTCAGGCCAGATACCTCAGATCATAATAAGAATAATAATCATAGTATTATTAATTGCAGTTAATATTTAAATTGCATTTACTATGTGCCAGGTACTGTTCTAAGCACTTTACTTATATTAACTCATTTGATTCTCACAATAACCCAATGAAATAGGTGTAGTTACCCATTTTAGGGATGAAGATACTGAGGCACAGAGAAGTGAAGTCATTTACCCAGTGTCACATAACTAGTAAGTGGCAAAGCTAGGATTTAAACCCAGTCTGGCTCCAGTAATTTTAACCACTGGTCTGTATTGCTTCTCATTTGTCTTTTTTCATGGGAGAGTAAACATGATTTGAGTTAGTGTGGAAATGTATAGTTTCTCCGCTACTGTATCCTCAGCTCTTTTCCTTTTCTCTCTTCTATGATTTTTATCCCTGGGTGATGGTGATCTGATGCTCTTTTTACTTTTAACTTCTCCCTCTGTGAACACAGGGGAAGGGCTGATAGATGACCTACTTAGGTTTGTTTCTAAAGTCATTCAGTAAATGTTTATAGATTACAACATTGGAAATTACACACATTGATTTAAACCCACGTACTGTCTGTGGACTGTGGCCTGACACTTAGTCGGCCTCAATAAACCACTAGTTCCTCCCTCCTCCTCCAAAGGGGCCCCCCTTGGTAGGGTGATTAAGTGAAACTTATTTAGCTCAGTATTATCTTAGCCAGACCGTTGCATTTTTGTCATTTTTCCTTTGAATGTGGATTGAAAATGTTTTCTCTCCTTGTTTAAAGGAATTTCAGGCATTGGCAGTTAAGGCAGAGGATGTGAATGGTGTGTTTGTATGGGGCACCTTCATGCATGGGGTTGGGGGCAGATAGGCCTGCTTGAATCAAGGTAAACTTTATTCAGCTTTTTGAGGGCCTCATAGTCAGAAGGGAGATTATACTCCTGCAGGCCCTGCCCTGTTGCTCAGCCCAGTCGATCCCTGCTGAAGTTTCTGGAATGCTTAGAACTGCTGACACCAAAGGAACCTGTTACTGGCCGGCTTTTAACAGTCTCTAGAGCCCAGTCTCATGTGGTGCCCGGGTCTGCTAGCAACCCCCTCCTTCCAGGCCTCTCCCTGATTTCCTGTCTTGAACATTCCTGCTTTCCCTTGCTTCTAAGATTTCCCAATCTTACTATTTTTTAAACCATATTTTTCTCTCTGTCTGTGAGTCTGTTTCTGTTTTGTAGATAGGCTCATTTGTACCGTATTTTAGATTCTACATATAAGTGATATCATATTAAACCCTAGCTTTTAGTTTGTTTGTAGAGGGAGGATTACATGAAGTCAGGGAGACATATCTGCTTTGGGATGTTCACATATAATAGCTATTCTTCCCAGATAACCTAAGGAATATTCCTTAGACTTTTTTTTCCTGTCCATATCCTTCTGTCTTAAACTGCTTTTCTAAAATGTAAGGATAGTTGTAAGGACAGTTCTGCTCGCCTGTGGTCTTTGTGAATGATGCTGATTGTTTCATACAACCCCATTCCATTCAGATGCTACTTACAGTACTTGGTATCGTTGGGAATGCAAAGTTTAAGAAAAAGAAAAAACTAGAATCTTATCTAAACATAGAATAGGCAGTTTATAAATTATAAAGTATAAGAAAGATCCTGACTGCCGTGGAATATAGAAGAAGGAAGAGTTACTTCTAGATGAGGGGTTGGTGAAGGCTTTATCTCAGGTAGGGCTGAAAAGGAAAGTTCAGGTACAGAAACAAAGCAAGAACCAAAGATATGGAGGAGAAAAAAATATAAAGAACAGGAAGTAATGAGTGTGAATGGGTTTTATAGAGATGGGAGTATAGTCAGAACCCCAGAAAAGTACGACATTCTTGTGGACAGGCTGTGTATATTTATTTCTTTTTCAATTTCTCAAAGACTTGCCCCTTTGGAGCTCACTTGTGCCCATTTATAACGAGGACATTTGATACCACATACAGAGGTCTTTTTCTTTTTTCCTTTTCCCAACAAAAGTCTTCACCAAGTAAAACCAAGTCAGGTTTACATTTCATAGTCTTGGGAGTCATGCTCTGCATTTGACTTTTCATGAATTCACGAGTTGAGCTAGGCTACAAAATAATAACAACCAGCTCACTTTTGTCGAACCCTACTGTGTGTTACTTCTTAAGTATTGAGTTAATGTCTATAAAACCTCATTACATGCTCAGGAGGTAGACACATTTTATAGATGAGGAAACTGAGATGTAAAAAGATTAAACCACCTGCCTGAGGTTGTACAGATTCTTAATAGTAATGCTGAGATTCAAATCCTAGCAGTCTAGCCCTGTAGGACTCTGCTTGGACTTAGAGTGAGTTGGAAGGCCATTGGAGGACATTGAGCAAATGAATGATGTGATCTGACATATGTTTTACAAGTCATTTTGGCTGCTGGGTGGAAAATAGTCTGTACAGCGGTACAGGCTGGAAGGAGACCATTTAGGAGGCTGGAGAGGAGGAGCAAAAATATTACCAGAAATGAAGGGAAAGCTGTATTCAACATTCCAGTATTAATCTTGGTGACGGCTAATGATGGCTTGGACCAGGATGGAGCAGTTGAGGTAATGATAAGTGGTCAGAATCTGGATTTACTTTGAAGGAAGAACTGACGGGATTTATTGACAGGTTGGTTGTGAGGTATGAGAAAGGAGTCAAGTGTAACCTTAGGGTTTTTGGACTAAGTAACTTAGGGTAGAATTGTCATTTACTGAGGTAGGTAAGGCCTTATGAGGAGCCTATTTATGGGTGAATATCAGTTTGTTCTTTCACAAATTAATTTTAGTTCCTTATTAGACATATAAGTGAAAATGTGGGGTAGACAGTCAGATATACAAATCGGGAGTTCAGTGGAAAAGACCAGACTGGAGATATTAAGTTGAGAGTTTTTGACGTATAGATGTGTGTTTAGAGCCATGAGACTGCATGAGATTAGCCAGGGAATGAGTATAGGGAGAGGACACTGGAGAACTCTTAACATTTAGCTTTTGGGGAGGAAAGAACCAGCAAAGGATGCTGAGGAGGAGAAGCAAGTGAGGTAGACGGGAAAAGTGGGAGAATGTGGTGTCCTTGGAGCCAAGCAAAGAAAGTGTTTCCAAGAGGAAGTAGCGATCAATTATGTCAAATGTTGCTGACCCAACAGATAAGAAAAGGACTGAGAATTGACCTTTGGGTTTGCAGCGTGGACATGGATTGGTGACCCTGACGTGAGCAGTTTCAGGGGAGCTGTGGTGGAGGGAAGCTTGACTAGAATGGGTTCAAAAGAGAGATGGGATCTTTGGGGACCAATAGATGCATAGTAGCACCATAGTTCTGAATTTTTCGACTACTGGAAACTTTTTGGAGAAATAAAGAGGTGGGGGGTAGGGACCCATAAGTACTTTTTCAACAGAACTAAGAAATACAGAAAACTCAAATTCCAAATTAGCTGTAAAGGCCCGCTAAGACACAGCTAGGCTGGAAATCGTGAGTTTGCTGGCCAGTCTCAGAAATCTACAAATATTCAGTCCCAGAAGGAGAAGACTCCACCCTAAGACTATAAACAGGGCCAGGACTGAACAGTGCTTGAGTGTTCTTGAGGAAGCAGAGAGAAAAGGTGGGAAAAATGTCCAGGGGAGTCACAGTGCATCATCTGAGGAAGCAAGGACTGTGTCCCTTGGTGACAGTGGACAGTAGTTTATAAGCAGCCTTTGAAGAGAACTGAGGTCTGGCAATAGAAGCTCTTTTGAACCAGATTAGGTTTTGAGTGTCAAAGGAGATGTGGCTTCACAGAAGAGCCATATTATAAGGTAGTACCTTCCTATAGCAATGGGGGACAGGCTGGAGAGCTGTAAATCTGAAAGTCACCCTTCATTTAGGTTTTTTTTTTTTTTTTTCCGGCCGCACTGAGTGGCATGTGGGATCTTGGTTCCGCAACCAGGGATCAAACCCAGGCCCACAGCAGTGAAAGCACCGAGTCCTAACCACTGGACTTCCAGGGAATTGCCATCTTCATTTATTTTTTTAAAAAATGGCTTCCATCAGTGTTTTGCAATTTTTTTCTTGTCTTATTACACTGGCTAGGAAGTATAATTTTGAATAGCAGTGTTGAAAGCAGACATCCTTGTCTTATTCCAGATCTTAGCAGGAATATATTCAGTCTTTCACATTAAGTATGATGCTAGCTGTAGGGTTTTTTTGTAGACAGCCTCTATCTGGTTAAGGAAGTTCCCTTCTATTCTTAGTTTGCTGAGAGTTTTATCTATAAATGGATGTTTAATTTTGTCAAATTATTTTTATATATCTTTTAAGATAATCATATGGGTTTTCTTCTGTTGATATGGTTACAATGATAGATTTTTTAACATTGGATCAGCTCTGCATTCCCATGAAAAACCCCACTTGACCATGTATTATTCTTTATATATGTTGCTAAATTTAAGTTTTATATTTTTTTTGAGGATTTTTATGTCGCTTCAGAAGAGAGATATCTGTCTGTTTTTTCTTATGATGTCTTTGGTATCAGGGTAATTGCTAGCCTTATAAAGTGAGGTGGGAAGTATTTCTTCCTCTTTTATTTCTCAGAACTGTTTGTGAGAATTGGTATTATTTCTTAAATGTTTGGTAGAATTCACCAATGAATTCGCTATCCTAGAATTTTTTTTGTTGGAAGATTTTCAATTTCTATAATAGATATAAGACTATCAGTTTCATTTTAAAAGAGGATAAAAGCTATTTAGGATTTGTACAGTAAGGAGTGTATTTCTATATCAAAAATCCTTGTTTACTACGACTTGATTAAGACATCCCTTCTTTCTCTTTCTTTTTCCTGACAAGTCAAGCTGTGCTATGACCCTCTTTTTTGACATATGGCTTATTCTTTATTCCTTGGGCTAGTTTCCTGTTAGTGACACAGGCCAACTAGCTGTGTTCCTGGAAGCACTTGCAGTCTTCCCAGCAGTGTGTGAGGGTCCTGACTGATGTCACTGCATCCTTGTCAGTATTAAGTATTACTGTTTTTACCTAATTTGTAGCTGTAGGACATAATAATATTTTCATTTTCTTTCTTATATTTATCATAAAGTTGGATATTTTTCATAATATATTATGATATATTAGCCAAACAACTGAATTTTTGGATCTTTGCTCCAGGTGTTCACTGTGAGAAGAAGGAAGTTTGAGATTATATGAGAATTTGCCACTTAAATCCAGTCAGTTAGCCAAAGTGCCAGAGTAGTAGGAATAGATTAGCTTTCTTTCTGCCATCGAAATTTTTCCTTTTTGTTCTGAACCATGTTCTTTCTCAGAATACTTTACCTTTGAGAAAAATTATCACCTAGAACTTTCTACATGACTCTATGCAATGGATGCATTCCTACCAACTTGTGCATAAATTGATTTTTTTTATTAATTGTATCTCCAAGGTCACTGTACCCTACTATGAATTATTTTGTATACCATTTTTCTTTTTTTATATACTTTTTATATTTGGATGATTTATGGTAGAGTTTCTTATAGGACTTGTTTATGTGAGAGAACCACTTGGGTAGTTGTTTTTTTTTTTTTTTTTTTTTCCTAATAAAGAACTCTTTTTTTTTTTTTTTTTTTTTTTATTTATTTATTTATTTATTTATTTTTGGCTGTGTTGGGTCTTCGTTTCTATGTGAGGGCTTTCTCTAGTTGTGGCAAGTGGGGGCCACTCCTCATCGCGGTGCGTGGGCCTCTCACTATTGCGGCCTCTCTTGTTGCGGGGCACAGGCTCCAGACGCGCAGGCTCAGTAGTTGTGGCTCACGGGCCCAGTTGCTCTGCGGCATGTGGGATCTTCCCAGACCAGGGCTCGAACCCGTGTCCCCTGCATTGGCAGGCAGTCTCTCAACCACTGCGCCACCAGGGAAGCCCCACTTGGGTAGTTTTTTAGGAAATAATGTCATGACTACTTGTCTTGCAATTTAAAAATTCAAAGATTTTAGGTATTTCCCTGGAGGGAAGTCCAGTGGTTAGGACTTTAAGCTTTTGCTGCCGGGTCCCCAGGTTCAATCCCTAGTTGGGGAACTAAGATCCCACAAGCCGTGCGGTGTGGCCAAAGGGGGGAAAAAATTCAAAGATTTTAAACTTCCATTCTATTTCTTAGTGAGCTGTGAAAATAATTCTGTGTTAAGGCAAATTAGCTCTTTACTTTCGTGGTTCATTTTATATTCAGAGAAACTTTTATAAGCTTTTAATGCCAGGCTTGTCTTATTTATCAAATGCTGTTTTCAAGTAAGATGCTTTTAGGAACAATTTTGTGATTTATTCGAATAAGGAGTTTTTTTTCCTTCTTCCCAGGATTTTAGTTAATTTCAAGAAATTTTACTTGCGTTAATTATTTATTTAAAAAGTTTAATCACAGAAAAAAACGTACACTTGCAATGAGCTAGCCAAACTCAAGGTTGAGAGCACAGTCCTCCAAAAGATTGCCCTCACTTCAGATACCAGCTGCAAGTTCAGGGGTCCCCAGGGCCAACGCTCAGGTTTTATAATTTGCTAGGATGACTCACAGAACTTAAGAAAGCACTTCACTGGACTTCCCTGGTGGTCGGGTGGTTAAGTCTCCGCTCTCCGATGCAGGAGGCTCGGATTTGATCCCTGGTCAGGGAACTAAGAGCCCACATGCTGCAACTAAAAGAGCCCGCCTACTGCAACTAAGACCTGGCTCAGCTAAATAAATAAATATTAAAAAGAAAGAAAGAAAGTACTTCACTTATGATTACAGTTTTATTATAGCAGAGGATATAAATCAGAACCTGCCAAAGGGAGGAACTCATAGTGTGAGATCTGGGAGGATTCCACAGACGAAGCATGTATCTCAGGGATGCAAGGTCTTTTGGCACGACAGTACTCAAAGAGTATTACGAACCAGGAAAGCTCACTCAAGCTTTGGTGTCCAGAGTTTTTATTGGGATTTTATTGTGGAGGCATAGTTGATTAAATCATTCCCCACCTAACTCAATATCTACCTCCCCTGCCCTCCTAGGAGAATGGGCTGACATCATGTAGCTCAAAGCCTCAACCCTGTAATCATATGATTGGTCTTTCTGGGGTGACCTGTTCCCATCCTGAGTCATCTTGTTAGCATAAACTATCTAGGGGCCCACCTTGAGCACCTCATTAGCATAAACTATCAAGTGTGGTCTGAGGGACCCACCATGAATAACAAAGACACTCCTATCACTTGGGAAATTGCAGTGGTTTAAATGTTACCTCCCAGGATCAAGCCATATTTTTCATTACACAATACTAAACAAGTAACTGCTGTCCTCCATCTATGATTAATAATATTAGCAGGTTTTTATTTTTTAGGAAACAACATTAGGGATGTTAGGGATAAAATTCAGGTATCTTGTGTTTCCCACATCTCTCTCTCTATGTATATATTTATCCATATAGTATTTTGTGTATTTTAAAAATCTTTATAAACGTGATTTCAGACTTACAGAAGAATTGCAAGAATAGTACAGAGAATTCCCAAATACCTTTCACCCAGATGCCTCAATATTTGCTTCATCATTTTTCTCTCTACTTTTTTTTTTTTTTTTGACTGCACCACATGGCATGCGGGATCTTCCCCGACCCGGGATTGAACCCATGCCCCCTGCAGTGGAAGCATGGATTCTTAGCCACTGGACGGCCAGGGAAGTCCTCTACTTTTTCTTCCCAAATCATTTTCAGTGAGTATTTTGTAAAAAGAGATTATCAAAATCAGAAAATTAACATTGATATACTATTATCTAACCTACAGACCGTACTAGATTTAGTTGTCCCAATTAATGTCCTTTACAGAAAAAAAAGATCTTGGATCATGTGTTATATTCATTTGTTATGTCTCTTTTAATCTGGAACAGTTTCTCTGTCTCTTTTAAATTTTATGATATTGGCATTTTTTAAGAGTACAGGTCTGGTATTTTATAGAATATCCCTCAATTTGGGTTTTTCTGTTTCCTGGTGGTTAGATTCAGGTTATGCATCTTCAGCAGAAATATTATAGAAGTAATATTGTGTTCTTCTCAGTGCCTTGAATTCTTTTGGCTATATACCCAGAAGTGGGATTGCTGGATCATGTGGTGGTTCTATTTTTAATTTTGTGAGGAACCTCCATACTGTTTTACATAGTGGCTGAACAAATTTACATTCTCACCAACAGTGCTGGTACTTAGTTTAGGATTTTTACATCTATTGTCAGCAGAGTTGTTGGCCTGTAGTTTTGTTTTCTTGTAGTGTCTTTCTCTGACTTTGGTTCAGGATAATATTAGCCTCATAAAATAAGTTTGGAAGTATTCCCTCCTCTTTAGTTTTTTTTGAAGAGTTTGAGAAGGTTTGTTATTTATTCTTCTTTAATCATTTGGTAGAATTCACCAGTGAGGCCACTTGGTCCTGGGCTGTTGTTTACTGATGGTCCTGGGATGTTGTTGATTACTGATCCAGTCTACTTTCTAGTTGTAAGTCTGTTCAGATTTGCTGTTTCTGTATGATTCAGTCTTGGTAGGTTGTATATTCGTAGAAATTTATCCATTTCTTCTAGATTATCCAATTTCTTAGTATATATTATTCATAAGAGTCTCTTATAATCCTTTTTATTTCTCTGGCATTGGTTGTAATGTCTCCTCTTTTATTTCTGACTTTATTTGTATGTTATCTTTCTTTTTCTTAGTTAATCTAGCTAAGTCTGTCAGTTTTGTTGCTCATTTCAAAAAACCAACGTAGTTTGGTTGATTTTTTCTTTTTTTAAAATAAATTTATTTATTAATTATTTATTTTTGGCTGTGTTGGGCCTTCGTTGCTGTGCGTGGGCTTTCTCTAGTTGTGGTGAGTGGGGGCTACTCTTCGTTGCGGTGCCCAGGCTTCTCATTGCAGTGGCTTCTCTTGTTGTGGAGTACGGGCTCGAGGCATGTGGGCTTCAGTAGTTGTGGTGCGTGGGCTCAGTAGTTGTGGCTCGCGGGCTCTAGAACGCAGGCTCAGTAGTTATGGCGCACGGGCTTAGTTGCTCCACGGCATGTAGGATCTTCCCGGACCAGGGCTCGAACCCGTGTCCCCTGCATTGGCAGGCAGATTTTTAACCACTGCACCACCAGGGAAGCCCATGTTTCACTGTTTTTTTTGTAATGATGTGCTTTGATTCCTTACTCATTTTCTTTAGTGTATCTTCTATGAGTATTTTCTTTGTAGTTATCCTAGGGCTTACATAAAACATCTTGTAGTTATAACAATCTATTTTAAGCTGACAGCAACTTAGCATCAATTGAATACATATACTCTACACTTTTACTTCTTCCTCCTCCACACTTATTATTGATGTCACAAATTACATAGTTTTCATATTGTGTATTCATTGACATATTTTTATAGTTATGTTTTTAACACTTTTGTCTTTTAATTTCTACACCAAAATTAAAAGTGATTTATGCACCACTGTTAAAGTATTACAGTATTTATTTGCCTATATATTTACTTTTACCAGTGAGCTTTATATTTTCACATACTTTCATGTTGTGTTTAGTGTCTTGTTGTTTTAACTTGAAGAACTCCTTCTAGCGTTTCTTATAAGGCAGGTTTAGTGGTGATGAACTCCCTCAGCTATTGTTTATGTAGGAATGTCTTTATTTTTTTCTCATTTTTAAAGGACAATTTTGCTGAATATTGTATTTTTGGTTGGTAGGTTTTCTTCTTTAAGCACTTTGAATATATTATCTCACTCCTTTCTGGCCTGTAAGATTTCTCCTTAGAAATACACTGTTAGTCTTATGTGAGTTCCATTGTACATGACAAGTCACTTTTCTCTTGCTGTTTTCAAAATTCTCAGTCTTTGACTTTTGACAATTTGATTGTAATGAGTTTCAGTGTGATTCCTTGGGTTCATCTCTTTGGAGTTCCTTAGGCTTCTTGAATCTGAAAGGCCATTTCCCTCCCCAAATTTGGGGAATTTTTAGCCATTATTTCTTTAAACATTCTGCCCCTTTTCCTCTCTCTTCTCTCATAATTCTCTTAGAATTTCTTCACTCTCATTCTTTTTTCCTTTTGTTCTTCTGATTGCGTTATTTCAAACGACCTGTCTTCAAGTTTGATGTTTCTTTCCAGTGCTTAAGTGTGATATTGAATTCCTCTCATGAACTTTTCAGTTATTATATTCTTCAGTTCCAAAATGTGTTTAGTTATTTTTAAAATTTTCTGTCTCTGTAGGTTTTCTAATTTTGTTCATGCCTCATTTTCTTGAGCCTGTAGAGCATCTTTATGATGGATATTTTGAATTGTTTGTCAGATAATTCATATACCTCTATTTCATTAGGATAATTTTCTGAAGATCTGTTTCTTTTATTTTTTGTCTGAGCCAGGTTTCCCTGTTTCTTCATGTTTCATAATTTTGTGCTGGGATCTGCACATATGGAAAAACAGCCACCTTTCCAAATCTTTATGGCCTTGCTTCGTACAGGAGAAGACTCTCACACATGAGCCCAGCTAAAGATCTGGGGGGCCTCTGAAACCTTTTCTGGCGGGATGTGACTTCTCTGGGCTTGCGTGTGCAATTTCTCAATTAGAGAGGCTTGATGGTTTTTTAGGCGCGCATAATCTTTTGCTCCCTCTGGTGCCTGTTTGTGGCACTGCAAGTTCTCTGGTGCTCCAGCAGCAGGGTGCCTTCGCTCTCTCTTGGAATCAGGGGCCACCAGGCATCCAGAGTATGCTGGCTCCCCACGAGGCGAGACAGATACCATTCCCTTGAGCAGCCCTGTGAAAAGCTGGCACACCAGAAGCAAGTTTTCCTCTTCTCCTTCCCTCCCGTGCCAAATTGCACTTCCTGCAGGATGCCACCCCTCCCTTTTCTCTGGTCTTTGCAGCATTCAGGCATCCGTGCTATGCCAGTTCTGTCAGTGCTCCAAATGAGGCATGTCAGAAACCCGTCCTTCAGGCAACCTTCCAAAGAGCTAGAACGCTGGAGGCACACTCCACTCCTGTGATTCCTTTCTGAAGGAAAAGTCAGGAGTTGGGCTGTTCTTGCCTGGCACCAAACTGTGGTAGCTTGGAAGAGGGGTTGACGTGGGGCAAGTGAAATTGCTCTTCTTATCCATTTCAGTGCAGCTGTTTTCAGCTTTGTGCTCCTTTGGGACTTTTTAACTGGATTCTGGAAATCTCATAAAGGTATTTTGGTCCGTATATCATTTTGAAAGTGGTGTTTCTGTGGTAGAATGAGTCCTAGGACGTACAGTTCTGCTGTGTTTGCTGATGTCGTTCTCCTCCCCGTACTTCTTTATGCTGCTGGTTTAGAAGTGAAATGACTTAAGAAACCCACCCACATGTTTATTGTGAACCTGTATGTTTGCCACTTTACAAAGAAAAACATTTTGAGGCCACGTTGAGTATAAATAATCTCATCTTCCCTTGATAAAGCTACATTCTGCTCCTTGCTAATTTTTCTTTTCCTGTCCTTGCAAAGTCTGGCTTTCTGGAATGCAGGGAAAGATGACCCTGGTAATAGGGATGTAGATTGACCTTTACATCTAAGTTTCCCATTTCTAGAGTACATGATGATGTATTATTTGAGACTAAAACACAAAAGGAAATGCTTAAACTTTCTATGTATGAAGTTCTGCAACCAAAATATGTCCATAACTATATTATCCTCTTTTTAAAAAGATGATAATGTCTGTTTTTAAATTCTTGGTAAATAGTAATCTAATCATTGCATAGACTCTCATATTGAAGGTTTAGGTGATGGCAGTAATGGTCACATTCATTATAATGGCAAATATGACACATTTTCTACACGTCTAGAGCCAGAATATAGAATAGAAATGTGCTGTCATAGTTATAAGTAGTTAACATAGACTCTGCGGTCAGAATGCCTGAGTTCATGTCCTAGTTCCACCACTCAGCTAGGTGATCAGCATCAGTTTATTTAACCTTATTTTTTCTTTTGTGCCTCAGTTTCCTCATGTATAAACTGGGTATGATACTAATAGCACCCACATCATGGGTTGTTATGTGAATTGAATGAGATGATTTATAGATAGATAAATAGACACAAAGTTTTTAGAACAGTGCCTGGAATTTAGGAGGTCCTGCCTGAATCATTGTTAGCTATTCTTAAGAGTAATTGTGGTGAGATGGCTCTTTTTAAGCATTAGATATCACATTAAGAAAAAAAGATGAAATGACCTTTCTACCTCATTGACAGAGTTGAAACTGTGGGACAGCCAGACAGAAGAGACAGTATAGGAGTGTGTGCAGAAAAACAGAACGGATATGACTCCCTGCAGCGGGATCAAGCAGTTTGCATTAGTACAAATGGTAAGAGGGAAATCACTGCCGTTCTCTTGGAAATCTATGATTCACTGTAGTAAGATTTGAATCAGTTTCAAGATCACACATTTATAGCAGAAGATGAAAAAGTTTAGGTCTTAATGGCATATCTATGTGGCTGCTATGTACCAGGCATTATTCTATACCCTTTAAAAATAATACATTATTTAATCCTTTTAACAGCTTTTTGAAGTGAGGAGTAGTAGTATATCCATTTTGTAGTTGATAAAAACAGCCACAGAGAGGTGAAGTAGCTGGCTTAAACTCACATAGTCTGGAGGTGATTGAGCTGGGATTTTCACCAGGTGGTTTACCCCTGGATTCGGTGTGCCTGGGTGATCGGAATTCAACATAGATTAGACAACATAAATTCGGCATAGATTAGGGAAACGGGGAGAGAGTTTACATCTGTAGTGTTCTTTGGTCCCTTACTTTGCAGTAATCACACTTTTAAAAATCACTACCAAGATGTATTAATATTTTACTGTGTGGGTCAAACAGTAGGTAGCACAAGATTCTTGTTTATTCCATGTGAAACAATCTTGTTGTTCCACAGGATGTAATTTTGTAAAGGAGTCAAGTTTCTTTTGATGCCATCCATATGGGAAACTCATGGTCTGTATTTCAAAAGAGTGGAACCCTGGACCAGAACTCTAAAATGTTATTAAAGCTTTAACTTCTTCTTCTGCCTTGGGGATGGGGGTTAATTAACATATTTAACTGCATTATCTTTGACCAGTTGGCATTCCAAAATGTTTTCTTTATCTGAATTAGGAAATTAGCTGTATTACCAATAATCTAGAATCTTGTTTCCGTTCTTAGTTATTGCTCACATATGAATGACTCTTTACCTTAACGTTTTAGGTGCAGTTTTTGTAAATGGAAAAGAAATGACTAATCAGTTGCCCGCAGTTACTTCTGGGTCCACTGTCACATTTGACATTGAAGCTGTGACTCTAGGATCCAGCAATAATAACGAAGGCGGAAACATCAAGCTTCGAGTAACTATTAGCTCAAATAACAGAGAAGTGGTGTTTGATTGGTTGCTCGATCAGTCTTGTGGTTCTCTTTACTTTGGATGCTCGTTTTTCTATCCTGGGTGGAAAGTGCTGGTATTCTAGATTTTCAGATGATTGGCTTTGGGTTTGCAGGGGTTTCACATAGCTTTCCTCAGCCCAGTTCAGTTGTCATTGGTTTAAAAAATCGTTAGATTCATCTCTCAGTTAAGTCATTGGAAACAGAAATTATTTACTGGATTTATTTTCCAGTATCTTAGCAATAAGAGGCGTGAATATTGTGGACAAAACAGTAATGCAGTCCATTTTATTTTTAGCATAGTGTTAATTGGAATATCACATCACGATAAAAATCAAATTGGCTTTTAAAAGTATGAGGAGATATAGACAGCCCTATGTACCTTTCCACTGTACTTCTTTTTAAAGTTGGCTGTAAGAAGACAAAAATGTAACGTAACATTTTTTTTTAATTAAATCTCTATCTTTTAAAGATCCAGGGCCATCCAAGACTTTAGAATGAAAAGGCAAGAATAGACCAGGTAGAATGTGCCACCATGTACGCTGTAATATACACTCTCTGGTGTGTTCTCCACAGGAGTGTTGAATATGCTCTTCATATTCAGGGATTTGTAAGCAGTATTGAATTTTATCTCATGTTCAGTAATCTTTAAGTCCCAAAAGCATGATAATTTTTGCATTTTTAAAAATTACTGAGCAAATATCTACAACAGGCAAAGTATTTTCTTTTGTTCTTTCCTTGCAGTTCAGTTCATGATAAAGGCTAGAGGGTTTTTACAGGGTAAAACTACTTATGGAAGTAGTCTGCACAGCCGTGTTAGCCATGTCCCACGTTTGAAATACGCACAGGTGCATATCCAGCCTCAGTGACGCGCATGTCGTTCTTCCTAGGGTCTGAGCTGCAGCCCAGTTTCATGTCAGTTTCATAAATGGTCTTTTAGTGGACCAAACAAATGTAGGGTAAATACTTGACCTATTTTTTGGAAAACTTAAATTTGTTTAAAATATTTATTTGAAGGACTTAGGATGTAAAAATGATTATCTTGCTATATAACAGCTTAAGATCTTTTTTCTTTAATGTGAATTTTTTTTTTTCATTTTTAATGGTAGAAAAGTGGAAAAGCAAGTTTGATATTTTTGTGAGATAATTTATTTGGGGATTCCAGTTCCCTATTAGACAATCATGACCTTTTCCCCTTGCCTTTTTATATTATAAGTAAGCTGTTTTTCACTTGCTTAGTGACTGTTAAGAAGATGTGCTAGAATGTAGATGCCTCGTCCAACTGTCTGAAACAAAATAAAAAACTAAAAGGTATATGTGTGTATTTTTTTTCTTTCATGAGATTTAATTAATTCAGATTTAATTTTTTAAGTAGAGGGAGAAAAGTCATCTTCACTTTTAAGTGGGAGGATCCATATATATATAAAATGAATAAGTTATATATACATATATAACATATATATTGGCAAGACTGTACTCCCTCCAAAGGGTCTTGGGGAGAATCCTTGTCTCTGGAAGCTTCTGGTGGCCGCAGGCATTCCTTGACTTGTTGCTGCATAACTCCAGTCTCTGTCTTCCCATGGCCTTTGGGCTTTGTTTTTAGCTGGGCCGCACAGCTTGTGGGATCTTAGTTCCCCAACCAGGGATTGAACCTTTGGCCGCGGCAGTCCTAGCTAACCCCTGGACCACCGGGGAATTCCCTCCTTTGGTCTCTTAAAAGGACACTTCTCTTGGATTTAGGACCCAGTCAGATAATCCAGGATCATCTCATCTCAGGGTCCTCAATTTATATCTTCAAAGACCCTTTTTCCAAATAAAATCACTATCACAGGTTCTGGTGTGGACATGTCTTTTTGTGGGCCACCACCATTCAACCCTGACGATGGTGTTTGGCTGGAGTGGAGTGGTGGTTGGCTGTAAGTTTCTGTCTTGCTAGGCTGCCCCTTTCCTGGTCCTTTGGCTACAGAGAGCAGGCTTTTGTTGGGGCTTTTTTGTCTGTGTCTGTTGGTATTTCCATGTTGCTGGCTTCTTCAGCCCCAAGTCTGAGATACATAAGACAAGAGAACCCTAGGAACGCACAGTACTGAGTTCCTTGAGTTTTGAGGTCCCTCGGCCATCTGTCAGAATCTTCTTATGTTTGTTTTATATTTTTTTCCAGGGTTTTTAGTTGTACTTAGCAGGAGGAATAGGGAAATTATGCTATTCCACCTTCTCAGAAGCATAAATTCTGAAGCTATATAATAGATTTTAATATCAAAACAAAAATAGAAGTAGAGGTGAAAGATAAATACATCTCTTATGAGGGGTTTTCCTGCAGAGGGAGCAGAGTAAGCATCTAGCTCCTGTGTTAAATATGAAGGATTTAGTTCAAGAAGTGAGATTTATTCAATTGAGAACAAACTATTGTGACAGCTGTGATTGACGGTCACACACCCATTTAGGTATCTCCTAAACTGGTTCAGAACTTTCCATACGTATGTAAATCAACCAGTGCCAGAATGGATAGTTTGCTCAGCTCATATCCACTGCTGCATTACTTGTTTCCTGTGTCCCATGCCTTCCTCCTTCGTGGATTATTCCTTTATTTTAGTGGAGCACTTCCTCCATTTCCTGAGAAAGGGTGCCCAAGAGGTAAATATTTTGAGAGGTAGAGGTCTGAAAATCTGTTTATTCTATCCTACATTTGACTGTGACTCATTAAGAATTCTAGGTTGGAGATCATTTCCCCTCAGAATTTGAATGCATTGCTCTGTTGTCACCTAGGATATAACCAAAAGTTGATGCCGTTCTGGTGCCCATTCGTTTGTAGGTTGTATGTTTTTTCTCTTTGGAAGACTGTGGTATCTTCTCTTTATTCTGTCTTCCTAGGTTGGTATAACACTCAGCTATATAGCTCATTTAACTGCTGACCCTATGGGTACATGAATTTCTGACACCTGCTTTAAACCCACTAGATTATAAATTCCTTGAGCTTTTGTATCTTCTGTAGCAATTATTCTCAATCCTGCTTGCACGTGAGAATTTCCTTGAGAGCTTTTAAAAATAGCAAAAATTCTGATTTAATTGGTACTAGTGGCGCTCACTTTTTTTTTTTTTAAAGAAATGAAATTATTGTATTATGAAGGCAGATTTGGGAATAACTGCTCCAAAGTAACCAAAAGTCCAGTCTCCATAGTAATTTTTTTTTGTAAATCCAAATTTTCTTTGAAAGACTATCCTTTATTCTGAAATTATCCTTCTTGCTCTTTTTGCACTATGTCCTTCTATAACATGAAAGTGACAGTAGATGTCAGGTTTGCTTGTTTTGTTCATAAATCTTATCTGACAAAAAGTCAAAAAAATTTTGAATGTATATTACTGGTCTATGAAATCCAGAAGTCTGGGATCTACTTACTACCCTACATTTCCTGATATATGGGCATCTGATAAATACTTTTGAACTAAGACCAGTACTTTTCTTTTTAAAAAACAAAAACCATATTCAGCAAAATAAAACTAATCTCTCACAAAAGCCTATCTCTCATGGAATTTCATGTTGATTAAATGAAAAGTGACCTTTCTATGTCACTTCTATTCATTAGTCTTACATAAGGCAATGTTAGAAAACTTGCAGTTTTGTAGAGAATTAGACTTTGTTAATGTAATCTCAGGAGACTTCTCCATGTTCTTAAAACAGCTTGTGGAAGAGGGAGCCAAGCATATGGTTTTTCTTTAGAGGTGAGAGCTGAGGATTGAAGTTGGCAAAACCATGTGGCCGTAGGGAAGGAAACAGTGATGGTAACCAAGAGCAGGTTACTGTGCTAGATCCCTTGTTGAAGGGGGCATTTTAATCCCATTTTACAGTTGAAGAAACAAACTCAGTGTCGTTAAGTAACTATGAATTTTGAAGCTGCAAAGGCACCAAAGTTGGCATTCAAATCCAAGGCTATCGACTATCAGTTCTTCTACCACGATACCCTCTGTCCACACTACCCGATGTCTCAGGGCACCAATTGGAGATTAGACACTTGGAAATACGGCTTACTAAAACATGAGTGAATGTCTCCCTCTCTGGAATTTAAGATTCACGAGGACAGGAACAATGTCTGGCTTATTCATCTTTGTATCCTCATGCTTAGCTTAAGGCAAAGGCCATAGCAAGCGCCCAGGAAGTATTTAATGAATAAGTAAGGCTCCTTAAGGCTAATTACCCACATGGCACCCTTGGTCCTTTCCCTACAGGGCTGCACAGAAGCTCCAGCCCCCCAAGTGAGAAATAGGGACGGATAGAGTCCGTTCGGAAGAAAATCTTAGTTGAGTTAGTGAAGAAGCTAAGATTTGTTGGACCCCTGTTACGTTCTAGGTACTTGCATTAGGTGATTCATAAATTTGTCTCAAAATATAAAAAGGTTTTATTCTGATAGCTGTATAACTTCACCCCTTCTCTGGAGTAATGAGCAATAAATCTAGCGAAGAGGTAAATGATTGTTTAGGGACAGGAGGAGAAAGAAGTGACTGTAGTTTTGATCCATGGGGACTGGGAGAATCCTTGAAACAGGATCTGAGTCTTATTCAACTTCTCATTCCCAGTGCTTGGGACAAGTGCTGGCACACATTCACAGATGATTGACAGAACGGCTGCTAGTGGTAGCATGCTACAAGAGCAGGTGGAAGCTATTTGGGTTCTGAAAAAGAATGGGGTAGCATGGACAGAAATATGATTCCAGGAGATGGTGCACCCGCAGGTAGCCCCTCGTTGAAGCTTTGCCATGTGGATAGGATGGTAGTCAGAAATGGGGAAAAGAGAACAGATGAAATACAGTAGTCCAGGAGATGTCCACCCTGTTCTCTAGAACCAACTTTATAACGTGATTCATCCGTGTGACACTTAAGTAGCAATCTTGTTTGCCTAAGAATGTACTTGAGTGAATTTTTACCTCTGTATAAAAATCAACCTTACACTTGTACAAATAGTACATAGGAATAGAATATGCTCCAGAAACTGGATTGTAGACTATGTATGGAGAACACCAGAATGCATGGTGTGTACCATGCTGTACTCTGGTATCTCACCTGGTTGGAGGGGAGACTGCATACATAAGAGATAAGACTGAAGACTTAGTGAATTCAGATCAGGGCGGAAGAGCATGATTTTTACGCTGTCAACAACTGGGAACCATCAGTGATCCGTTTTAATATGGTACTTGGTATAGTTAATAAAACCTCATGTATTTCTCCTTTTCTAAGATCAGCATACTATTTAGATTAACAAACAAAATATAAATTGAATGTTTAGAAACTATTTTTTGACAGTGAACTTCCCGTTTTACTTAATACAAATTTACTATGTTCCAATTCTGTGCTAACCACTTATCCATTATACCTGGTTCCCAGTGAGAAATCATCCCTCTTCTTGAACTCCCTTATCTATTTCTTTAGATTTTTAAAATATAAGAACTACAGAAAATAGGCAGTACATTATTTCAGAAATGGCACAGTGAAAAGCTGCCTTCCTATCTGTCCTTTCATCCAGCCGTCTTCTCTGAAAGCAGTTGCTTTTGTGTATCCTTTTAGTCATATTCTATAACCCAAGCAAAAATGGGCATATTTTTCAAATTTTTAAAAAATGGAACTTACATCTTGGCATTTGTTCCACATTGGTTCAAAACAAACCTTCCCGATCCCCTTTTTATGGCTGTATATTCCACTTATATGGATTATAACTTACTTAACCAGTCTCCTACTGATGACTTGTGTCTAATCTGCTCTTTTCAACAGTGGTCACAATTTGTCAGTTTACATGTGTTCCAGTTTATCTGTAGGATTAAATTCCTGAAGATGAAATTGTTGGGGCAAAGGTTAAATTAAATGCATTGTGATTTTAACGGGAAGTACCAAATTGCTCTCTCCAGAGGTTGTACAAATTTATTTTCCCACCAGAAATGTCCTGAGTACCCACTTCCCCATTTTTTACCAACAGTATTATTAGCAAGCTAAATCCATCTGTGTTCTTGATCTCATTCCTTCCTTTTTCTAGTAACTTGCATCTTTGGTCTCCTCTGTGTCTTCCTCAGTATACATGCTCAACCTTCCCATCCACTCTCCCCGGTCTCTTCCTTTGCCTGTTTCCGTCTTCCTATGGCCCTGTTTCCGTCTTCCTATGGCCCCGTTTTTTCACATCTTCATGATGAACTTCTCCAACTCATTTTCCATTTACTAAGCTCATTAAACCTGTTTTCTATCACTAAACTCCCTTGAAGGTGATATCGTACTCATTTTGTTACAGCACTACTGTTTTCTTTTTGAAACTCTCCTCCCTTGGCTTTGTCACTGCGTATTAGTTCATTTTCATTCCTTCACACCGAAACAGACACCACTCAGTGATTACTTCTTGGGCACTTCACGACGGGCAGTGTTCTAGTAGTTGGATATTTCACCTGGAGCACTACAACAGCATCCTAGCGATTCTCCCTCCGTAGAGCTTCTCCCCTCCCAAATTCTTGTAACCATGGCTCACCTATAACACACATGGGTTTGTGTCACGTCTGTGCAGTAAATCTCCAAATACTTCCTACTGCCTGAAATCCAGTCGCTTAGCATGGCATGTAAAGCCTTCAGTTCATGTGGCAAATGTCTGAACACCAACTAAGACCATGAGGCAGTACTAAGGCCAGTGAGACTGACTTAGCAGTCTAATGAAAGGGCAACACGTGCTTAAAAGAAACACACACGGTGACCTTTGGAGGCAGAGGGGTGCTCAGCTCAAAGAATACAATGCAACATGTATACAGGCAAGCTATTACTTGTAAATAAAGCAAGCACAGTGGAATTGTCAACACTTCTGTAAAGTTTCCCTCAACTCTTCTAATTTCAACAAACTATTGACCTCACAGAATGTAGTATACAATTTTATTATATATTGTTTTACTTTATCATTTGTATCCCACTCTTAAATCTATGGGCTTTTTGAAGGCCAAGATAAATTCTTTTTCATTCAAAAGAAAATGAAAAAACCAAAGATGGATTAACATTAGGTTAACTAATATTGACATTACTCTGGACTATAAATTTTAAAATATTTTTTATGTAATACCATAAATAACATACTAGTTGCAACTGATGTTACTAGAACTGAAAGCAGGATTTCACATTAATTTTTCTCTTAATTTCTTATTAGCTCTGACTGATGGGTGTTAATTTTTTTGGATCCTTACTATCCTAGCCAAGCCCAAATTTTTGTGCATGTATTGACAATGCATAATAATAAAAGACAAAAACAAAACAGAATACAGCTTTTATATTATTGAACTTTATGTACAAAATCATTTGATTTCAAATAAACATTTAATGTAAAAACAAACGTTCTTTTAAACTGATTTTTTTTTTTTTACATCTACTGTACCATTCAAATGCTTTATCATCTTACATGATTTCTTCAAAATCTCTTAACAAGGGTACATATAGAAAAGAATTTTTTTTTTTTTATAAATAGAAACAAAGGGATTTTTTCAGCTTTTATTATAAGATGACATAAAAAGTTTACTCAACAGAAGTAATTTCATTACTATTTGGGGGAGGGAATCACCAACTTTTTGTGCAAACAATGCTAGCCTTCTTTTAAGCATTTAAGAGCATAACTGCTTAAGAAATGACATAAGCAATAATTCTACACCTACATCTCCCCTAAAATAATCTATTTTTTTTTCTTTTTACATATGTGCACAGCTTTAGCAAATTAAAGCCCGAGAAAAATGCTCGAAATCCACTATCCAGAGGCATAATCAGAGTTTACTGTAACTCAGCATTTGGAGAGCTTACCAATCAAGGAGTCTGTAATGAAAGCTGCAGTTTCCCTCTTTCCTATTTTTTTTTAAACACAAAAATCAATGACTAAGAACTTAATACTGGATGACAAATCACATCCACACTATTAGTTAAATAGCCTCACAGTTAAACACATCTCAAAGACCAATCAAATCAGTATTTACATTTTATAAATTTCTGAAGACACCATTAGAAAGCTTATATATCCCTTCATTAAACAAAATAGGGAACTGCATCTGATGGTGGTGGAATGAAATAAAAAAATTAAAAATACCTGTATTTACAGCAGCATTGATCCTTTATAAATAAAGAATATGAAAATGCATTTATCTTTAAGGATAATAAAAAATTGAGGTGATGTTACTCAACCACAGTGCTTGGAGTTGGACCAAAAACTCTATTGGTGCTTGTTAATGTGCCAGTAGTGAAACCACTTTCTGTTGGAGAAAATCCAACTGCAAATATGTGCATAAGACACATATAACACAGGGCAAAATTGCTCAAAATGATTCAAGTCAGCTTATCTGTATTGGATATTCTAATCGTGAAATACATTACGAAGACATCCTTGTGAAGAAAAAAAAAAAAGTTATTATCATTTTCTGGTTCATTTTTATAGAACATTTCCTCCCTCAAAAGTGGCATCTTAAAAATCTCAAACTCATTCTTCCCTTGGTTTACAATCCTAATGAAGAGATATGGACAGCTGAATTTTCGATGTGATTACCTAATTGGGAAAGAAAAACAAGAAACAAAAAAAACCAGCAAAATGTTCAAGTTTAAAAAAATATACTGGGTGAGCAATGCACCAAAATTATCCACATAAAAACAAATGGATGGTCAGTAACCTTATAAGCCAACATGACATTTCACCATCGACAATGTGAAAAATTAACATGCTCTCAAACAGGCATAAGATGAAGAAGTGCTATTTTTAAATTGTAAAATGAACTTACATCATGTAAAATATCTTATGTCGTAATTTTTCATTCCAAATTGACAAATGATTTCAAAATCAAGGATCAAGGTTTGACTGCAAATAGGAATAATGCAACATAATTTCACAAAAATCTTCAATTTCTAAAAAAGGGAATCACATTCCAATTTTCCCTCCCCAAGAAAATGTCTCACAATTACAAAGTAGAAAAACAGCCAGTCACAACTGCAAAAAAAATTATAATTTAAATATATGAAATAATTTCTAGATTATCAAGTCAATATATTTCATAAGACAATTGTTAAAGTTAAAAATACTTTCTTTGAAGTATTGCTTTTCATGCTCAAACTTGAGAATGTTTTAATGACATCAATAAAACTGATATACATGTAATGCTGCATAATGAAGTGAAATAGAACCCTGATAAAAATATCCTTGTTGAAATCATTTACTTCATCTGACAGTGCCTGTTTGGAACTTATGATTAAAAACAAAAACAAGACTCTTCCTAGAGGCTGAATTCCCTAGAATGAAATTTCAGTGTTTGTCCATAACATGGGGTTAGGCCTTTTCTTTTCAGAGTTTTTGTTTTTTGCTCTGTTTTGAAACCCCTGAGACACCATCTGTTTCCAAAGCTTTCTCTTTTGAGTTAATTTCACTAAATCCATTTGCTGTCCCATTTTGTTCTTCAGTGATTTCTTCATTTGCAGGGGAAGCAGATTCTCCTTTTTCTAATTTTTGTTGCATTTCACGGAGCTTGGTAACAGCTTTATCTATTGACATTATGCTAATAAGGTTAAAGTCATGCATGCTGACTAGATGAAGCATGAAGTTTCGACATAAATTCTTCTTAATTATTTTCTGTCCATAGTTTTCTACAAACAGCATACAGGCATGATTCATTTGATTGTCAGCAATAAACCTATTTAATAAAAACAACACAAAACATCAATAGCAATACAAAGCATTTCTGTCAAATGCCACAGTGATAACCATTATAGAACATTAAGACTATATCCAAATCCAGTTAAGTGATGACTTAACAAGTAGTAAAACTATAGTGAACCTGAGATTCAATCAACTGAATGAGCTTACAGTTTTAGAAATTTAAACAAATTTAATTTAACCAGAGCTTAAATAGATGTCATTTCTGTTTTTCCTAACGAAATTAGGAAGTTAGCAGTTAAAAGTATAAAACATTTTCTCTTGCCAGCACCACTTTCATTAAGTATATAATACTAACTATTCTCTCAGTTTCCTATTTCAGAAGCAGTGTTTCCTCTACATTTTCAGTTCATGGTAAACCTCTGAAAAGATGAAGATGTCACAACAAATGTGGTACAGTGTGATTGTTTTGGTGGAAAGCAATGAATAAAATTTGAGAGAAGCAAATTAAACCAAATAGGAGAAGGCTGCTCAGTTACCCACTGAAACTGAGACTCTAACAGAGCCTGTAAAAGCCTGCCTGCAGATCTATAAAATCCAGATAGTTTACCAAATACCTGCCAGTCTGTAATGCCAGTGTATCATGAACCCAGTAGTTGTTATGCTAACAGATTTGGATCAGGAATTAAAACAGAACTCAATTAAGTAATCTAAAATTCTACCTTGAAACTGGCATATCAGGACAAAAGGAAAAACATAGATTTCAGGCAAGCCTCCATATACATACTTTACTCATAACTGCGTTTTAGTGACTAGACCAGGGATCAGGCAAACATTTTCTGTAAAAGGCTAGATAGTAAATATTTTAGGCTTTGCAAGCCATATGTGATCTCTGTTGTCTTCCTCTTTTTAATTTTTTACGACCCACTAAAAATGTGAAGACTACTCTTTAGCTCAAGGCAGTTTACAAAAAAAAAGGCTATAGGCCATGCACCCAGACATCTGGACTAGAAGTTATGTACCAACTCTTCACTCCCCAAGAGTAAGGAAACAAAAGTGCCCCCTCCCACTTATTTAACTATAAATGAAAAAACCTTACATGCTTGTGCCATACAAGAAAGCCTTATATGAGGATCTAATACTAATGAAGGTAGAGAAGAAAAACATATGTACTGACAGGTAAATAGTTCACATAGGGAAGGAAGCAGATCTGCAGGAAAAACAATGCTTCAGCTACAAAGGCACGAGAAATAAGGATTGTTCTACCTTGAGCTTTATGAAATGGTAATAAGAAATCAGAAAAGCTGCTTATATTTTATTCTGAATAATTAAGCAATTTTTAAAAATTGTGGCAATAAGTGTGATAAATAGTTCCAGGAATTCCAGGTGTGTAGCACATGGCATATTATTTATGTATCCCTTAGCAATAAAAGGAATAAAAATTGGATTATTATTTAAAAAAAAAAAAGGACACATTAAATAAAAACCTGCTGTTAGATGGAGCTAGCACCTTCCTTAAACATTCTTTGAGGATAACCATTTTTCTTTATAATAGTTGAATTAGGATATTTAGGACAAATTATATCTAAATTAACAGAATTTTAAGTAAGATTCTAACAGATTTATAGAATGTGAAGCAACAAAAAGAACGTAAAGGAAGTGGAATATTTGAATTTAGAAATACCCTACCCATGCTTCATGACATGGAGATTCCAGAGTTTCATCACTTCTTTCTCTCCTTCATTAACATCAGAAAATTCCTCAATTTGCTTTAAAAAAAAAGAAAAAAGAGAAAAAGAATAAATATCTATTAGATACAGAATAAGTATAATTGGTATTTCTAAGAAAAAATTGTGAGAATGTCAAAAATAGAAGTTTTTGCAACTAAAAATACCACAACTTATTTATATAGTAAAGTGGCAGTGTTTCTTAAAATCATCTATTTAGGTAGTAACTTTAAAAGGGAAATTCTAAGTTATGACAATAGTTACCTTTAAATAAAATGAAAAAACACAATACAGAAGCACAAGAAGAAAATCTGTATTTCCTTTAGTTGGTTACTGTTAAAATGACACAATTATAAAAATTGTAGATTCCTGAATTCCTTAATTTAGAAAAAGCTCCTTTACACTAAATCAAAATATAATTCATATTAAACAATTATTAGTTTTCAAACAAAAATCATTTAAATCATAAAATTCTAAAGTCATTGTCAATGATAATGATGATGATAACAGCAACAACAATAATAATAATTACAGTAATGGTTTTTTCTCTTAGCCATTCAGGATCTTTTTCATCTTCACTATCTACTTCCATTTCTTGTGGACGGAGAGGTAAACAAGTATCACTATGGAAATACAGGCGATTGTGTCCACTACTGTATGTTCGTTGCTGTTCCACTTCTCCATCTTCGGATTCAAGAAATTCAGACATGCTTGCTTTTGTTCGTTTTGGCCTAATGAAAAGAAATGTTGATGTAATGTTAAGTAACACAGAGAAGGCTCACAGCCCCCAAATAGAGTACGTTCTATTCCTACAGGTTTCTACCTAGGTATGCACACACAAACTTCCACTGGGAGACACTTTAATCCCCCTATAACCACTAGAGCAGTAGCAACATTAACAACACAGGAAAAAGCTGTAAGGAGGAAGTGAGAAAACCTCTGTAGAAACAGGAGCCAAGGGAGGGTTATACAGCAGTATACCACCCCAGAGACTTAGCTAATACTGAAATAAGGATTCCCACCTAAATGTAGCTTTGTCTGGCTTCCCTTTATTCCTCCAACATCATCAACAGAAGTCAGAATAAATTTTTGTTGTATGACCTTTTTACCTACCTGCACACAAGAATGTGTGTGATAGGTGTTCTCTTTACTGGTCCATTGCGACTAAAAGCAAATCCAGGTTGGCGATGAATATCCTGAGGATTTCCTGCATAGGAGCCATCATAACACTCGTTGATAGAAACATCTATCCTAGCACCTTTTGGATGATACTGTAACAAAAATGGCAAGGTGTTTAGGAAAAGAAAATATTAATTATCCTAACTTAAATACCTATCCTTCCAACTTAATTAACTAAAAAGTACTTGGGGTTCTTAATGTTTCAAAAACTAAAATACGCTAGGCATACCAGCATGGTGAACAGGAAGTCAGAAGACCTGGAGTCAGAAAGATCTGTGTTAAAATCCTGGCTGTGCCATTTATTGGCTTGGTAACTTCGTACAAATGATTTCTTGACTGAGCAAGGATAAGGAAATTACTGCTTAATTCAGAGCTGGTGTGAGGATTATGTGAGTCATTATAGGTGTACTGTGCAAATATACATAAACTCTGAATCATTCACTGTTAATTCATGCATAAGCAATCCGTCAGTGTAGAGATTTTGGTATTTTGCACAAAGTACAATTTCTGAAAGTCAAATTGTATTATAATGTATAATATATTATGAGTGAGAAAAGATGAAAGTCACTCACCACATAGTTGAAGATAAACCTGCTATGGCAGAGTTTAAGATGTTTGAGCAAGCTGTAGAGTTTGCGGCAGTTCAGAGTGCACCAAGGGCAATGCAGGTCATCTCTTGCTTCAGTTTGCTGTCTTGTGTTGTTGTTATAAAGGAACTTTAAAAATAACAGAAAACAAAAAGAAGAACAGCAAATCTCCACCTTACATATCTCAAGATATTTTGTTTCCATATTACCTTTAAAAATAGTTAAAACAGTTTACAAGGAAAATCAAGTCAGAGGCATTCTTTTTATTTAAATATGCCAAAATATTTCAGATATAACATGCAAAACAAAGGCATCTCGTGATTACTTAAAAAAGAAGGGTCAGCTATGTTTACCTGATAAAATATTCTTAATTTTTGTCGGTTTTCATTTGAAGTATCTTTTTCTTTTCTTGTTTGCAGATCTGTAGTCAACGATTCTTTAACAGCTGAAAACATATACTTTTATATTTAATAAAAATACTTGCTTCTTAAAAGTGAAGTAATATATCTTGTGAAAATAATTAAACAATAAAGGTTTCACAAAATTCTTCTTGTGGTATTTAATACAATGTTTGTTCTCACCCTCAACTGATGTTCAGGGGAACAATTCCCTTAATCAGCAACCCTAATCAGACAGTAAGGTCTTTATTGGCAGGAGCCATTTTTTTTCCTTTATAAACCACCTATAATGTCCTAAAACATTCTAAAAATAACCCCAAGTAATTATATGTAGTCACTGTAATGCTTTCAGCACTTTGAGGTCAGAGTATAGTTTTGATTGGACTTTGTATTCCCAGTGCACAGCAGTGAGCAGATATCCACTAAATGTTGGTTTAACAGAAATTAAATTAAAGTGATTGCACTAATATCATTCCAAATCCAAAAGATAATCATTTGTTAATAATTCTGGTATATTACTTTACTGACTTAAAAATAAAAATTATTTCCCCTGACATAAGTAATCATTTCATATGTACAATTTTGTATAAAACTCTTCTTCTCAGTTTCTTTGAAACTGTTTTATCTACTTGGCCACAGAATTCTTTGAGAAGTGCCCAGACAACAATTTACTTGGGAAATCTTTCCTCTGACATGGGTCATTTCTTTTATCTCTTGAATCTGACTCTTACAGTGACCTGCACACAATTAATGGACATGAGTGGTATATGTCAAAGACAGCTGTCTTAAGCCTTCTGCCTTCTTAAACAGTCTTAGATAAAAACATACGGATGCTCTCAGGTCAAGGACAGTGTTCTTATCACGCAGATAAACAAAATGAAAGAATACTGCAACCTGGGCCTTAACTCAGCAGAGCTAACTGCTACAATTTGTAAATGTTTTTCCTCTTAAAAATTTACTGCAAAATTTAACCTGGTAAAATTCAGGTTATGATGATCCTTTCCCAGCCCTAAAATTGTACAAACACTCTGAAATAATGAAGTCAGTTCCATAACATAAACAAATTTTTATATGAATTTTTAAAAGCATACAGTTCCAAAGCCCTTTAAAGCTGCAATTCCAACATCTAAAAAGCTCTGAAAAACAATAATTTTCTCATGAGTTTGAGACAAATTTATTTAACGGAAAAACCCTAAACGGACATAAGGCTATCTATAAACCTCATTTGGAGGTGTTATATAGTATACGGCATATATCCTATATACTATACCACAATTCTAAAATTAAAAAAACCAAAAATCCCCCAAAATTCCCACATACATCTGGCACAAAGGTTTTGAATAAAGGACTAATAATAGGGAACCCTAATTTACTCATAATATGCCTAATAAGTCAAATAATATTTCCCAAAGATTACTGGAGCAAAACACAAACAAATTAAAGCCTAAGTCCTAACTCTGCAAAGCATTATTTTGACAGCAAAGTATTCGTACCAATAGTTTGAGTAGGTTTAACTGAACCAGGCTTGTTTTCTTGATGGAGACTCTCTGAATTTCTAGTGGCAAGAGGTTTGGCGATAGGAGCTGTAGATTTATCATTGGTCTCTCCTGTCCAACGAAGAGTGAACTGCAACGTAGGTCCCTGAGAAAATGTTTCAAATGGAGGCAGTCTCTTAAAAAGAAAAAACATGAAAACAGTGAAGATTCCAAATAATAAACGGAAAGAAATTGTAGGAGTAAAAAGAAAATATTTATTATGACATGTTAATGTGAATTTGACTTAACAGATTTTTCCTTAAAAACCCCAAATGCCTACACGGATGGCCAGGCAAATAAAGTAAATGTATAGTGCAGTAGAGCCTGTAGTACTGGAGGGCTCAGATTGTCTACAAGAGGCGACTACTTATTGGCAATTGCTGAACTGCTGCCCCATACAAACAATGGCCCAACACACCCAGATTTTCAGATCTTTTTCCAAGTTTCCAAGAGAAATATTCCAATTTTTATTTGTTGTTAATTAAAAAATTAAAACAAAAAACAAAAAACTATGATACCCAAAGCCTGCTGGTCTGCAACCTCTCTTAGATGACCAATTACTTTTTTTGTGTAAACTGAATGATTATTAAAACAATTAGTAATTTTCCTTGACTTCTCTCAGCTTCACTAACGACTGCCTTTACTTCTCTTCTTTGGATTTTAGGACACTAAACTATCTTGTCTTTCCACCTCCATCTCTAGTCACTTATAAAACCACTCTTCTCTTGGCCTCCTTAATTCCTAGCTAACATTTAGCCATATGCCCGAGTCTCTCACCCATCCTCAAGGATTTACCCATTAGACAGATGATCCCAAATTGGTTCTCCATTCTTTATACTTGAGCTCTAAACACTGCCACTTGGATATCAAGGTCACCCTGAACTAAAATATGTTTTTAGACGTGAATGTATTACCTTTTCTTTCCTTCTCAGTTACAATTATTTTTGTTCCAAGCATTATCAGTCTACTAGTGACCCTAAACTAAAAATTTCAGAATTACATTTGACCCCTATTCTTGCTTCTGCTTTTCTTACATAATCATCAAGTATAGATCCTTACTATCTTATTAGTACAGTATCTTAGCTGCTCTCCCAGCTTCTAATTTTTACTTCCCAATCCATATCCAGGAGACCAAATAATCTTCTCAAAGACTGCTTTCATGCTATTCCCTTTTACAGAAACCTTCAATGGGCTCCTATTTATTTTTACTGCCACACAAGTCTAATCTCCCTCTACATCTTTATTACAAATAATCCTCTTAAAACTATAATTTTAGACTGGAATGAAGTGAAAGTGTAATCATATAAACCAATTTTGATACAGTGAGTCCATATCTAGGAATTTATCTTATAAAAATACTTGCAATGCAAAAAGATACATGTATGGGTTGGCCAAAAAGTTCGTTTGGGTTTTCCATTAAAATCTTACGGAAAAATCGGAACGAACTTTTTGGTCAACCCAATACAAGTAAACTCACTACAACATTTTTGAAAATGTAAAAAAAATTAAAATAATCAAATTATCCATTGAAGTACATTGGTTTAGTCAATTATGGGACATTTATTTAAAAGAATAACACAGAGCTGTTAAAAAGAAGCAAATCTATATGACCTGACTTAAAAGGATACCCATTTCATATTGCCTCAATTTCTTGGGAAAACCCAACAACTCATATAATAATCCTTATTTTCTCATGGATAAACGTAACAAACTTTAAAAAAGAAATTTAAAACAGAAAGATAATAAATACCTGCAGAAAATTCAAGCACTGTAGATACGTATAAAGAAATAAAAATTATTTAAAATCCCATTACCTAGAGGTAACCACTATTATGATTAATTTTATAAAAAGGGGATGTATTATTATATAAAAATTAAATATCATGGAAATCTTCTTGTCAAAGTATTCTTTTCAATGGCTATCTTTTTAGAGTTAAGGCGTTTCCAATTTTTCACTATTTAAAATTTACAGGCAAGATTTGTTATCTACATCTTTTCAGTTAAACAGTTACTACCTTGTGACAAAACTGTAGAATGAAAATTAACTGTTACATAAAACGGTTAATAATTATATACACAATTAAAATTTTTATTCGTATCGCCAGTCTGCCCTCCAAGAAGGTTATACCAACTTATTCTTACATTAAAGCATTATTTGAGAGCATGTGTCCTCATGTCTCCAACTAGAAACTGTCAACCCTTTTAAACTGTTGTCAAACTAGTAGTCAAAAGTAGTATCTCTGATTCTGTTTGCATATCTTTGAATACTAGTAAGGTTGAATATCTTTTTAAAAGCTTACTGGTCATCTATATTTGTTGCTTTAAGAGCTGTCAGACTGTTCTTTATCCATTTTTTCTAATTAGATTGCTTATGTTTTTATTAACTGCATATTCATATTAGCCTTTTGTATGTTACAAATATTAGCCCCAGTCCATCATTTGCTTTTAACTTTAGATTTGTGCAGTATATGATTCACTTTAATTAGTCATTTTTATTTTATGCTTTCTAGCTTTTGTAGCATACCTAGAAGGGCTTTCTTTCCTCATAGCAAGATTACATTAATATTCACCTATATTTTTTTCTGAAGTTAGATAGTGTTAATTTTCACATTTACATTTATGAGCCTTCTGGAATTTATTAGGTCTAAGTTTATTTCCAGATGGCTAAAGACCAATTCCGTCACATGGATAATGAACAGTTTATCTTTCCCACACAGATCGAACACCAATTTTATCATAAATTCAAAATATACAGGAAACTATTTCAAGACTATGCTTCAGTGATGTGCTTATCTATTGCTAAGATTTTACCATAAATTTAAGTTCTTTTAACTTTATACTATGTTCTATTATCTGGTAAGTAAAGGTTCTCAGAAAACTTTTCCATAATTTTCCTCAGTATTATTACATATTGTTCTAGGTTAACTTGAGACTAATTTTTTAAGGCTTAAAAAAAATCAGGATTTTGCTTGTGCTGGTACACTGATCTAATATATTTAGAAATAAATGACATTAGTATTCTGCTGAGTCTGCCTATCCAAGAAATGTATGTATGCCTATTTATTTTTTTAAGTCTCTTAGAAGAGTTATTTTAAGCCTGCTTCATCTAAGATTTGAAGATTTCTTGATAAATTTATTAGTCATATGTTACCTGCTGTTACTATGAATGGAATTTAAAATATCAGTTAACATTTATTGAGCACTTATTTTATGCCAGGCACGGTGCTAAGCATCTTTAATTATTTCATTTAATCCATCAATTCTATGCCTCGTTTCACAAATGAGAAAACCGAGACACACAGGG
Organism: Balaenoptera borealis; assembly: GCF_965194805.1. NCBI lineage: Eukaryota > Metazoa > Chordata > Mammalia > Artiodactyla > Balaenopteridae > Balaenoptera > Balaenoptera borealis. The sequence goes on from NC_138879.1 coordinate 43,567,147, forward strand.
GATTAAGTAATTTGCCAGATGCCACATAGCTAGGAGTGGAGATTTGAAGCTGGCAGTCTGGTTCCAAGGATGATGCCTTCCATTAAATACTCTGACTAGATAATTTTGACTTGTGTTTTTCAAAGTATAAAAAAAAGGACTCTTCCTTCCAACATGAATTCCTTCCAATGTGAATTTGCATTTGGGGAAGAAAACATCAATCAAAAATGGGAGTTCATAACTATAACGTGCTCAGTCTTCTAAGTAGTCCATACCTTCCCATCAAGAATAGTCTCCCATGTTGCTCTTTTCTTGCTTATTGGACATTCTTCCATTTCCTGCATGGCTACTTCATATTCCCCATCTAAAAGCTGTAAGCGCCTGTTAGACAAACACATACACTTTAAAGTAACCTGAGTATTATTGTAAGTACACAAATTCTACATCTTTAGATTTATACTAAAAAGCATTTATTAAATTTATAAACTAGCTTACATACCCAACAAGACTTAAAAATATACCTACACTCCATTCCTGACAAAAGAAATTTTAATGATTTGTACTGATAATTACTAGAGAATTATTTCATTACTGTAGCTACTCAGATATAACTTTAAACATTTAAAGTATAATATGCCTAAGGTCTTAAAACTTGCTAAGTTTTAAACGTTAAGTATAAAGCATGTGTGCAGGCTTTATACTTTTAAAAACGAGGTAACAACGGTGTTATAATACTTGCCTTAGGGAACCGCTAAAAATTACGTCTCTGTTATCTTTAACTACTTTAAGTACTTGAACTAGAATTCTTGACTTTTATACTTGACCAGTAAACTAATTAACTGTAAGATCCTGGGGGGCACCTGGCACATATAGGTGCTCAATAAACATTTCACAGGTGAATGAATAAATGGAATACTGGTTGAATCAAAGAATCGATTAAATTCTACCCATACTCACAGTATAGTTTTAATGTGTGTGTACATATCTGTGTGTGTATACATAGTTTATGTTATTTTTTCCATACAATTAAACACTACTAACCTAAATACCATTCTTCAACCATACTCAATAATTAATTGTATATCAAGAATCTGGCATCTCTTCATCAGTCTTAGAGAAATTCTGTTAGGTGGTATTAGCTGACATTTATTGAGTGCTTACTATGTGCCAGGCACTATTTTAAAGACTTTACAGAGTTCATTTAATCTTCCCAACACCTCTATGAAGTAGATGCTATTACTCCATTGTTCAGAAGAAGAAACTGAGGCATAGAGAGGGTTAAATAACTTGCCTTAAGATGACACAGTAAGTAGCCAGAGCTAGCAACAGAATCCAGGTAATCTGTCTCCAAAGTCTGACTCTTAACACCGAATGATTTTGAGCCTTAAGAATTTTTGTCTTTATGCTGTGCTACTGAATTTATTCTACTTCAATAATATATCAACAAGGCTGTTCAACTTAATATTTTTAGAAGCTAATTTTATTTACTAATTTGAATAGGTAATACATAAGTATACTTCTAAAATGGAAAGGACTTTTCCTCATGCATGTTTACATGGCTACATAATATTCTATTTTATGGCTGAACATGTGATAGCTACAATCCAATGTACTCTCCTACCTGTAGTGTATGAAGAGGCCCTTTTCCCCCACAGCCTCATCAACAGTGCTTTATCAAGTTTTTTGATATCTGTCAAACTGGTAAGTGAAAAAATGACATCTCAGTGTACTTTTATATTCAGATGTTTTACCTTTTAGTTGTTTAAAAACCATATATATTTTCTTGTAAACATTTTCACGATATCCCTTCCTCATTCTTCTACTGGCCTGTGGTGTTTTTCTTTTTACTTAGTATAATCTTTTTATATTAAAGGAATGAGGCATCTATCTATATATTATGAGTTGAAATTAATTTTCTCCTGACTTGTCATCTTTATTTTGACTTGGCTTACGATGGCGTTTTTGTTTTCAGAAGAAGTTTTTTTATTTCACTCCATATTTCATACTCTTTCAATATGGCTTTTGAATTTTGGTCATTCTTTAAGGAGACTTTAGCTTCTCAGAGATTATAAAAAGAATTTTTAAAACATTGAACTCCTCAGATTTTGGTTGGCAAATACTTCTCCTCTACTGAAAGGAACTACGACCCTTTGAAGAAATAGCCAATTCCAGAGCAGAGGTAGGAAAAGGAGAATGTAAAGCCTGGAATATCTAGAATATTCCAGAAAACAAGGAAATAAATAAATAAAAACAAGTCAAAGGGACTTAGGAGCCTGCTTGGAGGGGCTCCTCCTGACCAAATTTGGGACAATTTGAGCATTAAAATAGCAACATCAATAGGTTAAAACAGACTGAATAAAAGTGGAATTCATTAATCCATACTGATTAAAAAAAAAGGTTGAGAGAAGGAACGCTCTTCTTCACAGAAAAATGCCAACCAACCAAACATGGAAGAACTGATAGAAAGTTACCATGTGGCCACCGCCATAGAATAATTTATTCAAGTAAGAATCATCAATGGATGCTAAACTATTGCGTTAAAAAAAAAAAGACTGTTGGGAGAAAAAGGACATTTATCCAGTTTCATGTATTAATTATTACAGAGGTTGCATATTAATTAATTAAAGTGAAAAGGGACCATTACAATGGAGAAATATGGTATAAACACCACTTTAGCCAAGCGATCAAACCTAGTATCAGCTGTCTGTGATGTGCACAAAGAACACATCACCAAGTAGTGTTCCTGCCCAAAATGTTTAACCTGAATCTAAACATAAAGAAATAATCACAAAAGTTCAAATTGAAAGACATTCTGCAAAACTACAGGCCTGTATTTAAAGTGTTGTTACAAAAGGCAAAAAAAAAAAGGCTGGAAAACTGTTCCAAATTGAAGGAGACTGAATAGATATGGCAACTGACAGATCGCAATCCTTGAATGGGGTGAGTAGGGAACAGAAAAGGACATTATCGAGGAAACTGGGGAGAGAGTATTGTATTTTTTGTATCATGTTAAATTTCCTGAATATGATAGGCGTACTGTGGTTATGGAGGGAAATGTCCTTGCTCTTAGGAGATACACGCTGAAAGAAGTGTTTATGAATAAGGAATGAAATCCAGCGTCATGATCTAACCCTCAAATGGTTTGTCACAAAAATACACTCACAAATAAAGCAAATGTGGTAAAATGTTAACAACTGATAAATCTAGGTGAAGGGTACATGGGTATTAATTACTACCTGTATTGTTCTTTCAACTTTTTTATAGGTTTGGAAATTTTCAAAAGAAGTTGCGGGAAAATTCTCCCATGATTTCCTCTTGGTACTTTTTAAAAAAGCAGTTTTTTTGTTTTAACGTACAAGGAATATGTTAATATAAGGTAGAAAGAATTCTTAAAAGAATATAATGTACCCCTCCCCTCACGCTGCCTAAAATATATAGAACATTTACCAACACTGATGAAGGCCAGTGTGCAACAACAGCCTAATTGCTTCTCCCACAGACACAACCCCTATCTCCTAGCATATATGTTTCTGTTGTTCTCCATTTAAATTTTTGATCCACATTCAAATTTCTGACTTTAAAAAAAACACTATATTGGTTTCTGCCGGTAACATTAAGCGACATTAAGTGATATACTCTAAGACAATATGGTAGCAAAATCCATGGCATTATTCCTAATCACCTTTGCTTTCCCATTAAAAGCCCTATAACCTTTCTTTACCCTAGTGGCTAATAAGTGGATTACATTAAGGCAACAATTTACTTTTCAAAGAGCAGGAGAAACACACTAATTGCTTTTCTTGGCTCTCCTATACCTAAGGGTTAACTACCAGTGAGCAGCCTAGGACAAGAAATCATTAGGTTTCATCCTCCAACCCTATCAAAAAAGAATGCTGTATTTGCTTCCCAGAGGTTCTTTTACTGGCACTAAGATGCTTCATTCCCAAATGAAAACTGCAGAGATGATTATAAATCCAAGTGTTCCTTGCTACCCTGTGCCAAATGCACACAGAGCCACACAATGATGATTACACACACTTTTCTTCCTTAACTCTAGTAAATACATAATCTCAAGATTTGCATGGGGCCCACTTTATTCCGGTCTCTGCTCAAATATGACCTTTTCTCAGAGGCTTTCTCTACAAAACCACCATTTATTCTCTTTTTCTTCACAGCATTCCCACTAAGTGACATTAGTTGATACAATTTTGGGGGGTGGTGTCTGTTTCCTCCACTAGAAATTAAGCTCCATGAGGGCAGGGGTTTTGTTGCCTTCTCACTGCCTAAAACAGTGTCTGACAAAGAGGAGACACTCAGAAAATACTTGCTGAATAAACAATCTTAACTGAGCCGTTCAAATAGTTCCTCATCTGTGTTTATTGCTTTCTATGTGATAAAGAGAAAAGTTCAGTATTTGCAAATTTGTTTTTTCATCCATAAGAATAAAGAGAAACAAAGGCAAAGAAACAATATCACCACTATATTCTGCTTCAAAATAAAAACATTTCTAAAACATGGGAGCCTTGCTTGTCCATCAACATTACCTGTTTTTATCAAATACTGTCATTTGTGCAACAAATGTTTTTTCCCCATCTTCACGATTTCGTTTTCTTCTAGCTGGAAGTTCTTCATTGACATCTGAATTTGACAAACATTTCTCATGAATCAAATATTCAAGCAAAAACATCATATTTATGATATATAGTCCCTTCACATAACATACTACATTTATGCCAAATGAGGTACAAATAAACTTAAGTTGCAATATAATAATATCCAAACACTCTTCAACTTTATGTCTCAGCCTTATGTGTATGTCCTTACTTTTTGATATTCATTGACATTATTAACCCCACATTTTTGCAAATGTTATTTTTTGTTCAGAATGATCTTTCTTGCTAGGCAAGGAGAAAAAAACCCTCCTCATTCATGGTTACTTTCCAGGAACTTCAAAGGATACTTCAAGACTCAAAGATTATTTCTTCCAAGGTGCTTCTCCCCTGAACTTCACAAATACCTCTATTATACCACATATCATTTAGCTGCAATTATATTTTATGTTTATCTCCATACTCTAGGTTATAAGCCTTTGGAAGATGGGACTGGATTTTTTAATCATCTTTGTGTCCCCAGCACCTATATGTTGTTTGAATGATTACCTCAAAGGTGGATTCAGAACTGTTGGGAGGATACAAGGATACATGTATGGTAAGTATAATAAAATGTTAATTGTAGACTCTAAGTGGTGGGTGGATAGGTGTTCACTACCAAATTCTTTTGTCTGTTCTGTATGTATGAAATTTTTCACAATAAAATGTTGAGGGGGGAATGAATTCATTGTTTGCTGAGAGACTAATTTAAATACCAGTATTTTCCATCCAGTGTTCAATATATATATATATACATTTTTTTTTGCTGCATGAAATGTTTCATCGTACAAAATGAGAATTTTACAGATGAAATACCTAGTACAGCACAATAGCCAAAAGTCTAAAAGCAAGGCCAATATACCATAAAATTAATTATCTCATTAGACTATAAGAGATTTGCAAATAAATAAAGGCCATGCTATTAGAACACATGCATTTATTTCTAGTTCTGTGCCATTTTTTCCTCTAAATATGAAAATAACTAAAAAAAGAAATATTTTGTACACAATTATGAATACTATGAAGATGTATTAGTTCAATCATTTTCACTGATCACCTTAATCTCCAACAAAATCTAGTAAAATTATTAAAATAAAAATTACCAATATTTTCATTGGTTTCTCCATTAATCATTCCATTAAACTCTCTTCTTCCTGGACGAGTCACTCTAAATAGCAATGAGTAAGACTTCACCATATGGCTGTTACTAGGTTCAAATTCATTACTGGAAACTGCAAGGGACGGGAAATTTCCAGGTTTTGTTTGATTGAGGTCAGGATTCAAAGGCACCTGCTTTTTACCTGTAGGAACTTGCCTTATTGGACAACTTACATCCTGCAAAGGCAAAGATTATTATATTTATTTATGCATATGCAATTGTAAGAATTACAATAAAACCTCTAATCACAGCTATAGGAAATATGGTATAGGCCATGATTTCCAAATGGCATGCTAAAATTCTAACCATACGTCTGAAAATTGTGATGAAGCAAAAAGAAAATTTGGATCAACTATCTTTCAAATATTAGCACAATTGAGGATATCCTCAATATAATGAAAATAATGATATAACAGTATATCTAATATTTAGCTGATGGTCATCTGAAAGTTTTAAGTTAGAAATATAGAACTAAAACCATGCTTAAAATATTACAACTCATGCAAATTAACCTTTTCCCCTTAAATATTCTATTTTAACAAAATGACTGATAGGACTATTAGAAATGAAAAAAGATTATTACAATAACCCCACTGTCAACAACACTGAGAAATAGTAAATCCATATATTGAAATAGTTTATAAGAAGTAACATTAATCATCTTATGAGTAATGTTCTGTAATTATATGACTAGAGTTACGCTGAAAGAGCAAAGTTGAAAAATTGCAAGATGCAGAAGACCTTTTTAACAAGAAAATATAGTACATATTTTAGGTAACTTCTTTTTAAAAACAAACAGAATACATGCTTATGGTCTTAAAATTCTGCTCTACAAGAATATAAAATGAGAAAAATAAAAGTCTCCTCCACCCCCCAGGTCTTATGCTCCAGAGAAGACTAATATTAGCAATTGGTTGTATATATCCTTTGAAGAAAATATTTATGCCTATTTTTTTTTTTTAACACAAAAAGGATCATACTATAGTTACAGGCACATTTTTTTGCCTTAATATTATCTTGAATGTTCACATCACTACTTGTTGCGTGTGGGGGTTGGGTGGGAGCGTGGAGTATTATTAACTAACTTTATAGAGTTATTAACATGTACTTACACTGCTGTCTCCCATCACCTTGGTCTATTCCATACCAATGCTCTAGCACAGTTTTCACCATATCACCTTACTGTGATTGATTTTGGAAGAGCATGAGCAATCAGAACCTCTATACAGGTCATTCTTTTTTTTTTTTTGGTCTCACCACATGGCTTGTGGGCTTTTAGTTCCCCGACCAGGGATCGAGTCCAGGCCCCCTGCAGTGGGACTATGAAGTCCTAACCACTGGACCGCCTGGGAATTCCCTCCCATTCTTAAAATACCCAAGGACTTAAGGCTACTAAAAGTATATCTGTTGGCTTTGGTGGGTTGCCCAGGAAATTTAACCACCATAATACTTGTTTCTATGGTGAAATGATTTCATCTTATAAATAAAAATTTGAAGCAATATATTTATAAGCTAACGGCTGATAATGCTAGAAACAGAAACTTCTTTGCCTGAGAGTAGTGTTACAAGATAATCCTTTTGGGAAAAACTCTCTCTTAGCCCTTATTTAAAACATGAATGTGTACAAATAGCTAAAAAAAATAAGCTGAGACTGGAGTGGCAGGAAGCAACTGAATTTATCTCCTAAGATGCTAAAAGATAGCTTCTTCCCTTCACTGTCATACTCCTGTAACCGAAAGTTTTATTCAGATACCTATAGCCAGATTAGAAAAAACATGAAGATATGGGAGGTTGGCAAAAGAGGTTATCAGTTTTACAATTCAGCCATCAACATATTTAAAAGCTTTTAAGGTTTATATGCATAAACGATATATATGCATAAATATATTCAATGAAAAAAATTATTCCATTTCATCTACCAGTATCATCCTATACATTACCTTTCTTTTTTTGTGGCAAACTTTCACAAGCAGGACTTCCAGGGTAACAGAATTTTGTTCATTTTCTGAATTTTGTGATGGCTTATCTAAATAGAAAATCAATACTTTAAAATCTATTTTACACTTGATCTTTAGCCAAAAGACCGAGAAGTGATTAAAATCTATTTTTAAAAAATAGTATTCATTTTCCTAAGAAGTCTGAGAATTTACAAAAAAGACTTCCTATAATGAAGTCTTCTCAGAAGTTTACTCATTCCTTTTTCCCAAGATCAGTTTCAAATTTGACAAATACAGTTACGGCTTCTTAGTAGAAAGTGCAAATGAAACAGTTCAGGAGAGGTAACACACAAAATAAACATTAAAAAATTTTTTCCTTCTTCTAAAACCTATTAGAAAAATTATTTAGTTTAAGATACATTTAAATTGAACTGGTTACTATTTTACATATTTCATTTCATTTTGAATGCTCAGATATTTAAACTAAAAGGCTCTTTGATTTGATCAAAACATAACCAAAGGGATTAAAAAAATAGTTTTCAAAAAATATTAAACATAAAACTTACATGCCTAAATGGGATAGCAAAAATCAAGACATTATTTACTACCTAGGGAAATCTCTTGGTTTATAATGTTTAGAAAATTTAATTTTAAAGTAATAGTCTATATTCTCTATATCAATGAACTAACAAAGGCTTCTGCAAATTAAGGTTCCAGAATACTTCCCTACAGCTTGTCTTTAATCCCAAAGGCATTAATAGTCCAAAAAACTTAAATATTTAATCATTCATTCATCATTAAGTTCCTAATATATCGAACTACTATGTACTTCTATATAGTTCTCTATATATTATAGATAAATCCATAAACATATACAGAAATAAAATAATTTTTGTTCTGAGATTTTGGACAATACTTCTTTCTACTTGAAAACATTCTTCTTACTCAGGGTGTATACATAAAATACATTTCAATCAGTCTCTTGAAAGTTGCATCCAGGATAAAAATAATTTAACATACCAAAAAATAACCGAATATCTAAAATGCAGTAACAAAAATACTCTCTGAACAATACTCACCATGAAAATAGTACCCTAATAATCTTTGTGTATTCATTCTAAGCAGTCTCAAGTAGTAATTGCTAAACAAAAGTCTTCATTTAAAAACAAAAGAAAAAATAATCATATTTTAGGGACTGTGATGTTGCTTTTCTATCCTGATTTCTTAAAAATATTATTTCTTAAAAAAAAAACTACGAATATACCTTGAATAGACAAGGGAGGCAATATATCTGCTTCTTTCCAACTTCCACTAATTTCAAAGTTAAAATGGGAAATTATTTTCTGGAAATAGAAGTATCAACAGAGTTTACTTTCTCATTTACTTCAGTAATATCAAGAAAAAAAAGTTCAAGTGAATTTGTGCAATTTTTGAACTTTTTTGTCATGTAGATGGGAAAAAAGTTTATCGTACCATGTTCCAGTTAATTTCAACTAATTAATTCAAGTAAATTCAATTACTATTAATTAATCAAATAATATTAATTAGTAAATATTATTCGATTAATATCCATCAATGATTTCAGTGATGAATAATTTATATGTTTTATAGAAGTCCCTGAGAACAAAGGGCTAACAAACCTATAAAATTCAAATTATAAGCTTCTAAAGTATTAGAGTTCATGTACTTTTTAAGTATCACAGAAGACCAAGTATGATGAATGATTAGAAATATGAACTCTACAAGATGATTATAAATGATTTAGGAGGAAAAAAACCATGAAAATGCTACTGAGGTTACTTCTATTTAAAAAAATAGACCAGATGTAAGGCAAAACTAGAAGTAAAGTTACATTAGCTGCTAATACAGATATGACCAGACTTCAAATTTCTTACATTAAAAACCTGACTAGTTATCAAACTGTTCTAATATAACCATTCTGCTTATTATTAAACTTTGTTTCTTACTAAACAATACCAAGGATGACCAACTTGACCTGTTTCTTATAAAGGTTTTATTCTATTACATGATTATTAAAGGATACACATACAAATTTAAGAGGGACAAGCCTAGAGGCATTTTATCCATTCTGAAACCAACTGAAACTTCACCCAGTATGCTTTCACCTCTTTTAATGAAGTAACATTTAAGACTATATAATTTTCTTTATATAATATCTAACACATTGATATATCCCATTGGTAGCAGTGGTTGTTTCAGTTGTTTTATTATTGTATTAAAAAAATACTCAAAATGTTTATGCAGAAAGGGCTCTACTCAGGAGACTCTTCACCTATTCCAGGTTCGAAGGCAATTAATTACAATTCTCATCATTAGTCTTTATAACTTAAAGTTCGAAAAACGTTGGAAATAAAAAATGACAAAATCTAAGAAATTTAATTTCATTACAAGTCCTTCCCATTATTTTCTACTTAGGATCTTTGGAATGATGGCTCTGAGTTGGGTAAGATAATGTTACACAGCGTTTTTTAAACTGCAATACTTAGAGCCCTAAAAGGTACGGTTGAGCGGTAAGAGCCAGAATTTCATCTATTTAGATATGAGCCAGATGAAGCTAACGTTTACCTTCAAGAATGATCCCACACAGCACTGATTATTTTAACAATTTAAAAATCTACTTAAAACTTAAATGGACAGCAAGACAGCAATAAGAAAACCAGGCGATGTACACACCTTATGTATAAAGTCTACCTACAATTTTTAAAAACTTTTAAGGCAGAGTTTCTTATTTATTTATTTTTATTGAAGTGTAGTTGATTTACAACGTTGTGCCAACCTCTGCTGTACAGCAGAGTGACTCAGTTACACACATATATGTTGACACATTCTTTTTTTAAAGCCAGAGTTTCTTAAAACTTGTTCCTCAGATGACCTACTTCTGAATTACCTTGGTGCTTTATTAAAATGCAGACTCCTAAGCTCCACCAAAACCCTGCTAGATCTGAGTCCCTGTAGTATCCAGGTATACGTACTTCAAACAAACTGTCAAAACGTTTCTACACACACTAAAATTTAAGAACTACTACTTTTAAAGTTTAATGAGTTGCAAGTTACCTCCTCCACATCCCACCACTGACCAAATAAAGCAATAATTGAAACTGTTGGAGAAATCCACTAAAGAGAAATTAAATTATCAACATCAACATCTTTTCCATTAAATATAATTTTATGAATTTACATGCAAATTTTTTTTTCAGTCACAAAGGTGTTTTGTTGTTACAATGCCAATATGTTTAAGTACATACCATTTTTGTGGAAGAAACCAGTAAATGTAAGCTGCAGATGAGCTGACAAGCTAAACAGAACAAAAAAATTTTATCACTTTAATATTCTATAATAAAAATAACCTCAACTTTAAAATATAACACTGAAATCAAAGCTACTTCAGCTAATTTATAAATATTTGGCTGTCTAATTCTTAACTCTGTTCAAGCCCATGACTCCATGCTCTCCCTGTTAAGTATGACATCCAAAACAGTGTGTCTATACACATTAAAAACACACACATACATACACACACACACATACACGCACAAAAACACCAAAGAACCAAGGCAGAAAATAACAGACCACCAAATAAGAGGCAAGATAATTTACTGTGCTTTAGTGTTCTACCTATAAAATGGGGACAGGTTTCCCTTCCCACCTGTCAAAAGGTAGCTGAATCCAGGCAAAAGTGTTTGAGTATTTTCAAGCTATGGAATTTCAACCTCCTAACAAATGATGCAGAACCATCACTTTCTACTTCAATTAGGCATGAAATATACAATTACAAATCTGCTATAGATTTGTAATTTACTGTTTCAACTTGTCATTTTCACTTTTAGTTTTAGAAGCAATGAAAAGGAAGCATAAACTATAATGATCCTTTTGTTTTGAAAAATATTTACTACCAATGGAAAAACTATTAAGTTTGTATAGAATAAACAAAAACATCAACAGGCTTTTGTAGTACCTTTAAACTGGAAAAAGAGCAATCTATCTCGTGATCAGGAGCCATTCATAACTTTCCAGAACAGATGTTGGGAAAAGGGAAGCAGTACTTTTACTCAAGAAATTTACTAAAGAATCAAAGTAAATAGCAGTAAAAGGGCAATAAGGATCAATAAAGGGTATGTTTTTGTTTTTTTTTTAAATGATGGTGACAATCTATATATTCTTATAATCAGAGGGGAAGAGTTATGTAAAGACTTTGAGGCAAGAGAGCGTTAAGGAACAAGTAATGACTGGAAATGAGGACATATTATAAAGAGGTTAGCTTTGTAACTTTGCCCAGGACTCTTCTTCTTAGAGAAACAGGAGGTAAGTGAGATATTTCAACAGAATATGTGAGGATGCCTCTATTTTCTTAGTGAGGTAATCTATGAAAGTGTATGCTAAAAAAACTACAGGGTGGGGGTCCTGAAGGGCATTTCTAGAACAGTACTAAGAAAAGTATGCTAGGATATCAGTAGAGAACAAAATGACTATGGCGGAGTAGAAGTGTAAGGGTCCAAGGAGAGTTAGAAAGCATAAATATAGAAAGGAAAAACTAAGAATAGCAATTATAACTTAAGTATCAAGAAAATAAAATGGGATTCTTGAAAACAGGTAATTCATGTATATTACTTTCTGACAGGTATCAGATACATTTCAAAAACACAGCGGGAGTGGGGAGGGGGAGGGTTGACTATAAATGGGGCATGAGGGAATCTGTAGGGTTTATCTTAATTGTAGTGGTTGTTACCTGACTGAATGCATCAGAACTATATACCAAAGAGTGAACTGGACTGCATATAATTTATACCTCAAAAAAAAAAGTACATTAAGGGGATCAACTGTAAAGGAGCTCAAAGGACTTTTTCAAGGTAATGAAAATGTTCTATATCTTAATTGTGGTTATGCTTGTGCGAATGCATACATTTGTCAAAACTCAAAACTATATACTTAGGGTGAATGTATTTTATTGAATGTTAATTATACCCAAAGGTGATTTTTAAAAAGTATATCTACCACCTATGAAATCTACGTGCCATTTTACTAAAAGATAATTAGCATTTTCCTATCAAAACTGTTCCATAAATGTAAACTTACAATGCAGAATTGGTGAAACTCCAAAACAAAACTGAAAGAGAGAAATATTCTACAGTTTCCATGTTAGAAGATAATCCATTAGTCACAACCAGTCTACCCTATTCTTAGTTGCTTCAGTTAAACCTACATACTAAGGCCAGGTAAATTTTCTTAAAATGGTTTTGTATGAATCATTCCTTTCTCCAATTTTCTAATGGGTCCCCAACTGCGAAATCTTTCGTCTAACTGCTGTCTGTAATACGGTTCCCATTCCTTTTTACCTCTACTAAAGCCATATATAGGAAAGTAGAATAGGATGACAAAATCCAAGTTTGAATTCTGGCTCCAGTTATTAGCTGTGACCTGATATCTATAAAATGAGGAGATAACCTCTCTCAAGATTGTGAGGCTTGGATAAAATACTAAACAATCCATCAAAATACCCTCTCCCTCTTCTACAAAGACCCATCCCCAAACATCCCAGAGCTTAATTTCCTTTACAAGCACTTGTATTTACCACTTTGTCACAATTTTTTCACACACATTCTCTTTTGACATATCAGTGTCCTTAGCACCTAGCAGTGTCTTACAGAAAGGCACTCAACAAATGATTTTCAAAAGGATAATGATGTCCTCCCTAGAGTAATAAGATTTTTAAGGTCAGGGATCAGGACCCATTATACTGTAGTACTTATAATATTATTTATATTGTTTTTATAGGGAATGCGATTCTAAGTTCCAACTGTGAAATGACAGAAATACCTTGCATTGATCTACCCCAGAAAATATTTTAAATTAGTGTTATTCAAAACGTGGTCTGCAAACTGAGGTCATTTGGGAAACTGTTACCATTCCACAACAAGGCAAGAAGTTGAGAATAAGACTTTAACCACTTTCATAAAAATTTAACATTGCCACAACATCCAAGTATGTGATCAGTACATTTACAAAAGTATCCATCTACAAAGGACTGGAAATTAAAAACAAACAAAAAGGTCACCAAAGGATGGTCTGAGACACAGTTTTAAATGCTACATTATAAGTTAAATAAGATGGCAAGCACATTCAGCCACCATTATAGTTTCTTTGAGAAAAGGAATTGCAAATTTCAATTAACCAACTTAAAAAACAAACATGGGAATGTGATTTGCTATGCACAATTTCCCCTCCTCCTTCCCTTCCCAAAAGTAAACACTCTTGATATGTATCTAGAATAAAATGTAACAATGAGGCCTAGTTGATGGCTGAATCCAAGGAAAAAGGGCAGTTTTCTTTCCCTTTCTGATTTACCCTCTTCCCTCTCTTGTGGCTACTGTGTCTACATCTTAATTGGTTAAACTGGATCAGAAGAAGGGAATGAGAAGAAGGGAAGAAAGAAACATGGTCAGGCCTATTTAGTTTTAGGCAGCAAAGGATCTAGCTTAGATGATCAAGGTAAGATATCAGATAAGGATTTGGTTCATCTTTGTGATGTGTTCCCTATCTGTATCTTAGGAAGCAAGCAACATGGCAATAGGAAACTAGAGGAGGAATGTGAAATTTGGGGATAAGATTCTAAACACAAGTACCTGACAATTCTAAAGAAGTCTGCAGAATAAGGTTAAGTAAATTTAAATTCATAAGGGACTAACATTTTGAGATGAGATTCATGTAGGAAACTCAAATTTTAAGAACAGCCAGATCCCACAGAAGGACCAACATTTTTATGCAGGAAAGAAACCAAGATTAGTGCCTTGAATTTGTACACATTAATCTGATAGTGGCAGGTGTAAGGCTTCATTTCTAGGGTCATGGCTGTATCACCTCAAAATAGCCCAAGTGTGATGATAAGCTATTTGGCATCTAATAACAGTGTGTTACATTTCATGCTACGATGTATTAGAAAGCTGAGGAATTGGTGACTGCATCAAGCCCATTATTCTGGAATCCAATGTCTCTTTCCAGGTTCAGACCTAAGGATGAGAACACTTTGTAGTGAGAAGATAAAGTTGAATGAGGGGTGGGAGTCCATTACATATAAATGAATCACCTCCCAGAAGTATTGTAGACACAACATAAAGGGATTATTGTAAAGCCAAAGATTATACAAGAAGGAACATTTTAAAAATTTGTTCCTATCTGGCCGTGTTATATCTGGCCTCATTATACAGTGTATATATGTATACATATACATAATATATATGAAAACTGTGAATGTTAAGATGACTAATGTTCTTATTAGTACATTGCTTCACACTGAAGACTGTATGTATCGAGCTGTTTCTAAAAGATGTTTATTTTCTTTAAGAGTAAAAAAACAGCCACTGCATTCAGGAAAAAAGAAAGTCAGTAAAGATATGATTGTTTTGGGGAAAAAAAATTTGTTCTTAAATACTTAGATTTTAAGAATCCTATACGTTCAGTGGTGAATGATAAGGCATCTTCAGGAGTAGGTATGTACAAAGAAATCTATGGCCCAGATTCTGAAAAACGAACAAAACTTAAGTTTGAAAAGATGCTGATTTGAAAACAACTTCAAAACTTCCAATCAAGACAGAACTGTTAAGAAAAAAAAAAGAGAAAGGGGAGGAAGACATCAGATCTTATTATGGTGGAAAAGACATACAATCAACTTAAAAAGCAGCTTGAAGTTTTAAAAATGCAGCTAAATCTACAAAAGAGGTGGCTAGGGAAACACCATTAATGCAATATATCTATTTAAAATAATTTATGGCTTTCTTAGGATAAAGACCAACATCCTTAAATAGCCTACGAGGCTCTGCATTATCTGGTCATGGCCATCTGCTCTAGCCTCATCAAATGTCACTCTCCCTACTCTCTCTAGTCAGCTACTCTGGCCTCAAATGAGGTTATGTATAATATTCGCTTTATCGAGAATCACCTATCTGCTCACCCTCTATCCCCATTTTACTCCTATATTCATGTTTCAAATCTCAGCTCATTTCTTCAGGGAAGCCCTCATTGAACATCACTATTCCCAAATCCAACTCTCAAACAAGAGCTGATTCTCCTGCTTTATACATCCATAGTTTCCCTATGTGTACTTTTCTTTCCCAGCACTTATTTTATAATTATATTTATTATACAATTATGTCTTTTTCTCCTAAATGCCGATAAGTTCCATACAGGCAAGGTCTTCATCTGTTTTGCTCATCATTATATCCCCTAGGACTTAGTATAGTGTCTGGGACATGGTACACTAAGGAAATGGGAATCCCAGAAAAAAATCCAAGACTTTGTTACAGTACAAAAAGACGATAAAAGGAAGATTACTAATTCAAAAGTTTAGGTTGTTGGGGGCTTCCCTGGTGGCGCAGTGGTTGGGAGTCTGCCTGCCAATGCAGGGGACACGGGTTCGAGCCCTGGTCTGGGAGGATCCCACATGCCGCAGAGCAACTAGGCCCGTGAGCCACAACTGCTGAGCCTGCGCGTCTGGAGCCTGTGCTCCACAACGGGAGAAGCCGTGACGGTGAGAGGCCCGCGCACCACGATGAAGAGTGGCCCCCGCTTGCCGCAACTGGAGAAAGCCCTCGCACAGAAACAAGACCCAACACAGCCAAAAACAAACAAACAAATAAATAAATAAATAAATAAATTTATTAAAAAAAAAATGTTTAGGTTGTAATAACAACAACAAAAAGTGATGAAAGGTACTTTACCTTATCAACCTACTAAAAACATAGGTTTGAAAATATATCTAGTAGATATTCTAGTTCAGCTACCTTTGGAGGGGATTTCTCCAGCTACTAACAGTGGACCAGGAACAGAAAATGATTAAGTGGAAATGCTTCTAATTTGACCACAGGAAATACTTTTGGAAGCAATTCCAATTTGGAAATCTTTTCATGATACCTTTCAGTCAGTGGAGATGCACTTAGAAGGCAAGAGTTATGACTAGAGAATTCCAAAATTCGTAGGATTAATAGCCCAAGAGACCCCCTGGGATCCTGCTAGAACAGAAAACTACAGAAAGATCACAGATTTATACCAATAAACCATGGTGCTTGGTCAAAACTCAAAATAAATTCAAAACCCACAATATATTGGCATGCCAGAAACAAGAGACGGAGAAGATAGAATATAAGGCATGATATCAGAAATTCTAAAAAGAAAATAAAAATATTTTAAATATACATAACCACACCAAAAGAGCAAGGAGAAAGATTAGGAAAAACCTGGAGACCAGAGGTCTGGTCACTAGAGTATGTGAAAAACCTGGTCAAATAGTGTGACCACTATGAATTTCTAAAATTTGCTAATTGCTGTGGAGTTTTCAGAAGCCACTGTTTAAGAAAAGAAACAATCTTCATAGTTGGTGGGTGTTATGGTTGAGTTTTAAGGTTACAAATGCAATTCTGGTCTATTGTCACAAATGGATACCTTGAAGAAGTGAAAACCATGAAATGTCCCATGTTTCTGTTTTCTATCAGCTCCTTCCCCTAATAAATTTCTGCCATTATCTGCGACAAGTAAGACAAATATAGATCTAGAGTATAAAACACAAAAAAGATCCTGGAACACCAACTTTATTTTGCACAGACAATGCCAGGAATTTGGTTTTATTTGTAAGTCACTACAACTGTCATAAACAGGTCAGGCATTTGACTGTTCTAAGCTTTGGGCCGTAGTACTACAGTAATTTGGGGTATCCTGATATTCTCCTGGAACTTTGAGAATGAAATACATTGGGTCTGAGAGTGGAGACATTAAAACTGTGGAAGTACTAAAAGAACATGAGTTCCAGTGGAAGACATCCAGACAGTAGCTACTGAACAGACCCAGGATCCAATTAAACTGAACAAGATCTCTATGTTTGAGATGGTAAAGAATAAAAATATAGATGGAAATACCTTTTTGTATATGATTTAAGATTTTAACGTCTACTAATTAACGACATGGAACAAAAAAGGTTTATTTTGTTCTCTCAGAGAATTTGCCCATAGATTTTACAAGTAAAGTTTTACAATGCTGGCATTATATACTGGTGTCTAGAGAACTTCTTACAATCCTATGTGATAAGTTTAGTAGACGTATTGGTCTACTAAACCAATTATGCCTAATTTGAGATGAGAAATACACTGAAGAAATTTAAGAATATAGGGCCTTGGGGGTAAACTTAAAATGAGGCAATTTCTCAATTAATTTTAGTGACTCGGGGAGCAACAATGAGACATTCAAAAGATGTGGGCCAGGGGGGCGGTTGAAGCACCTAGTACGGTAACTCAGTACCTCCTGGGTCTAAAGTGCCTCACTGGGTATTAAATAAGCATGGTCAGCTCCAACAGAGTTAGGTCTGTCTCAAAAAAAAAAAAAAAGAGATCTTGGGTGTTGAAATGACCAACTCACTGGTCCCAGCTAGATCCTAAAGAATGAAAAAGTTGTTTTTCAAAATGACAAGCAGGAATTCTACGCAACCCTCTGATGTTTCTGTGAGTTGGTTAACAATACCCCTGTTATAGTACTGGCCTAGCTATTGAACCCATTGGGTCGAAAGAAATATAATTATTGGGTGAGTGATTATTCAGAGAACTGACCAGTATAATCTATCTTCCTCACAACACACACTATAAAGGAAGTTCTGTAATATTTATCAAAGCCAGTGTCACAGTGAGATAGTAGTAAGGTTTTGCAGTGATGAAGGTGGAACCTTGATGGGGAAGATGAAGAAAAGGGTCAAGTTTTCTTCTTCTTGGTTCATTCTTCCTTCTCACATGAGCCCTGAAAGACCTGGAGGGCAAACTATTAAGGTGTTTAGGAGAAAAGAAGTGAGGATGTCAGATCAGGCTCTGACTACAGCTTTATACTTTAAGTTTAAAAGGCCCTGAGGATCCCAAAAGCTCTGTCCAGGGTAGGTGAACAGCCAAATATCTGGAATAGAAATTCAAGAAAAGAATAGAGAGTGCATGCGCTGGGAATATTCTCAGTCTTTATAAACCTGTATTGTAAGGTATTCCTTGGGCAATAATAGATTAGGTAAAGATTTGGGATCTCAGCTTCTAGAATGGATTATCAAAGTTTATTTACAAATCAAGATTGCCTAGATATGGAAATATAAATTACACTTCAGTCCTACAAGACTGCGAGATACTGATACAAAAATTTTAAAATGCAATAAAAAAATTCCAGTAACAAAATAACCTAATTGAAAAGGCGAACTTAAAATAAAAGCAATTAAAAAATGACATCTTATACTAGTCACAAAAATGAGAAAGTATAAATGAAGCATCATTAAGTCAGTGTACATCCTATCTAAGTTGGTAAGATATGATTTAAAACTTCAAGAGAAAAAGAAAAATCCATGTGGCAATTTTCCTAATTCCATTTTTTTTCAAATCTAGTATTTTTAGTTCTACATTCTTCCTAAAAGTAGTCAATGAATAAACAAATACCACCCAAGTCCCTGTTTCGCTTTAGAATAATATTCAACTTTCTTTAGTTTATGTATGAAAGAATAAATAGAAGCATACTGTGTAGCCTAGGCAGATATTAGGCTAGTCAGAACATTTAGGGATTAGTTCTGGGTAACATATGTGAAAACAGACAATAAGAAGATTCCATCCAAAGGGCCAGGTTTCTGAAACTATCATGTGATAAACATATTTCAAATATAAACTAAAGTTAAGAATATTTTGCCTGAAAGATATAAATAAGAGCAAGGACAAGATGGGAAAAAAAAAGAGACAGCCTCTCTCAGAATTGTAGATGATTACTTAGAAGAGATGTGATGTTGTGAAGCACCTGGCACAGCACCTAGTGTATACATTGAGTATACCATAAAAATGAGTCTCCATCATTCTTTAGATGAGGTAGTAGGATTAATACTAACTACAGAAGTTACAGAAACTTTGATTCAGAATGCAAGAAATTGGTAGTAGAGAAAAACAATAATGAACAGAAATGTCTTAGAAAACAGTGAGTTCCCAGCATTAGAGATATTCAAGATGAGGCTTAAGAACTGATTCTCTGCCAGGGATGCTACAGAAGAAGTAATCCCTGATTTGTGTATGAGTTTGGACAAACTGACATCTAAGGTTCATTCTAACTCCTTACAATATTGAGGTGATCACTAGGAAAATGATCACTGTACTTTTTCCTCTTTCCTCAAGTATGTCACTTAATGTAAACTTATAGGTTATCTTACCTATGAGATTCTTGCTCTCCTTTCATTTTCTCTACTTTTGATAACATATCATCAACTTTAAATGTTTTCCTGGAAGAAACAGATAAACAAAATAATCACTTCTCAACTGGGAAAAACAAACAGATTACACTTTATTGTCACTATAATAGGCAAGTTGGAGATCTGATTTTATTTATAATAAGATAAATTATGGGATGGTTAGCCATAACAATGAATACTATCGAGACAGTGTATGTTGTAATACAGCAAACAAGCCTTCAAGTCCCATCTCAAATGCTAACTTTTCCACAAAACCTTTTGTAATTATTCCCAAACCAGAGTGATTTCTCCCTACCTATGGCACTTGGTTTACATTTATTTTGACATTTAGTCTCCTCAATGTGAAACTTGCATAAATATTTTATTTCTACTAGCTTATTAGCTCCTGAAGGGCAGAGATTTGTTTTCTTCAAGGAAAGCCACATAGTCCTTGGCATATTGCCTTATACTTGGTAGGTGTTCACAAGCATCTGTTGGACTGAGCCAAACAAATGCAAATTATGTATATTTTGAAACACTCATATTTCCATTAAGTAACCTGACAAATATGGATATTCCATAAAACAAATATGAAGTTAGTAAAACACCCTCAAAGATTAGCAGCAATGGCTAAAGTTAAGTATGTCATTTTAAAGAGATGGTTGTCACCATCATGAAAAAAATTTGAAGTTTAAAGGACATACCCATCAAATCGTAACAAAATTATCAGCTTTTAACTTAACAACTTTAAGAGAAAAAAGTAATTTCCAATAAAATAGAAGCTTATATTAAGAATAACCACACCCCTAGCAAGCAATTTAAGAATGAATGGATTCTAAAACAAGCCTCATCTTAGTTCTTAAGGTGCTCTACTATATACATTTTCTAGAGGCTGAAAAACTAGACCCATATATGTTAACTGGAAACAAATATTTCTATTTATACTCAGATATTTTCTTCAAATTTAGAACTTGGAAAGATTCATGTATTCTTGTAAAACTTGAATTCAGATATTAGAAATTACTAATATGCTCATTCCTCAAAAACAGCTATTGTACTCAACTACTATAATAAAAATCATCAGTAGAGAAATGTTAATTTAAATACATTGTAGTAAAACACTGATAGGAAGAGCAGAATTGATACGATCTATATTTCAGGTGAATAAATAGCCTCCATTAACAAAAGATCTTTTTTTATAAAAAAGCTTCTCTCTTTACCTTTAGAGTTACTGAAAACCTCAATATTAAAGTTTCACCCAATAAAGCATAGTAAGGAGTTCTTTATGAAGGATGGCAGGCAATACATTTTCAATCTCCATAGATAAGAGAGAAGAAAGAAGAAAAATGTAGGATTCTTTTAGGCTAGTTACAAAGAACTTTTCAGTATAAATACTGAAATGTACTACTGAGGAGGGTTGTAAAGTTACTGAAAACTTTTTAGAATAATATGTTTATCTTTGTGTAACGATTAAGAAGAAACCCTGTCTGTAGGAAGAAAAGTTAAGACTGTAGGTCACAAGGTTCACCTCTTCCAACTTTATGGAGTTGTACATAGGAAAACTTGAGTATTAACAACCATTTGAATAGATCATACAGGTAACCCAGCGTTCCTTAGGAAAAACAAAACAAACTGTATAGGCAACTATACAAAAGCAGCCTCACCTCCCAACACCAAGTATTTCTGGTTCTTTAGAAAGGTACTGCTACTGTAGCTCAGATTTAACAAGGGAAACAGTTATCAAAAGGTCATCATAAAGGAGAATATCCTTAAAATTCAAGAAATTTTTTGGGGAGGATTCAGAAACAGCTTACATAAAACCTACTAAAATGGATTCAATAAAAGATGCCGTTGTCCTCACCAGTATTTCCACTGTGCCAGTGTAGTGAGTGTCAGCCTACAGAAGCTGAATACCTCTATGAAGTGCAACTAAAGTAAAAGGCAAGTTTAACAAATATATCAGATTTAATGTTACACCTGCTTGTACAACTTCAAAAGGAGTGATAAGTGTACTCCAACAATGAATATTATGTTGTTGTGTAACAGTACAAAAGGAGTTCCAAAAACATTCTGAGCAAAGGGATTGGACTAAAAGCAATTCTGTAAAAGCAGTTCCAAAAACATTTGGAACAAAGACCACAATCACTGGGCTGAATTCATCACCTTCCAAATTCACCAACTACTTTGAAAAGGACAGCACTCATCTGAAGATATTAAGTTGTAGTATAATTTGTTAAAAATCAGTCTTATTGTTTTATATACGCCAGGCATACAACAAAAGAATTAAGTGATTCCTAATGCATTTTTACATGGAAGTAAACTAAATGGAATGTATACGTTTCTTGGCTGGCAAACTGCTTCGAAACTGTCCCAAAGGACAATTTTTTACCTAAGGGGTACTAAATTAAGAAAGTTCATTTCTACTGCCATGCTTTTAAAATTGCCTCCACTCATTAGCAGACAACAGAAATGTATCCCACAAGGAGGCAGTCAAATAGTCTAATAAACAAACATGATGTATATATTTTAATCCAAATTTATTCTGTAAAAACTTTTATCACTTTAAAATTAAAATCGGGCAGCATTGTAGATGACAACTGCAGTACTTAAAAAAAAATTTTTTTTGGCCGCACCTCAGCATGTAGGATCTTAGTTCCCTGACCAGGGATCGAACATGCGCCCCCTGCAGTGGAAGCACAGAGTCTTAACCACTGGACCGCCAGGGAAGCCCTCTAGATGGTAACTGATCTTCCATATTAAAAATACTAAAAGAAAAAGTTTACTACTTAATCAAATTCTCCTAGTTTTACAGAGTAAATCAAGGGTCTGCAAATTATGGACCATTGGCCAAATCCAGCCTGCTGTCTGTTTCTGCACAGCCCATAAGCTAAGAATGGTTTTTACAGATAAAACATTTGCAAGTGATTTGATAGCAGAGAATACTAACTCTAAATCCCAATTAAGCTAAATGTTATCCCTCCCACCCCACCCAGCAAAAATAAAAGAATCCCACATTTCTCACTCCGTAGGCACGTATTATAAAACACTGTACTCCCTGGCTCCAGTGGTTAGGACTTGGCGCTCTCACTGCCAGGGCCGAGGTTCAATCCCTGGTCAAGGAACTAAGATCCCGAAAGCCGCGCAGCAACCCCACCCCCCCAAAAAGAAAAGGAAAAAAAAAAAAGAAAACACTGCACTCAATTATTATGTTTTGAATTTCATTTCAATAAAAAAATTTGTTGATATTCGTTTTCTCTTTCTGTATAAGTACCTACATACTACCTAATATCCTCAATTCCGTTTTCTGGACCACAAAGCCTAAAATATTTACTATCTGGTCCTTTAGAGAAAAAGTTTCCTGAATCCTGGCATAGAGTAGACAGGTAAAGAGCTGACATAATTCTGCTGCCTAATCCATCAGCTTCTTCCTAGTTATTTAGGCACCTGGCAGGTTTCACCCGTTAAATGCAATGCACTCATTCTCTCTCTCTAGATTCAGAAAGATTACCAGATGACAAATAGTTTTAACGTTTCAATCCTTCAAAATACATCTAGATATATCTACAAAGCTAAACTATGTCTCGCTGTAAAAAACACGGTGCTTATTTAATAACCAGTAGGAGTCTCCAAAGGAGTTTAGTTTCAAAGTTTATTGAAAAGCTTAATGGTTTTACTAAGTCAAGACTATAACAATACCAAATGCTTAGTAGAGGTTCTCTCCTTTAATTTAAAGTTGTTCACATGATATGCTCAGTAAATAATCATGGGTGCAGAACAAGAAACTACCATTCTATAATTATATATGGTTAAATGTTACAAAGCAAAAACAAGCTCTCCGACACCTTCAGATTCCACTTTAAGACTAGGTGATTAAGAAGTTTTTAAAGACATTCCTCCTACTGACTGCAAAAGTATTTCCCTTTTAATAAGACAACCACCAAAGATATAAAATGAGATTTTCTGAACCTATCATCATAGAAGTGAATTCTTTATTGTTAGAAAATATAAGATATATTCAGACATTAACTGTTAAATTTATGTATCAAAGATAGTTCCCATGAGCCCTTTAGTAAATATTTAAATCCTCAACTTCTACCAAACTTGAAAATAACTATCAGCACAGAGTAAAAAACATTAGTCAGTAAAATCACTTCATTTACTCCACTAACAAATCATTTGTTAGGAAAAAACTGGCAATCAGCTGGGATTTACAAAAATGATACTATTAAAAATCACTTTGCAACCAATTCACTCTTTCACCTCAGTTTTCATATTTAATCTTTCATTAGAAATCATACTTTCAAACAAAATTTTAACATGGTTTGAACAACTTGAAATAAGAGTCATAAAATGTACCTTTTGATGTTTGTTCTGGAGTTTCGATGAGACATGTAAGTAAGAGTTCTATGCAAAAATATTGGCTATAAAAAAAGTTAAAATATTAAAATTAAATAGGTGAAATTCTAGCAAAAAAATAGTATCAGTAAATTTTGTTGATTACTTACCGCTATAAGATTTCGCGTTCGAAGAAACCTATAGATCTGCGTTGGTTCTAGGTAACAGAAACAAAATCCAAAGTTATCTAAATTTACTCATTACTTAAGTTGTTAAGAAAATACCAACCCAGCCCATGTTATAACCAATATAAACCAATAACCTATCATGGAAACTATGTAGTGAATATTTACATCAAGAAAATAAGTATGCACAATTAGATCAAAAGACATTTAATCTATAGCATACATTCACAAAATGCATCTACATTTACTTTAAACTTAAGTTTCTCTACAATCTAGTTCTTAAACCTTGCATTTCTAAGGTAGCTATTTTTAAACTAGTCTGTATGCAGAACTGAAGAGAAGTAGTTATATTCATTTAGCTTAGTTAATTTAAACTATTTATAACCCATCTTCTAAAAAGTAGCTAAAATGAGGTAGTTGGATTCAGTAAAAGAACTCTTTATTGAAGCCAAATAACAAAATAAAATGTTCACTTTTTAACTGGTCTTTTCAAAAGTCTGTACAGTCGTCAGCCGAAATGGAATAAAACCGTTACCTAGATAGATGTCCTAATACAGATATAATCAAAGTGAAATCCAAGACATAAATTAGCTAAAATTTTCGATGAATATTGCTAGTTATAGTTCAAGTTTCTATTTTGCTCAGTGTAAATATTACCTCAGTATGTAAATACTACCTCAACACATATTTTTAAAGTAATAGATTCCCAAAGTGTTTTTAATGCTGTTTAGTTAAAATCTGTTATAAAGGACTTAGGTTACAAATAGAAAATATTTTATATACAAGTACCATAATACCAGTTACATTAATGACCTGTTAGTATTATGTTTCTTTAAACAAAGCAGTATAAAAATGACCTAATATGACTAACTATATTAGTAAATACATCAAAGCATATAAACTTCTCAGAAACTAAGATCAATATTAGAGAAGAATCAAGTTGTTTTGTGACCATATCTAACTCTTAATGACAGTTCATCTCTCTAAAAGTAGACTCATCAAAAAAGCAAAACAGCTAAAACTTTCTGGCAGGATTTGTCTTCTCACAACATTTGGAAAGAATTTTTTAAATTTCCACTTAATCTTCAGTTAGTTTAGTTTTAGTTTCAAATAAACTAAAAGGAGATGAGATGTTTTAGAAAGGCTGCAAACATGTATGTTTACTGTCATCACTGTGCTTTAGTTCTCCACCATATTTCCAACTGAAAGCCTCTCCAGATTTCTGAAAGTATATTGAGCAAAGGCTAGAATAATGTGAATCTTTCTCAAGCAGGTTCAATACTAATTTCAATAAAAACCGAAATTCCTTGTATTAAATTCCAATTAGAATTTCATGAAGCACTAATGAGAGAGAATGAAAGAAGGGTATTAAACAACGTAATACATCTTTCCAAGAACAGCTGATACCATGCCCTTAACATATGCCACAAAAAAATTGTAAATAAAGACCTTGAGTGGTAGAGCTGAGTTTATTCAAGTCTCTCTGTAAGATATCTAGCTATTAAAGGTCATCCAAATTACAACATCCATACAAAAGCAAAGAGGAAAACAATCAGGATGTAATATTCATTAAAGAACAGTTCAGATTACTCATAGTCATGATATTTCTTATATATTCTATTGTTTCTTTCCAGACACCTTGCCCCCCTTCCCAAATTAAGTCGTAGCTCTGCCCTCGAAACAGACCTTAAAAACAGAAACTGACATCAGAAAATGTCCCGAAATTAAGACAACTACAAACGGGCAGAATTCCGAGATCGTCTAGAGAGAAATAAGATGCTTAAACACTGCCTGTCTCAGTTTACGTACCCATGAAACGGGTGGAAAGATGTGAAAGGTGTAGAGCATCAAAAGGTGCCATGTTAATGCACCAAGTTAGTGCGAAGGCATTTCAGACTACTGACAATTTGGTCGATTTTACTGCACTCCTCTCTTCACAGGCTTAATTTTGCTCCTCTAAACCTACAACCGACAGCCTTGTACTTCTAGAGTACGGAAGGCATGAAAGAAAGCAAGAACTAGTCCTGGGATCTGACGGTAGATCCAACTGCACAGTCCAACTGTGACCTCCCCACCTAAAAAGCAGCCTGCTCTCAACGCGGGGCCCCATGCCTCAGCTCGCGTGTACATCTTCGGGGAGGCACGAACCTCACCTGGACCCCTAGTCCACCTCCCCCCAAGGCCCTAGACTTCGGGCCCCCTCGAGCCGTAACCCCGGAAGGCGGAACGGCCCCCTCAATTTCGCCCTCCACTCCCGAATCAAACCGACTCCCGGTGAGGAAGGGGGTCCCAGCACGAGTGTCCCGGCCCCCTAACGCTGCAAGAGGGGGGATTCCTGCCCTCAAAGCCTTCAACACACTCACTCTCAAAGGCCTGGAGGAAAAGCTCGTGGTCAGCCTGGACGTGCTCCATTTTCGGCTTCTTCACCGGTAACACCGCGGCCCCCGCCGCTGCCGCCACGGAGGAGGAGGAGGAGGCCGAGTAACTGCCGCCGCCTCCACAGCCCCCGCCGCTGGATTTGCCGCCCGACGCCGTCGCCGCCGCCACCGCCGCCGAACCCCCGAAGCCGCCTCCCCCGGACCCCGCGCTGGGCCCCGAGCCGCCCCCTCCCCCACCGCCGTGCTTCTGAGGCGCCATCGCGGTTCCTGCCTCCTCCCCCCGCCAGCTACCCGCCGGGCGGCCCCGGAGAGTAAGCGCCGGCAATACCAATCGCTCGCCCCAGCAGGCTCCGGCGGACCGAGGGGGGAAGGAGGAGAGAGGGGAGGAGAGGGGAAGGGAAGGGAGGAGGAGAGGAGGGAAGGAGGGAGGAAAAAAAAGTGTCTCCTCCTGAGAGCCCCGCTCCGCTCGGGAGACCGCTCACCCTAGCCTGGCCTCGCTCCGCCCACTTCCCCCGCCCGGCGCTCTGATTGGCCGGCGGGAGCGCGCGCCGCCCGGCCGCCCAGCCTGTTGGCCCGCGGATTCCCCCGTCAGTCACGCGGAGGCGCTTCTCGCGGAGGCGCGGCTTGGTTGGCCCGTGCGCGCTGCCGATCGCGGGCCCGGCCGCCTCTTTGAACTGAATTCGCGGGAAAATTAGGGGTCGGAGCGGCCTTCCTGCTGGCCCCGGTGCATTGTGGGGAGAGAGGGACCCAGCGAGCGGCTTAGGGAGCCGTTTCTCGCCTTCTGAGCGTCGTCAGTCGCCGCCCCCGGGGGATACAGGACCCCTGAGGAGAGGCGGGCCTCTGAGGAACGGGGGGGCGGGTGCTGGGGGGTCGAGGGGCTTGTTAAATGAACTGAGATCCATGCCGGATCACCGAGTCTCTAACTTCACAGGAAGGGGCCTGCTTGGGGGTTGGTCGGGTCGCTTCTGGTCTGAGGGGCTCGCAGGGCGAGGTCTCTTCCCCGGTCCCCTCGCCACCACGTGCCTCAAGCCACCCTTGGCCGAATCCCACCCAGCGAGCCCTGGAGAGGACTGGGGGCAGCCAAGGGGTTGCGGCTGCTGCTCTCGGACGCCGCTGGGCTCCACCAAAGGGAGCGATTTCTAGGGAGCAAGAATGTCCTATCAAATGAGGAAAAGGATTTTCTGTAGGTGCGGTGAGGCATCAGGATCGTTACTGAGAGCGGCTGTGGCTTCTCAACGTGTTGGAAGCAAACCTTAGATATTTGATTCCCGGACACCACAGGAGTGGCCAGAGGGACAAACTGGATGATTTCTTAGAAGTACCTACACCCATCTTGAGAACCTGCTCATTTTGCGCTCAAAAACTGGAGAGGGGATCCGGTGTTTAGCCAGTCTCGCTTAAAAAGAGAGATGCATAGGCCCGGACGGGTTTGGAGTTGAGCTAATACTCTTCAAGATTTGAATTTCAGGTCGGACAAGATGATCTCTAAGGATGTTCTTCCAAATCAAATCCTGTAATCTTGTGTTACATTAAAATGAAACATTATCTTCAAAAATTCCAATCTGTAAACACAGAGCCGTTTCATACTTTCAATAATATTTTTTAAATGCCTGCTTTGAGCCCTTTATAGTTCACTTCAAAACGCTGTTTACAAAGCAAGCACCTTTGGAATGGTTATTTAAATAACCAAAGTGCTGATTTTACAATGCATTTGCTACTTAAGAAAGTGAGCTCTACAAATGATGCAGGTAGTAAAAAATTTGGCATTTCAGGAACACATCTGAAATTAGGTATACCTGTTGCTGAATTTTAAGTACAGTCTATATTTTTAGTCGGACAAAAAGTTCAGAATGCTCTCTTGTTTGTTATACTGTCTGTACTCAGTATTTTAAAAAAAATCTCCCCCTACCAAGAAAAAAAAAAGAGGTTTTGTTTTGTTCTTTAGACTTCTCAAATAAGCCTTCTCTGATTATTGCCACCCCTAGAGGCTTGTGGGGTTTTAGATCTTGCTAAAGTGCTCATCCTTAGCTTTACAGGGTTAGAAAATGAAGTTTCATCAGTTCAGTCAGGGTCTGGAGAACTAAAGCGCACTTAAGCAAATCACAAGATATCAAATTATAAACCAGAATGCTAATTTATTAATTAACAGTAAATGTAACTGGCAGAATTACCAGTCTTCATCATTGATACAGGGTTCTTCTTTGGGGTGGGGGGAGGGTGGAGATACAGGTACAGTCAAAGAAAAAGACCGAGTCACAGGTTATCATAAATCTTTGATGATCAGAAAAATGGAGCCAAAGGAGTTGGGAGGTTCTTAAAGGGTATTTCCTTTAGGAATGCCATGGTAGCGTTCTAGGCTTCAGCATGGACATGGTTTTAACGTACAGTCGCTTACCAGTACTGGTCGTGAGAATCAAAGCCATCCATTCTATGGGAGGGGCATAGTAACAAATTCTCCCTTTTTGTATTCTCCTTTGTGGAGAACGTATGTAGAACACTAAAAAAAAAAAATCCTTATACCCTCGGACAAATTAGAATTAATTGAGGGGTTTTCTTGGTTACATTACAGTATTCTTAATCCGACTCTGTCCTATAGGTAAAATGTCTGTATATCACCTCAGTATTGGTCACTTCTGTGGCCAGCTTATTTATTTTGTGTTGTTATTTTTAAGTTTGGTGGGGCAACAGTTTTTGAGACTTTCGATGCCAATTCACTGTCAAAGACAGGTGTATGTTTAGTCCCCTAACTCACACTGAATTTGAATTGCTTTCCAGGGTTTTGTTTGTTTCTGCCTTCATGCATATTTGGAATTGGTAAACTCCTAAAAAGCAAAGGCCACTGTTCATTTCTTTTATATTTCCTAGCACAGGACTAGATACACGTGCAAGGAAAGAAGAAGAGCAATCGTTTTGACCTTTATAGTTGTGAGTATGCTTTTATGTATATTACCTCACTTTGTCATAATGATCCTATGAAATTGGCACTATTTTCATTTTACAGAAGAGAAAATAGTCTCAGAGAGGTTAAGTGATTTGCTCATTTAGTGGCAGAGCCGTGAGTTGGACCCAGGTTTTTGGGTTTTTTTGGTTTTGGCTGCACCATGCAGCATAGGGGATCTTAGTTCCCTGACCAGGGATCGAATCCGTGCCCCCTGCATTGGGAGCACGGAGTCTTAACCGCTTCCCTGGACCACCAGGGAAGTCCCTGGACCCAGGTTTTTAAAATTCAATTTCTATGCACTTTTGCAATCAGAATAAAGTTATCCTTAGTACCTCAAGTTGACTGTTTTTAAGTATGTTTTAAAAACTGAGGACCACTTAGCTTCTCTTACCAAAAAAAAAATCATTTTATACTCCTTCCTATTGTGCCCTTTTTCATCAGTGTCCCCACTTGGCCTTACACAGACTTCTGTGCTGGGATTTTTAACCTTTCTTGTGCCATGGACCCCTTTGGCAGTCTGATGAAGCCTATGAAAGCTTCTTTTGTAAATGCACAAATATAAAATGTATTGGATTATAAGGGAAACCAAAAAAGTTGTGATGTGTTAATATAGTTTCTTCTTTTTAAATTTCCTAAATAAGATCTAGCAGCAGGTCAGTCTTATGACTATCATAATTTCAAAGCAGTGATGAGGGCAAATAATATTTTGAGATACCTGCAAGAAGTGTAATGTGATATGAAAATATCTGTAACTTCTCCTGGAAACAAAGCCGCAGGCATTGCTAACACTACTGTGATTTGTCACCTATATTAGTAGCTGAAGGAAATGCTAAATTTCAGTTAGAGGTTAATGTACATAAAGATGTAATTTATTTTCTCCTCTAAATTCGGGGACTCCCTGAATTTGATACAGATTTACAACTTGGTGTCACAGCATCAAGTCTTTTTCTTTCTACTTGGCTGTAAGCTCTTGGGGGCAGGGATGATGGGTGATTTGTTTTAGCAACTGAGGTGTCTGTCACTGTGCCTGGCATAGAATAGGGGCTCATCCAATGAGTTTTGATAAATAGGAATGGACACCAGTGCATAAATATAAATACTGATAATAATAATTAAGTACTTACTATGTGCCAGGCAGTATTTTAAGCTTTTAACAATTCCAACTCATTCAGACCTCCCACCAACCCTCTGATGTTGGTAACTATTATTTTTCCCATTTTATAGATGAAGAAACAAAGGCAAGCCTTGTTAAGTAACTTGCACAAGATAAGTAATGGAGCTGGTATTCTAACCCAAACAATCTGCTTCCAGAGCCCACTCTTGACCATCATGCCATGAAACTGGAGAGCTTTAGAGATATAAAATATTGCACGTGTCATTTCTAGGTCAAGAAAGATTAGTAAATATTGCCTCTGATGTACTGGAATGAATGATCATCAGTATTGAGTGCATTTGCTGAAAAATAACCTAGGTATCAGTCTTCCTTTTTACTTGTATAGTGTCTTTCTATCTTCCATCCACTCCCATCACCTTAAGATTAAGCACTGAGTCTAAGCCAACAAAACTATATCAGAAAAAAATATATGTTTAAGTCTTGCTTTGAGGGAACTGAAGTTATATTTGCTGATAAATTCTTGGAGAGATATAATCAAATTTGATTTTTAAAAAGGAACGGCCTCCAAAGTAAAAATACTAATAACCTACTAATAAAAGTTAGTGTGAAAGAACAATTTTAACAGTTCTATTTGAAATTTAAAATCAAAAGCTTGCACATTTTTGTTTCCTTTGTCTAGAAAAGAAAAACATGAGAACCATGGAACGTTCACTGTGTAGTATGAGGTTTTCATAATAAACCCCTGATTTGTGTGTGTGTGTTTATCTAGGTTTAACTAGATATAATAAGGGTGCTAGTAAGGCATAGTTAGAACCCCTGGGACAAAAAGAAACTTGACACTAATAACTTGAGGGAGGAAAAAACCACCTGAGACAAATTGGAAATATCTAAACCTGAATTTTGGGAGGCCTACATCTGGAGATAGCTACTATGCCCATTTTTAAAACTATAGGACAGGTGGTTTTATCTTTAATTTTAAACAAAAGCAGGAGTGAATTGATATTTATTGAGCATTCTATCCATACAACAATCATAAACAGTTATGTTATTTACTATTGTTAGCCTCTCACACACGAGTAACTGAATCTCAGAGAGATTCAGTAACTCTCTCCCCATCTCACAGCTTTTAAGTGGGTGAGCTGAGATTTGAACCCAGTTACAGGGGACTCAAAACCCCATGTGTTTTCCAGTATAACAAAGGTATCTAGGAAGCATTTTGGAAGCCCCAGAGTTTCAAAAAGCTACCTCAAGGGAAACAGTGTGGACTCTGCTTCCCCTTTCGTTCATCTTCAATCAGAGCTGTTCTGCTTCTATGTGTTGTATAATTTGTTTGAAGATAATGGATCTACTTGCTGAAAAAATATTTTTTGAAAACCACCGCATTACACTCAGCTACCTTCCCAAGCCTGATAATGAGAAACAATGAGCTAAAATGACACTAATAATGTATTCTAGGCTATACTCACCTCAAAATTTGACACCATTAAAAACAAGAGTATGCTAAGAGTAATGAAGATTACTTTAATAGTAATGAAATATAGATGAAAAAAATCTGTGTATATCTCACGCATGCCCTGCCCAGAAAAAAAAAATTGTCTTGCTGTTGTTACCCCTTATCTTTGTGTGAACTGCTTGTTTCCAAACTAAATGTTTCCTTCATTTTCTGAGGAAAAAAGAGCATTACTATGTCACCATTCTTCATAAATAGGATCAACAAAACTAGGTATTATACCACTTCCATAATAATGGAATAGTCTGGATTTCCATTTAAAGTTTATAAGTTCACCTTCATTTTACAATTGCTGATTACTACTTTTAATCAGAACAAATTAAGAGATACAGGTCTTTATTTTTAGCTAGTTGTCATTTTACAAATATTGTTCTTCTTTCCATGATATGGTTTTTGTTTGAAGGATACATTTAGCAATTACTGTTTATAAATTAATTTATTATATGAAAACAAATTTTATAGCTAGAGGAAACTTAGATAGTATCTAGCTTAAGCCTCTTTTTATACACCTGAGGAAACTGAGTTCCACAGTTTAATTTGCCAAGATCACACAGGAGGTTTAAGTGTATGCTGAGAGAGAATCTATAGGGCTAAATATTTGTGGAAAAGCTGCCTCTTAGCTTATACATTCAGTATTCTTTAGGATGTTTTTTATGTACTTCATAAAAAAAAGTCCTCATCCACTTTACTCTACTCAGAATTTTATTTCTGCTTGCACACTATTCAGTGGAACTAGACCCTGGGGAAACATTGCTATTATTCCTGGTTGAACTACTTTTTTTCTTCATACTCATGGCTTCCTACAATAACTTATTCACGTGACTAATTTGAGAAAGTTGCCACCCTCATGGTTGAGCTGAATAAGAGAGGTGTCCTGAAGAGACCACAGAGTGCTTTAGCAGCTGTTTTTTGATAGAACAACACAGACCTTACATGTTGCCACTGGGATAGTTAGTACTCTACGTGCCTGGAAAAAATTCCTTGAGATCATAAAAGCATTTGACAATAGATTTCAGAATTCTGTAACCATTTTCTATCACAGAGGCATTGTAAGTGATGAGAGAGAGCGATTGGGGGAGTAGCACTTCAACTTCATATCAAGGTAAATTGTTTCTGTACTTTTAGTGTATCAGGATCAAAATTAACACACAGAGGCGAACTTTAATTTGGTTGGGCTTTCTTCAGAGAGTACTCTTCGAAGAGAGTTTTCTTAATAGGAGAGAAATGCTTCTGGCTCTATTTCTATTTTTAAAATCTGTTGTTTTCCTCAAGTTCCACTTTGCAACAAACTTAGGAGAAAGAACATTATACTATCAATGGAGACTTGACTTGGTCATTATTTCACAGTGTGAGTTTGAGAAAGTTATTTAAGTTCTCTGGTCTTTCTTTTCTCAAATATAAAATTAAGGATTGATTTAGACCAGTGATTTTTGTCTATAACAGAATCCCTGGAAGTTGAAGGTAGATCATGTGTAATGTGGAAAATCATGTTCCACATTATAATTTTATTTTTGGAAAGCAAAAACAAAGCTATCTGCAGTTTTTACCCTATAATCAGTGAAAATAAAGTTCTTTATCAGTGGGTACATGAAGAGATAGACAGTTTTCAATATATCAGTGTTCTTAAGACACATCTCCCTAGAAAGATAGACATGGGTTACAGGGGTAGGGGAATAGGAATTTTTAAAAAATCAAATTAGATATCGAGGAAAAAAAACCAAGAAACACTGATATAGGTTATTGTTAAAGTTATCCCCGTTCTTTAATTCTAAGAAAATCACAGAAATCACAGAAATCACCTTCTAGTGTGCTATACCAAAGTTAAATTCATCCTAATGTTCCTTTTCTGTAAAAATCATAAAACTTGGGTTCTACTTTTGGTTCCTGAATGATCAATAAACAAAAGGCAAATAGTGTTATCTTTTCTCCAATGGAGCAAAAAAGGGTTACAAATTCAGCTCAAAACATGTCAAATGATGTAGAAGAGTGCCCGGTAAGAAGGTGAACTGCACAATATTTAGAATGGGAAATGAAAAAGGAAAGTTTATATTGTACTTATCATGCGAGAATATAAAAATCCTCTTTCACAGATTAAAACAAAAATATCTGAAAAAACGCTGAGAGTACAGAAGGATCTGAACAGTCTGAATTGCCCACAGACAGGAATGTTAAAAAATAAGTTGTTAGGCCTTTTAAAAAATATTCAATAATTTATTCAACCAATCTTCTATTAATTCTGTGTTACACTATGGTAAGAAGAAAAAAAAGGCCTGTATAAATTGCTTTTGGGAATTTGTTCAGTCTTTTTTTTTTTTAATTACCTTTACTCTTTTTATTTTTTTAATTAATTAATTATTTTTTTGGCTGTGTTAGGTCTTTGTTGCTGCGCACAAGCTTTCTCTAGCTGTGGTGAGCGGGGGCTACTCTTCGTTGCGGTGCTCAGGCTTCTCATTGCAGTGGCTTCTCTTGTTGCAGAGCACGGGCTCCAGGCACACGGGCTTCAGTAGTTGCAGCACGCAGGCCTCAGTAGTTGCAGCACACGAGCTCAGTAGTTGCGGCACGTGGGATCTAGGGCACGCGGGCTCTAGGGCACGCGGGCTTAGTTGCCCCATGATGGCATGTGCGATCTTCCCGGACCAGGGATGGAACACATGTCCCCTGCATTCGCAGGCAAATTCTTAACCACTGTGCCACCAGGGAAGTCCCCAGTCTTTTTTTCAGGGCCCCAAATGGTCAATTATTTTTAATGTTCCATGGATGTTTCAATAATATGGATATTTTCTGTTGTGTACAAAGTTAATCATCTAGGGAATTCCCTGGCTGTCCAGTGGTTAGGACTCAACGCTTTCACTGCAGGGGCCTGGGTTCAATCCCTGGTTGGGGAACTAAGATCCCCGCAAGCCACTCGTGGCAACAAAAAAAAAAGAAAGAAAAGACAGAAAGAAAAAGAAAAGAAAACACACACACACAAATAAAGTTAATCATCTATGTCTGTCTACCTATCAATCCATCTATCATCCTCCAAGAAACCACATTACTTTTGGTCCTCATGCTCCTTAGTCTCCTCTGGTCTGTGGCCTGTGACAGCTCTCAGACTTTCCTTGTTTTTGATGACCTTGACAGTTTTAAAGAGTACTGGTATTTTGTATAATGTTCCTCAGTTTGGATTTGTCTGATGTTTTTCTAATAGAGTGGGGTTATGGGTCTTGGGGAGGAAGATCCCAGAGATGAAGTGCCATTTTCACCACTTCATATCCAGGGTACCTGCTATCAACATGATTGTCATTGATGATGTTAACCTTAGCCACCAGACCAACTAAGTATTTCACAGTCTTCTCCACTCTACTCTTTGGAAGCAAGTCCCCACGTGAAGCCCACACTCAGGTGTGGTGATAGAGGTTGTGGTGGTGAATTAAGCTCCACTTCCTTGATGGGGGAGTAGCTTTGTAAGTTATATACAATTCCTCTGTATAGAAGACTCTTCTCC
Source organism: Balaenoptera borealis (assembly GCF_965194805.1). NCBI lineage: Eukaryota > Metazoa > Chordata > Mammalia > Artiodactyla > Balaenopteridae > Balaenoptera > Balaenoptera borealis. The sequence continues at coordinate 43,603,053 of NC_138879.1, forward strand.
CTCATTTCTGTATTTATTCAATCATTTATTTATGGATATTTACTTGGATACTTTGGGCTATATCCAGTACTATATCATTTAATTTGTTGTTCAGATCGTTGCTGCTTTGGCCATTGGGGAAATCTGCCCCTTTGACATAGCACCATCATTTGTGTTTTGCTTTAGCAATTTCTTACTTTCTTGTACTCTGACAAAGTGCCAGCCTCATCTTGTATATTCCCTACCCCAGTCCTAGAGCAGCCATTTCTCCAAGGAGCTCTGGTTCCTTTCATTATGATACATGATGGAGAAACCAAGATGTGGGTGCTGGGCGTGCTCATAGCTTTTGAGGTGTCATTTCTTCTAGGCCCTCTCAGTGGATAGGATATATGTGTATGTATTCTAGCACGTGCATACACACAAATCTGTAATTATTTCTGCCTGTCATCTCTATTACATTAAGCTAAACTTGAGTTTGTACTGATGTCTCTGACTCTATTTCTTTCTTTCTTTCTTTCTTTCTTCTTTCTTCCTTCCTTCCTTCCTTCCTTCCTTCCTTCCTTCCTTCCTTTCTTTCTTTCTTTCTTTCTTTCTTTCTTTCTTTCTTTCTTTCTTTCTTTCTTTCTTTCGTGTTGGGTCTTCGTTTCTGTGCGAGGGCTTTCTCCAGTTGCGGCAAGACGCACAGGCTCAGTAATTGTGGCTCACGGGCCTAGTTGCTCCGCGGCATGTGGGATCTTCCCAGACCAGGGCTCGAACCCGTGTCCCCTGCATTGGCAGGCAGATTCTCAACCACTGCGCCACCAGGGAAGACCCTCTTTTATTTTAATGTTTGCTTTCCAATAGTAGTAGTCATGTTCTTTTCAATCTCTCTCCCTTTCCTGAGCACTTACCCCAAGAAGCCCCAGATGGTAGTTAATATAATTACTCATGTGTTTAACAGGTGTTACCACCTTTTTGTTTTTGCAACATGCAGGTTTTAATTTATTTTTTAATTGAGGTATAATTGACATATAACATTATATTCATTTTTTTAATAGATCTTTATTGGAGTATAATTGCTTCACAATACTGTGTTAGTTTCTGTTGCACAAGAAAGCGAATCAGCCATATGTTCTAGAAAGAACTGATTTCATTTTCCCGGGAAACTTGAAATGTTACAGAAGAGAGAGATGACAACCAAATCCCCCAGTAAAAGGAAGGGTGGCACAGCTCATTGCCCTTCCCAGCAAACACTGAGAGAAAGAGGCAATGGGGACAGCAAACTAGTTGAAGTTCTACTTCTCAGTTATCCTTCCTCTTTCCTGGCAGAGCTCACTCTCCAGACTGGGGGCTTCCTCTTTACTTTAACGTGAGTCCGCATCATAAGGGGCATGTTTCAGGTTTCTCACTTTAAGGGCTCCTGGAAAATTGAAGTATCAGTTATATCTTTCTGATTCTAATTATGTTTCTTATATACTCAATTATATACTCAAGAGTTCCTCTTTTTTTCTCATTAGAAGCTAGTTTTCATTTCTTGGAAATCTTAAAATTTTACTGAAGTGTCTGAGCAGAAGAAGGGAGAACAAAATATATCTTGAACAGAGGGAACTTCACCATGAAACCCCAAACAGAGTTGGGGAAGTTGTTTTATTCTGGGATAAATGTTTCCTGACACTGTGAATTCAAGAGTATCTCAGCGAGGAGTATGGCATATAGCAAGTAGTCTGGAAAGTCATGAGTCTTGAAGACTTTTTCAAGTGCCTAAGCTACTGAATCCTGCTTCAAACACTATGATAGAGCCTTTTGCAAAGTTAATAAATATCCCTAATTTCTCAGGAAAACGGCTTGCGAAATCAGAGTCCTTCTGAGACAGGCTGGGACCTGGGACCTTTTGCTGCAGTGCTGCAGTGCTTGCACATGGACACACCTCTCCTCCAGCAATAAAATACAAAGAAACTATATGGGACTGCATGCAGCCCAGCTGGGGCAAATTCTGGATCCAAAAGATACAAAGAGACCAAAAAACCCAACTACCACTTTTGAAGAGCCTGGAGCAAAAACAGGTTTGGGAGCAAAAGCCAGGTACTGTGCATACCCTCTGCACACAACACCACTTAAGGGGTGAGCAAAACACCTAAGCCACCCCTCTGGCCCGACTCCTGGACACACCCCTACCCTCACCGTGTATAAGGAACAAGCTTGCCCCCACTCAGGGAGCCAGCAAGCAAGGGAAACTGTTACTTGTTTTCACTCCCCCCCGGTGCAGCAGGGGCCCCAGTAAAGCCTTGCCTGAATTTCTTGTCTGGCCTCTGGTCAATTTTTGTTGATTGGGGTAGGCCAAGAACCCTGGCCTGTAACACTTCCTACTTTCATATTTCATCTCTTTCTATTCCTGGCTATACTGCCTGCTCTCCAGTCATACTGGTTTCAGCATTATTCCATGAGCACTTCTATACTTTCTTACTATGCTTGGAATGCTTTCCCCCCTTCCCTCATCAAAGTTCTGCACATTTATCATTTTCACTTAGATGTCATCTCTGACATGAAAATACTGCCTAATCTTGCCAGATAGAATAAATTACCCATAGTGTATGTGCTTGTCTGCCCTATTAGCTAACATCTAATTCATCTGTGTATCTTTAAAGCCTATTGCCGAAAAGGCATTCAATAAATGTTTGTTGAACTAATTAACAAAAAATGAATATATCTACATAAAGTTGCTTCAGCGCTGCTTGGTGGACATCAGAGCTTGCCCCTAGGTAAATATTGAAAGTATTTAAAGGGAAAGATACACTGAAGTGGGAGCCAAGTCACCTAGCTTCTCTGATCCTAGCTCAACCAACATCTACATAGCCTTAGAAAAGTCGCTTCAACTTTCTGGGCCTATTTCTTTACACAATTAGAAGATTCCGCTGGATCAGTTATTCTCAGTCTGGCATGAGATCATAGCCTAAAATATTTTGGGTCAGACAAATCTTTGTGATCCTCTGATAAGAAGATTGCTAGTCCTATGAAATTCTACCTGTATGATTTCTGGAAAGCTTCTTATAGCTCAGTTACAACTTTTAAGTTTATTTCATCCACTGCCTTATATTCTATTACTTCCATTTATGTTTTACGTTATTTCTATGACATTTCTTCTATTCATACATGTAAATATGGTCCAGAAACTTAGCATCACATACTTTAATATTCCTATCTTTCCCATACATAGATAGCTTTAAAAAATCCTCTATTAGTTCAGTCTAAAATTTGTGCACTTAACTGAATTAACCAGCAGTTTATTCTGAGGACATCTCTTGTAGCTAAAAAAAAAAAAAAAATACACTAGCCTTTTCAAAATGAAAACTCCACTTTACCTTTAGGGCTTGTGATGAGAAAAGTATATAATGCTGAATAAAATTTAAAAACCTGACCCACTAGTAGACCTAGAAGACAAGGAAAAACACGCTGAGTTTTTTCTTGGTAGATCCCCTAGGCTGAATTAGTCATTTGCTAGACATTCCTATAGTACTTTGTACATACCTTTTTAAAGGTACTTATCACATTCTGTAGAATGTATTTAGGTTTCTGCTTCTCCTACTACACTGGGAGTACATCAAAGAAAGGAAATGTATATTATTCATCCTTTTTTAAAAATTAATTTTTATTGGAGTGTAGTTGCTTTACAATGCTGTGTTAGTTTCTGCTGTACAGCAAAGTGAATCAGTTATACGTATACATATATCCACTCTTTTTCAGATTTCCTTCCCATTTAGGTGACCACAGAACATTGAGTAGAGTTCCCTGTGCTATACAGTAGGTTCTCATTAATTATCTATGTTATATATAGTAGTGTTATATTATTCATCCTTGGATCCTCAGCCTCTTTTGATTTAGAACTTAGCAGATACCTGATCAATGTTTGTTTGATGGACAAATAAGAAAGGTAGAATGTGAATTGAGCCTTGACTTGAGGGTTTCAGAAGGCAGAGAAGCAATAAAGAGTTTCACTCAGGGGAGTGATGTGATCAGAACTGCATATGGAGGATTACTCTGATTTAATTTTATTATATTAGAGACCATGGTTTTTTATTTTGAAACAATAGTTTGCAGGAGCTGGCTCATACCAGCTTGCAAGAGCCAACTGGTGGATCTTGAGGAATTTTGTAAGCCATTTGTTAAACACAGTTGTTATTTAAAATTAGGTTATATAAGGTTAAAATTAAAGATATTAAAAATAAAAGTAATACTCAAAACCCATCACTTCCAAATTATTTTATTATTGATATTTTATTATCACCTATGCTCTTGAGATTGTCTCTTGTATCTATATTATAGAAATACTAGTGTAATGATATACTATTGTGCTTCTCTTCCCAATTCTGCAATCAATGGTATAATGTTGGTAGCTTAAAATCAGCCACTGTGCAAATATTTACACTTTGAAAATGGGCAAGCACTACCAATCAAGGCTCCACCTCCCCCCACACACACACACCCCACCTTTGGAGAGTTGGTTGTTAGTCATTTACTAGCACACCATTGTTTAGAAGGCAAACTTGACCAAGGGGTAATGAAAAGTTTGGAAAATAGAGTTGAAGAAATCTGCAGACAGTAGGGAAAAAAAAGACATGAGAAGTGGAAGAGAAAAGATGAGAGAATTAGAATTATTTGGAGATTCTGATGTACAGATAACAGAAATGTGAGAAAGTAAGAACAGAGAAGACATGCGGATGGAGTGGAGCAGAGTATGTGTGTGTGGAGGGGAGAGATCTAATGAGTAATGCAAGGAAAAGAAAAAAAAGTTAAGTGAGAAATTTTCCAGAACTAAAGGGCAAGAATTTCTAAATTGAAAGGGCCCTTGAGAGTTTAACACAATGAATGAAAAGATGTATATCAAGGTATATCATTGGACATTTTCAGAACACCAAAGATAGAAGATAATCAAAGCTTCCAGAAATAAAATACAGTAATACACAAAGGACTATGGGTCATGTACAAAAGTAAGAATTTCATTAGACTTCTCAACAATAACTGTTGAGATAACTGGAAGCTAGAAGACAATTCATAGTTGTAAGGAAAAATGAATTCCAACCTAGAATTATATACCCAGACAAATTACCACTTCAATCAAGTGAGGAGGTCAAATAAAGATATTTTCAGACATGCAAGATCTCAAAATAAATTACCTCCTTTACACTCCTTCTCAGGAAGCTAGCAGAAGATGTGCTGCACCAAAACGAGGGAGAAAAACAAGACATGGGATCCAGTACACAGGGGACTCAGACAAAAAGGTAAGGAAAATTCCCAGGATGACGATGAAGGGAAAGCCCAGAACAACAGCTGTGCAATTGGCTTAGTGAGCAACAGTTAAGATTGGAATGGGGGGAAGATTCCCGAGAAAAAACAAAATAGACGTATTTTACCTGATGAATGAATGGGGATTTACAGTTTGGGGAAAAATGAGTGAGATACAGCATGTAGAATGCTTAACAAAGAACTGAAGACAGTGATTAACTCCAGGGACTAGACAGGAGATACAATCATAGTATATTACTCAGACCCACTGTGAGAAGTATTTTCAGTGCATAATAACGTAAATTAAAAATTGATTTAACCCACGGTGTGGAGAGGATGAGTGGGTGTGGAGAAAAGGGGACAGAGTTGGTGAGAGACCGGTAAAAGGATACCACATTGAACGGGAAACAGACTGCCCCCTCCATAAACAGAGGACATTTCCCTCAGAAACTGCTCAAGTCTTGGACCCCCTCAGTCTGAGAAAGGACATACAAACGGGGCCAGAAGGGAAAAATGGAGGGCTTGGTTGGAGCGGTTCTTTGGAGCAAGGCTGCGGGATTGTGGACCCCCTCTTCCCCCGAGGAAGGGACAGGGGTGCAACCCTCGACCCCGAACTCGGGGGCGGCCTTCGGGCCGAGTGGCCGGGAAACCCGGAGCCCCGGTGCCTGCCCCGCGCCGGCTGCGACCCGGGCCGCCTCCCGCGGGGAATCCGTGGCCTGGGAGGACAACGGCCTGCGGGCGGCAGGGGAGGGCTGGCGAGTTGGGCCCGGGCTGCGGCGCCGAGTAGCCGCAGGGACCGGACGGGAGCGGAGGGCGGCGCCCTGTCCGCGGGGCTGCGGCCGCGCTATCGACGGCCGGCAGGAACCCCCCGAGGGCCACCGCGGCCGGGCGGGGAGGCGCCCGCTCCGCTCCGCCTCGCTTCCAGCGCCCGCCTCCGTCGCCGCGCCCGCCGGGCCCTCCATCCCTGACTCTGATCCTTGTCCCCTGACCCCGGCCCTCGGCCCCCCACCCAGACCTATTTCGCCCGCTGACCCGGATCCTCGTCCCCCGGGCCAGGCCCTGGGCCTCCGACCCTGACCCTCTCTGCGACCCCAGCCCTCGCCCCCGCCCGATTCTTGCTCACAGACACCGACCGCCGCCCGGAGCGCAGTCCGCAGCCCTCGAGGGGTCTGGGGTGAGCCCGGGCGGGGCCAGAGGAGGCTGACAGCTCAGCCCGCATCCCGGTCCGGGTCCCGATGGTGGTCCCTTGGCCCTGGCCAGCCTAGTTACCGCAGCGGAGGTGCTGGAGACTAAGTGAGCGAAGAGAGGGGCCCCGATCGAATTTCCAAGCTGGGCGGGGTGGGTGATCTCGGGAACCAAGAGCGAGTAGAGGGAGTGGACGGTAGAGTGGCGTTTTGGTTACACCGTGGTTAAATCTGAGCAACACACGGGTCATGCGTTTATTTAGAAATCTGGCGGTAAACCAGTAGACAGAGCTGAAAAAGTTGCACGTGGTTGCACAGGCGCGTTAGAATAGGAGAGAGGGGACGTGTGGGGTAGGGGAAGGCTGTTTTCCTTTACATGTTTTAGAGTACTATTTGACTTTTAAAACTAGTTAGTTCAAAAAAAGAAAAAAGATAAAGAACCATTGGTGACCTTTAGTAAGCCTAGATTTCCCAGCAGACTCCCCCACTTACTAGCTGTGTGAACTTGGGCAAGTCACTTCACCTTCTGGAACCTTGGTTTGCTCATCTGTGAAATGAAGCTTCACCCACCCACAGAGTTTCAGTAAGGATTAGTGTGACAGGTAGGCAAAAATGCTTTGTCAGATTCTGTGATGGGCACAAGCTAGTTGTTCAATGAACCTTATGAATGAAGTTATTTTAGAATGAATAAAGGGGTTTGTAGCCAAAAGCAGCCTCTCTGCCACAATACCTGTGTGCGGAAGGGCTGGAGTGGATGTGATCCAATTTGAATGTGGGTTTTTGAGCAGACCAAGGCTGTAAAGGAGAGAGCAATAATAGAGCTGCTTGTGTGAACAACTAGAGGTCTTTTTACATGTTAATTTGTACCTGGACAGCTCCCAGGTTGTGGAGGCTTGGGGTGAGAAGGGGAGAAAAGGGAGCTGGATTTTCGAAAAGCGACAGAATATGCCCTCTTTATTATGAGTACCTTATTAGCAAACAGATAACTTAAGGAGTGAAATTACTCACCTTACAAAAAGTATTCCTCACATGAAAAACGGAGCCTAAGTCCCTTAAGGCAGAATCTTCTCTGGTGTTTAAAAACAACAATGTGTAAAGTAAAAGTTGAGGTATTTCAAGCAATTGCTGTGAAGTCAATCAGAAGTTAAGATAAAGCACGTTTTTGTTTTAATATCCCAAATAACCCGAAAAAGATGATACAGTTGGAATTTGAACCAGAGTTTGATTCTGAAGCCTCTTCTTTCATTTTTCTTTTCTCTCTATTGAAATGTTTTATTTAAATAAAAGTGACAAAAATAATACACCTTTGTTATATTGCTCAACAATATAAGGTAGAAAGTCCCCATTCCACTTCTCAGAGGTAACCAATGTGTGAATGGTTTGGTGGGCAATCCTCCTAATTTTTATTTTGCTCCTAACATGCACATACACACATTTAAAATGGATTATACAATAACTGGTGTTCTGCAACTTGCCTTTTTTTTTTTTTTTAATTATTTATTTATTTATTTATTGCTGTGTTGGCTCTTCGTTTCTGTGCGAGGGCTTTCTCCAGTTGCGGCAAGCGGGGGCCACTCTTCATCGCGGTGCACGGGCCTCTCACTATCGCGGCCTCTCTTGTTGCGGAGCACAGGCTGGAGACGCGCAGGCTCAGTAGTTGTGGCTCACGGGCCCAGCTGCTCCGCGGCATGTGGGATCCTCCCAGACCAGGGCTCGAACCTGTGTCCCCCGCATTGACAGGCAGATTCTCAACCACTGCGCCACCAGGGAAGCCCTGCAACTTGCCTTTTTTATTTTTATTTTTTATTTATTTATTTTTAAAAATAAATAAATTATTTATTTATTTATTTTTGGCTGCATTGGGTCTTCATCGCTGTGCTCAGGCTTTCTCTAGCAGTGCGCAGGCTTCTCATTGCAGTGGCTTCTCTTGTTGCAGAGCACGGGCTCTAGGTGCGCGGGCTTCAGTAGTTGTGGCACGCGGGCTCAGTAGTTGTGGCTCGCGAGCTCTAGAGCACAGGCATAGTAGTTATGGTGCACGGGCTTAGTTGCTCCGCGGTATGTGGGATCTTCCCGGACCAGGGCTCGAACCCATGTCCCCTGCATTGGCAGGCAGATTCTTAACCACTGCACCACCAGGGAAGCCCAACTTGCCTTTTTTAGATTTAACAACGTGCCATAGGCCTATTTCCATCTCATTACATAACACCCTCCTCATTCTCTTTCATAGTTGCATAGTATGCCATTGTATGGACGTATTCTAATTCATTTAACTACTTCCCTGATAGACAATGTAGGATCTTTCCAATGTTTTGCTATTACAAACATTGCTTCAGTGACCCTACTTATATGTATATGTTCGTGCGTTTTCGTTAGTGTTTCTGTAGGATAGATTTGTAGATGTCAGAATGGCTGGGCCTTAAGCATGCATGTTTAAAATGTTGGTAGATACTGCCAAAATGTACTCAAAGTAAAGCTGGTTGTCTTGACGGTTATGCCCCACTGCCCCTTGAGCAAAGTAGCAAATGCATTTTGAAATAGCTGGCTTCCTTGGGTAGTGTCAGGTGTGTGAACCCATGGGGGAGGGCTACTCATGGAGAAGGAAAAAGAGAAAGATTGTGACCAAGTCTTTGACGCAGAAAGCGCCTTTCTTTGGGTGCTTTGTGTGTACCCAAGCCAATGGTAGTCCCTGAAACGTAGCAAGGGAACTTGAGGTTTGTGGCTCTCTTGTGGTTCATAAATCCTCACTATTGAGAAGAATATGACCTTTGAATTTCTAGCAGTATGTGACTTTTCTGATAAAATAAATAAATAAAAGATTGTTAAAAGTGACCCTATAATAATCTATTGCTGTAAATCCAGAATTTCAAATCTGTTTAAAGCAAGGTACATTCACAGTGTAAGTGGATCCTGGCTTGCCACAGGAGGGTGACTTTAAGGGAAACCAAACGGCTCTGAAGAGAACATTCGTCCCTGTGCCTCCTAATAAAGGTTCAAAGCTCAAAGGGTCAATTGCCAAAGGCTCTGAAGAACATCTCAAGTGTATCATTTGGTAAAAAATACGAAAACGCAATACTCTCACTCTTTGACAGGTGACAGCAACTGTATGAACCAAGAATGGTATTTTAGTTAGGTTGAGGGTTGTAAATTACAGAGACAATCTCTTTAAGGCAACTCAAGCAATTGGGCATTATCGTAGTGACAGAGAGAGCGAGAAGGGGCCCAGAATTTCAAGAGTGCTGGATTCAAAACAGTTCAAATGAGACTTCAATTGCCGGAGTCTGTGGATCCTCATTCCAGGGCTCTCTTATTAATGTGATTCAGTGACTCTTTCTTAGGTACTGTGTTCCTTCCCCCATCCCCTTTTATTCTGTATACCTTTTCTGTATTTCATAGTTTCTACTTAATGCAGTTTCTGCTTCCTTACAACTTTGCCTTGCCAGGCTCCTCAAGCTCCTATCTTTAATTCTTGGATTCTCTTTTGTTTTAACTCACATGTTCCCATCACATAATTCTCTTTTTACTTCTTAATTCAGAATCCAGAGAGGGAGAGTTAAGTTAGTTCAGTTCATCTTTTCATGCCAGGGTACATTATAGGTTTTTGGCCAGCCAATGGATGGGTTGTTCTTGAGTCAGGAGCTTACTTGTGGTCTGAGCAGTAGTGGCAAATTGCCCAGGGTCAGGTGGTAAGAAAAAAGGAGCTGTGGGTAGATCAGTTTCCTGCAGGAAGGGTTTTGGGCATATTAAACTCTGCGAGTGACTCTTAGATAGTATGTGTTAGTACAGTTGTTTCTTTTCAGTGAATGTTTATTGAGTACCTAATGTTTTCCAGTGCTAGGTTTTAGGGACTTCAAAGATAAATAAAATATTTGTTCTCTTTGTCATGGAAGTCACAGTATTATAAAGGGTAGACGTAGATTAAAGAAAAAAAAGTTACAGCACAAACTAAGTAGTAAACTACACAAATATTCATTCATTTATTCAACAAAGAGGTAATGAGCACTTACTACGCGCCTAACCCTGGAGACTGAACAGCAAAAAATGTCAGCTCCATGGAGCTTCTGTTTCAGTGTAAGCTTGAGGAGACACAAATAATAAACACTACTGTAATATGTTGGATGGTGATCAGTGATATGGAGGGAAAAAAAGCAAGAAGGTAGAATTAAGGATTGTTGAGGATAGGAGCTGCAATTTTAAATATGAAAAGTTTCCCCAAGAGAGTGATATTTGAGAAAGATCTGAAGGAGGTGAAAGAATGAGCCAAGAATTTATCTGCATAAGAGAATTCCAGGCAGTGAGAATAGCCAGTGCAAAGGCCCTGCATTGCCCTGTGGAGGGATATCAAGGAAGCTAATGTATCTGCAGTAGAGGAAACTAGAGCGGGTGAGAAATAAGGTCAGAAAGGTAAGGGAGGGGCAGGGCACCAGATCGTAGGAAGTTTCTAGGCTTGTGAAAGAGTTTTAGTTTTTACTCTGAGTCAAGAAGCCACTGCAGAGCTTTGAGCAGAGGAGTGATGTGGTCCAACTTATATTCTAACAAAATAACGTTGGCTGTTCTTAAGAATAGACTCCTGTTAAGAACAGACTCAAGAGGGCCAGGAAGAAAGCAGGGAGACAAGAGTCGGAGGCTTTAGCAATAATCCAGGTGAGGGATAATGGCGGTGTACGCTAGGATGATTGCAGTAGTAATGCTGGGGAGAGGTCATATTCTGGCTATATTTTGTAGAACAGAGAGGATTGCTGACGAATTAGATGTGGAGTCAGGGACAACTCCAAGGTTTGTGGTCTGAGAAACTAGAAGAATGGAATTGCCATTAACCAAGATGGAGAAGTTTACAGCAAGAGCAGATACTGTGGGAGAACATCAGTAGCTTGCTTTTGAATGTACTAATTTTGAAATGCCTGTAAGATGTGCAAGTGGAGATACTGAGTAGGCAGTTGGGTATACTGGCATGAGTCTGGAGTTCAGGGGACAGTTATGAACTGGTGTTAGAAATATGGAAGTCACATAGATCTATGCTGTCCAATGTGACAGCCACTAGCTACATGTGGCAATTTAAATTTAAATTAAATGATATTAAAAATTCAGTTTCTCAGTTGCTCTAGCCACATTTCACGTACTCAACAGCCACATGAGGCTTGAGGTTCTTGTATTGGACCGTGCAGATGTGGAACATTCCCATGATCACTGGAGTTCTATTGGACAGCACTGAAAGATGACATCTGATGTTATGGACCCGGATAAATTTCTTGTTTTATGGACCTAGAGAATTAGTGAGAACGGAGAAAAAGAGATTCAAAGACTGAACCCTTTAGTAGAATTCCCTGCGGTCCAGTGGTGAGGACTTGGCACTTTCACTGCTGGAGCCTGGGTTCAATCCCTGGTCAAGGAACTAAGATCCCGCAAGCCTCACGGTGCAGCCAAAAACAAAACAAAACAAAACAGGAAGACTGAGCCCTTTATATAAATGTATATACATAAGTACACAAATTGGTGGTGATGATAGGATGGTGGGGCATTAAGGGCAGGCTTCCTTTTTTTTTTTTTCATGAACTAAATTTGCCAAGTGGATAAGGGGACAAAGACATCCCAGGCACAGGGAATAGTGGGTGTTAATAGAAGTATAAAACAGCACAGTATAGTTGGGGAACTATAAGAGAGCTGGCAGTTTTGGAGCAAGGCCATATTATTTTAGTATAGTTAAAAAACCACACATACACACAACACAACTCCAAAACTCTTCTTGGCTTAAACAGTTTGGGACTGAGCATGTGATGCTGAAGCTAATCAGTCCAGGTCTAATTGGAGGGCAGAAGGAGAAGGGGAAAAAGAATTTTCCTTGTCATTTGTAAACTGTGAAGGGGAATGGATGTAAGAATTAAATTTAGAGAAATGGATACTACCTTGCAATAGATACTACCTGTTTCTTTCAGCGATAAAAATTAAATGTGATATTAATTTTCCATCTTTTGAAGATTTGTTCCATAAAGACCTGAAAGTTACTTAGCAGGGACTGGGGTTTCTATCTGGATTGGGGGCAAACTGAAAAAAATTTGATGTAACTAATCAGCTATGGTTTTGATGAAATGTATTAATACACAAACAATCGCCAGGCCCCATCCTGGAAGCCAATCATTTCCGAACATGTTTTTTCAAGATGTTTGTTTTAATAGTAGGTTGTTATCCTCAGACTACCATATTCTTGGTTTTCTTTTTGTTTTTTTTTTTTTTCGAGTTTGCAAAAAGCAATAACTTAAGCCACAGGGAAAAAAACCCACAAAAATGCTTTTCACCAATTAAAAGAAACTCTTTCCATTTACATGTGTTTTGAACTAGAAGAACCTAAAATTTTTAAAAAGGATTTCACTAGAATAAAAAAAAAAACTTTGAAAAGTAGAATCTATTAGACTCTCACGTTGTCATTCTAGGCTCCTGCAGTTAAAGACCATGTCATTATTTCCATTATACTTACCTCCTAATTTTCAGGGCTTATTAGCCCGGCTGTAAAAACTTGCTCCGGTTGAAATTTGGCAAGCTGACAAGGCTGCGTGCCAGAAGTAATTTACTATCCAGTGTGGTTCACAAAGTAAAAGAAGCTATATATGATAGAAAAAGAAATGAAAAGTTCCTGGTTCCAAATATTTTAATGTGTGTAATGTGTGTCACCTCAAACTTATCAGCTTTGTTGTTAGTAACGTGAGGTAACATGAAAGGTTTGAAAGGTACAGATGCTTTGCATTCACATCAGACTGAGGGATATGATGTTCTTAGGCATCAAAGACCAGACTCTTGTCTATCACTTCTGCTCTGACTTTGAAGTCTACCAGGGTTCTCTGTGCGGGAGGAGCAGGCAGGGGACTTTGAACAAGGTAGGGGGATGGGATTCCAGGTGTCTCTCCTCTCATTATCACTGAAAGTAGGTACTTCTCTTTACCTAATAATAATAACAATAATAATAATGAAAAAAAGAGAGGAACTTTTCTTTTTCTGCTGTTGTTGCTTTTTTTTTTTTTTTTTTTTGGCTGCACCACACAGCTTCTGGGATCTTAGTTTCCCAACCAGGGGTTGAACCCAGGCCCCAGCAGTGAAAGTGCCGAGTCCTAACCACTGGACTGCCAAGGAATTCCCTTTTCTGCTGGTTTTCTTTTCTTTTTTTTAAAATTTATTAATTTATTTATTTTTGGCTGCGTTGGGTCTTCGTTGCTGTGCGCCGGCTTTTCTATAGTTGCGGTGAGTGGGGGCTGTTCTTCGTTGCGGTGTGCAGGCTTCTCATTGCGGTGGCTTCTCTTGTTGTGGAGCATGGGCTCTAGGCGCGCAGGCTTCAGTAGTTGTGGTGCGCAGGCTCAGTAGTTGTGATGCACGGGCTTAGTTGCTCCGCGGCATGTGGGATCTTCCCGGACCAGGGCTCGAACCCGTGTCCCCTGTATTGGCAGGCGGATTCTTAGCCACTGCACCACCAGGGAAGCCCTTTTCTGCTGTTTTTAACCACTGAGCTGTTGGTGAACTTAATCTTCAGAGGTGACAATGAATACTCTAGGGAAGAGTTCAAGTTTACTTTGAAATTAACACTTAAATAATTTGAAGGCCATAATAGAAATTTTAACTTGATTTGCAAACATCTGGCTATTGTTCATCTGCCAGACTCCTTAAAAGATTGTCTTGGGACCCTAACTGAGACCCCTCTTTACTATTTTCCAAACTGTCTCGCGAGCGTTGCAATGGGGCCAAGTGTTTCTCTAACGTGGGGTGAGCAGGGTACATCTTTGTGGGATTAATCTTACTTGACAAGCTGGGAAAAAACCCACAATAATTTATATTCCAACAAATACTAATCTATTGTGGGCTAGAATGCAAAATTAAAATGAACTCTTTCAGAGAGGCAGAAGGCTTTGGTCTTTTGTGTTTCAGTATTTTGACCCTGCCACACTCCTAAAAATAATAGTTGAAGCTCTTGAGGAGAACAATATCCTCAAAGAGAGAGCTGGTCATTAATTTTTTCTTTTAAAGTATAATTTTCATAAAATGCACGAATCTTTTTTTAAATAATTTTTATAACTTAAAAATAATTAATTAATTAATTTTATTTTTGGCTGCGTTGGGTCCTTGTTGCTGCGGACGGGCTTTCTTTTAGTTGCGGCGAGCGGGGGCTACTCTTCGTTGCGGTGTGTGGGCTTCTCATTGCGGTGGCTTCTCTTGATGTGGAGCATGGGCTCTAGGTGCGCGGGCTTCAGTAGCTGTGGCACGTGGGCTTCAGTAGTTGTGGCTTGCAGGCTCTAGAGTGCAGGCTCAGTAGTTGTGACGCACGGGCTTAGCTGCTCCACAGCATGTGGGATCTTCCCGGACCAGGGCTCGAACCTGTATCCCCTGCATTGGCAGGCGGATTCTTAACCGCTGTACCACCAGGGAAGCCCCAAGTGCATGAATCTTAAGTGTATACCTCAATGGATGGATTTTTATATTCGTATACATTCATATAATGGCCACCTAGATCAGATATAGAAATTTCCAGCACCCAGAAGGCTCCCTTGTGCCCCCTACCAGTCCGTACCTGCTTACTAATCTGACATCTATGGTGAATTTTAAAGGTCAAATAAAGGACTAAAGATATGTCAAGCTTTCTGAGGTACACCTTAGAACTCCAGACTCAAGAGCACTTTTTCTCAGGCCCTTGGGTTCCTTACTTAGAAGGTGTGCTCAGCTAAGGATTCTGAGACCCAGTGGCCATTATGCAAACACAGTTTCTTCTGCTGTATTGGTCTTTCTCTATTAGGTGCTTTTTACCTCTTCAAGAGCTTCTTCTTGTGTTGATATTTTAAAATGTTTGTGATAGGAGTAGAAGAGTTAATATATAAGAAACTTAGAACAGTGCACATAGGAGCTGGGCACATAGTACGTCCTAAATAAGTGATAGCTATTATTATGAGATACAGAAGAGACACAAGAAGGCTTTGCCATTATCGTTATGATAATTCCTAGAGCAAGATAAACATAGACGCTAAATTTGAAAATAAGGGAGGAAAGTGTTTATAGTTGGGTTGACTTGATGTAGTTATCCATCAAATTTGCCTTGAAAGGAAAGATTACAATCTCTCAGAGCTTGCTGACTCCTTTGGACCTAAAGAACATTTAGTACATTTTCTTATTCTGTCATGATTTTACTAATTGAGCGCTTATTATATTTTAGGCATTGTTCTAAGCACCCAGGTATCGAAGTAGACAAAACAAACAAAAATCCCCTGCCCACATGGACCTTACTTTCTAGTGGCATTCCTGCTCTTACTGTTAACACAGGCCCCTGAAGACTTTCCTATTACAAAGAAATTCCATCTTTGTTTTACATCCACTTCCCTCTTGTCTTAGAGCTGAGGGAATCAAGAATCAAGCCAACCTTAGTCTAAATTCTGAGACCAGTGGAAAGGAAAGGCTCAAGGGTCAAGGGTGGAACTCTTGCTAAGCATATATTCCTCTTTAATAAATCACACGGAGGATCAAGGTGCTAATGCCAATGTTGAAGTAAACAGGTCTAGCAAGAACTCCCGCTTGGGTTTTTTAAATCATCTCAGAACTTAAAAAGAACTGAGCCATGTAGTTAATATTTTAGGTTTAGTAATTACACCAGCAATGTCGCTTTCAAGCTCGGTTGTCTGACGGTTCTCTTAGAAATGCTAAGTTGCTTGGGCAAAGGTTTAAGGAGGGTCTATATCTTATTGATTCTTCTTTGGGTAACTCCCAAACTTTTCAATACCAAGATTCCCTCTTCTAAAAAAAATACAGTTTCTGATACCCACCCAGGGCCATATTTTGAAAGATTGCGTCTACAAAGCCAGTATAGTTTTTTAAGTAATAAAAATGTCTCCCCATTTAAAAATTAACCAGCAGTCTAACTGGCACATGGAAAACCAGTATCACACTGGTTTACTAAATCTAGTTTAAAGCATAGTGTTTGGGACAGCCTGATCCATTTTAGCACCCCCTACAATTTTCATTACGCCTCATTGAAATGTTTACTATGATTTTACGATATCCTCTATCCTTTCCCTTTGGCTTGTTTGTATTTTTTTAAAAATATTTATTTATTTATTTAGTTGCGCTGGGTTTTTGTTGCAGTAGGCAGCCTCCTTAGTTGTGGTATGCAAATTCTTAGTTGCGGCACGCATGTGGGATCTAGTTCCCTGACCAGGGATGGAACCTAGGTCCCCTGCATTGGGAGCGCAGCGTCTTAACCACTGTGCCACCAGGGAGGTCCTGGTTTGGTTGTACTTTGGTTCTTGGTGTTGGAAAGCAGAAATAAAAGTAGCCAATATCTTGCAGAAAATGCATTTCACGCCCCTTTCAGGTAACCCCTCTAGACCCGAGGTGATTTTCGCGATCCCAGATCCCGCGCACTGAGCCCCGCCCCCATCCTAGCCCCACCCCTCGACTCCCGTCCTCTCGAGTCCTCCAGCGAAGGGGGGCGGTGCTCGCTGCAAACCCACAGTCAGCCGCCAGGGGGAGACAGCGGCTGCAAGAGCCAGGGGTCCCTGTCCAACGGCCAGGCGGCGGAAGCGGAAAAGGCGGGACCTGGGGCGCACGTTACGTCAGCACGTGCGAGCGTCAAGGCCGGGTCCCCGGAATAGAGAGTGGGCGCTTCCTGCGCGTGTTGGCTGTGAGGAGGTCGCTGTCGGGTTGTGGAGTTCGACCTCATGGCGGAGATAATTCAGGAACGCATAGAGGATCGACTCCCGGAATTGCAACAGCTGGAGCGCATTGGACTGTTCAGTCGTGCGGAGATTAAGTGAGAGAGCGGAGGAAGAGGAAGGGCTGGGGCGGGTAGAGGGGAGGCTGGGGCGTGTGTGTGGCGGGGGGGCAGGGATAGGGGGCACTTGGGTTGTGTTTATTTTTTCTAATGTTGTAGAAGCCCATTTCCAGATTCTGATGATGCCCAGAATTAATTTCTCATTCATTGCAAGGTGATCAGTCCATTTACCCCTCGAACATACTGACAGCTCTTCGTGGAGGAGGTTTTGAGGCTATAAAGGGGATAAAACCAGGATACCCGCCCGTCAGGAGCTAGCTGCCCTGACACAGTATGGTGGGGGAGACAGACAAGTGAAACATTTTGATCGCAGTGCAGCGTACTGTAAGTTGATTGTAGTAGAGTACTGCCCTAGAGATGTGAACAGAGAGCCATGGGAGCCCGGGAGGAGTAGATAATTCTAACAAGACTTGAAGATGGGGATCATTTAATTCGATTTTATATTTTACCCCAGGGCTTAGCCAACAACTAGTATATAGTTGTTACTCATTAATTTGTATAATAGTTTTTAATGGTTTACTGTGACTATTTCTTCATTTTACAATGACTGCGAATGTAGTACTGTGGCTATGGGAACCTTAAAGTAAACATTTGTTTATGAAACGCAACATATTGTGGACTCTTTAATAAGAGTGGACTCTGTATTTAGTTCATTCCTTAGCTAAATACAGTGAGTCTTCTCCCATAAGCCCTTTGCAGTAGTGATATAGGTAGAGACAATCTAGGTGTTTTTTTTTTTTAAATCTACCTGTTGAAAATTCAGAAATAAGAGGAATTTAGGAAAGAAATTTGATTATTATTAAAACCCAAGTGACTTGAATTTGGAGGAAAAGAGATCTCTACTAATACCACATATAAATAATGTAAAGTACTGCTTAACATTATTTACTTTGCTGGTGGGAATGTCCGTGGTCCTGGCAATCGATTGAGGTGATTTTCATGAAAGTTTTAAGGTACATCTTCATGCCCTTAAGACCACAGAAGTCCTGAAACTAGTATATTGTAAATCAACTATACTTTCATAATAATAATAAAAAAGAACACAGAGGTAATTATGTAAGAGAATATGGGGACTTCCCTGGTGGTGCAGTGGTTAAGAATCCGCCTGCCAATTCAGGGGATACGGGTTCGAGCCCTGGTCCCGGAAGATCGCACATGCTGTGGAGCAACTAAGCCCGTGCGCCACAACTACTGAGCCTGCGCTCTAGAGTCTGTGAGCCACAACTACTGAAGCCCGCGTGCCTAGAGCCCATGCTCCACAACAAGAGAAGCCACCGCAGTGAGAAGCCCCCGCACAGCAAGGAAGAGTAGACCCCACTCGCCACAACCAGAGAAAGCCCACAGGCAGCAACAAAGACCCAGTGCAGCCAAAAATAAAAATAAATAAATTTATTTAAAA
The DNA here is from genome assembly GCF_965194805.1 of Balaenoptera borealis. Lineage (NCBI taxonomy): Eukaryota > Metazoa > Chordata > Mammalia > Artiodactyla > Balaenopteridae > Balaenoptera > Balaenoptera borealis. The sequence goes on from NC_138879.1 coordinate 43,621,666, forward strand.
AAAAAGGAATATGTACTTGCTTGTGAAGGATAATTATTTGGGAATTATATATTTTGGCAAATAGATGTTTCAAATATATTAAAAATAAACTTTAAAAATTCCAAAGTTATTTATTTAACTTCTTGTTTCAAGTGTTACATTTTAAATGGCTTTCTCCTTAGGGCTATCATTAAAAAGGCTTCAGATCTAGAATACAGAATACAGCGAAGAACTCTTTTTAAGGAAGACTTTATCAATTATGTTCAAGTAAGTGAATAATTTTATTACCTTTTAATGCCCTCACAAATTTAAAATCAGTTATAGAATAGTGAGCTTGATGTCAGTTTTCTACAAAATTCTGGAACTGATGATTAGACAGGTAATTTTTGAACAGGAATAGAGGTAATTTGGTAATAGTGTTGCTCCACTAAGGCTTTGGTCCTTGGCAAACTGAACATTGTTTTCTTCTATAGGGTTAGTAGATCAGAGTCTGCCAAAGACCCAGTGTATCAGGATTTCAGCAAGAGGTTTGATCAATTATGTCTTGTGGGGAAACATAAAGGAAAGTGAGTTTGATGATAGCACATGGTTAGGAAGTTAACGCTTATGTGCCTGAGGTCTGTCGATTTAGAGAGAGGTGAGGTATGCTGCAAGATTCTTCAGTCCTGTAAATGAATGGAAGATTTGAGTGAAGATAAAATATACATGCTTGGGACTTCCCTGGTCGTCCAGTGGTTAAGAATCCGCCTACCAATGCAGGGGACACAGGTTCAATCCCTGGTCTGGGAAGATCCCACATGCCGTGGGGCAAGTAAGCCCGTGTGCCACAACTACTGAGCCTGCACTCTAGAGCTTGCATGCCGCAACTAGAGAAAGCCCGCGCACAAGCAACGAAGACCCAACGCAGCACCCCCTGAAAAAAAAAAATACACACACACACACACACACACACACACACACACACACATGCTAGATCAGTTTTCAGTGGGGGAGAATAATGTGTTGGATGATAAAATCAGGATTCAGAAAGAATCCAATAATTAGATGTTATAAATCTTATACTTTGGGACTTCCCTGGTGGCGCAGTGGTTAAGAGTCCGCCTGCCAATGCAGGGGACACGGGTTCGAGCCCTGCTCCGGGAAGATCCCACATGCCGCGGAGCAACTAAGCCCGTGCTCCACAACTACTGAGCCTGCTCTCTAGAGCCCGTGTGCCACAACTACTGAAACCTGCGCACCTAGAGCCCGTGCTCCACAACAAGAGAAGCCACCGCAATGACAAGCCCACGCACCGCAACGTAGAGTAGCCCCCGCTCTCTGCAACTAGAGAAAGCCCGCGTGCAGCAATGAAGACCCAACGCAGCCAATAAATAAATAAAATTAAAAACCAAATCAAATAAATCTTATACTTTAACACAAATAAACATTATAAAAGGTTCTAAGTTTAGCTTTTAAAAAAACCTACTGAATGAAAAATATATTCTTCTGGCTAAGAATCTTGTATTTGAAGGAGGTCCTAAGGCTCAGTAGATTGCTATATCAAAATAGATCAAGAAGTATATCATGTCAAAGCATATAATCTAAGTGATTACATGAACAGAAGTAGAGTGTTGGGTAAGTTAGCTGAGCAGAGGAGGTTGCAAACAGTAGGCACTCAGAAGACGTTAGTTTGAAAAAAAGTATTTTGCACTTGTCAGACTATGTCTGGAGCATTGTCAGCTCAGGATGACATTTTAAGAAGGACTTTGAGAGGTTGGTTAGAAGGCAGCCAGGACGTAAACCTTGTTCTGGGAGGAATCATTGAAGGAAATGGAGATGTTTAACCTTAGGGAGACTTAAGAAGTGGCAAATAATTTCACTCTTAATATATTTGAAGAGCTATGTGTGGATTAGGTTGATTTGTTTAGTTTTAGAGCACAAATTGAAATAAGTAGATATAAAAACTCACATACACACCTCTCTTACATGTATACCCCCTCTGCCTGCACACAACCATATATACTTGCTATGAGACATAAGTGGCATTTTATATTGAGGTTCTGATTATCCACATTGAAAAAATAAAATTAGATCCCTTCCTCATGCAAAAATAAATTCCTATGGAATTGAGTAGCTAAATGTGGTGGGAAAACTAAATCTACAAAAAATTAAAAATGACTTCAGGTAGGGAGAAGTTTCTTTTTTTTCTAAATTGAAGTATAGTTGAATTACAATGTTGTGTTAGTTTCTGGTTGACAGCAAAGTGATTCAGCTATCCATATGTATACATATTTTTCATATTCTTTTCTATTATGGGCTATTTCAGGATACTGAATATAGTTCCCTGTGCTGTACAGTAGGATCTTGTTGTTTACCTATTTTATATATAGTAGTTTGTATCTGCTAATCCCAAACTCCTAATTTATCCCTCCCCCATCCTGTTTCCCTTTTGGTAACCTGAGTTTGTTTTCTATGTCTGTGGCTCTGTTTCTGTTTCATTAGTAAGTTCATTTGTGTCATATTTTAGATTCCACGTATAAGTGATATCATATGGTATTTGTCTTTCTCTTTCTGACTTACTTCACTTACTATGATAATCTCTAGGTCCATCCATGTTGCTGCAAATGGCATTATTTTATTCTTTTTTATGGCTGAGTAGTATTCCATTATGTATATATAGCACATCTTCTTTATCCATTCATCTGTTGATGGACATTTAGGTTGCTTCCATGTCTTGGTAAATAGTAAATAGTGCTACTAGGAACACTGGGGTGCATGTATCTTTTCGAATTATAGTTTTCTCTGGATGTATGCCCAGGAGTGAGATTGCTGGATCATATGGCAACTCTGTTTTTAGTTTTTTTTTTTTTTTTTTTTAAATTATTTATTTATTTATTTATTCATGGCTGTGTTGGGTCTTCGTTTCTGTGTGAGGGCTTTCTCTAGTTGCAGCAAGTGGGGGCCACTCTTCATCGCGGTGTGTGGGCCTCTCATTATCGCGGCCTCTCTTGTTGCGGAGCACAGACTACAGACGCACAGGCTCAGTAATTGTGGCTCACGGGCCCAGTTGCTCAGCGGCATGTGGGATCTTCCCAGACCAGGGCTCGAACCCGTGTCCCCTGCATTGGCAGGCAGATTCTCAACCACTGTGCCACCAGGGAAGCCCCTGTTTTTAGTTTTTTAAGGAAACTCTATACTGTTTTCCATAGTGGCTGTACCAGTTTACATTCTGGTAGGGAAAAGTTTCTTAAAATGAAGAAGACTGTGAAAGCACAAACCATGAAAGAGAAGATTGATTTGACTATGTTAAAGGTAAAAATTTCTGTGCAAAAAAGACATCATAAATAATGTAAAAAGATAAGCCACAAAATGAGAGAAAATATTTGAACATATATAGTTAGAATCTAGAATATGTAAAAAACTACAAATCAAGAAGAAATGACAAACAAGTGGAAAGAAAATGAAAACAACTGGAGAAATAGGTTCATGCAGTTCACAAAGGGGAAACATCAGTCATTGGTAAACTTTTGAAAAGATGTTAGCCTCGTTAGTAATCAGGTAAGTATCGATTAAAACCAGGGTGCAGTACTACTTTATACCCATCATATTAATAAACGTTTTAAAGACTGACAGTATCAGCATATGATTTGTCCCATCACTTTCAAGAGCAATTTGGCAATATCCCATGAAGTTGAAGATGCGTGTACTGTGTGACCCAGCAATTTCATTCATTCAGTCATACAGTATATATTGAGTACCTGTTATGTACATGGCACTGATGGGGTACAACAATAAATTAAGCAGACAGAAATCATGGCCTTGAGGAGCTTACATGTTAGTGGTAAAGTTCCTGGATATATCCACAAGAAGATGTGTGCAAGAATATTAATTACAGCTTTTTGTAATAGAAAAATTGGAAACAAATACGCATCCCAGGAGGAAGGATAGGTAAATTGCACGTTCGTATAATGAAATGCTATACAGCACTTAAAATGAATGGACTTAAATTCCACATGACAGCAGGGATATATCTGAAGTCATAATGTTCAGTAAAAATATGGAGTGATGGGTTCAGTATGATACCATTTGTATAAAGTTTAAAAGCATTCAAGACAGCATTATAATAAGGCTTGAAGTCATGCTTGTGAAAGGTAAACAACTGAGTCAAGATCATCATTTCCTCTGGAGAGGGAGAAGAGTGGAATCAGACATGGGGGGCTTTGCCTTTATTTGAAATGTCTTATTTCTAAAAACGTTCTGAAGCAAATATAGTAAAATGTAGGCTTTGACGTAGCTGTGTGGTAGCTGCATGTGTGTTCTGTATGCTTCAAATATTTCGTAAGACAGTTTTAAAAGGAAGCATGCGGTCTTGTAAGGTTCTGTGCCTTCTGTCTCTAGTAGTCTTCAAGCTTAGAGAGGAATTATATAGTAGTGGTTTTTGGAGAGTCTTAGAGGTTCTCAGTGGTCCTTTGGAGGCGAGGGTAGGGAGAGCCAATTAGGTGCCCTGTTTCAGCTAGTACAACCCTGTTTATCTGCTTTATTTGCTTGTGCGTCAGCTAAAATTTTTGAATGGTTAGTTTCCTAAAAGTTTGAACACGTTGTTGTAGACTAGGAAGTTAGATTGATATTGTAAATCTTAGAAGTCTTAGAGTTTTAGTAACATGCTTTCTTTGTATCTAACATGTTTAGATGCATGCTAATGTATGTATTTTTGAGTTTTGCAGATGCAAGGTGAATTTTTAGTGAATGCTAGACATTTGCTGTAAATTAGGTTTCTTGATAGCAAATTATTTTATGTTCTTGATTTTTATTTACTTTATGATTTTGACTAAATCTCCTCTATATAAAAGGTTATACTTTTTCTTGTTTTCTCTTTTTTTGTATGTTTTTCTTTCATAGTATGAAATCAATCTTTTGGAACTGATCCAACGAAGACGAGTTGTAAGTAGATGATTTTCTGGAAGTTGGAAAAAAATATAGAATTAAATAGTGTGACTGCAAAGCTAGAACTTGGGTTTGGGAAGTAGTTGGCATTGATAATTGTGTGGTGGTGTGCTCATAATGATACTTGTAATTATTTGCTTTCTCTACCAGTACTGTTTAAAGATCAACTGGGAATGCTGCTTTGGATTAATGGGATTAAACTGAGGCTTTTTTTTTTTTAATGTACCTTTTTAGCGTATTGGGTATTCATTTAAGAAGGATGAGATTGAAAATTCTATTGTACACCGGGTACAAGGTGTCTTCCGACGTGCGTCAGCCAAGTGGAAAGTAAGTGTTCAGAGTGCCCTTAGCTGTAAGGGATGTGAAGGTGTGTATTATACGTATTATGAATATGGATATTCAAATGTGTGGTTGTGGATTCTTATCTTGGGTATCTCAATACTTATTCTAATGATAACATCATGACTTGAAACCACTTATCAAACCGTTAAGAAAATTGATCGCATTACCTTAGAGTTAGTCTGTGAGGATGATGCTGAAAACAGTGGATTTGATTCATATTTAAGGATCAGAAACTTGTCTGGGATTTGGATTTGTCTCTAAATAAAGTACCCCGAGCTGGGGTACTTGGAGGTGGAAGATAAGGTTAGAGTAGGCGCAGCACCTCAGTAACTTTGTTTTCTTCAAGTTTGGTTCTGGGACCAGGATATATTATATGGGAAGTACTTTGGATTCTTGGGAATGACAAATTTTAGTTTGCTGCCTCTGATTGAGACCATTTCAGAAGTGCATTGAACAAATTGGATAGATGACAAATTTTGTCTTAGATCATAGTAGGTGGGAGTGGGGGGACGGAACAGGTTGTCATGGTTAAGAGATCTAAGGCTTGGGTAAGGAACAGCCTAATAGGCTGAGGGATGTGGCACATTGGATTTTCTGAAATCTGCCTCTGTTGCAAACAAAATTAATGAATGCAAAGGTGTATTGTATATAAAATTCAAATTCAGGCAACTTACTCCATTGCTTTTCTTGCAGGATGATGTTCAACTTTGGCTGTCTTATGTAGTCTTTTGTAAGAAGTGGGTGAGTATTGGGCAGCCCTATCTTGGTCCCTCTTTCCCGCTTTTGGTTAGTCTGCATTTTAAACCTCATTCTTGACTACTGAACTCCATGTTTTCTCCAAAGGTGTGTAAGGTTTACAAATGGGAAAAGAACCCAAGAAGGCTGAACCTCAGTGTAACAACATTTGCATATGTGAATGACTATATAAATGGCTTCCATATCAGCTGAAAAGAAAAGGGTCTTTATGCATATATGTTCAGTAAAGTTGAAAACATTTTTTAGATATTTAAAACGTTTATGTTAAGTGGTTTAGGTAGAAGAGAACCCTGAGTGAATCTGTATTTGTTTACATGTCCTTAGCGATAGCAGATGTCGCCTCATTGGGGTTCACAGTTGGTGAGGGTACAGTGCAGATCACTTAGAGTTTAATAGCAATGACTTTGCTGTGCAGGAAGTAGAATTTTTCTTCTTTTACAGGCTACCAAAGTTCAACTTAGCAAGGTATTCTCTGCCATGTTGGCCATTCATTCGAACAAGCCAGGTATGGTGAAATCCTTGTCAGTTCCTTTTCTACCTTTTTTGTAGACTCAAGCCATTTTGGAATTTATTTTGCTTGATAAACCTAAGAGAATTATTTTGAGAACTTGAGCATATGAACTTGGCCTCGGCAGCTTTTATTCCTGAATAGCTGCCTCTTAGTTCATCCCTGCTACTGTGAACTAGTTACTGTGCCAGGTATTGTATCTGTGAGCAAGAAGGACTGAGTTTCTTTCTAGCTGATGGTGAAAGAAACTCTTCAGTTCTTTGAGGGGAATTCTGTTTGGAGGCAGTCAAATCTGAGGATTTCAGAAACATAAAGGGGAAAATATTAATACAGATTTTACAAGAGCGATTAGCACAGAGTAGGTACTCAAGTTTTGTAAGAGAAAGACTTCTCTTGTGAACACTGTGTAAGCAGTACGATATTTTATAGTGAAGGTGCCTCAGTGTCTGTTCTGGAGTATTCGGTTTACAGCACACAAGACTCAAAATCGGCTACATTTGGCACCGGTTGATTCCGAAGGATACAACAAGACAACGTTATTACTGTCAGCCATTCGGAGGCTTGTCTTTGGTGGGAGGGCATGAGAGCACGGGAGTGGGCAGAGGAGCCACACTGGCGTAGAGAACCCCTGGATGGGTGCAGCTTCCAGGTATTATATCTGCGAACTCTGCTCAGTTTCAGGAGTCACATGCTCAAGAAAGCCCAGAGCAGTGGCTCTCTACCATTCATAGCCCTCCTCGTCCAGACACAGTTACAAACCGTGGGTCATTTTTACCAAAAGCACTCTTGCCTGGTAATAGGTGATCTTTTTTTTTTTTTAAACATCTTATTGGAGTATAATTGTTTTATAATGGTGTGTTAGTTTCTGCTGTATAACAAAGTGAATCAGTTATACATATACATATATCTCCATATCTCCTCCCTCTTGCGTCTCCCTCCCACCCTCCCTATCCCACCCCTGTAGGTGGTCACAAAACACCGATCTCCCTGATCTCCCTGTGCTATGCGGCTGCTTCCCACTAGCTAGCTATTTTACATTTAGTAGTGTATTATGTGTCCATGCCACTCTCTCACTTTGTCCCAGCTTACCCTTCTCCCTCCCCGTGTCCTCAGGTCCATTCTCTGTGTCTGGTAATCGCTGATCTTTATGAAGTTTCTAGGGAGATAGCTAGAATGTTACCTCAAGGTTAATTTCTTATGTAGAAGGACAAAGGTTTTTTGTTTGTTTGTTTGAAGACTTTATTCCCAGTAGGTACAATAAAAAATTTACTTTAATAATTGAGTCATTTGAAAAAAACGATCAACTACTTTAAATACAGAGAAAAGAACAAAATAATTTATTTCACTGACTCTAAGATGTACAATTTTTTCCAGCGTTTTAAGACATTAAAAATTTGTATGTAAAAAAAAAAAAAAATTTGTATGTGAGTTAATGATGATGTTGACCTTAGATCTGATGGAATAGAGTAACGGGCACATAAGTATGCACAGATGTTAACATTTACAGATTTGGTTTAGAACACTCCAAATTTTAGATAAAGCAACAATACTTTACAGATAACCATTAGAAATTCCCTATCTCCATCCTCTTCCTCTTTTGGTAAGATTTTAAAAAAAAGATCTTTGGGTATCAAAATTGGAGCATTGGTCTTTTCATACCTGACTTGAGTACTTTATTGAAATGAAGTCTGATGTTTTTCACTTACAGCCTTGTGGATTATGGCGGCCAAATGGGAAATGGAAGATCGCTTGTCTTCAGAAAGTGCAAGACAACTATTTCTTCGGGCTCTGCGCTTTCATCCAGAGTGCCCAAAACTTTATCAAGAGGTGAGTGTGTGTGAACATAAGATGAGAGAGTCATGTCTTAGTTTGGTCCTCTGGAGACGTATATACTTTATTAAGTTAAAAAGGCTTCGATTTATGGAGACTAGGAATAAGTAGGGGAGCTGCTGGGGAAAGGGGGTCACAAGGGTATTTCTTGGCCAGTAGTAGGTGTTGACTTTGCTCATCTTCCAGGTGTTTAGTGAGAGATTGGAACTCCTACCTGTCCATTACCATGGGGAGGGATAGGGAACTGGACCCTACCTTTCTTTACTTGAGGGTCAGGGTTCAGCCATCTTTATATCTTTGTATGTATGTATGTATGTATTCATTCATTCATTTATTCCTCTCCCCTTCTCCTGCGCTCCCCTCCCATCCCCTTCCTGCTTCTTTTGGCTTCCCTTGCTGTTTTTCCCACTTTCTTCTCATTCTCTTCATCTAGTTTTCTTGAGATAGATATTTCCTTCCCCTCCTGGTGGACTTACTCCCTCTTAGAGGGGTGCACTAGAACAATGAATGATAGCCAGACTTAATTTTTTAAAAAACCAGCAAATGCTAGAAAAGGCATATTATCACATATAATAATATGCAATATTACATATGCAATATTACATATGCAATAATTTATTATTACATGGTACATATTATATATTAAATATTATTACATATTACATAATAATATTACATAATGTAATATTGTACATATTATTTATATTAATATGTAATATTATGTATGTGATATGTAATAATATATAATATGTACTATGTAATAATATGTAATATTACACATGTAATATTACATATTATGTAATATTACATAATATGTAATATTACACATTACATATGATGTAATATTACAGACTACATATGTAATATTACATATTACATATTATGTAATATTACATATCATGTAATATTACACATTACATATCATGTAATATTACACATTACATATCATGTAATATTACAAATTACATATACAATATGTAATAATATGTAATACGAATAATGACATATTATTAAATAACATATTATTGAAACTGCACCCTTTTCTGAGGTGTTTGTCAGAATAAGGGAGAAACTACTGTTGGGCTGTCAAAGGAAAATTAAGCCCTATGTGATGAGGGGGACCCTCATTAAGACCCCTATGTGTGATGGGTCTTAAAGCTAATAGGTTTTGTAGCTGTCTCAACTGTATTTTGGTTTTGTAGTAATTTAACGTTTTATATTATAGTCTTGTGTCCTTTCTCTTCATATTCTGTTAGACAGTTCTTTGTGGCCTTTATTATTTTTACTGAGAAACTATTATAAGAATCAGTCGTCCCTGCTATTAGAGTGCTATTGTATGGTGTTATTGTTTATGTTTTTTGGAGGCTTTCACAATTGCCTAGACTTGTATTTTCCAAAATGGAAATAGAGTTTTTGCTTATTCTTATCAAAAGTAAATAGAATTTATTTATTATAAATGGTTCAGAGAAAGCAGTTTTATGAAAAAAGTAACAGAAAAAGTACTCATAATTTTACCTCCCATACTTTTATGCATATTACAGATATTTAAAACAGGCTTTATTCTGAAAAGTGGGATTCTACTACACATTTTTGTGTTCTATATTTTTACCTAATACATCACGAATATAGTCCCATGTTAGTATATATTAATTTATATTAGTGGTATTCGAACTTTTTGGTCTTAGGACCCCTTTACAATCTTAAATTACCGAAATCCCCAAGGATCTTTTATTATATGGGTTATCTGTTAATTTTTATTTGAAAACTAAATATTTAATTGAAATTTAATTTAATTGAAAATTAAAACCAAGAAATCTAAAAATATTCACTTAAAAATAATAAACCCTGGGGCTTCCCTGGTGGTGCAGTGGTTGAGAATCTGCCTGCCAATGCAGGGGACACGGGTTCGAGCCCTGGTCTGGGAAGATCCCACATGCCGCGGAGCAACTAGGCCCGTGGGCCACAATTACTGAGCCTGCGCGTCTGGAGCCCGTGCTCTGCAACAAGAGAGGCCACGATAGTGAGAGGCCCGCGCACTGCGATGAAGAGTGGCCCCCACTTGCCTCAATTAGAGAAAGCCCTCGCATGGAAATGAAGACCCAACACAGCCATAAATAAAATAAATAAAATAAAATAAAAAATAAAAATAAAAATAAAAATAAACCCATTACATGTCAATATAGGTTACTTATTTTTAAATGAAGAAAACTCTTCTAAAACAAAGTTTAAAGAGAAGAATGGCCTTATTTTACATATTTGCTAATCTCCTGAATATCTGACTGAATAGAAGACAGCTATATTCTCGTCTCTACTTTTGCATTCAGTGTGGGTGATAGCACCCATCATATAGCCTCTGAAAAACCTTAAACTCTTGACAGAATAAGAGTGAAAAAGGCAAATAACATGTTATATTATTATGAAAATAGTTTTAACCTTGTAGACCTCCTGAAAGGGTTTTGGGAATCTCCAGGTATCTCCAAGTCACATTTTGAGATATACATTATCTGTTCTGATAGTTGCATTTGTTAAAAAAAATAAAGATTGTTTTTTATTTTATACTCTAAAAGTAATATGTACTTTGTAGAAAATCTTGGGGAAAAAAGTCAGAAAAGCACAGAAAAGGAAAAAGTATGACTGAGGACAAATACTATTAACATTTCTTCATAGGCTTTTTTCCTGTGCACATTTTTCACATAATGGTAATTGTGTTATATGCAAAATTTTATAGCCAGCTTTAAAAACAAAGTAGAATATCTCTAGAATTGTGGTGCACCATTACTAAATTATTGTAACTATTTTATGGCTGCATCACCAGTCTGCTTCTTTTATAATATGTTTCACTTTCCCTACTTTTAGACACTTAGATTGTCTGCATTATTTGCTCTTATACCCTTGTGTATGAAACTTCTAGGTATTTAGGATTATTTCCTTATCGATTTCTGGAAGCAGAATTTTTGGGTTAATGAGTATAAACATTGTTTTAAAACTTGTCATTTTAATATGTCTTGTAACATAGAATTCAAAGTATTAAAAATTCTGGACAAATCCAACTTTGTATTATGTGTTAACCATATGTTTGTATAGAAACATTCGGGAGAGGGAATTCCCTGGTCGTCACAGTGGGGGCCCGGCTTCGATCCCTGGTCGGGGAACTAAGATCCTGCAAGACGTGTGGCGTGGCCAAAAAAAAAAAAAAAAAAAAAAAAAATCCATGCCTTGTCAATGTCAGCTAGTTTCATAACAAGATAGATTATAACACTCCCTCCACACTTCCCCAGATCTGATATTTATGAGTAAAAAGAGGCAGGTTATATATTTCTAATTAAAAATTTATCTCCAAAGGTTTTCAGTTCATTATTTCCCTTCTGTGTTAGTATTTTAGGATGGAGCTGATGCATGCTGAGAAATTGAGGAAGGAAAAGCAAGAGTTTGAAAAAGCCAAGATGGATGTGGTAAGATCCTAATGTATTGTCACTTGTTAACAAGATATAGTGTTTTGAACCTGCTTAGGAGTAACAGAAAATCTTTAGGAGCACTGTTCGTGACTTGCCGATCTGCCCGTGGCTGGCGGGTTCCATTCCAGTGCCACAGCAGTTCCAGCACCACGCGACTGACTGCCTCGTGGCTCTTGGTTTCAGGTCTTGGAGACAAAGTGGGAATAAAGAAGAAAATCTTTAGAATGTATTTTTCTTTCCAACTTAATATTTTGAAACTTTTAAATGTCTTGCACTGATTTAATTAAAATGGGCTTAGTAATAAAAATGGAATTTTGTGCTTTAAAAATAGACATTTGGACTAATTGGAGTGGTCCTTGAAATTATTACTGATGGAATGGCCAAATACTGTTCTTTATGATCTCATTAAATGATATGTTAATGGGTCGAAGGAGCTCAAGAAAGGTTGTGAAACGTGTGATTCCTAGCCTCTTTCTTTTCCATTTTATGTAATTTTTTACGTGACAGAGTAAGTTTAAAGAAACAAGTTTGAGAATGTTAGAGCTGAAAAAGGAACTTCACTATCACCTGTTATTGTGATTACCAGCTCTGAACTTTTTTATCCAAATAAAATCTTACACAGAAGGGTAAACATGGCATGTAAAACCTGACCTATTCTGGTCTAGGTAGAGAGTGAGGCCTTAAGCCGTGTAATCTTGCTACAACTCCAGGAGCCTGAGAATACAGTTGGAAGATCAGTGATCTTATTCAAGCTGTACATTTTACAAGTGAGGGAACTGGCCCAGAGAAGAGATGTGATTTGCCAGAGGTCATGTGGCACAGGTAGTCTAGGATTGTTAATTTTCCTTCTAGCGCTATTTCTGCTTACTGGCATTACCTGTTCAGATGTTTAATATCATACTCTTTAGGGGAATCTCGAGTATGCTGAAGAAATCCTTATGGGCGAGTTGGCAAGGATCATCTACAAAAATTCTGTAAACATAATTAAAAGTAGGTATCCTTTGAAAATTTATTTATGGTGGGAAAGTGAAACATTCAATTTATAATGAGGAACCTTTAGCCTATTTTGAAAATTTCTGTTAGAATGTGTATAAAACTCTGATTGTAGGAAATAGTGTCCTGATTCTTTCAGAAAAGGCTTATTTCCCCTTAGATTATAACTGAACATTTCAGTAAGTTTTTGAGTACTTAAATCATGTGGGGAGTTGAAAAGAATAAATGATTTAGTACATTCTTTTGTGTCCTAAAGATGCTTAGAATAAAGTCCTTAATGAATACTCAAATATTAATAATGACTTTGCTTGTATCGTGGGACCATGGGTGATTTTTTTGTTTTATCTTACTTCCCACTTTATAAAAAAACCAAAACTAACTCCAGTACTTTAAGAAAGTGCTTCTTTAGAGTCTTACTCCCCTCCCCCGCTTTTTAAATTTTAGGTGCAGAATTTCATGTGTCACTGCTTTCAATTGCACAGCTATTCGACTTTGCCAAAGATCTGCAAGGAGAAATTTATGATGAGTAAGTAAAATAGTGGAAAAGTGAATATGTCTGTTTTGATCTTGTGGTAAGGGTTTGAAGTTGGATATTTAGAAGGGGGGAAAGAAGATACCATACAAAATCCTTGGAAGAAAGCTGTTTTAGGACTATTGTATAGTATTTTATGTATACATACAAAATGTATTTTTGGAGAAGTTGTTTGACTCACTGGCTTCCCTTGGGAAATAGTTTGCCTTTGTTCAATAAGAAATATGTTCTATAGCTTATATAAAAATCTATATTCCTGCTTTCCTGGCATGTCTTTTGTCCTTAAGATGAGAGTTGTACTCATGAATGTTTATAGTTGAGTGCTGCAGGTAATCAGACATTATTCTTTTTTAAAATATATTTATTTAATTTATTTATTTTTAACTGCATTGGGTCTTCGTTGCTGCATGCGGGCTTTCTCTAGTTGTGGCGAGCAGGGGCTACTCTTCATTGCGGTGCACGGGCTTCTCATTGCAGTGGCTTCTCTTGTTGCAGAGCACGGGCTCTAGGCGCGTGGGCTTCAGTAATTGTGGCACGTGGGCTCAGTAGTTGTGGCCTGTGGGCTCTAGAGCACAGGCTCAGTAGTTGTGGTGCACGGGCTTAGTTGCTTCGTGGCATGTGGGATCTTCCCGGACCAGGGCTCGAACCCGTGTCCCCTGCATTGGGAGGCGGATTCTTAACCACTGCGCCACCAGGGAAGCCCCAGACATTATTCTTTTAATGTCTGGTTATATGGTTGAAGAAATATTTGCAGCCTACCTTGTGGGTACTTCACCCTTAATAGGACTCTTACTTTCATAGGAGATAAGAGAGAACTTGGATCAGTTTGCTCTGTGGATACCTTTAGGGTTTTGGTACATGATTAGGCTCCTTCTATTAGAGAAAATCAGGAGTCTAGATATGGTAAGGTTTTCTTGGGCTCGAGAACCAGGTATCTTGTCACACATACCTGCTGGTTTGACTTTGAGAGCTAACCTACAAGTTAACATTTGTGAATGATGTCTGAAACAATCTGAAACTAACAAGTGTGTGACAGCTCTGATCTATTGACAACATTTACATAGTGAGGGTGAAGACATCTGGGGAGCCTGTTGGGAAATGACTCTTTTGGTGCTGGAATTGTTAAAGGGGTGTACTGGGTACATTTTGAGAGCATTGGGACTGTCTCTCTGTTTGATGTTCTGAGTCAGTCTTGTCTCTCTGTTTGATGTTCTGAGTTAGTCTTATGTCCTAGGTTGATGTCAGTATTTTTCAGCCTTCAGGCTCTGCATACAGACGACCCCCTCACTTGGGATTATGTGGCCCGGCGAGAATTAGAGACCGAGTCACAGCCAGGAGAAGAGCCGCCCACAGCAAAACAAACCAAAGCGGCAGAGGTGGGCCGCCGGGAGGAGAGGTGCTGCGCTGTGTATGAAGAGGCGGTGAAGACGCTGCGTACAGGTGAGCTTCTCCAGGCCCTGTGTGCTGAGGAGTAACGGTGTTCCTGCACAGGAACCTGAAGCTCCGTTCCCATGGCCAGAATCCATTTCTGGAACCTCTCTGTGGTAGTTTACAGTGTGCCTGGCTTTCCAACTTGTTCTTTCTCTTTTATGACCTTCCTCGATAGCTGTGGCATTTGTTCATTTATTTGGGGAAATAAATGATACTTAGGATGTGATCATTCAGAAGGTTGTTTCATTATCATTACTTAATTATCTTCTGTTATAGATTTACTTTATAATTTTGTAATATTGGAAAATAAAGGTAAAGGGTGCATGACATGGATAAGGCTTTTAATTTTTGTATTTATGTCACTACTCAGTTGTTGGCCCTCAGTATTTGAGATGTTTGATAGGCTGTAATCAGAATAACTTATATTTTTCACCAGACTAGTTTAAACTCTTCCTCAGAGGAGTTTTCCCTTCAAAGAAAAGATGTACAATGACTGTTAAACTAAAAGAATTGCTGGTCTGATCAACATAATCTCTCTGATTTTTCCAGAGGCCATGTGCAAGTGTTACATCAACTTTTGCATGGAAAGGTTTGCTAAGAAGACAAGCAGTCGGCTCCTCAGAGAGAAGGTATTGACTTTGTTACGTGGTTACAGTGGCTGACTAGAAAGTGTCTTCTGAAAGAAGAACATAGGCACAGGTTTTTGGGGTCTGAGACAGCTTCCAAGAACTTGTTGCATAACCACTCTTTGTCCTGTGAGTGACCTGTCATTCTGAAGGTCTGAGTCTGCTTTGCCCTAGTTCTGGCCACCAGGTAAGGAGGTCCTCTCTTACTGGGCTGTGCTTGGTGCCACTGCCTAGATCATTTAATCATAAGTGAAACCACCTCTGTCCGTTCTTTCAATTCTCAGAAAGGTGTAAAACTGCTTTCGTTCCTGTCAGAGGCCAAAGACCCCTGCTGGGAGTTTTGTGATGAACTGAGAGATTTTTTTCTGATTTCAGAGGCTGGAAAGAACCATGGTTGCATTCAGGAAGGCACATGATCTCAAACTTCTACCAGAATTCCAGTACAAGCAGTGGGTAAGGACCTGGACACATTCAGTGTCAATTACATGTACTTAATTCTGGTTGGTTCAGGCTGGTGTCATGTGTTTTAATATATATAGTTTTATGACTAAGCACATTTGAAAGATTGGCATGGTAGATGCAGAGAGTGTTTATTATTTGGCTGTCAGTATTTAGTGTGTGCCAGAAATGAAATCTGTACCAGTAGAGGGAGGAATATTGCAATATATAGTGGAAAGCACTCAGAACAGAGTCACAACTGGGTGTATTTTGTTTGTCCATCCATTCATGTTTTCCTGAACCTATGCTTGTCTCAGATTAACCGTTGGTACAATAAAGACAAATTAGATGTGTTCAGTGTTTTAGAAGCTGACATTCTAGTAAGAGGCATATTAACCCATCCTTATACTCTGAAGTGGGTAAGGATTATTACATAGAGACCAGAATAATGTAGTGTGGGAATACACAGGTCTAGACTGGGTTTTGCGACTTAATAGGTAGGTGATGGGCAAACCACTTAACCCTTCTGAGTTGGTTTACTTGATTTTAGAATAATGATAGTGATCCTTGTTTTTGCCACCTCACAAAGTTGTTGAGAGCATGCCATGAGATGGTGAATGTGTTAATGTATTTAAATACTTTCTTAGTGGAAAAAAAAGGACAAAAATCTTTATATTTATTGAATGCCTTTTATTTGTATAACTCTTAACCTCTTTTGATTTATATAATTTACACAATTTTTATGTAATTGCAATTAATTTCTTGCTATTTTGTATTGTGTGGTACTGTTTTTACATTAACATTTTTTCTATGCTTTTTACATAGATCGACATAAACTATTGATATATATATTAGTAGCATATTGTATTGTACCACGACTGGGTACCCTTCTTCCATTATGGAATCTATCTGTGAAAAATCCCAGGCCTGGATGAGTTCAGCCGCTCTGTTGGAGCTACTGAATGCTGCTGGCAGGACAGTCCGTCCCACCCTGTAAATTCAGCTGGGCGTGGCTTGGAGTGCCTTGGCAGTCCTGCTGTCTTTCCATTATTAGTTTCTTTTGGCATTCTGAACTTGGATTTCCTTTCGGATCCAAGCTTTCTAGCATCTTCAGCTTCTTGCACATGCTGGTGGGAGAGTCTTCTCTTTTCCTGGGGATCTCTGCTTTCACCTAACGCCTGTTCTTCCTTAAGTCTTAGCATAGATGGGGCTTCCTTTCTGGGAGTCCTTTCTCATCACTGTCAAAGACTCTGTTGGGTGCTTCTGCTTTGTACTCTGTAGTATATGATTCTTTTTCTGTGATGGTACGTATCAGACTCTCTGCTACTAAATTGGAGGCGCTGTGGGCAGTAGGGAACGCACCTGACCTCCTCATTATTGAATCTAGACTGTATAGCGTGCAGTTAACATGCTTGCTGAATGAATGGATTATATACTGCCATTTACTTGCTTTTTCACAATTTTGTAGAATTGGATTGGTTTTAGGTTTTTCTTTCCCTGTTACAGTAGTGTGGACGGAAGCATTTTTAAACAGATATTTCCTCCTGTTCATTTATTTGTTGGGTCATATTTGTTAAAGTAAAATTCCCAAGTTTGTGGCATGAACAGTCTCATGACTCTTTTCAGAAAAATAGGTACCCATTATTTAGTTTATAGTGTGCCCAACTCTGTTTGAATGAATAAACTTGTTTCTTTACCATCCCACAAATACTGGTGGTGGATGTGGGTTTTATTATAGTGAACTATTTTATTAAAAATATAACTTTCAACCTAAATTATTTAGGCCCTCTGCTTTTCACCTATGTTTTTTTGATAGCCCTTGGGGATAGGAGCAGGGAATGGAGGAGAAATTCCAAGTTTTTTACTTTGTGCCTGTTTGGCCGCCATGGTGAAAGGTTTAGTAGAAAGGCTGTTGTATCTATTGCCTCGCATGAGGTCTTTATTTGTCCCCATTTCTGTAGATAATGTAGCTCTCAGTAGATACTTTTCCAATGACCCTTTGTCTTATCCAGAGCGAGTTGTTGCTGCGCCATGACTTCCTTACGGAAGCTCTGGAGGTGGCAGGAGCCGGGATGGAATTGTTCCCAGGCTCCGTGATGATGTGGCAGGTGAAACTGCAAGTGCTGATTGCCTCAAAGAGCCCTGACGTAGCCATGCTTTTTGAAGAAGCCTTTGAGCACCTGAAACCCCAGGTCTGTGAGTTGTGTCTTTTGTATTTCATTCTGTTTGGGAAACCTTTTAAGACTGCAGCCAAAGCTCATTTGGAGTAGACTTGTCTAAGGAAAGCTGGCCCCAGAGTGCATTTGTGGTGATGGTTCAGGGATCATGGGTGGAAGAATTACTTCCATTTACCAGCCTATTTCTAATTCATTATTTGAAAGTCGACTAAATTATGTAAACTTTTCTATTCCTGTTTATATATCTTATAAGTGAGAAATACTAATAGAATATTATTTCTAAACTTTAAAGTTTAAAAGACTAAACCTTAAAGCTTTGCAGTGAATTTTTTATACTAGTAGGAAAAAGATATTCCAGGAGTTAAAATAGGGGGAAAAAAATCATAGTTATTTTACCGCTCATTTGTATGTGCTGCTGGGACATGAGCAAAGGCTAGATAGTTCAGCCTAGATTAGTTAGCACTTGTGTTGTGGTCCTACACAGCAGAGACGTGACCTGGGTAGCTTGGGTCTGACTAGTTTTGGGTTGTTAAGTGCTTAACTTACTGATAATTGATGATAATAACTTTAGGCAGTATTCCCCAACAGGGGGGAAGTAGAATTAACAGGAGAGTATTGCTTTGGGCAACTGGGTCCGAAGGCTGTCTGTGTTCTGGTGTACCATTCCTGCCAAGCACTGAGAGTTCTGTACAGTGGGGCAGACTGGGAATGACTCTGTATTGCATATATTGATTATCTCAGGAGGAACCTGTCTTTATAATGACTAGTTTTCACAGCATAGTGCTAAGATGTCATTTTCTAACTTTTTTTTTTTTTTTTAACTTGTGAGCAGATTTGTCTGCCATTGTGGATTTCTTGGGCAGAGTGGAGTGAAGGTGCCAAAAGCCAAGAAGACACTGAAGCAATCTTTAAGGTACAGGCCCCCTGTTGTAAGTCTTGTGTGTGGGGAATGAGCAGATAGCCCTGCTAGTTGGCTAGCTTTCAAAGGGTTATTTCTAAAGCATGTGCTCCTTTTAAAGCACTGTTCATTGCATGGCCTGGGATGGTTTTGGGAAAATTTGTTTTGATATGTAGACATTTCCTCATGTAGCTTGTTTCTCTTTTCTTTTAAATTTTAGAAAGCTGTCTTAGCTGTCACGGGTGGCGACTCAGTCACTCTGAAGGATAAGTACCTGGATTGGGCTTATCGAAGTGGTGGCTACAAAAAGGCCAGAGCTGTGTTTAAAAGGTACTCGCAGACATGCATGGCTGTTATGAGTCTCTCAACCCCATTCTCAGCCCCTCGTACCCAGATTATATGAATCACAAATAGATGGAGGAATAAATCCAAGAGCTGTTTAGTTCATGCCCATTGTGGAAAGTTTAAAAAAAAGAGAGAGAGGTAACTAATAATTCATTGTAATCCTATCATCAAGAGAAAAACCGTCTTAGTGTATCATTTTAAAATTTGTTTTTCACATGTCTGAGATTATGCTATAATCGCACGTGGTGTACCACTTTTATTGATGAACATTAGACTGGCCTTTTTCCTACGAGTTACAATTCTTCTTAAATAACATTTATTAAAAACAGCTATATGATATACCACCCTGTGGACGTGCCATGATTTATTTGGCCACAGTAACTGCTTTGAGGAACCTTTGTGCACAAATATTATTTGTCCATATTGGAAATTATTTTCTTAGAATATATTCTTAGAAATGGAGTTCTTGGTCTCCTTCAAAAAGACCCTGAGATGAAGGAGAGGGAACTTAAAACCCTGAGAGTGAGAAAGAAGAGAACAGGAAGAGAACTGGGTAGGTGTTTGGTGGTGGTGAAGAGTAAAGGCACTGGAGATTGAAAATGGTGAGTGACTGGTGGCCAGGTCCAGTCGCCATGCTGAACTGCAGCCAGGACTTTATCCAACTACGTGTGGCGGAGGCACTGGCGCAGGTGTTTATATTCATGCCATGTAAGAGGCTTTCTTCACTGTGGAAGATAACGGTTCCCCCTATTCCTTTTTAGTTTACAGGAAAGCCGTCCATTTTCAGTTGATTTTTTCAGGAAGATGATCCAGTTTGAAAAGGAGCAAGTAAGTGTCCTGTCTATGCATTTTTTGTCTGGGAAAATGGATTAGTGCTAACTAATCTATGGCAGCATTTTGTTATTTAAAAAGCTCTCGTTATAATACAGTATAATTTTTGGTCCCTTCCTCCAACCCCTTTTTCATAGATGTGGTTTCAGGAATGGTGATCAAGCAAAGAATAAAAGGTACATGTCTGGAAACTAGACAACTCAGATGTCACCTCTTACAGGAAGTCCTCCCTGACAGGCTGTGTGAGATGCTGCTTTTCTGCCTCCAGTGCCCTGTTTGTCTCTTGTTTTGGGTTGTGAGGTAGAGAGTAGGCACTCGTAACTGTTTCTGGTGTTTTTAACTGAACTTGTGAATGAGAAAAAATACAGGAAAGTGTCAGTTAAAAAAAATTATACATGAAAGTCCAAATACATCTGTTATCCCCTTGCAATAACACAACCGATCATATTTATTTTTATTTTTGTTGTTTTCTTTAATCCTTATTTACATACATATGCACAGTTTTGTGATGTTTTATTTCTGACTTACGTGACATGTGGAGGTTCTCACTTTTTTTTCCTTAACATCATTTTGTAAACACATTCCTGTGTTTTTACCTGGCATCATTTTTAATGGTTGTTGTATTATTCTTAAACCTGTAGTTTTCTTAACCATTCTATTACGTTTCGGTTGTTTCTAGATTTTTGATATTGAAAACAGCGCTGCAAGCATTTTGCTTATATAGTTTTTTTTTTTCCTTCTCTTTTGAGGACTGGAGATACTGGCTTTTTTTTAATATATAAGTTTATTTATTTATTAATTATTTATTTTGGCTTCATTGGGTCTTCGTTGCTGTGCGCGGGCTTTCTCTAGTTGCAGTGAGCGGGGGCTACTCTTCATTGCGGTGTGTGGGCTTCTCATTGCGGTGGCTTCTCTTGTTGCAGAGCACGGGCTCTAGGCACGTGGGCTTCAGTAATTGTGGCACGCGAGCTCATTAGTTGTGGCTCACGGGCTCTAGAGCGCAGGCTCAGTAGTTGTGGCGCACGGGCTTAGTTGCTCTGTGGCATGTGGGATCTTCCCGGACCAGGGATCGAACCCGTGTCCCCTGCATTGGCAGGCGGATTCTTAAACACTAGACCACCAGAGAAGTCCCTATACTGGCTTTTTAAATGGTTCTGTACATATTGCCAGATAGTTCTCTAAAAGTTATACTTATTTATAGTGATAATCACCATATATATATCTATATATCAGTATACCTGTTTCCTCCATACCTTCTCCAAGTGTTCAGTTTCGCCTTCTCTCTTTTATTTTGGTATTTTGATTGGTGTTTATTTTTTTATTATTTTACTTTTTTTATTTGCCACACTGCGCGGCATGCAGAACTTCCCCGACCAGGGATTGAACCCATGCCCCCTGCAGTGGGAGCGTGGAGTCTTAACCACTGGACCACCAGTGAAGTCCAGGGATTGGTGTTTCTTTTTATTTGAAAAATTGACAATTAAAAATTAATTGAAAAATTAACAATGAGGTTGAACTCTTATTTTCATAGGTTTGACCATTGTGTGGGTCAGTGATCTGTTCTTGTCTTACAGTATAAGACTTAGTCTAGCATAATAATTCATAGCCAGGCTTTGGATTAATAACACAATGGTTATGTGCCTTGGGCAGGTCACTTAATTCTAAGCTTCGACATCCTTATCTGTAAAGGAGGTCGGAATACCTGTTCCAGAGGCGTGAGGGTTACAAGGCCAAATGGGAGACTGGATGGAAAGGACTTTGCACAGTTCCATGCTCACTATGAGCCCTTCGCAAAGTGTCATTCTGTTTTTCTTGCCTATGTAAGATGTGAGGTTAAACTGGCTTTTTATAAAAATAGTACAGTCTCAGCGAAGAGAAAGTAGAATGAGGAAATAGTTATTTGACTACACAAAAAGATTTTTAAACTGAAGATGTTAATTAATCTGCTTTGAAAATGAAACAAGGAGAATACGTTTAAATGGAAGTAGAGGTGAAGAATTAACATTCATTGATTGTAAAGTTAGCACTGTCTACTCTGCTTGGTGCGTAATTCATCAGCATTTTAATTGAATCCTTGTAGTTGTCCTAAGAGATATTACTGTCCTCATTTTATGGGTGAGGAAACTTTAAGGTCTGTCTGATGGGTTCAAAAAACTTCCTGAAGTTCATATAAGTAGTATTTATATATATTTTGCCTTGATATAATAAGTTTTAAGGTGGGTATGTCTAACGTGTGCCAGAGCCCAGATATTCAAAGGAAGAAATCCCTTGCCATAGGGAATAGAACCTTCCCCATTTATTTATTTAAATCCTGCTCCTCCCTCAGGGCTTTCACATATATTTTCCTGTGGAGGTGCCCATGTTCCCCCAGGTGAGAATTAATTAGGCTTTTTCCATGCCACCAGAACAAAGTGCTTTTATCACTGGCGTTTACTTACTCTGCCATGTAGTGTCTTTGACTTTTCTCTGGATAAGTTCAGAGTCAGGCTGTGTTCATTTAAACCTATCTCTCCTCCCCTTCAAATGCCTAATAGTTGATATCTGCTTAACAATATGTGTGAAAAGAATTTGTGACATTATAAATTAGGCTTTTGAGGCAAGATTGTCTGATTATTTTTGTTAGGAATCCTGCAAGATAGCGAACTTAAGAGAATATTATGAGAGAGCTTTGAGAGAATTTGGATCTGTAGATTCTGGTAAGTAAACTTCAGTTATAGACACATGGGTCTGTTTGCATGTGTGGTCTGTAACCTATGATGGTTAGAATAGTGGTTCTTAACTGCTTTGGGGTCATGGGCCTCTTTGCGGATATAACTTGGCATCCTTCCCCTGCCTCCTCCCTCACTCAGTGCATAAATGCTGGCAGACATAATTTTGCTTATAATTTCAAGTTCACAAGCCCAGGTATCCATGGGTCTTCTGTTAAGAACTCTGGACTAGAAGGAGATTCGTTTGGTTTGGTTTTCTTGAAAAATGTGATATTTGTAAGGAAAAGGTTAATAATGTAGGTCAGAACAAAATGGGGTGGGAATTACAGCAGAAGGGTAGCGGGATACTAATTGACGAAGATTGTCATGGGCTGTTGCCACATTGTCTGTGTCTAATTTATAGGACTTGTAAAACATACTTCTCGGTATAGGTAAGTCATGTAAAGTCTGTTTACTTGTGAATTCAAAAACTGACATGTAGAGTTGTTAAACTCAGATTTAAAACAATACATTAGCTTTTTCAAGGTTTCAGCAGACCTTCTTCTGGTGAAATGAATGAATATGGCATTTTTACTAACCCAAGCAAGTTTTATTAAGCAAGCTGACAGGGTCCTAATGAACTCATTGAGGTCTGTTTCACCTTGAAAGAGACTCAGTAAAATCCTCCCTCTACAATATTTAGTATTTTTGAGTTTATGAAATATATAGACTGTCATGATTTTTTTTTTTTTTAAAGTGAAAGCGGGTTTCTTGAGAGATACACATTCTATAGTAGAATGTGGGCTGTGTCAGAAGGTGAGAGCACTAGACTGTCACGATCCAAGTGAAGATTTCTACTTTAAAAAAAAAAAAAAGTCTTTGAAATACCATAGTGTAAAGAAGCTGAGAGAGGTATTGTTTTACATAGGGTTCTAGGAAAATAACAGCAAGAAGTTAAGTTTCTTAGAAATCTTGCATTGAATTGATATTAAATAATTAAGTTTATGTAATAAAGCCTTGTCAGTTACCTAATTGTATGTTTACAGTAATTTTTTGGGTTCCCTTTAAAGATCTTTGGATGGATTACATCAAAGAAGAATTGAACCACCCCCTTGGTAGACCTGAGCACTGCGGACAGATCTACTGGCGAGCCATGAAAATGTTGCAGGGAGAGTCAGCAGAGCTGTTTGTAGCTAAACATGCTGTGCACCAGGCCGGCCAGTTGTGAAAAGAGGAAGAACACAGCCAACTTTGTGAAATAGTATTGTAAGCCCTCTGCGTAGTTTTGTATTATGCATTCATCTGCAGTTTGCTGAGATGGCAGACGAGATGGTGTCTGATTTTGAGACATGCTTTTATTTTGTTAATGCGTTAATCTTTAATTCCAGAAAAGAGAACTGCTGTTTAGTGGCCAGAGGCCAATTGTTGAGGCCAGACCTACCGTAGGTCCTAAATGTTTTCCAAAATACATGGAAATCATATCACTGATCTTCTTTTATTACCACCGGTCAAACTTGAGTATCTCTAATCTAGACCCAGGGGTCAGTTAAAATAGAGAGGAAAGTACAGTTCTGTTTGTTTATTCTCTCTTTATTATAAAAATATATGTGATATGATATGCATTTGTTGTAGAAAATATGGGTGGAATAGAATAATGTGGAAAAGAAAATAAAAGCATCCTGTAATTTTGTCATCTGGACTAAAATCACTAATTTGATTTCCTTTATTAGAATTGGATTTATACTGTTAGATCATTTACTCATTCATTCATTCATTGAGTGCCCGTCATAGGCAGGAAAGAAGAGAAGCTTTTGGGGATGGAGGTAAGGGTTGGAGGAACAGAGCTGGATGTCCTGAGTTGGTTGAAGCAGCAGAGAAGGATGCTGGGTATTGGGGGAAAAGTTGTCCTTTAAGAAGATTTAAGCGATTATAAAAGCGTGTTCTATCTCTGGGACCCATCTGCAAAGAAATGTTTACATTGGGGAGGCCCAGCAACAAAAGGAGGGTAGGGGTAGGGAGTAACTTAGAAAGAGAAGGGCTTCAGAGGCGAGGATGGAGGATGGCTTGGAGTAGAGAAGGGCGTTCTGGGAGCAGGGGAGACAGTTGTTTGAATTGTACATCCTGTAACTTAACATTATGATGCTGTCACTGGGAGAAGCATTCAGTGCAGTTTTACTTACTATTATGTTTCACTTAATATTATGTTATTTTTCCATGTCATTAAATAGCCTTAAAAAGATATAATGAATTCAGAACATTCCATTGGATAGATGAGGCATGACTTATTTTACTAATCCCCTATGGTTGGACCTTGTCATTTCTAATTTTTTCTTGTAAGTACTGTTGGTGAAGATTCTTGTAAATCTTTGTTAACATCCCTGGTTATTTCTTTAGGAGACTGACATCTGACAGTAGAAGTACTGTATTAAGGGATATAACTATTTTAAAGAATATTGATAAGTATTGTCAATTTGCAATGTATGAAAATACTTTGAAGCACTGTGGGCATTATATTTCTTATTTTTACCATTTTAATAGGTGAAAAGTGATATATCCTTGTTTTAATGTGCATTTCTTTGATATCAGTGCAGTTAATGCATTTTTCCTGGCTCTCATGTCTTTTCATGTTTGACTATTTTTTGACCTTTTTTTTTTTTACTAATTTATAAGAGTTTTTTATGTACTAAGAATAGTCATCTTTAGTTCATCTCTTCTTTTTTGCAAATTATTTGCCCCCAGCTTTTTTTTTGTGGTGTTTTTTGAGGTCCAGAGGTTTTGTATGTATGATTTCTATTGTTGAAAACCCTGCCTCTGGCTGAGGACAACTCAGTATTTTTTTCCCCCATGCAGTTAACTAAATTTTCCACAACACTGTTTGTAGCCATTTTTGTCTCTGCTGATTTGTAATACTACCTTTATTATATATTAAATTGCTATGAATATTAGAGTCTATTTTAGGGCATCTTTATTATGAACTTTTGTACCCAAAATGGTGTTTGTGTGTCATTTGTTTTAAAATAAGAAAAAGCTCCTCTTTCTCCACTCCGTTAAGTCCCAGGAAGTTCAACATTTAAATCCTTAAAGGGCTTTTTTATTTTAGGAAAGAGATACATGTTGCACATAAGAGATGAGAGTAAAGAGGGTGGTGGGTGATTCCTTGAAGCAGCAGTCCCCAGCCTCTTCGGCACCAGGGACCGGTTTTGTGCAAGACAGTTCTTCCACGGATGGGGGCGGGGGTGGTGGTTTCGGGATGATTCAAGCGCATTACATTTATTGTGCACTTTATTATTATTACATTGTAATATATAATGAAATAATTATACAACTCACCATAATGCCGAATCAGTGGGATCCCTGAGCTTGTTTTCCTACAACTAGATGGTCCCATCAGGGGGTGATGGGAGACAGTGACACGCGAAGTGTGTGGCTTCTGTCCAGTCTACTCCGTAAGATGCAGCTTGTCACTTGCCACTCACTGATAGGGTTTTGATATGAGCCTGCAAGCAACTGATTTATTATGGTCTCTGTGCAGTCAAACCTCTCTGCTGATGATAATCGTATTTGCAGCCGCTACCTAGCGCTAGCATCACCGCCTCCGCTCCACCTCAGATCATCAGGCATTAGATTCTCATGAGGAGCGCACAACCTAGATCCCTCACATGTGCAGTTCACAGTAGGTTCCTATGAGAATCTAATGCCGCTGCTGATCTGACAGGAGGTGGAGCTCAGGTGGTAATGCGAGCAATGGGGAGCGGCTGTAAACACAGGTGAAGCTTCGCTCGCTGGCCCGCTGCTCACCTCCTGCTGTGTGGCCTGGTTCCTAACAGGCCACGGACTGATACTGGTCCGTGGCCCGGGGGTTGGGGACCTCTGCCTTAAAGCAAGGCTATGAAGGTGGGTCACCCTGGGGTCATCACACCCTGTACCCGGTTCTCACCATTGCAGGTAATGAAAATGCATGTAGCCAGTTGACCCAGAGCTGCACTGTTAGGGTGGCTTCCAGCCATGTGTGGGAACTTAAATGTATTGAAATTAGATAATTCAGTTTCTTGTTTACACTGGCCACATTTTCAAGTGTTCAACCAGCCGCATGGTTACCATACTGAACATCACAGATAACAGAACTTTTATTTCCACCATCAAATAAGGTTATATTGGACACTTGACCTAGATCCAGTGAGATTTGGGGAAACTAAGTCATGGGTCAGAACAGAACACACATTGATTGGTCACATTCTCTTCCTTGTAGGAAAGTCTACATAGAGAAAAAAATGTATGAACTGTTAGGCTAAATTTTTTCAAATGTGTATGTATAAACAACACTCTTTGAGGGAGATGAAGGAATAGGCTGATGTCTCAGATTGTCATAAGGTGGCCTGGTGAGCAAGGACTCCCAGCTTCCAGCTTTTCTGCTATTTAAAGGTTAACATGATTATCACACCTTGAGCAGATTTGTTATTGGAGTTCAGACAGTGGCAGGGAAGGGCAGGGAAAGCTGTCTTTAGAGTTTGGTTTATCCCCAGCCCAAGCACTGCCTAACCTCTGCTGGTCTCGTCGCCCAGGTGAGACTGTACCGGCCCAGCACAGAATGTTTAGGGTTACTATGACCAATTGTCATAGCCTATAGGGTGTCTGGAACGTTTGAAGAGTTTGTTTTGATCATCCAATCTGGTTACTAATGGGTTAATTTTAAGAACTGACATTAACTCAAGGTGGGGAATCACTGGGCTCCTGAGTTGTCTCATCCATTTGTGGGTGAGTTATAGTCTAATTCTAGACCGAGTTCTAGAGAAACCTGTTTAGAGAAAAGAGTGAAATGGGGTTAGAGCTACAGTTGCATGAAAAGTTTTGAGAGCTGAGTTTTATACACTGTCAGGTAGGCGCGGGTAATCAACGATTCTAACAGTTTTTGAAGCGGAAGCATGCGCAGTGTGGTGGGGTAGGGATCTGCATCGTCAGGAGCTACAAAAATCATATTCCGGGACCGGTAGGCAGGGACGGGGGCTTTCGCAGTCGGGCGCGCTCCGCCCCGTGCTCCGTCCCGCCCCTTGCCCCGGCCCCGGCTTCCTCGTGACCCCCGCGCCCCGCCCCCTGGCCGAGAGCACCCCCGGCTGATTGGCCCTCCGCGGCGTATCCTCCGGCTGGCAGCCAGGCCGGCGTGTCACGTGGCCGAGCGGCGTCCTGGGCGCCGAGCTGCGGGCCGTTGGGCATGGACTCTCGGACCGCCGGGGCCCCGGCGCTGGGGGCGGCGAAGCCGCCGCCGGGTCTGCCGCTGCTGAGCACGCGGGAGGCGCCCCCCGGCCCGGGGGTGAGCGCGGCGCGGGGCCTGGGCGCGGCTACCACCTGCGGCCAGGGGCGGGAAGTTGCGGGGCTCGCGGGGCGGGCTGGGCGGGGGCCGCGGGGAGCCGGGGAAGCGCCTCGGACCCGCCTTCTGCAGCCCCGCCGTTTGGGCGCGCGCCCGAGCTGGAAACGGCCGGGCTGTGGGGCGCGGCACCCCGAGGACGTGGGTGGGCGCGCCGGGCCGGGAGGGCTGGCTGTCGGCCGCAGGGCGCCTGTGCGTCCTTGCTAAATGGGGGGGGTGATGCTGCTGACCCAGAGCTGGAGCCGCTACTGGGGGGCCTGGGCTGGGGCCAGGTGAGGGCAGCGAGGAGAGCGACTTTCCCTGAAGGGTCCGTGTGCCTTGGTGGGGATGCTCAGCTAAGCCTCAGCACCAGATGATGCCTCATGCGCTCTCGCCTTTTCTCTTCACTGAAACCAAAAGGCCGCGTTTGACGCAGGGTTTCCAGAAACTTGTTTTCATTTGCGCGCCAGACAGCTCCTGGCTTTTCAGAGACCGCTATTACAGTCATCTGCCCTTGTTTACAGTCAGCAATCCGTGTTAGAGGGTGAGCTCCTTGAGGGTAGGAACCCTCTGTTTAGTGCTGTAAACCCGGCGCCTAGCATCGTGCCTGGCACCGTAGACACACATATTAATTGGATGGAGGAATGGAATGCTTGTCTAAGCATCAAAGATATCATATCTTAACCAAAATATGAAAAATGTAGTGATAAGCTTATAAGGAAAAATACTGTGGGGTGCAGGTAGGATGAAACTAATTTTGTCAGAGCAGAGCAGGAAGGTTTGTGCGCTTTCTCTGCAAGACGAGACGATGGTGGTCCTGGCAAAGGCGTGGGGATGAAGAAATGCGGGGCAAATGGCCGGGAGCTTGGGTCCCGGAGCTGGGAGAGAGACGTATGCTGCACAGGTGGATGGCGCGTGAGGGGGAGGTGTGGATGCCACGGCGAATTTTGTGCTCCAGCAGTGGAGGCCTGTTGAGTTTTTCATCAGAGGAGTCATTAAGCGTGTAAGGCTGCGCAAGATGGGTGAGTGGGAAGGCAGTTAGGGAGCTCTTGCGGTGGAAGAGATGAGAGGTCCCACTACTGGTCGGCAGGAGTGACCAGGAGTTGTCGCTGACTACAGGAGATGGCATTGACTCATTGAATCCAGGTAGGACTAGATCATGAACTAATTGGGGCAGGTGCCAAACGCAGTTTAGATGTAGGGGCAAAGAAGGTGGATTTCAATTCAACAGATGTTATATTCCTGCTGTGTGCTAGGTGTTTTCATAAATGTTACCTCATTATAAATCTCCTGCAAGGTCAGAACAGTCATCCCCAATTTCCAGAGAAGGAAACCCAGGTGTGGTGGCTGAAGTGATGTGTCCAGGGTACACACTGAATGAATGGGATTGAAATCAGGTCTTCTCATGCAGGCTGTGAACATTTCTCATCCCACTTAGAAAGAGGTCTTAACAGGTGATAGGATTTCAGGAACTTTTGAGTGATGGGAGCAGAGAAGCATATGGGTGGCTATGGGAGAAGACGATTTCCCTTTAACAACTAAAGCTCTGTTGTCCCCATGTGTCAGTCAGGAAACAGAGAATTTGATAAAGGAGCTGTTAACTAGACAAAAAGTTAAGTAACTGAAAAGCTAAAAACAGGGAGGTAGCCCCTGCGGGGAAACAGCGACCAGCCCTAGGGCTGACGGAACAAAGGGGTGAGATTGGAATGACTGAAATGTACAAGCTCAGAGGAGAGGCTTTGCAGGGAGCTGAAATTCCAACCTCTGAGGAGGGGGTACTGTCCCGGCTAGTGCTAGAGTCTCCGAGCTTGGAGGAGGGGTCCTGTGGGCCCCGAGACTGAGGCCGCTTTAGAGAGGGCTTGAGAGGAGGCTGGCTCTGCACGTGCTGGCAAACTGTACACTGGATTCAGTGGCCACTCTAGGAAGACAGGCGATCCTGCTGGCAGGGGTGGTGCTGACAGGAAGAGGAAGCAGCAAGGCCCAGTCGAACAGGGCACAGCAGAGATGTGGGTGGCAGAGTCCCTGCCCCAGCCTCACAAAGGAGGGTGTATGGAAGCGTGGGTGTGGGGCTGAAATACTGGCCGTACCCGAGATATCCAAGTCCTGGGTAATTGTTTCTTCTTCCCGCAGGCTGCCTTTGCCCCAGCTGGCCGCTCCGGTCAGGAGAGAGAGACTGAGAAGGCCACGGATCGACTAGGCAAGTAGGCAGCAGAGCCTGGGGTGGGTGTTGGGAGAGACCAAGGAGGTCTGTATTGTGAAAGCTTATCATCCGCCAGAGGCCCTTTGCCTCAGTGGCATTTAAACTACCTGAAAACATAAACTGTGCCTGCCTTCTCATGTGAAAGAAAAGAGCTGGTAATTAACGGCCTTACTTAAGGCAAAACATCTTATTGAAAGTAAATGATCAACCCTACTTCTAAAACTGGAAACAGAACAACAATTTTTAAATAAGCGCTCCGGTGGCTGAGGAACTCTGCACACTTGTTACTGCTGCCCTCTTAGTAAGTCTGCCAAAAATCTCCCGAGTGCACGACTGGGCCCTCTCTGGTCTGCCAGTTATTTTTTAAGACCTTCTTCCTTTTGTCGATTTCTTAGCCAGTGGAGCACAGAGCTTCCCTCATGATAGTCCTGCCCATGGTGAGGGCACCCATTGTGAAGAGGAAGGCTTTGCTGTGGATGACGAGGATTCTGATGGGGAACCGAGTCCCTGGGAGCTGTCAGAAGGGGTGTCCGGCTGTCCACGCAGGGAACAGGCTGCTGATCTTTTTAACGAGGACTGGGACTTGGAGTTGAAAGCAGATCAAGGGAATCCGTATGGTAGGTGTGGGGTTTTTGGGGTCCTAGGCCAGGCTTCTGAGACCCTCCTAAATGTTAACCCCTCAACAGTTTGGAAGAGGGACCCACATCCATGAGCTTAGCCTGATAGCTCTCATAGGTCTGAAATTTCTGTGACAGCTCCTGTTTCCTATGGGGGGGGAAAAAGTGCCAGTTTTGCATTTTATTATATAATGTATTGGTCAGTTTTAACATTGAAACAATGTTACCATCTCCAAATATCTTAGTGGGAATCGAGCGGCTGCAGACAGAAGTGCTCTGTTCACCAGTTGCTTCCTCTGCGCTGCTAGGAACCGGTGTCTGAGAAGCAGGACTGTGGGTGGCGTCAGAGTGAAGGTGCTTGGGATTCTCCACCAAAGGAGGACTGTGTGTGTGTGTGTGTGTCTGTCTTTGTCTGTGTGTCTGTGTCTGTGTGCGCGTGCGTGCATGTGTTTAAGCAAAGACAGTGCAAGTGTCTGTCCCCTAGACATTGTTGGCTCTCTCTTTTCACTCTCCCTCCTTCCTTTAATTTGTCTTTTAAAACTGCCTGCAGATGCTGACGACATCCAGGGTTGCCTTTCTCAAGAGGTCAGACCCTGGGTGTGCTGTGCCCCGCAAGGAGACATGATCTATGACCCCAGTTGGCACCATCCACCTCCACTGATACCCCATTATTCCAAGATGGTCTTTGAAACGGGACAGTTTGATGATGCCGAAGACTGAGGGCATAGCTTTTGCCTGGTGAGTGGGTGGGCCCTCCGGGTCAACGTCTCCTTTCTTTGAGGTGAGATGTCATATCTGAGGAAACATTCCCAGTGATCCCCGAGTCGGGCACACAGACTGGTGTTAAATAAGGTCCTCTGTCCCCCAGTTCTGTTGATGTTGTTGTTTTTAATGAGCTCCTCCTTGGAATGTGTGAGTGTTTATGTCTGTGTCGGGAAGGAATGGTGTTCTTTATAAATAAAAGTAGAAAAAAAAACCAGCATGCTTTTGCCTACTTTTTTAACCCCCTTTTTCATTAGATACTTATGAGCAAAGCCTCACTCCTTCATTTAAAGCCCCTCACTTACATTTTCAGGATTGATGTTGTCTGAGATGAAACTACTCTGTGAAAGAAAACGATACTTTAGTTTTTGCCTCTGTAGATCTGGCCCTATTGACCAGAGATTGGAACCCAAGAGACACTGGTGACTTTGCGGCTGACTGCTATTCCTGTTGATGGAAAATTGACCATTTACTTAGTTAACAAGGACTTTCTGTAGGCTGGAAAATGAAATGGCAAATTAATTAAACCAGCAGTTGTATAGCCCTCAGTTGGCATGAAAGGATTTTACACTCTACTTTCCATTTAACCTTTTAATCCTTATAGTTACTTACATGTCACTTAAACTTTTTTTTTTTAACCTCATTTGGGAGATGAGGAAAATAAGGCTCAAAATGTTTTGACCTCTCCCAGATCACACAGCCAGGAAACGGCAGAAATGTGACCTGAACCCTCACATGACTCTGAAGTCTGTTCCCATGGTTGCCCGTGTGTGTGTGTGTGTGTGTGTGTGTGTGAGCCTGGAGGTGGGACCTGGGGGCCACACCTCGGCAGGTCTGTGACACACCAGACCATGTCACCGTTGCCTCTTGGGCAGGCTAGGGATTGCTTCTTACCTCCCTGCCTCCGTATTGAAGCTGAATCAAGAAAAAGTTTCAGACCTGAAATCCACGGCAGTTAAATGAACAATTAACCATTTAAGCTATTTTTCAGAGACCCCATAAAATGTGTGAATAAGGCAGCACCTTATGAGGGAGGGCAATAGCTGTGGCTGTGAGGAGCCCTCATGGCCAAGGTTGTCCTAGGGAGAAAAAATGGTCCCTTCCACTGTCCTTGCTGGAGAGACAGTCGTAGACCACATCCCCACACCACTCTTGCTTTACTCCTCCCAGTGCCATGGCTGATTAGACCATGAGTGTGTCTGACGTGAAAAGAGGAACTTGAGAAATTGAGCTAAGAAACACTGAGGGCTTGAGGAGCATGGCAGAGCTGCCAAATAGAAAGGTGGTGTTATGGACAGGTTACGTTGGCCCATGTGCAATTATGAGGCAGCTGAAACTGAGTAAAAGCAGAAGTCACGAGGTGGGGAGATTACACGTATGTCAGAGGGAGGGACAGAAGAAAGAATAAGGAAAGTACACATGCATGAGTATCTGAGCAAAGAAAATTTACAAGCTGCCGCTGCTGGGATCCATGGAATGGTTGTGAATTTAGACTCTCCTGCTTTTCAAAAGTTACTCTTTGCAGTTCCTCCCGGTTCTTTCCAGCAATATTCTCTTAGAGTTAAAGACATTAGAATGGCTTTCACACCCAAAAGTTGTGTGTGTCAGGAGAACAAGAAAAGGGGGGAGGGGCTAGTCAATTGTTCTGATTTAGGTATCGTTCTGGTGCCCCTCCTAGGATGGATCAAACAGAGAAGGATGGAGATGGGTAACTCCCCAGGCTGTGAACACTGGTTCACAGCCTGGGGAGTTAAGTGGGGTGAAGGGGGGGTGAAGTTCAAGTAAGAAAAAGAAAGTAGGGGCGTGGAAAAATACTAATGATATAATAAGTGAAAATATAGACTATAAAACCACTCTGATTATACTGGAAACATGAAAAAATGGCATATGTAAGTGATAAGGATTAATATGGACAAATGGAAACAATTTGATTAGACGGTGGAGGTGTTGGCAGTTTGCTTTTATATTTTTGTTATTTTAATATAGATTTTGCAATGAGGTATTTAAAGACAAGTTGTTATCCTAAAACAGAGTTGCCTCCTCTGCCTAGCCTTCCCCATTCTCTCTGACAAATATCCCAACACTTGGCTCCCTCTGCTGCAATCACCGGCTTACGGGTCCACCTCCCTCCTTAGGGTGAGTGCTCTTTGAAGGCAGGACCACATCTTACTCCTCAGCACCCCTGTTTCATAGCATGGAGCCCAGCATGAAAACATTCAGTAAATACTGGCTCAAATTCAGTCTTCTTCAGTAATGGTGCAGTATTTGCCCAGGCTGTGTTTAGGGTTGACTGACAACATCCCTTTCAACAAGCTGGTGATGAAAGAACAAGGTAGGGACTTCCCTGGAGGTCCAGTGGTTATGACTTCGTGCGTCCATTGCAGGGGGCACAGTTTTGATCCCTGGTTGGGGCACTAAGATCCCGCATGCCGCACAGCATGGCCAAAAAATAAAATAATTACCTCAGAAGGAGCCCATTCATTGCTGGCTGGTGCTACTTGTTGGAAAAGTCTCTCTTGTATGGAGTTGGAGTCTACCCATTTGGTGGTCGTGGTCTGCTCTGTGGTCCTGACACTCTTTCCAATGTAGGAAATGAGCACTCTTATCCTCTCTCTGGCTTTTCCTTTTCTAGGCCGTTGTAAACATGTGTCTGGAATCGGGGCCGGGGGTGGGGGGAAGGAGGTGGAAGGGGAAGGGAGAGGGGACTGTTTTGGGGATTTTTGAGGTTTTGGCAGGCGTTGCAGCGTTGAGAGAGGTTGAGCTTGTTCAGCGAGGGCTTGTGGAATAGAGGAGGGCCAAGGACAGCGCCCTGGGGAGCGTTAGCGATTACAGGGTAAACGGAAGAATCGGATCCCAAGGGCAGGCTGTGGCAGAGGAGGAGGAAAACCAGGTGAGTGTAGGCACCACTCAAGCCAAATCTAAGGAGAAGAGAGTTTTAAGGAAGAGGGAGCGACCATCTCTTCTAGAGAGAGGCAAAGTAAGATGCAGGCTGAAAAGGTATTTTGGGATGTGGGAATCAGAAAGTGCTCAGAGAATGTATTGACTTGGGGCAGGGATGGGGACAGGGCATTGCAGGCTAACACATTTTGGGGGACGCACCTGAGCCTTTGGTGCTACTGTTTCTCTTGGCTGGGGGGGCAATGGTGACATCCGGCCAACTTCTCTCAGAATGCACAAGCCAGGCTGGAAGAGGCAGCCATGGGACAGAAAAGGAGGGACCAGGGAGAGGGACAGAAGTGGGCAGAGGCTACTGGAGAAATAGAGGCACGAAGGGACTGTTCGGAGGGACAGAAGAGAAACTCTTATTCTGGCGTTTCTTTCAGACAACATCATTTACCAGGAAAGAAACCACAGCTGACCACTTTAAAAATCTTGGGTGATGGAAAAGAGAGGAAAAACGTTATTTATCGTGTGGCTGGATGACATTTCAGATACACCCTCATTTCTCTCCTGCCCTCTCTCCGTGCAAGCAGGCTCATTGCCTTAGTGGAGGCATGTGACAGAGTCGAAACAGCCAAGAAATTTTTTTAGTTTTGGTTTTACAAAAAGGGATTTTTAAATTAAAAAAAAATTTTTTTTGGTAAAGAGGCAAGGGAGTTTGGGGCCAACAGACTATGAATCTTGTAGACATTTGGGAAGAAAGAATTTTCCCCAGGCCAAAAAAAAAAAAAAAAAAAAATTCCCTGGGCTATGAGAAGGAAGATGGAGAGAAGAGAGAGAGAGATCTGGAGACGCTAAGAGCAGATGGAATGATGAGCCCTGCTTCTTGGTGTGTCCCTGGGGAGTTAGGTCCCCAGAGACTGATAGATGTTGGTTCTTTTAGGCAGTCAGGACCATCTGGCAAAAGGTGCCCAGGCCTTGAGCATGCAGAGAACCTGATGGACCCAGAGGGGCCGTGGGACAAAGAGGACCTGTGAAGATGGATATTGGATGACGTCATGCACTGCTTGAGGAAGTGAGAACCCCAGAAAGGCCCAGATGGAAGCTCGGTGTCGGAAATTGGGATGGTCAGAGAGACGACAGTTTTGCTTCTTGAACCCCCAAGATGCAGGAGATGCAGAGTTAACAGAAGCCTAGATGAGAACGACTTACTGCTGGAGGCAGGGGACCAGACCATCAGGTAGGTAGAGAATGGCATATTGAAAGTATCATCATGGGTTGATTCATATCAGAGTGCTGATAATTTTTTCTTCGTTTTTATTTTCTATCTGGATGAAAAACTTACCATTTTTGTACTGTGGCAGAACAAACAGAATTGTGCCGTTCACAGTTGGTATAAGTGGTTTTGTGTATTATTATTTTTTTAAGTTACAAATGCATTGGAAGTTTCCTGGGTACTCTTTTTTAAAAATTTTATTTATTTTTATTTTTGGCTGCGTTGGGTCTTTGTTGCTGCGCACGGGCTTTAGCTGCGGCGAGCGGGGGCTGCTCTTCGTTGCAGTGCGCAGGCTTCTCATTAAGGTGGCTTCTCTTGTTGTGGAGCACGGGCTCTAGGTGCGCAGACTTCAGTAGTTGTGGCACACGGGCTCAGTAGCTGTGGCGCACGGGCTTACTTGCTCCCCGGCATGTGGGACCTTCCCGGACCAGGGCTCGAAGCCGTGTCCCCAGCGTTGGCAGGCGGATTCTTAACAACTGCGCCACCAGGGAAGTCCCAGTTTTGTGTATTTTTGATGGCTCTGGTGTGTTTCTGTCTGTTATAGCTTTCTTCCCTTTGGGAAGGTCTGGGGGAATGTACCCTTTCACCCCACCCCTAAATTAGTTTGGTGCTGTTTATAGTGGGGACAGTTTGGTCATCCTGAGACCCCAGGGCGGGGATGGTAGATGGTGCTTCCCCTGGCTTTCTCTCAGATGCCTGGGTGGCTGGGTGGGTTGACTGTGAAGGCTGCAGGGACCACTCTCTTTATACACAGAAGCAGCTGGCTGGACTCTGCAAGGCGCCAGTGCCCTGAGGAAATCGGAGACTGTCTTCCAGGGGGACGGAAGCACACTCGCTGGCTAAGTAAATATCTTGGCGCTGCACTGCCCTTGGTTTTCCGGAATTTGCATTCTTGGGCCCAGCTTTTCACAGGATGGTTGGAATATGGAGAAAGAGGAAAAAAACACAAAAAACACAAAAAACAACCCAATACTCTGGCTGTAGCCCATCTGGATTCTGCCTCCCAGTTCTCCCAGAGCAGATTCCCCACCCAAATAGCAGAATGCTGGATCTGGAGCACTCTGTGTGAGCGTGCACACGTGTGTGTGAGTGTGGCAGGCCCAGGAGAAGTTGGAGGGTGTAACAGGAGGCCAAGCAGCACGGCTGGCTCCCACTTTGTTGACTTAGCGAGTCTGGCTGCAAAGCCAAGGCCTTTGGAAAGAACGGCCCCCCAGCTTCCGGCAGTTTCTGTTGAGCTGGTTCCAGGACTGAGCTAGATCCTGCAGGTGCTGATGGGCAGGAGGAGAGTTCAGTTGGGTTCCAGGGCACCAAGGTTTGGAGAGTTCCACCAGGATTTGTGCTTGCTGCGGGCCTGGGGAAAAAAACACAGCCACAGTTTCAGAAGGAGATATTTCTCTCCGTCTTACAGGATTCTCCGGTCCTCCCCTTTGAGTCAGAGAGAGAAATTTCCCCAGGAGGCAGGCTCCCACTCTCTGACCATTGCAAGGTACAGTTGGCTTTCCTTTTTTACTTTTTCTTCCACCCACCCTCCCCTTTTCTGGTGAGGTGATTTTGATTTCAAAAGCCATTTCCTCTGACAGCTTCTCATTAGCTGTTGAACAAATGTGGCAGATATAAGTCAGAGCCATGTGTTTGGCAACTCAAGGCAGGCGCCTGAATTTCTCCTGGCTGCCGCCTGTAGCGTTATTCCATCCCTCCAGCAGGTGGCAGTAAAGACCCATCGCCGCTCTGTCTCCTGCGTGACCCACGGGGAGGGAAGAGTGAGGGGCCCTGGAGGAGATGCTGAGCTTGCTCGGGGTTACCTTCCTGTCAGTGGGCTTCCTACTGGTTGGCAAGCTCACCTGTGGGTTCATGGCAGGATCTACTCCTGATTTTATAGATGGGTTTTCTCAGAAAAAGTTACTGTGAAATTTAGGGTAAGAGTCATCATTATCCCCCTCTCCCCTACCCCAGCACCTACCCCAGAGTCTGGCATATAGTAAGTGCTTAATATATGCTTGCTGTGTAGATATATTTTTTTTAAAGAGAGTAGATCTTTTTATTTTTAATTAATTTATTTATTTTATTTATCTTTGGCTTCGTTGGGTCTTTGTTGCTGCGCGCGGGCTTTCTCTAGTTGCGGCGAGCAGGGGCTACTCTTCATTGCAGTGCGCGGGCTTCTCATTGCGGAGCACGGGCTCTAGGCGCACGGGCTTCGGTAGGTGTGCCACGCAGGCTCAGTAGTTGTGGCTCGCAGGCTCTAGAGGGCAGGCTCAGTAGTTGTGGCGCACGGGCTTAGTTGCTCCGCGGCATGTGGGATCTTCCCAGACCAGGGCTCGAACCCGTGTCCCCTGCATTGGCAGGCGGGTTCTTAACCACTGCGCCACCAGGGAAGCCCTGCTGTGTAGATTTGATCTTTAGTCGTCAATTTATTTCTGAACACCTGCTGTATACTATGTACTCAGGATGGACCTGGTTTCTGCTTTCAGGGAGCTCAGAGTCTAGGGGGAAGTTGATGGCACATAAATGGACCCTTATGTTAGCACAGGAGAACTACAAAAGCCCAGGGTATGGTGGGAACCCAGAAGAAGGGGTGGGAGGTCAAGGAGACCCCTCAAAGCAGACAGCCTAGAAGCTGAGTCCTGGAGGACTTGGCCAGGAAGTGGGATGGGTGATCGCCCAGGCAGAGGGAGCTGTGTGTGCAAAGGCCCCCAGGTGTGAGAGGTCTTGTGTGTTTGGGGACATGGTGAGGGATGGTCAGGTAAGCAAGAGTCCTTGGAAGCTATGCCAAGGGGCTTGCAGGGGTCTTAGCAGGAACGTGTCCTGGGCAGATTTTCACTTTCGGAAGAACTTTCTAGTTCCTGGTGGAGACTGGTGGGAGGAGGCTGAGACTCAAGCCAGGGAGGTCAGTCGGGGCTGTAATCTAGTAAGAGAGGATGGGGACCTAAACTAGGGTGATAGCTATGGAGATGGAGGGGAACGAACAGATTGGGACTATTTATAGAAGTGGGGACAGATTGGCTGTAAGGGTAGAGCGAGAGACAGGAAAGAGTCTGGGATGAGCTTGAGGTCCGTCCTGGCTTGGGCAACCAGGTGGATGAAACAGTCTCTTATGAGTGAATGATCTTTAGATTCATAAGACCTTTCACAGCCAGTATTTTGAGAGGAAGGTGCTCCCTGTTCCAGATGTTCAACTTTGCTCTCAGGGTTTGGAGGACTCCCCGGGGCTGTGTAGCCCTCCACCTTGAACTTCACCTGTGAAGCTCACACGTCCAGGGCACCCTCTGTCCTTCCTATGCTTGGAGAGCAGATGCTCAGGAGTTGGAACCTTCTTGCACATGGTGTGTGGGGTGGACACTCTGATTGCCTCCCTTACATCCATTGCCCTCCTCTTGATGATCACCCCTTCCTCGTGTCTCTCATGGACCATGGGGAAAGCTAACCCCACCCCTGGACGTAGGGGTGGGGTATGGGGGTCAGGTCTAAGTTGACCTGTATATCTCATCTTCTGTATGAGTCTCCTAGGTCTGCTTAACAAATAACCATGAACTTGGTGGCTTAAGACAACAGAAACTTATTTTCTCACAGTTCTGGAGTCCAGAAGTTCAAAATCAAGTTATCGGCAGGGCTGTGCCCCCACTAGAGGCTCTAGGGGAGATTCTGTTCCTTAATCCCTTCAGCTTCCGGTGGCTGCCGGAATCCTTGGCTTGTAGCTGCTCAGCCCAGGCACTGCCTCCCCTTCACAAGCCTCTCCTATTCTCTTCTGTCTCTTGTAAGGATACTTGTCATCGGATTTAGGGCCTACCTGGGTTATCCAGGATGATGTCATCACAAGATCCTTAACTTAATTGCATCTACAAAGACCATTTTTCCCAATAAGGTCACATTCACAGGTCCAGGGGTTAGGAGGGAGACATATCTTTTGGGGGGCTGCCATTCAACCCACTACAGCCTCTGTGGGTGGCAAGACAATGAAATTGGGACCATGATGACATCATTGAGCCCGTATGGACCAACTCCGGAAGCCTGCCTGCTTCAGGACTATCAGTTATGCAATTCAATAAATCCTCCTTACTGCTTTGACATGACTTTCCCCCGTCGCTTGCTGCTGAATGCCTCCCGACTGATAATATGTGCCCATTTGGAGTCCTGCATGCAGGCAGTTGGGTGTGGGGAGAGATCACAGCAATTGGAATTCTCCTCTGCTGGGCTCTATTGTTGACACTCTGTGTGACCTTGGGCAGACCACAGGCTCCCTGACCATCGGTTTGAATGCATAAATGGGGCCCTTGTCCCTGCAAAAGGCTCTTCAAAATGGAAGCCACTGTGGTTTCTGTTGTTATGGCCTCTGCATTCCAAGAAAGACGTAATAGAACTGGAAAGGGGCCAAACAATGGAGTGATGAAGGGCTTTTTACCATCAGGGCAAGCTCCACAGTGAGAATTCTCCAGCCGGGAAAGATGGAGGCTGAGGAGGGGACAGAACTAAAGTCCTTTATATGATAAGGCATATCCACAAGGCGGAACAGACTTGTTCCTCAAATCCCAGAGTCCTTAGAAGTCTAGGGGGGTACTCCTGAAACTTTGAGAAGTTGTTTCAGGGCAAATGATAGGAAGCGCTCTTTTCAACGGTGGAAAGGTTGACTGGAGGCATGTGGGCAGCGCGGTGTCCTGCACACGGCATCGGGGAGACCTGGGTTCCACTCCTGGCCCCAGTGGTGTGACGGTGAGCAATCCTCTTTTCTCCCTGAGTCTCAGAGTGCTCGCTGGTAAATTGAGGGGCAATAAACCTGGCAGTAAGCCAGGAGTGAACTTCTACAGACTCACCACTGCGCTCCCCACCCCCCAGCGTTGACACCCCTGAGATCAGCTTCCTGCTTGTTACTAGTTTCTATCATGGGCTCACTGCAGAACCCCTGTGCATGCATGAGATCTTCTCTCCTCTCCCTTACTCAGAACCACTTAAGCAATTCTCTCCTACCTTTCCTACGTCATCTATTTCGCCCTCCTTACCACTATCATTTCTCCCATCTGAAAACAACCCTCCCGTAATCCCACTTCTCTCTCTAGCTCCGGCCCACTTTCTCAGCCCTACTCTGCAGCAAAACACCTTGCAAGAATTGTCTGTACTTGTCTCTTTTGCTCAATGAATCTTTACAAAATGAACACACTCATGTAACTACCATCTAGGTTTTCGAAAAAAAAGGAATATTATCAATACCTCAGAAGCCCTGTCTTCCTCCCAATCACTTACCCCTCTCTACACCCCAAAATAACAACCATCCCGACTTATAACACCATAGATGAGTTTTATCTTTTTCATCTTATTGCATAAAATACTTAAATTTATCATCTTAAACATTTCAAAGCATACAATTCAGTGGCATTTAGTACACACTCACAGTGTTGTGCAACCATCCCCGTGACCTAGTTTCAGAACATTTTCATCACTTCAAAAGGAAACCCCACACCTATTAGCAGTCACTCCCCATC
The DNA here is from genome assembly GCF_965194805.1 of Balaenoptera borealis. Lineage (NCBI taxonomy): Eukaryota > Metazoa > Chordata > Mammalia > Artiodactyla > Balaenopteridae > Balaenoptera > Balaenoptera borealis. Next base: position 43,662,964 of record NC_138879.1, read on the forward strand.
CCCCATTCTCCTCAGCCCCTGGCAACCACGAATCTGCTTTATGTCTCTATGGACTTGCCAATTCTGGACATGTCATATAAATGGAATCACACGATATATGGCCTTTTGTGTCTGGTGTCTCTCACTTAGCAAAATGTTTTCAAGGTTCATCCATGTTGTAGCATGTGTCAGTACTTCATTCCTTCTTTACGGCTGAATAACATTCCGTTGTATTTCTACACCACATTTCTGTATCCTTTCATCAGTTGATGGCCATTTGGGTTGTTTCCACCTTTTGGCGATCATGAATAGTGCTGCTTATGAACATTCATGTACAGATTTTTGTTTGAACACCAATTTTGTCTGTTTTCAAACTTTAACATTGGGCACATGATTCATATTCTTTTTTAAAAAATTAATTAATTATTTTAAATTGAAGTATAGTTTATTTACAATGTTTCAGGTATATAGCAAAGTGATCCAGTTATATATATGTATTCTTTTTCAGATTCTTTTCCATTACAAGTTATTACAGGATACTGAATATAGTTCCCTGTGCTATACAGTAGGTCCTTGTTGTTCATCTGTTTTATATATAGTAGTGTGTATCTGTTAATCCCAAACTCCTACTTTGTCCCTTCCCCCCCTTTTCCTCTTTGGTAACCATTTGTTTGTTTTCTATGCCTGTGAGTCTATTTCTGTTTTATAAATAAGTTCATTTGTATCATTTTTTTTAGATTCCACATATAAGTGATATCATATGATATTTGTCTTTCTCTGTCTGGCTTACTTCACTTAGCTGCAAATGGCATTATTTCATTCTTTTTTTATGGCTGAGTAATATTCCGTTGTACATGTATACCACATTTTCTTTATCCATTCATCTGTCGATGGACATTTAGGTTGCTTCCATGTCTTGGCTATTGTACATAGTGCTGCTATGAATATTGGGATGCATGTATCTTTTCAAATCAGAGTTTTCGTTTTTTCCAGATAGATGCCCAGGAGTGGGTTTGCTGGATCAGATTCATCTTCTTTTTCTGTCTGACTTCGTACTTTGTGAAGATTATATTCTCTAATAAGAGATTCATCCACATTACTGCATAGCAGTAGCTCGCTCATTCACATTGCTCGATAAAATGTCATTATGTGAATATATCAATTTTATCTAAGCTATTGTTGATGGGTCATGTCCAGTTCTGGGTTATTACAAAGAATGCTGTTATGAACGTTCTTGTTCATGTCTTTTGGTGAACACAGGTAGAGATTTGCTTTCAGACATATACCTAGGAGTGGAATCACTGGATCATAGATGCTGCCAAAGGGTTTTCCAAGGTTGTTGCAATTTTCACTCCCCCAGAAATATGTGAAAGTTTTACTTGCTCCACATCTTCACTAACACGTGACATTTCCACCCGAATGTTTAATAGATATCTCAAACCCAGTAAGCCCCAAACTTAACTCTTATGTTCTCCTATAAACCTGTTCCCTCTTTAGTCGATGGCAACTTTGTCCTTCCAGTTGCTCAGGCCAGAAACCTGGGAGTCACCACGATCTTCCCTTTTTTGATACCTGACATCCAACACATCCAAAATATGACCTCATCCTTTATCCTGCTGCCATCCTTGCTGGAGCCATCGTTTCTCACCTAGATTCCTGGAATGTCTTCCTATTTGGTGTTCCAGCTTCCATTCCACATATGAGCACAGCAGCTGCCAGGGTGATCTTTTTAAAAAAAATTGTGGTAAAATATGCATAACATAAAATTTACCATTTTAACGGGTATGGTTCAGTAGCGTTAAGTACATTCATGTTGTTGTGCTACCATCGCCACAGGGTGATCCTTGTGTGCATAAGGTAGACCATGTTAATCCTCTGCTCAAACTCCTCCAATGGACCCACACTCCGGAGGAAGAGTCCAAGGTCTTACGACAGCACGCCAGGCCTTGGCCAACCTGGTCTCCTGTTATTCCTGTGATTTCATCTCCTTCTACTTCTCCTTGGCTCTCTCTACCCCAGCCCCTTGGGCCTTCTCGTGTTCCTGGAACAAGCCTGGCATGAGTCTGCCTTAGGGCCTTTGAGTTGGCGATCACCTCTGCCTGCCCGGAATACTCTGTCCCACAGAGTCTTACGGCTCACTCTCTTGCCTCCCCCACCCCCCCAGAGTCTTGCTCAATCAGCTTGAGGATTTTTGCCCACTATCTCTGAATTTAAATATAAGAGCTGGGACTTCCCTGGCGGTCCAGTGGTTAAGACTCGGCACTTCCAGTGCAGGGGGCACGGGTTCAATCTCTGGTCGGGGAACTAAGATCCCGCATAATGTGCGGTGCAGCCAAAAAAAAAAAAAAAAAGAAGAATTTATCTTTAAAAAATATATATAAGAGCTGGCTTGTGGTTAAAGAATTCTCACGGTAAAGGTTTTTTGTTTGTTTGTTTTCCTTCCCACCTGCTTCTAGTGTTTAACATGGGCAATTTTCCTTGCTCCTCTGGGGGGAAAAGGAGTTTATTTCTCGCCCACTCTTGTACTGAATATGGGGCCCAGCCTTATGGGAAGCTCTCCATTTAATTCTTCACCTTGACCGGGCTGGGGTTTGTCTCCTTGTCCACGCACTCTGTGAGGCCTTGAAAACCAGTGCTCAAGATCATGTGGGTTTGACACAGGTCCTCAGGGAGAAAGCCAGCTTCTACATTCTCTCCGGTTTCCTGCTTTCCCTTCCTCTTTGGCCTCTGACTATTCTTAACCCTTTATGCCAGCTCACTTGGTGCCTTTAAAGGACTGAAAATGTTTTGTCCAGCCTTTTGACTGTTTCAGCAGGAAGTAGTTTGGGGTGTCTAGTCGGCTCTGTGGCCAGAATCAGAAGTCCGTTCAACGTCAGCTTTAGGGAGACAGCACATTGTAGGAGAAAAGACTGGGGTTCAGGAATCCTTGGTCCTGCCTTCAAACTAGCTGTGATTTTAGACCAGTCACATCACACGGACCCCCTGGGCCTCAGCTTCTCACCTGATAAAATAAGGGCTTAGGGGCGGATGGCCTCAAAGATTCTGTGATTCCACGTTAACTGACAGACCATCTCTGTTTTGATGGAGTTCATGACTGTGAGGGGAGAAAGCTCCCAGTTCAGGTGGCCTTTCTGTGTGCTCTCAATGATCTGCCAGGCCCTGGGTCTGGTTTGGGAGAGGAGATGACAAATGTGGAATGCCAGTGGTAAGAAATATGAAATGAAGGGCAATTTATCAATTCCCCAGAGACTGGGGGAGGGGCAGGGAGGAGGGAAGAGACTGACATTGCACATGGGAAAAGGGCCACGGATGCTGGGTGGGTAGTGGAGACAAGAGTATGGACATGGTGAGTCTGTGGGTGAGGATCTGCCCTTGTGCTGGTAACTTGGGTCCCCAAAAGAAGGTCCTGAAGACAGAGGCTTAGGGCTTGGCCAACAACCCCCCTTCCCTTTTTCTCCTTCCCAATCAATACATTGTTTAGTCTGGAGAGTTTTTTGGACTTCTATTAAATGAAACCACACCGTATATATTATATTGTGATTTCCCTTATTTGTTTAACATTGTGTTTATGGGATTCACTCATGAAGTTATAGCATATTTATTTTTATGGCTATGTAGTATTCCCTTGTATGAATAGAGAATATATATATATATTTTTTAATTTTTTAATTAAAGTATAGTTGATTTACAAAGTGTTACTTTCTGCTGTACAGCAAAGTGACTCAGTTATGCACATATATACATTCTTTTTTGTATTCTTTTCCATTATGGTTTATCCCAGGATATTGAATATTGTTCCCTGTGCTATAGAGTAGGGCCTTGTTGTTTATCCATCCTATATGTAATAGTTTGCATCTACTAACCCCAAACTCCCAGTCCCTCCCTCCCCCACCCACCTCCCCCTTGGCAACCACAAGTCTGTTCCTGAATAGAGAATATATATATTTTAACCCATTCTCATGTCCACGGGTGTTTGGGCTGTTTGCAGCTTTTGTTTTTATCAGCAGTGCTGCTGTGAACATCCTGGGGCCCATGTGGTGGAAGAGATTCTCCAGGTGCATTATGACGAGTAGAACTGCCTGTTCATAGAGTGTGTGTGTACTGGGTAATGCCAAACTATCTTCCAAATACTTGGGTCCACTACTCCTCCCAGCAGTCTGTGAGTGTTCCTAACACTCCGTAGCCTCAGAGCTCTCCTCGGTGCTGGTCTGTCCACTCAGCTGTGTCCACATCTCAGAGGCCCCTTGGTCTCACTTGGCCTCTGGCCTGAGTCCCTCTGGTTTGGTCCCCCCCTCCCGCCACCCCCAGGCTGACCTGAACTTCCTGTTTCCCAGAGAGTTGGAGCCCTGGCTCATATTGTTGGCTCAGCCTCTGGGTCCAGACATAGGGCTTCAGCCTTGTCCTGGGCCCTCTGGCTCCTGGGGGTCAAGGAGGCTAGACATCACTTTCTCTTGCCAAGCCAGGTGGCCCTGGAATTTTCCAGCATGGAGGAGGCGGTGTTGTCTCCCCATACCTCCCAGAACCAGGAGTCCTTAAAGACAGCTCTAAGGGCTTTTCTTGAGGCCTTTGGGCAGATTAGCACCAGCCCTGTCAGCGCCGGCAGGAGGACGTGACATGTGTGCTGGCCGCAGGCCAGGCCACACGGATGTCTGTGCACAGTGCCAGCTCAACCAGCCGGGGGCCTCAGGTGTGCAGTGCGTGCAGAGCCGGCCCTGCCCAGCGGGGGAGCCCCGGGAGCCCACCTCCTCCTGTTGCATTCACCTTCCTGCCAGGTGCTTCCTTCCTGACAGTGGCTGCACCAGGGATGGCGCCCTGCATCCTGGGCTCGGAGGGTTTGGGTTTTTCCTTGTTGTGGGAAGGCACGACAGTGTCATGGTTCCCAGCACAGGCCAACTTGGGTTAGAATCCCGGTTCTGGGACTTCCCTGGCGGTCCCGTGATTAAGACTCTGTGCTTCCACTGCAGGGGGCGTGGGTTCGATCCTTGGTTGGGGTACTAAGATCCCATATGTCCTGCAGCGCTGCCAAAAAATATATTAAAAAAAAAAAAAAAAGAATCCCGATTCTACCTCTTACCAGCTGTACTGGTGACCTAACCTCCCTCAGCCACTGTTTCCTCACTTGTAAAATGAGGACACCATCTACATCTACAGTGTTATTAAATGAGAGAATGTGTGTAAAGCATTAGTACTCTCCCTGGCACACCCTGGACCCTGAGAGCTGTTTTGGGTAGTTATTGTGACGATATAATGGTGGAAAGAACTGGGTTTAAAGCTAGAAGGACGTGGGTTTGAATCCTGATGCTGTCACCTCTTGCTTGTGTCATTTAGCCGGTCTGAGCCTCAGTTTTCCCCATCTGCAAAATGGTATATAATAAGAATTTCTACTTCACTGAAGTCATTGAACTAAAATGTGTAAAGAGCTTGGAAGAAAGTAGTTGCTTAATAAATATCAGTGACCGTTATTATTACATGAGAGGAAGGACTTTTATTTTCAGTTAAGGGAAATAGAGACACGATAACATAGAGAGTCATTATTTCCTGTGGAACAGCCCAGACTTCAAATTTTTACGTATTTGAAAATATATTATTAAAAATACATTATAAACATTTTGGAAAAGAGAAAAGGAGAAAAATATCAAGAATTCCCCCAAGGTCCCACCACCTGAACATAAGCACTGTGACCATGTTGGTGTAAAACTCTTCTGGGATTTTTCCACACGTATTTTATGAAGCAGTTGTAATAGTAGGATATACACTTTTCTGTATTCTTTTTCCTTCACTTAAACGCTGTATCATAAACATTTCCCCATGTTGCTACATGTTATTCATAATTGTAATTTTTTATGATTGCATACCATTCTTAATTAAGACCTTTATGTGTAAACTTCTCCGGTATTTCAGGTTTTTTCCTTAAGATTCCAGAAGTCAAATTACTGGGTCACGGGGCATAAACACTCTTTATAGCTTCAGATTCATGTAGCCAAGTTGCTTTCCAAAAAGGTGGTATCAATTTGAATGCAGTCATGTCTGAAAAAGCTCATCCAACTGCATATCCATTGGTACTGGGTATTATAAATACAGTTTTCTTGAGACTGATTTATGAACTAGGTCTTGTCTTTATCGGCAGCAAGCAGTTGCCAAGCCCAAAAAAGTGAAAAGGAGTTAGTAAGCCACAGCAAACTTCATTAATGCAGAATCATGGAGTTGAAAAGTTAATACCTCTTGTCTCACCTGATTTTACCTTGTGCATTTAGACTATAAAGATGGATGGATACTATATTTTAATTTAACAGAGTTTTTTAAAGTTTATTTTCTTCTGTTCTAAGAGTAAAATGTGATTATTAAACACATTTTGGAAACGACAGAAAAAGTTGAAAGATGACTCACTCTTAGTTTCAAGGGTAACATTTTAGTACATTTCCTTATTTTCTTCTAAACATTTTTCTCTTTTCACATAACTGAATATACTCTATGAATAATTTTAATTTCTTTTTTTGCTTGTTATAATATAGACATTTATTTATATAACTGTAAACATATATAGACATCCTTTTTTAGCCTATGTATTGTATTATTTTTATTGTCTTTTTTTTTTGAAAAGGAAACACATACTCATGATTTTAAAAAATTCGAATAGGGCAGGGTGTACAATAAAAAGTCTCTTTCCCACCCTTGACCTCAGTCATCCTCTCCAGAGGAACCATTGTCATAATTTTCTTGTGTATCCAGAGAAATTCTATGCATATTCAAACATAAATGGGCTTTTCTACACAAATAATAGAGTGCCAGACATACTAGTTTGCACCTTGCTTTCTTGTCTGTTTCACTTAATGTATCTTGGAAGTCATCCCACAAAAGCACATATGATTTTGACATGGTCTTTTTAATGGCTGATAAAATATATTTCATGGATGTACCGTAATATATTATCCAGTCTGCTACTGAAGACTATTCCTTTCTTTGGTTCCTATAGACAGTGTTTCAAGCAACAGTGCTGCCCTTCATGCACGTGTCAGTAACGTCTGTAGGATAAATTTGTAGCGGTGAAATTTTGCTAGGGCAGCTGATGCATTTTAAAATGTACACCCGTTAAATTTTGATAGACACCACCAGATTGCCTTCTATAGGACTTGTACCCAATTAAACTCTACCCAATAACATATAAAAGCTCCTGTTTCGGGGCTTCCCTGGTGGCACAGTGATTAAGAATCCGCCTGCCAATGCAGGGGACACGGGTTTGAGCCCTGGTCCGGGAAGATCCCACATGCCGCGGAGCATCTAAGCTCGTGCGCCACAACTACTGAGCCTGCGCTCTAGAGCCCGCGAACAACAACTACTGAGCCTTCGTGCCGCAACTAGTGAAGTGTGCACGCCTAGAGCCTGTCTGTGCTCCGCAACAAGAGAAGCCACCGCAATGAGAGGCCCGCGCACCGCAACTAGGAGTAGCCCCCGCTCACCACAACTAGAGAAAGCCTGCACGCAGCAAGGAAGACCCAACACAGCCAAAAAAAAAAAAAAAAAAAAAAATTCCTGTTTCCGGGCTTCCCTGGTGGCGCAGTGATTAAGAATCCGCCTGCCGGGCTTCCCTGGTGGCGCAGTGGTTGAGAGTCTGCCTGCCAATGCAGGGGACACGGGTTCGAGCCCTGGTCTGGGAAGATCCCACATGCCGCAGAGCAGCTGGGCCCGTAAGCCACAGTTACTGAGCCTGCGCGTCTGGAGCCTGTGCTCCGCAACAAGTGAGGCCGCGGTGGTGAGAGGCCCGTGCACCGCGATGAAGGGTGGCCCCCGCTTGCCACAACTAGAGAAAGCCCTCGCACAGAAACGAGGACTCAACACAGCCATAAATAAATAAATAAAATAAAATTAAAAGAATCCGCCTGCCAATGCAGGGGACATGGAGTAGAGCAACTAAGCCCGTGAGCCACAACTACTGAGCCTGCGCTCTGGAGCCCACGAGCCACAACTACTGAAGCCCGCGTGCCACAACTACTGCAGCCCACACGCCAGAGCCTGTGCTCCGCAACGAGAGGCCACCGCAATGAGAAGCCTGCGCACTGCAACGAAGAGTAGCCCCCGCTCGCCGCAACTAGAGAAAGCCAGTGCGCACAGCAACAAAGACCCAACGCAGCCAAAAAATAAATAAAATAAATAAGTTAAAAAAAAAAAAAAAAGTTCCTCTTTCTCCATACCATCACCAGCACAGAGTGTTAACAATGTCTTTGATCTTTGACAAACTGGAAGGTAAAAATTCCACGTTTAGCATAATTTTTTTTTCATGAGAAAGGCTGAATAATCTTTTTTTTATGAATTTATTTTTTTTATTTATTTTTATTTTTGGCTGCGTTGGGTCTTTGTTGCTGCACGCGGGCTTTCTCTAGTTGTGGCGAGCAGGGGCTACTCTTTGTTGCGGTGCGCGGGCTTCTTATCGCCGTGGCTTCTCTTGTTATGGAGCACGGGCTCTAGGCTCGTGGGCTTCAGTAGTTGTGGCGTGTGGGCTCAGTAGTTGTGGCTCACGGGCTCTAGAGTGCAGGCTCAGTAGTTGTGGCGCATGGGCTCAGTTGCTCCACGGTATGCACGATCCTCCCAGACTAGGGATTGAACCCGTGTCCCCTGCATTGGCAGGTGGATTCTTAACCACTGCGCCACCAGGGGAGCCCTGAATAATCTTTCAAAGCCACTTATATTTTGTTTTCTGTGAACTGACTAGACTTCGCTTTTAATTACTGAGAAATATCCCAGGGGGAGGATTTACCATAATGTATCTAACAGTTACTTTATGTTTTTTCTAAACTTTCACTGTTATAAATAATAAGCATAGTGAACATCTTTTTTGTATAAAGCGTCTTCAGCACTTTGTATTGTTTTCTTGGAGTGGATTCTTGAAAATGAAATTTGTGGGTCAAAGGGTATTGGCATTTTAGAGACAGGATTGCCAAATTGCTCTTGGAAAGGCTTATACTAGTTTACAGTCCCACCAACAATGTACACGTGTGCCCAATTCACTTTTCCATTGCCAGCATTGGCTTGTCGTATTTAAAGGATCCCCCAGGACGCAGCTTCTGCAGACTTACTTTGTGCTCTAAACCAGTGTTAGCCTAACCTTTAAAGCCAGCAGACTTTCCTTCTTTGCATCACAAACCCCAATACTTCCTGTCCAACCGAGGCTCAGCTTGTTCTGGGAGGACTCACAGTTTCGCATCAGAGACGTCAGTGTCTGTTTTCCTTTCTCTGTAAAACCCCACTGCCAAGTTTGTACAAATCACTGTTAGTAGAAAAACATTCCCATTGTTCCAAGAAGAGCTCAAATGCTCCTCTCCTGGATTACCAAGCAGAATAGGTTACCTATGGCCCCGGAGATGTGGGGCAGCACAGCATGCCGGGCTCTTTTTTGGGGGGCGGTGCCATCCGATTCATTCCTGCTGGGATGTGGCAAAGTCAGTGAGCGTGACACTGGGGAAGGTGCCCTGTGTGCTGGGTTCCATCAGCGCAGGTGTTACCTGGAAGAGGAGACATTTGTTTTTATCTGCTCAATACCTCTTTCCTCTTCTGATAATAGGGGCTTCTCTTGCTCTTGCAAACTACTGTATCATGACCTAGCCCTGGCCTAGTGGAATCTCCTTTCCTCTTGGCCAGAGTGACCGACTCAGGAGCAAACACTTGACCCAAGAAAGGCCAGTCACATTCCTTCCTGGAATTTGACCTATGGGTGCTGGGAGAACGAAGTGTGTTTGGTAAGCTGGGATGATGTAGGCTTAAGGCTGTGGTGGTCCTCTTCCCCTCCATGTGGAAAATTCTGTCTGCAGTAGAAGTCTGGGAATGTGGAGCTAAGGAAAGACCCACAGAGATGAGGCAGGAAACGTGGAAAGAGACTGTCTTCATGCCGGCTATTTGAGTGCTTGTCTGAAATGGATGACTCAGCCTTTGTCATCAGAAAGATTTATATTAAAACAAAAGTGGAATACTATTTTTACCTTTCAGTCTGTCAAAGATCAAAGACATGGTTAAGACTGTGCTGATGATGGTATGGGGAAACAGGTTCTTTTATATGTGTTTGGGTAGAGTTTAATCTGGTACAAGTCCTATAGAAGACCATCTGATGGTGTCTATCAAAATTTAAAGTGTACATTTTAAAACGCATCAGCTGCCCTAGCAAAATTTCACGGCTAGGAATAGATCCTACCGATATTACTGACACATGTGCATGAAGGGCACTTACAATGCAAAAGTCTAATTCACCTGGAGAGGTCAGAGAACTTGCACCTTTGAGGTGAGTGCAGGGAGTTCTGGAAAGAGGGAGCCAAGGGTTGGTACTAGAGGAAAATACCAGGCATCAGATTCAAACATTTCAGATGTTTGAGATGATAGTCAGGAGGGGGCAAGGTAGGGATTGGTGGCTGGGAATATGAGAAGCAAGTCATTGTATATATGTGGTACATATATACAATGAATATTACTCAGCCATTAAAAAGAATGAAATAATGCCATTTGCAGCAACATGGATAACCCTGGAGATTGTCATACTAAGTGAAATAAGTCAGACAGAGAAAGACAAATATCATATGATATTGCTTTTATGCGGAATCTAAAAAAAAGATACAAATGAACTTATTTACAAAGCAGAAACAGACTCACAGACTTAGAGAACAAACTTATGGTTACCAGGAGGGAAGGGTGCGGGGGAGGGATTTATTGGGAGTTTGGGATTGACATGTACACACTGCTATATTTAAAGTAGATAACCAACAAGAACCTACTGTAAAAAAGAAAAATTAAAAATAAAAAAAACTATAGATGAGGAAAAGGCCATTAAAATAAATAAAAATGGATGCAGAAGAGTATTAGAGTCTAACTGTTTTGGACTGGGAGCAAGGATGTACTCATATTTTTTAACATGATATAGATGGAGAAAAGTCTTATGTAAACTCTAATCTATACTCGTAAAACCATACTCTGAAAATCATATTCATTAATAAGTGCTGTAATTGAAGAGGGTGTTTGCCAATCAGAAGCACATAAAAAGGAGAACAGGTTGGATCATTAAAGAGATTCAAAATGCTTTACATGTAAAATAACTGATATGATTGGAGCTATTTAGAAAAGATCAAGAAAGCAATTACAACTGTTTTAAAAGTTCTTTAGTAACTGTGATGTGCAGTAGGGATGCTTGTCAATTTCTGAGGAAAAAGTGGATTAAACTAGGACCAAAGAATGAATGTGAAAAAAAAAAAAAGAAGCAAGTCAGGAAGTACAAAGTCAAAGATAAGAGAGTCGATTGCATCATCTGGGCACAAGATGATCTTGAGCTACGCTGGCAGTGGACATGGTGAGGAAGAAAGCAAGAATTGCAAAGGTAAGAGTTGACAGGGGACTTCCTTGGTGGCACAGTGGTTAAGAATCCGCCTGCCAATGCAGGGGACATGGGTTTGAGCCCTGGTCCGGGAAGATCCCACATGCCGCGGAGCAACTAAGCCCGTGCGCCACAACTACTGAGCCTGCGCTCTAGAGCCCGAGAGCCACAACTACTGAGCCTGCGTGCCACAACTACTGAAGCCCGCGTGCCTAGAGCCTGTGCTTCACAACGAGAGAAGCCACCACAAGGAGAAGCCCGCGCACAGCAACGAAGAGTAGCCCCAGCTCGCCACAACTAGAGAAAGCACAGCAACGAAGACCCAACACAACCAAAAATAAATAAATAAATTTATTAAAAAAAAAAAAAAGAGTTGACAGGATTTGGTGACTGGCTGGCTAACTGTATTACAATAGTCTGCTTGTGCTGTTATAACAAAATACCACAGACTCGGTAGCTTAAACAACAGAAATGTATCTCCTCACAGCTCTGGAGGCTGGGAGTCCAAGATCAAGGTGTAGGTGGTATTAGCTTCTGATGAGGCCTCTCTCCCCAGCTTGTAGATGGTGCCTTCCTGCTCTGTGCTCACATGGCCTTTTCTTTGTTTGTGTGCACAGGGAGCACTCTGGTGTTCTTCCCCTTCTTATAAGGTCAGCAGTCCTATAGGATCAGGGCCCCACCCTCATGACCTCATCTAACCTTAATTACCTCTTTAAAGGCCCTATCTCCAAATACAGTTACATTGGGGGTTAGGGCTTCAACATACAAATTTTAGGCGGGGGAACACAGTTCACTCCATAACACTAACCGAGTAGAAATAAGATTTTGGGATAGGATGATTCACTTAATTTGTTTGGGCATATTTTTTCTGGGGCTTTAAAAAGAAATTTGTAATCATAGGTATGTGTGAATGTAAAAATTCTGGTCCTTTCACTTATCCTTTTAAACATTTCCTTGAATTGCTATGTAGTGTTCATAACTATCATTTTTAGAGGCTACGTTGCATTCCTGGTAGTACCCTAGTATTATTCCTGGTCTTAATCTTAACTAGTTTCCCTTGGCCAGCTAAACAGCTGCAAGCCCTATCCATCCTTTCTTTGCCAAGCTCATTGTAACCATTCCTTTCTCCCTATCTAATGGCCAACACCCACCATAAGGCCATGTCATTGTGTGCCATGGGCTTCCTCACTGGTCCACTGGTCATCTTGTCATTGGTTGTGTCTACTGCATTCACCCAACACAGAGGAGACAAATGAATCTTAAGGCTGTTTGTCACTCCTCTACCTTACCATTAACTGGAAGATAAAGTCCAAACTCCTTTAACTAGGCATTAGAAGTCCTCCACAATCCAATATTAAGCTAACTTGGTTACTACTCACCCACGCTGTTTCTGTGTGTTTCTTTTCTAGAGTCTGATAGACCCCTCACTGTACTTCCAACATGCCCCATCACTCCCAGGTCATTAACTTTGCTTCATTTAGATGTCCTTCTTGATCATCTAGTTTTATCCAAGTTGAGTTATCAAGACACATCTATGTGCATATTTGGCTTTCCCAGTAGACCATGACTCACTTCTATAACTTTGGCACTGGCTTATGGCCCAATCTGTAGACCCAGGTTTCTCCAGATTCACCCAAATTTCTCCAGATTCAAATCCTAGCTCTGTCATGTACAAATTTTATGACCCTGGATAAGTCACTTAACATCAAGCCTCCGTTTCCTCATCCTGTAAAATTGGGAAAATGCTAGTACCCCATTCATCTGACTGTTGTGTATAACATGTATTGTACATGGTTATATGTAAAAGTCACCTCACCAGGTCCCGGGACATAAGTGCTTAATAAATCTTAGCTATTTTGATGATGATGACCACGATTAGCACTCTGGAAATATTTGTTGAATGAATTTCAGCTTCGCTCATGCACAGACAGAAAGGAGCAATGGCTTTTCTGTCTCCTTTTTGTGATCCCCAGCCTCGTCTCTAGAACCTCCTGCAACAAACGCCCGTCTTCCAGCCCTGACTCAACATAGCCCCAGAGTGAGAGGCTTTGAATGCTTGTTTCCCTCTTGGCAGCTTGAGTAGGTTTGCCCTGAAGGTCCACTAGCTTCCTTCCAGGAACCAGTTTCATGGAGTTTGATTGACGTTTCCAAACAGGACAGATATCCTGACTCACCTGGGCTGGCGCCCGCTGAGACAGTCTGCAGAAACCAGAAATGGGTTCCTTACCCACAGCCAGGACCACCACAATACCTCTTATCAGGCCTGCCCCTAATGTCAGAGGATCCCATGACAAGAAGGCAAAAGGAGGCCCACATACCATCTGTCCAAATATTTAAAAGTTGTGAATCAGGCTAACAAAGTGCTAAATGTATTCCATCCTTCTACCTTGACAAATGCACCTTCTTAATGGCAAGATCAAAAAATACATATGTGTAAATGTATATAAAAATACGTGTACAGCTATGTAATTCCTGTTACTGAAATTGGCAATGTAGTAAATATGACCGAATTTAATCATAATTGTTTCTGTCTGGATACCCTGTAGATGGGCCAGCGATGTTTGAATGAATATAATAAAAATATTTAAAAATTAAAATAGTTTTTATATGTTTCCAAAGAGTTAATTTTGAGCATTTTAGAAGAAAAGTATATTAAAATTAAAAAGTACCCATGAACCTCCCCATTTATTTAGATCTTTAATGTTTTTCAAAAGAATTTTATAATTTTCTCCATAAAGCACTTACATAGTTTTTGTTAGATTTATTCATTTCAGTTTATATTTTTGGCATGATTATCTTTTTAATAATTACTTTTTTATTTGTTACTGATTGTAGAAATTCATTGACTTTTGTATATTAATTTCTTATTCAGCCAACTTGCTGAAATCTTATTAAAACGAATAATTTCTCTATAGATTTTTGTGTTTTCCATGTAGCGATAATATATATGAATATTGAATGTTTGATTTATTGTTTTCCAATCCTTATACCTTTAGCTCTCTTCCTCCAATACAGTGCTGAATGAAAATGTTAGCCGACATTCTTTTCTTGGCCTCAAAGGGAAAACATTCAATGTTTCACATTAAATAGGATTTTTGTTGCCAATTTTCTGTAGATACTCTTTAGGGGTTGAGGAAATTCTACTAGATTTCTAAGGATTTTTAAAATATTTTTTTCATGAATGAATATTTAAATTTATCAAAAATTTTCCATTTACTGAGATGATCATATCATTTTTCTCCTTTAAATCTTTGAATTATATGAATTGGTCTTCTAACATTAAAACAATCTTGGATTCCTGCAATAAGCTGAACTTGGTCAAGATTGTTTTATACATTGCTGGAATTGTTTGCTAATTTTTTAAGAAGAGTTTTGTGTCTATGTTTGTCAGTGAAATTGTCTCATAATTTTTCTTTCGTGCACTGTTCATATCAGTTTTGGTATTAATTTTAATATAAAATAAATTGGGGAGTGTTTCTTCCTTTACTGTAATTTTAAAGAGTTAATATTGGAGTTTAAATATTGGAGTTATTTGTTCCTTGAATGATAGAAGTTACTAATAAAACCGTCTGGACCTGGCGTTTTCTTTGTGGTGAGATTTTAAACTACTGATTCAATTTCTTTCTTTCTTCTTTTTTTTTTTTTTTTCACTGTCTTTGTGGGTTTTTTTTTTTTTTAAACATCTTTATTGAAGTATAATTGCTTTACAATGGTGTGTTAGTTTCTGCTTTATAACAAAGTGAATCAGTTATACATATACATATGTTCCCATATCTCTTCCCTCTTGCATCTCCCTCCCTCCCACCCTCCCTATCCCACCCCTCTAGGTGGTCACAAAGCACCGAGCTGATCTCCCTGTGCTATGCGGCTGCTTCCCACTAGCTATCTGTTTTACATTTGGTAGTGTATATATGTCCATGACACTCTCTCACCCTGTCACATCTCACCCCTCCCCCTCCCCATATCCTCAAGTCCATTCTCTAGTAGGTCTGTGTCTTTATTCTTTAATATTTATTATTTATTTATTTTAGCTGCGCCGGGTCTTAGTTGCGGCATGCGGGATCTTTTAGTTGCAGCATGCAGACTTCTTAGTTGCAGCATGCAGACTTCTTAGTTGCGGCATGCGTGCTTCTTAGTTGCAGCATGCATGCAGGATCTAGTTCCCTGACCAGGGATTGAATCCAGGCCCCCTGCATTGGGAGCACAGGATCTTACCCACTGGACCACCAGGGAAGTCCCTAATTCAATTTCTTTAATGGTTATAGGATTATTCAGATTTTAAATTTCTTCTTGAGTCAGCTTATTTTTCTAGGAATTTGTCCATATGTTTCTGTTTTCAAACTTACTGGCATAAAATTGTATATAATATTCTCCATCTTTTCAATCTATGTGGCACCTGCAGTTATATGCCATTTTTCATTCCTAATATTATGCCTTCTGTTATTTTTTTCTTGATCAATTTTGACAGAGGTTTGTTAGTGTTATTAATCTTTTAAAATAACATAATTTTGGGACTTCCCTGGTGGTCCAGTGGTTAAGACTTTGTGCTTCCAATGCAAGGGGAGCAGGTTCAATCCCTGGCTGGGGAACTAAGATCCCACGTGCCACGCAACTAAGATCCCATATCCCATATGCCACACAGTGTGGCCAAGAAAAAAGGAAAAAAAACCCCCATAGTTTTGGTTTTGTTGATCCTTCTGTGTATGTTTATTTTATATTTCATTATTCTCTTCTCTTATTTATATAATTTCCTTTCTTCCAACTTTCTTTGGGTTTGTTCTACTATTAGTTTCTCTATTTTTAAAAACTTATTATGTAAAAAAAACATATAAAAGTATACATTTCCTACTAGCACAGTAATGCTTTAGGTAAACTCTATAAGTTTTAACATGTAGTAGTGTTGTTATTGTAGAATTCTAAGTATTTTTAAAATTTCCACTGATATATTATTTAACCCATGACATTAAAAAATATGCCTCTTAATTTCCAAACACGTTTATTCCCCCTAGTTTTCTGTTTGTAATTGAGTTCAAATTTAATTGTACTGTTGTCAGAAAAAGTGGTCTACAGGATATCAAACTTTTGAAATTTGTTAAGACCTGAATATAATTAAATTTCTTAAATGTTCCATGTATTTCTGAAAAAATGTATACTCTAAAATAGTTGGGGGGACTTCCCTGGTGGCGCAGTGGTTAAGAATCTGCCTGCCAATGCAGGGGACACAGGTTCGATCCCTGGTCCAGGAAGATCCCACATGCCGTGGAGAAACTAAGCCGGTGCGCCACTACTGAAGCCCGCGCACCTAGAGCCCGTGCTCTGCAACAAGAGATGCCACCTTAATGAGAAGGCCGCGCACGACAACGAAGAGTAGACCCCACTTGCTGCAATTAGAGAAAGCCCGCACACAGCAACAAAGACCCTATGCAGCCAAAAGAATAATAATAAAAATAAAATAAAATAGTTGGGTCCAGTGGTATACATAACTTTAAAAAGTTAAACACCTTATAGATAAGAAAACTTCCAAACTGTTTTCTAGAGAGTTTGTACCATTTTACATTCTGACTGGCCTTGCATGTGAGTTCCAGTAGCTCCACATCCTTGCCGACATTTGGGATACTCAGTCTTCTTAATTTTAGCCATTCTAGTGGTGTATAGTGGGATCTAATTGTGGTTTTAGTTTGAGTTTCCCTGACGACCAATGATGTTGAGCATCTTTTCATCTTTTCATGTGTTTATTTGCCATCTGTATATCTTCTTTGATGAGGTGTCTATTCAAATCTTTTGCTGTTTTCTAACTCAATTGTTTGTTTTATTGAATTATGAGTTCTTTATATATTCTGAGTTTAAGTTCTATATATTATTATGTATAATATATTCTTCATAATATATTTAATATAGTCTAGACACAGAACTTTAAAGAACTTCATCAAATGTATTTGTTGCAAATATTTTCTCCCAGTCTTACTTCCACTATAGCCATGTGACTTGTTCTCATCAATGACATGTGAGTGGAAGTGATGTGTGATGCTTGTGGGTCAACTTTTAAGAAGCAATGAAACTTTTCCACTTTTTTGTTTTCTTTCCACTTGCCATAAAGAGGCCCTAGGGGATGGTAGGGCCACAAGATGGAAGGAGCTTGGGTTCCTGTGTTACCACATGGAGAAAAGCTGCTGTCCACCAGGAACACTGAGATTAACTGCGGTGAGAAATAAATTCCTACCATATTAAGCCACTGACATTCTGGAGTTCATCTATTATAGCAACTAGTGTTTCTCTGACTAATACCTGCCTGCCTTGATTGAATTGGAGACTAAAAGTGAATTTCTAATCAGAATGATATATGTGCCTCCTCTTCAACAGATTTTTGTGTCAAGACCGTCTGAAGCTATTTCCAAAATCAGTTCTTCTAGCCAGGTCAATTTATTTGTTATGGAATGATTGCTAATGTGGTTTGACGAACTACTTAAGTGAACCTTTTATTAAGTCTTTCCAGTGTTTCTTTACAATGTTAAAATAATTTTGGTGAGTTCTTCACTTGAGTTCACAAACAGGTCCACAGTGGAAAGGTTTTCGGTATTGGTTGGTTGGTTGGTTGGGTCAATGAAGTTGCTTCTGGGGCTTTAGGAGGGCTGTGTCTGATATGGCCTCCATTTAGCGAGGGCTCCATGCCAAGCACTTTGCATGGTTTCTCTTTCAGGCCTCATAACACCATCAGGAGGTAGGAAGTATGACTCCTATTTTAAAGACAAGGAAATTGAGGCTCAGATGAAAGTAAGTCACTTGCTTAAGGCTGCACTGAGACTCGAACAGGGGTGTGTCCAGCCCCAGACTTGCATTCTGTTGTCCTGGTGGGAATCAAACTGAACAGGAGGGCATAGATCCACCTCATTTTTCCCAGAACACCCTGTCCTGGGCTTCCTGCAGAGGGCCTCAGCCATCAGCCGGATTGTCCTCATGTCCAGAGCCTGGGGCTACCTCAACAACCAGTTCCTTTTTCGTTTTGCACTTCAACCTGCAACAGAGCCACAGGGATGTTATAGACCCTCAGCAGGGGGAGAACCTATGTGTGCTCGGGTACATGTGCGCATGCATGTACATGTGTGCCAATGACCTGTGGAATCATAGACAGCCATTAGCCTTCTCTCTCGCTACTCTCCTTCCCCTCTGCCACCATCCCAGCTCTTCACATCCACTGGAGAATGGGTGCTTCCTACTCTGGGGGAAGCATGGCTGAGCATCCCAAGAGAAATCATAGTGTCTATCTTGCTCTGGGCATTGCCAAGGAGGTTTCTGGAAATATGACTCCTATTTTAAAGCTAAGGAAATTGAGGCTCAGATGAAGGAGATTTCTGGAAGTCACTTTTGGGACTTGTCCAAATACTATGGTTACAACTAGGTCTAAAAATAAAATCCTGTAAAGAAGAAAAGAAATGGGATTATGAGTTTTTTCTTTAGTTCCAAATTTTTCTGTGATGTGGTTTTATTTTTATAATTAAAAGTGATGAAAAATGCAATGAATTGCACAAGCTGTGTGTTGCTTCTCCATGTGAGAAACACCTGCAGGCAGCTCAGCTTTGCTCCCTGCCTGTGTTTAAGTAGTAACACTGCATTGACAAGGAGGTTTTAGAAATTCTTTTTTATTGTGGTAAAATCTATGGAACATAAAATTTACCACTGTAACATTTTTAAGTGTACAGTTCAGTGACATTAAGTAACATTCACACTGTTGTGCGACCATCACCACCATCCATTTCCAAAACTTTTTCACCATCCCAAACTGAAGCTCTGTACCCATTTATCGCTAACTCCCCATTCCCTCCTCCTTCCAGCCCTTGGTAACCTCTATTCTACTTTTGGTCCCTATGAACTTGACTATTCTAGGTACTTCATATAAGTGAAATCATATAGTATTTGTCCTTTTGTATCTGGCTTATTTCACTTAGCGTGATGTCTTCAAGGTTCATCTGTGTTACGGTGTATATTGGAATTTCCTTCTTTTTTTCAGCTAGCTTGAATAACATTCCATAGTATGTATATACCACATTTTGCTTACCCATTCATCTGTCAATGGCCATTTGGGTCGTTTCTACCTTTTGGCTATTGTGAATAATGCTGCTGTA
The DNA here is from genome assembly GCF_965194805.1 of Balaenoptera borealis. Taxonomy (NCBI): domain Eukaryota; kingdom Metazoa; phylum Chordata; class Mammalia; order Artiodactyla; family Balaenopteridae; genus Balaenoptera; species Balaenoptera borealis. The sequence continues at coordinate 43,682,410 of NC_138879.1, forward strand.
TGGGTGTATACACATGGGTGTATAAATACATGTTTGAGTCTCTACTTTGAATTCTTAGGCATGTATACCTAGAAGTGCAATTGCTGTCAAGGAGGCTTTTATTTTTTAAAATTTATTTATTTATTTATGCTTGCATTGGGTCTTCGTTGCTGCGCGAGGGCTTTTTTCTAGGCTTACATGGCATGCGGGATCTTCCCGGACCAGGGATCGAACCCATGACCGTTGTATTAGCAGGTGGATTCTTAACCACTGCACCACCAGGGAAGCCCCTCGAGGAGGTTTTTAGAACTCATTTTTAGGACTTTCCCAGGAAAATATTTTGGATTTCCTCAGCTATGGCCACTCCTTGACCTTTGAATGTGGATTTTTAGAAATTTCTAGCAGTTTTGGGAGGCTTAAACATCGATTTAAAAATGCTTTATTAAAGCAAAGCTGAGAAGTAAGGACACGTGTCTGCCTTTCCTGGTGAAGGCTGAGAGGGGGTAAGGGCCTGACCAGAGTTCAGAGTAGTAGTCACAGGGCCAGGGTTCAAGTTCAGATCTGTCTGAGCTCAAAGCTATGCTTGGTCTATTACCATGTTCTCCTATTTGAAAGCAATTTGTTGGGCTGTCAAATTGGGGGATGCCATTTTGGATCAAAAAGGTATGATATGGAGACTAATTTTAAAATGTTCATTGTATTTTCCAATCAAAAAGAAAAATAAATGATCAAGGTCTAAAATTTGGAACATAGAGAAAAGCAGAAAGAAAACAGTTACCCGTGGCTCTGCCACTGACTGTCAATTGTATCTCTCTGTACAACGTTTAATTGCATTTTCCCCACAGTTCAGCTGGGCACGGTGTTTACTTGATCACGCCAGGCCGAGAAAAGACAAGCATTTAATAACCTTAAAGAAGCTGAGCCTTTCATTTATAAAGGCTTGCGTTGTCAGGAGATGGGAGGGGGCGTGGCAGCTGCCGAGAAGCAGTGCTTGGCTCTCCCTACGAGAAAGAACTTGTGAAGTTCTTTCAGCTGCGAAGAATGCGCTTAGCTGATCGCCTCCAGCTGCAGCACTTAAGCCAGCTTCGCTCTTCCCTGGCGGCTCCCAAGCCAAAGACTGAGTGTGGTGGAGACACCGGCACCCACCATTCCTGCCCGTTGGGAGACCCCTCTAATGGGCAACTTTGCTTCACTCCCCACTGGGTTGCCCAAGACTTTGCATGATCTGCACTGTGGTCTGAGATGTTCCCAGCCCTATTTTTCTTCCTCTTGCATTTCTTTTCACGGGATAGGATCTGCATGGCCCTCTGAAGGCTTTCCCTGCCCAGTCCTACCTCCTCAGCCTTTATCTTTCATAGTTATGGCCCTCCACCAAATCTTTCACTCCTAACTCCAGCTCTGCATCTAAGTCCAGCATCTGCTTCCTCCACGACCCATATCGACATAGGTGGTGACGACAAGTTCTATGCATGTTTATGAGCTTTTAGTCATTCTACATCAAAGCCAAGCATAGGATTTCTACCTCAAGTAATCTTCGACATACCACCAACTTCGGACTTCACACAACACTTGAAAGTGTAAGAATTGAGTTTACGACAGGATGACCACCATGTGCCCAGAGCCCCTGAGTCCGAGCTCAGCGGGCTGGGAGCCACGATCCTGGGAGCCTTAGATGGAACCTGAGGCAGGGCAAAGAAGGGGCCTGAGCAGGGGAGCAGGGCGGGCGAGGATTAGGGGTGGTGGTGGAGGTGGTGGTGGTGGTATATGGGGCTCTGGCCCTGGGGGCGGTGCTTCTCGGGTCGGGAGAGGGGTGGGGCTTAGGGAGGAGCCTGTGAAGGTGGAGGGGCGGGGCCTGGGTGGAGGAGGAGCCTGAGGAGGGGTTTGGGTGGAACATCTGAGCTGGAGGTGGGTCCAGGGATTGAGTTTGTCTAATAAGGAGGCGGAGCCTTTAGAGGGCAGGGCCTCAGGAATTCTAGGGCTATTGAACCTGGGTGGAAGGTTGGGAAGGTGACCCTGAAAGACAAGGGTGTGGAGTTATGGTTGGGGCACCCACGTTGGGGTGGGGAGATAAAAAAGAATTGAGTTTTCTGAGTATTTTCCTCAATTAAATCTTATGTCTTAATATTTCAAGAAGCACAAAATGGTGGAAGAGTCTGTAAGAACTCTGAGAAACCATAGAGGAAAGACTAATGAAAGACGGGAGACAAAAGAGAAAGCAACATGGAAAGCACATCCTATAGTAACAAAGATGGACAGATAACACTGAAAAAAGAAGGGGATGATTGGAAACAAGACGCCTGCTTTCTAGAAGTCCTGGCGGTTAGTAATCAATAAAGTCTGATGAATGTGGAAAAACAGAACACAGTAAAAATGTGTTACAGCTGAGTGTCTTGCAGTGCAAGTGAGTGTGAATTAAGTGCTAAACACATAAAATAAATATATGAAAGTAGTTGTATCTGTTGTAACTCACGCCACTACAGGAACTTTTAAGAGTTGCTAATAAAATAATAATGCATTTTATTTATCTGACTGTTTGGAAACACGACAGACCGTTTCCAGGTGGCCATGCAGCTTGCCTCCCATGGTCAGGAAGGCCAGTCCAGAGCTGGAGTCACACCTTTCTTTTTCATGTGCCTGGTGAACAGCTCTTGCAATAAACCGTGTCTCAGGCTGATGGAAGCATGTTTGTCCTGACTGCGTGTCTGAGGTCTTGCCTGTGAAACCTGCAGCTGCCCGCTAAAAGGCAGGGGCTCTGTCCTGTTCCTGTCGTGAGTGCCCGGGGCTTGCGTCTAGGGCCTTAGGGACCACAGCCCTGGACCTTCTCCTCCCTGGTCCGTTTACTTCCCTGACACAAAAAAACCCCACTCACACTCCCTCCTCCTCCCACACCCCAATTCGCCCAAGAACTGCATCTTTGCTTAGCTTGGGGGTTCTCAACCTGGCTGCCGCATTCACTGACGCCCAGGTTGCATGCCTGACCACTGAACTCAGAACCTCTGGGGCTGGGGCCAGGGGGCAGCATTTTTAAAGCTCCCCAGGTGATAACAATGTGTGGCCAAGGTTAAGAATCACTGGCTTAGCTAAACCCGTTTCCCTGATGGAAGAAGCCAGGAAGGGTACCCTTGCTACAACTTTGCCCCAGGCCCATTCACCGGCCACATCACTGCCCTTGGGGGCAGAACCGGGTCACCCTCATCTTGCCCTATTCTTCAGTACCTGCCATAGTTCTTCACATGGAGCAGATGCACACAGCCTTGTCCTCAATGAAATAAAATTGAATTTCTTATGGAAGACACTTAGATTTAGTCCTCCCCACATTCCCACCCAAACCCTCAAATGAGCCGGACAGATGCATGGAATGTGGGGTAAAAAACCCAGGATCAAGATCTGTCTTTGATAGCAAATGGCCATGTAACCCTAATCATGTTCCTAATCCATGAGGCTGAGAGTTTCCCCCTGAAAGTGAGTATAACTTTTGCTCACTGATGCTCTTTTATTGGGGCCCTGGCATTGAGCTAAGACTTGACATGCATCATTTCCAATCCTCTCAATCACCCCGTAGGGTGTTACCTTTTTACTTGCAGGAAAATAGACTCAACAAGCTAAACAAACTTGTTCGGGTCCCACAGCTAGTTATAGGAATCTGGATCTGTTCTTGGTGATTAAGGGTGTGGGCTTTGGAATTAGACTAGGTTCAAATCCCCGCTCCACCTCTTGCTAGCTGGCAGTCTTGGGTGGGTATTTAACTTCTCCAATCTTCAGTTTGAATTATAACCCTATGAACTCTCTGTCCTACTCCCCAGAGTCTCTTTGGGGCAGACTCCAGCTGGGTGGTAGTAGGGGGTCAGGAGAACAGTGAAGTAGAGGGCTGCTGCAGCTGCCCAGTCCCAAACTGGGGAGTGAACTTCTACCCTTTTCCAGTCTGGAGTTTTCTCCAGGCAGAGATGCCAGGGCGGAACACGTGAGGCCATTTGGATGAGCACACACACAATTGATTAGTCACACAGACTTTGATCAACCTCAGTGGCAGAAGCAACAGGTACGGGCTGGACCCACATGTTCCCTTGAGTGTGTAGTTCAAGTTAATCCTTTATCATGCGCGACTCAGATGATATCTCTCTTGACCGCAACTTATGGCACAAACTCCTCTCAATTTCCTCCCAGAACTTTCCTTAGGGTAGAGCCAGCTGGACTCTATGTAGCCCCGTCTGGGATGACTGTTTACTTTCTTCATACGTGGCTTTTCTCATTAGAACATCATGCCCGTAAGAGTGGGGGCGTGTTGCCAGGGGTACTGGATCTATGCCATTTTAGCCTGATCCTATTTGGTTACACTTCCCCTGTGTTCCAGACTCTTCTAGGCCCCTCGCTTTTGTGGTCCCCCAAAGCATAAACGGGCTGACGTTTCTCTCTCCTTATTTTCTCTGTTTCTCCACAGGTTCTTCTGGATCTTTTCCCTGACTTCACTGACTTCACTTTCTATTTCTGTTGACTGATACCCTCTTCCTCCTCCAGTATAAATTACTCCCTCTGAGCAATGCACTCACCCATCACCCATCTCACCGTTTATTGTGAGGATTAATTGAGATAACGTGTGTAAGCACCAGGCACATTGCAAATACTTATGCAAATTAGCTATAATTATGTAAATAACAGTCATCCTGTGTGGTATGAGCACTGATAGCAGGAAGTACAAAGTACACTAAAAAATGCTCAATAAACTGAGAAATGTTAAACAGTGACTGGTGACAACTACTGTGTGTCTGGGAGTCCAGCATCCCCACCTAATACCTTTACTTACTTATGCACTAAACGTTTATTGAGATCAGTGGTGGCCATTTGTCATATTCACTGCTGCCCAGTGGTTTTTTTTTTTTTTTTTTTTAGTTAACTTAAAAAATTTTTTAAAACTGTGGCAAAATACATATAAAATTTACCATCTTAACCTTTTTTTTTTTTTTTTTGGCCACACCACGCAGGGATCTTAGTTCCCCGACCAGGGATCAAACTGGTGCCCCTTGCAGTGGAAGCACGGAGTCTTAACCACTAGACCACCAGGGAAGTCCCCATCTTAACCATTTTTAAGTGTACAGCTCAGTGGCATTAAGTACATTCACATTGTTGTACAACCACCACCACTATCCATCCACAGAACTCTTTTCATCTTGTAGGGCCCAATGCCTTTTGAACTGTCTTTGTGTGTCTGGGGAAACTCCTCTTCTGTCTTCCAAGTGGGGAAGTCAGAACCCACATTCCCACATGCCCTGGGACTGGGATGCAGGCCTGTGACCAGGCTCCACCAATCAGACGCGTCCTTGCAGACCTTTTGCTTCAGGTGGGATCCACAGGAAGAAACAGGCTTGGGTGAAGCCGCCATGTTTGCTGGTGTGGGCGGCAGCAGAGGTGCCCAGCTTTTGGTGGTGGCAGCTGCTGTGGTGGTGATTCCCAGGGGTAGCGAGGTCAAGTTCCTGATGCAGAAGTGAAAACAGTGCTGGCTGCGGTAGTGGTTGCAGCAGGACTGGTTCTTGTCTCTTAGAGTTTGGCACGCGCGGTAGTTTCCTTATCGGGCCATGGTTTGGGGGGTTACTTCTCGATGTTTTGTCTCAAGCCTACTCCTGAATAAATTTTCTTTTTTTGTTTAGCCAGCTGGACAGTAGAACCATGCCAGTCCCTTTCATCAGAAGGACTGCAGAGAACAGTGAAACCAGGGTTGCCCGAACCCTTTTGCTTTTGGATGCTGTTGGCAGAGCTGCCTTGATCTTGGACTTCCTTCAGATGAACTGGTCAGGCCCCAGCTTTTTCGTTGTCTCTCCTTGACTTCAGTCCAGGCAGGGATGGCTCTGGGATGCAGTAGTTCCTCGTGATTGCTGCAGTACCTGGGAGAGAAATCGTTTTCAGAAACTGGTCACTGCCGGGAAAGGGAGGCCCTGGTGGTCTGGCCCTGCCTGGGGGTTTGCTGTTGGTGATTTTTCTTCTTCATCCACAGAATGTTTTACCTGGACACGGGCTTACCACGAACTACTCCCTGTTATATTTTTCTGCTTGTTTTTCCACACTGTTTCTCTGGAAGGCAAATTCTGTTGAGAGGCATATTTGAGGATGGGAGGGACCACCTCTTTCTGTGCGGAAGTACAGAGAAAAACATCATCCGAGATTGCCCACAGTTGCCCTGTGCCCCTCGATGGTCTGATACCCTTGTGCCTCAGTTTTCCTCTCTGCAGGATTGGGCTTGGCTTCCCAGGTCCTCCACTGTGTGATTACTGAGGCCCTTCTCTGTGCCAGGATCATTCTGGAGACAAAAAGACAAGTAAGAGGTCTGGCTCTCAGGAGCTCACAGCCCAGCAGAAGTGAGCAAACAGGTCCAGGCCACAGCCAGTAGCTACTGAGAGAGATCACTTTATCATTTAGCATTGATATTATTGTCACTTTAGCTGCATCTTGCTGGTCTCCTCTCTGAGTATTTTCTGTCACCCTCTAGGGGGGTGATTCCATGTTCTGTCCTGGTTGTCACTTGCTACCCCGGCCATCCTGGACAAGTTACAGGTCAGAGGGCATGTCACAGAGCCTGGCAATCCTCTGCCCAGCTTTTTTTTGTCCTATACTCCTGCAGATTCACGGAGGAGGAGAAGTTTCTTCTCCTTTTAGGTGGACACTGGCAGCCCTCGTCTTTATTTTATGTTGCAGGATGACTTCTTCCAGGGATGAGTGATGGGGGGGAAATCCATTCCTGCTAGGGGAACAACTCCACTCCTTGCTTGGTGTGTTTCTGCACTGAGCACAACACGGCTATACCTCCAAACCCAATGAGTCAGCCCCAGCCCCAGTGGCCTTGGTCTTGAATGACATCATGAGGGGGACATTAACAATCCAGCCCAGGTTCTTTTTACAGTCTCTTCTCTAGTTCTCAGTGAAGACTAGGCCTCAGTTTCTCATCTTCTGTGAGTGTTGCCTGCATAAAACCGTACAGCTTCCTAAGGATAAAAAATGGTTTCATTGCCCAGGACGGTCACATCCATGGCTAGTGCAAGAAGCTTTTCTCTCCTGGTCTGCAGGGTACCACTCTGCTTACACAGATTACTTTTCCCTGCATCTCATGGATTCGTTTGGTTCCCTGGCATCACGGCTGTCTCCACCATCTCCATAGCTACGGGAGTGTTTGCTTTATGTCTTCACGACTGTGAAACACAGAGTGGATTTGTCCTCAGATAAAAGGCTGTCTTCTCTAGAGGCGAATTCAACTCTGGTAAAATTGAGACTTGCTTGAAGCTTTGAAAATATAGGCTCCCTCCTACTCTCAACTTCTGCCTTTCCTATTGAAATTTCAAGGATCTTGGGACTTTTAGCCAGCATTTAATCTCAGAGTATCCTGTGTTTTCCCTCAGTTATAGGTTGAATTGTCTTCCCCAAGATTCAGATGTTGACGTCCCAACTCCAAATAAACTCAGAATGTGACTGCATTTGGAGACAGGGTCTTTAAAGAGGTGATTAGGTTAAATGAGATCATATGGGTAGGCCCTACCTCCACATGATTGTTGTCCTTATAAGAAGAGGCGATCAGGACACAGACACACACAGAAGGAAGAGTATGTGAAGACACAGGGAGAAGATCGCCATCTACAAGCCAAGGAGTGAGGCTTCAGAAGGAAGCAACCCTGCCAACACCTTGATCTTGGACTTCCAGCCTCCACAGCTGTAAGAAAACAAATTTCTGTTGCTTAAGCCACCCAGTCTGTGGTGCTTTGTTATGGCAGCCTGAGCAGACTAATACACCCTCCCCCTGAGCAGTCTTTGCAAGAAGCCACCCTTCTTTTAATACAGAGCACACACTCCTCTGCACGTGGGTCGTGAGGACTGGTTTGGAGAGTCTAGATGGGAGAACACCATGTCTGTACCATTTCTCTGTGTGCAAGGGCATCTTCATGAAGTGCGTTTCTTGCTTCAGGAGGGGCGTGGAAGGGCAGTGAGGACAGAAGGGGACACCATTCTAGCCGGCCACTCTGGCTATGGATGAGGCAGGGATATTTGTCTCTTTCATGTCTGCAAGGCAGGCCACCAAATCAGACACTTTAAAGCTACACTGTCCAGCCATATGTGGCTATCAGGCACCTGAAATGTGGTTTGTCTGAATTGGGATGTGCTGTAAGTATAAAATACATAAACTTAGTTGAAAAAAATTGCAAAAAATCTTATTAATAATTAATATTAATAATTTTTACATAGATTACATATTGAAGTATATTTTGGATAGATTGTGTTAAATATATCTATAAAGTTAATGTCACCTGTTTTCTTTTTACTTTTTAAAGTGGTTACTAGAAAATTTAAGGTTACTTAGGTGGCTTGTTTTGTATTTCTAGTGTACAATGCTGCTATTAAGAGGGCCTGGGCCCTGCCACCCAGCTAGTACCCAGCTCTCCTGTGTTTTAATAAGCCATCACAACATATTTAGGGCATAGAGTAAAGATGAGACTTGGCCCTGGCCCTTGAGGGGAATCTAAGTCTCCAGCCCCTGTTGCAGGAATACCCTGGTGAATGCCCAGCTTGTCTCTCATCCTCACTGAATGACGACCTCTAAGCCCTGACCATTATACTTTTGTCCTTTTGTGTTGCCGTGATCATTAGCTACTTTCAGACCTCTGACCCCTGCCCCATGGCTGGTTAGTGCTCTTACCTCTCTCTCCCTTGGCTCAGGAATTTCAAGAACAGACTTTTTATTTTTTATTTTTTTAGTTGAAGCATAGTTGATTTACAATGTTGTGTTAATTACTGCTGTACAGCAAAGTGACTCAGTTATACATATATATACATTCTTTTTCATATTCTTTTCCCTCACAGTTTATCACAGGATATTGAATATAGTTCCCTGTGCTATACAGTAGGACCTTGTTTATCCATTCTATATATACCAGTTTGCATCTGCTAATCCCAAACTCCCCAGCCATCCCTCTCCCTCCCCCTCCCCCTTGGCAACCACCAGTCTATTCTCTATGTCCGTGATTCTGTTTCTGTTTCATAGATAGATTCATTTGTGTCATAGTTTAGATTCCACGTATAAGTGATATCATATGGTATTTGTCTTTCTCCTTCTGACTGACTTCACTTAGTATGATAATCTGTAGTTGCATCCATGTTGCTGCAAATGGCATTATTTCATTCTTTTTAATGGCTGAGTAGTTTTCCATTGTATATTTGTACCACATCTTCTTTATCCATTCATCTGTCAGTGGACATTTAGGTAGTTTCCATGTCTTGGCTATTGTGAATAGTGCTACTATGAACATAGGGGTGCGTGTATCTTTTTGAATTATAGTCTTGTCTGGATATATGCCCAGGAGTGGGATTGCTGGATCATATGGTAGTGCTATTTTTAGTTTTCTGAGGAACCTCCATACTGTTTTCCACAGTGACTGCACCAACTTACATTCCTACCAACAGTATAGGAGGCAAGAACAGACTTTTTTTTTTTTAAATTATTTTTTATTTATTTATTTTTATTTTTGGCTGTGTTGGGTCTTCGTTGCTGCTCACGGGCTTTTCTCTACTTGCAGCGAGCGGGGGCTTCTCTTGTTGCAGAGCACGGGCTCTAGGCATGCGGGCTCAGCAGTTGTGGCTCACGGGCTCCAGAGCGCAGGCTCAGAAGTTGTGGCGCACGGGCTTAGTTGCTCCGCGGCATGTGGGATCTTCCCGGACCAGGGCTCGAACCCACGTCCCCTGCATTGGCAGGCGGATTCTTAACTACTGCGCCGCCAGGGAAGTCCAAGAGCAGACTTCTGATTCCTTCTCCCCAGGCTCTCCTGAGCCCAGGGCTGCCCCACATGCTCATGGCCCCCCTCACCCCGGCCACCTCCACTAGACTTCACCCAGGACTGACCCTGGGAGTCTGGACACAGGTCACCTGGTGTTCATTGAGTTCTTGTTCAGAGCACATGACATTGGCCTCAGCCCTTGGGATCAGGAGAGAAGACCAGGAAAAAAGAAGTCCCCTTCTTTGAAGAAACTGTGGCCGATTTTGAACTCATCCCACGGACAAACCAATGCAGGGTACCGCCTCCCCAACTAGACCCTGTTTGGCCACCTCCTGACCTTACATATGAAGTTCTGCCAAACTGTTGTTCAACACAGATAACAGCTTTTATGCGATACATTTCTGAGGCCCAGGGGAAATGTTGTAAATACTGGGAATGTGTGAATTGATGAAATCGAATTAATTAAGAAATATAAATCAAGAAAATGTGGAAATAACAGACAAAGGGAGGCCAGACTCTTTTGGTGGCCACTCTGGGGAGCCATGGAGATGAGGGAGGCCTGGCGTCCCTTCAGACTCCTGTCTGTGACTTTCCAACTCCCAGACACTCTGCTCTGAGGCTCTGTGTCATGCTGTCTCATCTCTAGACCCTCCTAAACATGCCTTCCTGTTCCTGCCTTTATACCTTTGCTCACACTGTTCCCCCCTCCTGGAATGCCTTGCCATCCCATGTCTGCTCGTTCAGATATACAAGTCCTCCCTTTCAGTCTAAGTTCAAATATTACTTCTCCTTGAAGCATTTCCTGATTAGTAGCCAGAAATGATATGTCCTTTTTGGGGACAGCTTGTTTCTGATCACCTAGTGTCCCTTCCCTTTGGCTTTACATCATGGTTTTTGCTTTCCACGTCTCTTCCTAGACTGGGGGGCTCCTGGGGACAGGACTGTGCTTTAGCCCTCTCTCTGTCACCTGTAGGGTCAAGCACACTGTCTGGCCCTGGTGCCTGCATTTTCATTTTAAATAGTTACCTCTGTGATAGCAATTCCTGCTCTGTTATATGTGTATGTGTCTTTCTGCCCTGATAAACTATAGGTCTCCATTGAGTGTCTACCAGGTACAAGCTACTGGGGTTGCAAATAAACCAGCCACAGTCTCAGTCCTTCAGGAGAGCTCGGACTAGAGGTACAGACAAGTAATGGCCAACATTGTTGTAAATGGGCTGGCAGATGTGCGTCTAGGGATGGGGGTGGAACAAAGGGCAGAGGTCAATTCTACTCTTCAGCAGAATTAGCTCAGAGCAGGTCTTGAAGAGTAAGGAGAGTTGTGTGAGGGTTGGATTCTTGGGGCAGGAACTGGAGATGGCCTGCAGGGTGAGGCGGACCACTCCATGTAGTTGGAGAAAAGATGGGGGCATGTATCTTATCACCTTGTATCCCAATCCTTGCTGTGGAGCAGACAGGTAGAAAAGGTTGATGGACTCGTGGTCTGACCAACTGAATGAATGAACTCAGAGCTCTCTGTAGGTGGGGAAATACACTGACTCATTTATCTCTTTGTTAATTTGAGATGAGGTCTTGGGGTTCACAATACCTTGCCTCGAATTTTCCACATATGCCTGGTCCTAGAATCACCTGGGTTGCTTGTTATACATGAAGTTCTTGGGTCCCTCTCCTAAAGATGCATGTTCAGTGGGTCCGGTGTGGGATCCAGAATCTCTGTTTCACAAGTATTCTAGGAAATCCTTACGATCGGGCAAGTTTGGGAGACTGCTACTAGTAAGAGTGACCTGGGTGCTTATTAAAAGTGTTTCCTCCTGGAACCCACCCAGACTTCACGTAGAATCTTCAGGGCAGGATCTGGTTTGTTTAGCAAGCCCCAGATGAGTCTCACTCTCACACACATTGGGGGACGCACTGCTTTAGCCCAGTGGGTCAACCCTGGCAGCTTAATAGAATCACCTGGGAGCTTTTCAAAGGTCTGGGGCAGGGCCCCCTACCTGTTCTTCTTGAAAGCTCTCAGGATAATTCTGGTAGGTACTTTGAATGTACCTACCAGGTACATTGAATGGAGAGCTGCTATGAGGACCTCTGATTATGGCCCTCTGGCACCTAGTAGGTACGTCAGCCCAGGTGGGATTCTCAGCATCCCTCACGTCACCTCTTGTGGGTCAGTGTTTCGCACATCTAACTGTGCCTTAGTCACCTGGGGGCGGAGGGTGTTTAAACTTCCGACACCCAAACCAAGTCCAATTAAATCAGAAGCCACCTGGGGGAGGAGGGGCGTGGAGAAGCTGGGCCTGGTTATTTTAAAAAGTCTTCCTAGATGTTTCTAATAGCAGGGGTGGGGCCCCTGGAGCACGTGTGGATGGTAAGCCGAGCAGTGCCGATGCATTCGGAGCTGAAGCAGTCGTAAACCTCCAGCGATGTGTGGAAGAGCGGCCTTTCTCACAGCCTCAGCCCTGAGAGTCAGGATTTAGCGCACTTGCCCAGTTCAGTAAACCTGTGTTTCTGCTTTTAAAAACGGCTGCGTGAGCCCTCCTTGCCAGAGGCTCTCCCTGGACCATCATTGCATTATTTATTCAGTATTTTCATAACTGATCCGTCAGCCCAACTGTAAAAGTGCCAAGGAGAAAACTTCGTTTCTAATGATTATGCATCCCTTTGGCTTTGTTACCATAATTTCTGGGGGAGCAACGATTACTTTGCGTCTGGCTGATCTGCCTCTGAGTGCAGCGTCCTTCCGGTTGGTTTAGAGGGGCCATCCTTCTCTGGGACCGTCGCCTACTGCGTGCTGAAGTCCGGCCTCTGCCCGGGATTTAGGACCTCAGGCGGAATGTCTGGTTGAGGAATTTGCTCATCCGTGCATTCTGTGAATCTCTGTCGAGCACCTTCTGTGTGCTGGGCCCCATGCTGGGGGCTAGAGATACGTGTGACAAGTGCCTCTTTGGAGAGATGTACAAAAGCTAAAGAACTGAGAAGTGAGCGGTTAGTTCTGGAGTGTGTGTGTGTTGGCCTGGGAAGCCTTATCCAAGGAGGTGACATTTGCCCTGGGTTTTGAAGAATAAATAGGAGTCTTGCTGAAAAGGTTGCATAACCTTAGGGCAGGCGTCAACCTGGCCAGATGATTAGAATCATCAGGGGAATCCCAGGCTACACTCCAGACCGTCGAATAAGAACCTCTGGGGGTGAGACCCAGGCATCAGTAATTTTTAAAGCTCCCCAGGTGATTTCAAAATGCAGCCAAGGTTGGAAACCATGCATTAAGGGGATGGAGGTGGAGGCCACCTAGAAATTAAAAAAAAAATTAACATAGCCTTGAAGTTAACCTTCCAAAGGTGGTCAGTTCATAAACTTCTCTCCAGCCCTTCCCAAGTGTTCCAGAGAAATGAAAGGATGGGGGCTTTGGAGGCAGACAGACGATGTGCTGACTACTATAACATAGCTGGGTGGCTGACCGTTCATTTATTCATGGAGTTGATAATTCGACAGTTATTTATTGAGTGCCTGCTTTGTGCTAGGTGCTGGGAAGCCAGCAGTGAATAAGATCAAGTTCTTGCTCTTGAGAAAGTAATTTCCTAGTGGGGAAGATGGACAGACACGTTTCTAATGCAGTGTTAGGAGTACGGACAGTAAGCTAGGGGAGCCTCCACGAGGGGTACCTAGTGCAGTCTCATGGGGTTAAGGAGAGTTTTCCTTAAGGAAATGGCCTTAAGGAGATATTGGAAAGAATTGGTCAGGCAAAAGGGAGGAGGGAAGAGATGGAGGCATAGGCTGAGGAAACTGCATGTACAAGAAGCCAGAGGCAAGAGTAAATACAGTACATTCAGGGGATTTGCAAGTATTCAGTCTGGCTGGAGTATGAAATGTGACGTGGGAGAGAGCTAAGAGAGAAGCTGAAAAAACAGGCAGGGGCCAGATCATAAGAGGCCTTATTAACTGAATTTTGGAGTCTGTCCTTTATCCTGATGGCAATGGGCAGCTACTGAAGGGTTTGCCTATGAGATGTATTTATGTGTGCCGTGTGATTAGACTGCAGGAGGGTTATAGGAATCTTGTGAGAGATGACCGTGGTATGAGCTCTGGTGGTGCCAGTGAGGATGGAGAGAAGCTGAGCCAGAGGATGTTTAGATCTCTGGAGTTTTCTCTCTGGACAGCTCTCTCCTCTCTGGTCCTCTGTCCCATGAAATCTAGCTGCCTTGGTCTCCTCAACTCAGGGAGGTGGCCTGGCTCTCCTTGGGTCGCCCTCCCTGCACAGCAGCCTGAAAACTACTCAGGGATCACTGTCCTTTGTTAAAGACGTCCAGTGTCTTGAAAACTTTTATTTTTGTCAGTTTTTTGGTTGCTTCAGGCGAGAGGTATAGTATATCCAGTCTCTATCAGGCCATCTTGGCTGGAAGCAAAAGTCCTTCAGTTTTATTTTTCTGTCCAAGAATTATTTAAGAAAGAGTTTTAAAATTTCTGTACGACAGGATCCCTTTGTTTTCTGTTGTTCCCTTTTATTTACTTACTATTATTATTAATATTATTTTGTGACTGGAAAATGTTTTCTATTCTATTTCTACATTTTGAGATTTAAAAAGATAGAATCTAAGGCCTAATATCTGGTCAACTTTTGTGATTTGAATTGCAAAAAGACATCCTTGAGTTTTAGAGTATTAGATGTACTTTTATTATGTTATGTTAGTTGGGTCTTCTCAGTTCTTACCTTTTATCCACTTGATCTGTCACGGACCGAGAGAGGTCATCTAAATTTAACCACCAATTCATTTCTATATTTTTCTTTGTGTTTCCATGAGCTTTTGATTCATATTCATGATGCTTTGTTATTTGGTGTATAAATCTCTTTTGTGACCACACCCTTTATCATTTTAAAATACCCTTCTTTATTTCATTTACTTATTTGTTTTGCCCCGAATCCAACTTGTTAGATATTATGATCTTGATTTCTACTTTCTTTTTTTTGACATATGCCTAATTATCATTACTTTCTTGTCATTTTCAGTTTAACCATGGTCTCTAATTTTGATCATCATGATTCATTTTCAGATATTAAGAAGCCCGATCTGGTGGGTGGTGCCCCTTCCATCCCCTTTGCATTTCTAGCCCTATATTTTCCCTATTTCAATGAACACCCTCACATTTCTAGTCTTCAGCTGATATAGGATGATGGGGGGTGATGGTTCCTGCATTGGTTTTGGCATCTTTTAGTGAATTTTGCATGACTATATTTTGCATTGTGCCTCCCTTCCTCCCTTCCTCTCTTTCTCTCTCTTCCCTCCTTCCTTCCTTCCTTCCTACCTTTCTTTCTTTCTTTCCTTCCTTCCTTCCTTCCTTTCTTTCTTAATTGAAGTATAGTTGATGTGAAGTATTACATAAGTTTCAGGTGTACAACATAGTGATTCACAATTTTAAAGGTTATACTCCATCTATAGTTATTATAAAAATATTGGCTATGTTCCCTGTGCTGTACAATATTTCCTTGTAGCTTATTTAATTTATACATAGTACTTTTAACCTCTTAATCACCTACCCCTGTCTTGTCTCTCCCCCTTCCCTCTCCCCACTGGTAACCACTAGTTTGTTCTCTATATACCTGAGTCTGCTTCTTTTTTTATTATATTCACTAGTTTTGTTTTTTAGCTTCCACATATAAGTGATATCTTACAGTATTTGTCTTTCTCTGTCTGACTTATGTCACTGAGCATAATACCCTCCAAGTCCATCCATGTTCATTCTTTTTAGAGCTGAATAGTATTCCATGGTGAATATATACCACATTTTCTTTATCCCTTTGTCTGTTGATGGACACTTAGGTTGCTTCCATAGCTTGGCAATTGTAACTAATGCTGCTATGATCATTGGATATGGTGAATTCCCTGGTGGTCCAGTGGTTAGGGCTCCGTGCTTCCACTGCATGGGGCACAGTTCAACCTTTGGTCAGGGAGCTAAAATCCCACATGCTGCATGGTGCGGCCAAAACAAAAACACAACATTGGGTGCGTGTATCTTTTTGAATTAGTGTTTTTGTTTTTTTCAGGTATGTACCTAGGAGTGGAATTGCTGGATCATATGGTAACTCTATTTTTAGTTTTTTGAGAAACCTCCATACTGTTTTTCACAATGGCTGCACCAATTTACATTCCCATCAACAGTATGTGAGGGTTCCCTTTTCTGCACATCCCCACCAACATTTGTTATTTGTGGTCTTTTTGATGCTAGACATTCTGACTGGTGTGAGGTGATACCTCATTGTGGTTTTAATTTGCATTTCTCTGATGATTAATGATGTTGAGCATCTTTCCATGTGCCTGTTGGCCATCTGTATGTCTTCTTTGGACATAAAATGTGTTCCTTAAAATGTGAGGATGTATGTTATCTGTCACTTTCTGCTTTTAGTCTTTAACTGAAAAATTGAGACTACAGGAAAGTTCCATCCAACTTCCTATTATAGCTGTAGAGCCAAGCAAATTGGTGCTTCCAGATCTGTCCAAGGCAGGAGGAGATGAGATACTAATAGTTAGTACTGGTCATTTGTACAGAAATAACCCAGGAATGTAGGAAAAAACAGAGTAATTTAACATAACAAGTGCCGATCACGTACCTGATGTGTGTCAGACACTGTCATGAGTGCTGTGAGGATGCACCGATGAAAGACATGGTCCTGTCCTCGGGGCAAGGAGACATGCACATACAGGACCAGCCATCATACAATGTTGGTTTTGGTGTGTGCAAGTGGCTAAGGGCAGATGAAACACAATGGGGACCAGGGAAGGGAGGAATGACTAGGATGGAGGGTGGGGTTGGGCAGGGTGGTGGTTCAGGTTACGAATGGCAGATGTGGCTGACTGTCCGTGAGAAATGTGTGCTCCCCATCCCACAGGGTAAAGCCCAGGGATGACATTTCCTCCTTGCATCCCAAGTGGCCACACCATTGCTCTTGCCGATAAAACGTGAAGCACTTCCAGTCTGGAGCCTTTAAGGATGAGTGTGGCTTGTCTACTTGCTCCTTTCTTGGCTGGAAGAAGAGGATGCTGAAGGAGAACTACCAGACAGCAGGAGCCTGGGTTCCTGAAATCATCCCAAGGAGTAAAGGCACCTGCCAATGAAGAATACCTACCTCGGTCTGTTACTTGAGGGGAAAGTAAACTTCTATTACGGTAAGGCACTGACAGTTTGGGATTGTTTAGAGTTAGAATTACCCTAATTAATACGGAAGATTTAGTGGAGGAAGTAGCATTTGAATTGGGCATTAAATAGCATGTAGGATTTGACACTGAATCTGCCAGTGCCTTGATCTTGGACTTCGCCGCCTCCAGAGCTATGAGAAATAAATTTCTGTTGTTTAAGTCATACAATCTATGGTATTTTTGTTATAGCAGCCTGAATGGACTGAGTACTTTTTAACCCTATTCTGCAGATAGAGAAACTGAGGCTCAGCCCACAATTTAGGTCAAAGTAGTTCATTGGATGTTTCCTGGGAAAATGTGGCTTCGATTCATGGTTCAGGAAAAAAAAAATTGTATTTGGATTTTCATTTCAGGGTTCAGAGAATCAACTTGGTTCTTTCTCGTTTGGGGTTCAAAATTTAGTTTGAATCCTTGGCCCTAGGGGTCTCTGGTTCTTCGTAAGTATTTATTTATTTATTTATTTTTGGCTGCGTTGGGTCTTCGTTGCTGCGTGTGGGCTTTCTCTAGTTGCGGCGAGCGGGGGCTACTCTTCGTTGCGGTGCGCGGGCCTCTCATCGCAGTGGCTTCTTTTGTTGCAGAGCACGGGCTCTAGGCACGCGGGCTTCAGTAGTTGTGGTGTGCGGGCTCAGTAGTTGTGGCTCGTGGGTTCTAGAGCGCAGGCTCGGTAGTTGTGGTGCACGGGCTTAGTTGCTCTGCAGCATGTGGGATCTTCCTGGACCAGGGCTCGAACCCATGTCCCCTGCATTGGCAGGAGGATTCTTAACCACTCCGCCACCAGGGAAGCCCCTGCATAAGTATTTAAATAAGTTAAAAGCCGTAAAATTGATGTGACGGACATACTTGGGCATCCAGAGGTGGTGAGCTTTTTCTCTGGCCTGTGGTTCTGGGTGGGTGGTGACTGGTGTCCACCAAGATGGATGATGGCCGTGGGATGTGAAAACTGAGTAATGACTGATATTAAAGTGGGTATGGGTAAACAGAAATGAATTCTGCTTGGACTCATTTTTATCAGGCAGGTTCCCGGGCAGGGTGATGGTCTGCAGACTGGGCCCCAGTTGGTGCTGGGTGCCAACAGCTGTGTCTTCTCTGCTCTTCCCAGTCCCAGGGCGAGGGCTGTGCCAAGAGACGCTCCTTGGTCAGTCCCACCTAGGCACCTCCAAAGGTCTGACTCAGAAAGTGGGGAGAAATGCCAGAGGCGGAGCCAGGCACAGGCCCGGGCAAAAACGTGTGAGGCTGAGTGTTTATAACAGTGAGAAACTGGCAATGACCCAAATGCTCAATGGTCAGGGGGGAGAGGGAGGGTGAAAGCATTCCAGCACCTATTCTGTGCCTCGTTGTGTGGAATCACAAGGCTACTGATCTCTAATTTATGGATGAAAAACATAGTTGGGGGTAGCGGTGGGGCCTCTCCAAAAGGAGATCAAGCCTTCTTGTCTAGGGCAGCTTTGGCTAGAACACATCTCCAAAAGGGCTTGCCCTGCTTTCCTTCACGTGCCAGGCCTGTGCTGAGAAATTTACAGGGTATTTTATTTAATCTTCAACAACCTCTAGAGAAGTAGATATAACACCCCCATTTTTGGAGAAACTCAGGCTTTTTTTTTTTAAGGAGACACTGAGGTTCAAAGATAAGAAATGATTTTCTTAATGTCACATGTGTGAAGTGGCAGAGCCAGAATTTAAACTGAAATTTTGTAAAACTCCAAACCCTGGGCTCTGGCACCAGACTATATGGGTTCAGATCCCAGCTCCTCCACTTACTAGTTGTGTGTACCTAGGGAATTTCCTGAATCTCTTTCATCTTGGTAAAATGGAGGTGATAAAAATTCTTGCCTTTCTGGGCTGTTAGGAGGACCAAAGGCGTTAAGACAAGCATAACACGGTGTGCTGGGCACACTCAATAAAAGTCGGCTATTGTTATTTTTATCATTATTATTGCTACCACTTCTCTAAGACACTTACATGGCTCTAGGGATAATCTTTACATTGATGGGAACAGACCAGGATTGAATGCTTCCTTGTCTTAGAAGCCTTGGGCCAATGTGGTAACAACAGCCTTTGCACATTCCAAACATGGAGAAGTATCTAGAATAAAACTCCCAAACAGGACAGTGGAGACTCTGTTTATCCAGGCCAATGTTGACTTGGGGATCAGTGCAAACGCGAGATGAGGGTGCTTGCTGATGAGGCGATTGGGTCACATGGGTCTCGTGTCATCTCTGAAAGAAATGAAAGGGAAGTTGGACTTGACCTGGTGGGTCTTGAGAAAGAGCTCTGCTTGTGGTTTAAAATTGTGTCTCATTTTCATTTGTCCATTGCTTTGTGCTCTTTATGGCTGGTTTGATGAGGTCCTACTGAGAGGCGGGGGAATGAACTGGAGGTTTGAGCCCTGCGTCCTTTCTCCTCCATTTCTCTAATGCTTCAGAATAATAACCCATTTCATGTAATAGTGGGTTCAGATGGCAGATTACAGACTCAGATATTGTAGAGGGACCAATCAGTGTGTCCACGGCTTGACCCTGGTAGAAGGCTAGAACCCTGATTGCAAAGACTTGAGCCTTCCAACTCAGTCAGGGGGTCCCCGCCTCCTCCCAACTCCTCTAAAATTTCCCTGGTGACAGGAAATCAGGATCTGTGTAGACACTCAGCTTGCACCAATGTCCAGTTTTCCTCCCCTCTGGGCACTCAGAAGACTATACATCAGTTGCGCAGGGCCACGTGGTTCTGGCCAATGGGCTGTGAGAGGAAAGGACACGTGTCCCTTCTGGGCTGAGGCATCCAAGAGCAGGTGCATGGCAACTGAGGAGACTGTGTTACCCGTGGAGCAGCTCCAGCAGAGAGCAGCCTCCTTCCGCCTGGTCCCCAGTGCCTGAATGGGGCAGAGCCCTGCCACTCCCCAGTCCTCATGGGACAGGAACGTGAGTGAGAAAGAAACTGGTGTTGTGTGAAGCCACTGAGATTTTGGAGGTGTTTCCATAGCCTAACCCAGCCCACTTAACCAATCCGGGGTCCCTCCCCTGGAGGACAACCTAAGGTGTTCCGGCTGTACCTGGCCCAAGGATGCCTCTGCAAGGTGTGGCAAGAATCGGACGCGGTGTGCCTTTTGCTAGGCCCATGCCTCTGGGTTTCTGCTTTGTGCCTCCACTGTGTCATACCTGGTGTTTGTCCTTGCCCTCTGCTCACTAGGGAAACAATAACATTACATTTCTTTGTTTTTTCCTTTTTCAAAATTATTATTATTATTTTTTGGCCACGTTGCGCGGCATGCAGGATCTTAGCGCAGCATGTGGGATCCCCAACCAGTGATCAAACCTGTGCCCCTCACAGTGGAAGCGTGGAGTCTTAACCACTGGACCACCAGGGAAGTCCCTAAAAATTAATTTTCTGTTTTTATCAAGGTTACCCAAGGTAACATGGGTAGCTGGTTAAAAAATTAAAGCAGGCAGGATCATACCCTGCGCCTGAATCCAACTCTCTAGAGTCAACCTTCGTAAACTCTTTAAGTCTTCCTTTTGGCATTTTCTACCATATTTCTAAATAATCTGTCTATAATGCTATTTCTTCCCCCCACCCCAGTTTTACTGTGATATAATGACATACATCACTGTGTAAGTTCAAGGTGTACACCATAATGGTTTGACTTAGATATATTATGAAATATATACTCAATTACATTTTTTTCTATATTATCTACTGACCTCCTACTAAAAAAGATTTTGCTCTCTTTCCCCAACCTGGCAACTCCTCCTGAAACCACTTCTGCTCTCTTTATTCTCCTAACATAGTTATACTGTGATTTTTGGTTGAACCAATATCTGGTGTTTGCCTTACTGTGACTATGTAAATATTGTCCATGGCTGAGTCACAAGAGGTGCAATGATTACATCTTATTTCTTATACAGTATAGTAGAAACAATGTTATGTGTTCACCCCTGTTTTCTATTCCCGAGAACACAGGAGATTACATTTCCCAGCCTCCTTTGCATTCAGCTGGGACCATGTGACTATGTTCTGGCCAATGGAAATGCAAGGGGAAGTGATACAGCCCTTTCAGCCCCAGGCAGTCCAAGACCTTTTTCACACTCCAGGCAGCCTGAGTGAAGGGCACTGAAATGGTAGAGTTGCAAGAGGGAAGGAGGCTGGGTTCCTGAGTCACCACCTGGAGGAGAGCCACCAACCAGCATCAGCCTGTGATGTGGATGAGATATAGATTTTTCTGTCGTAAACCACTGAGATTTTAAGATGGGTCTGTTATGGCAGCTACCGTTAATACCTAATACTTTCAGCCATTTTCTTTTTTATTTTTATTGTTCTCCAGTTTGCTTAGGATCCTTTTAATCATCCTGATTCATTCCCAGACTCTCCCACAGAATTACAAACCTCCTCTCAGTAAGGTCAAACCCCCAGGCTCTTCAATTGTGCCTTTCCCCCCCCACCCCAACTAACCCTTGTGCCTAGTTGATGGGACTTCAGGCTTTTCTCTGCCTGACAGGGAGGCAGGAGGCTGGTTGGAAGGGGAAATAGGTTATATTTAAGGAGAGGTGGTCTCACTTAATGGTTAAGAGCTCAAAGTTTTCAAATTTAGTAGTTCTTTGACTTTGGGCAATTTTCTTTTTTTTTTTAAATTTATTAAATTTATTTATTTTTGGCTGAGTTGGGTCTTCGTTGCTGTGTGCAGGCTTTCTCTAGTTGTGGTGAGTGGGGGCTACTCTTTCGTTGTGGTGCGTGGGCTTTTCATTGCGGTGGCTTCTCTTGTTGCAGAGCACGGGCTCTAGGCACGCAGTCTCAGTAGTTGTGGCACGTGGGCTCAGTAGTTGTGACTCATGGACTCTAGAGCGCAGGCTCAGTAGTTGTGGAGCATGGGCTTAGTTGCTCCATGGCATGTGGAATCTTCCTGGACCAGGGCTCGAACCCATGTCCCCTGCATTGGCAGGCAGATTCTTAACCACTGAGCCACCAGGGATGTCATGGGCAATTTTCTTAACTTTTCTGAGAATTAGCATCCTCATCTGAAAAAATAGGGATAATAGTAACCTCAACGTCATAGGACTGTTGTGAGGATTAAATGTGATATTCTTGTAAAGTGCTCTCAGCAGAATTTCTGGCATATTGCATGTGCTGATAAATGCTAGTTATTGTTATAATTAAGATGAAAAAGCTCTGGGGAATGACTGCACTCCCCAAGCGTCAGGGAATATAACCTGAGAGTGAGTTTTCTGCCTTGCTTCTGACTATAGGTAGCTGTTCCCCAACTCTAGAGACCATCAGAAGAAGGACCAACTTGGGGAGGTGTGTCCCAAGGTGTGACAGCAGCCTCTCCAGGGATGGAGACCATGTGCCGGGAATCCTCCTTTGTGTCCTCAGCATGGGCTGAGCTGGCCTGAGCTGGGACTCCCTGAAGGTCCTTGGTTCCCCCACTTCAAGTGTTCCCTCCCTCCACCCTTGGATTACTGGGTGGTGCTGCTCAGTCTCCTTCCTTCCCTTTGATTGGAGATGCATGCCCATTAGCTTAATAGCAAATATTTATTGAGTATCTACTACATGCCAGGCACTGTGCTAGGCAATGGATCACAAGAGTTAACAAATAAAAAGACTTTGCCGTTAAAGAGTTTATAATTAAGTGGGAGAGGCAGATGGTGAAGAAATGAATGTATAATTATACACTGCAGGCCGGGCTGGAAAGGAAAACATCGAGTCCTGGGAGGGAATATCCAGGGTGACTTCGCCCTTGGGGCAGTGAACTCTCGCAGTCAGCAGGGAAACTCATGCAGGATCTAAGAGACCACAAGAAGGAGTTTGGATTTTATTTTAATTGGAAAGCAGAGGAGCCCTGACTTGTTTAGAGCAGGGAACTGACATGATCAGATTTGTGTTTTTTTGGTTTTTTTTAAAAATATTTTTACTAATTTTTGGCCATGGTATTCTATTTATTTATTTATTTATATTTGTTTTTGGCTGTGTTGGGTCTTCGTTTCTGTGCGAGGGCTTTCTCTAGTTGCGGCGAGCGGGGGCGACTCTCCATCGCGGTGCGCGGGCCTCTCACTATCGCGGCCTCTCTCGTTGCGGAGCACAGGCTCCAGACGCGCAGGCTCAGTAATTGTGGCTCACGGGCCTAGTTGCTCCGCGGCATGTGGGATCTTCCCAGACCAGGGCTCGAACCTGTGTCCCCTGCATTAGCGGGCAGATTCTCAACCAGTGCACCACCAGGGAAGCCCCAGATTTGTGTTTTAAAGAGGTCACTTTATCAACCACTTGCTCTGTGCCTCAACTATCATGGGAAACCACGGTTGGAGGAGCAGAAAGGGGAAAGGAAGGACCACGAGGGAGGTTGAGACCTTAGTAATCTGACTGCGGTCGATTTCAGTTGCTGCATTTTTGGTCCCATCCTGGATAGTGGGTGTCACCATGGCAACCTAAGTGGACGAATGTTTCAGGCTTTAACAAATGTCGATGGTTGTCAAATGTCAACCATGCAGATCTGTGTCAACGCAATACAAATGTCTTCCCCACCAAACCTCTTCTCCCCACACACCCGGAGGCATTTCTGATTTTGAAGCTTAGTTGGTTTCTGTTCATTGGCGAACTGTTTTGTGAGGGCAAGCAATAATTAGGCCTTGAAACTCCTTTCCCGCCTAACGCCCAGAAGAATGTTTGCATCAGACTAAACCAAACCCAACATGGTAGTGGATAAACAGAGCCGGAAGTGCAAGCCAAAGGCACTTTGGTGCTGGTTTTAGTGCTCTTTTATCAGAGGGGCGCAAAAATACTGTCAGTAAGAAACATCTTCCCACTCCACCTCCCAGGCACTGCAGCGTTCATGTTCCCTCCTTGGAGTTTCCATTATACCTTGAACATATCTGTATTATGGCTTTTATCACACTTCACTCATCTGTTGGTTCATTCACCACATATTAAACGTCCAGTGGTCAGGTATTGTGCCAGGTGCTGGGGACAGAGTGTTGAACAAGACAGGCCCCGTTTGCATGGACTTACATTGTAATTGGGGTAGATGGACAAAAGTCCAGTCGACAAAGTGCTGAGTAAGATCACTGCAGACATTATTAGGTTCTCAAACAATTAGAGGAGATTAGGCTTTAGTGGTTAGTAGTGAAGGACTCTTGCTATTTCTTGGATATTCTACCTTCATTCCCTCATCAGTGCCTTTCGACTTGCTGTTCCTTCTCTGGAAAGTTCTCCTGCACTTTCCCACAGCGGCTTCCTTTGGCTCATTTTGGTCTCAGCTCAAAAGTCACCTCCTCCGAGAGGGCCCCTCTGACCACCCTAACCAGAGTAGCCCTTATTTATGCCTCTCATTGTTTGTGACCTGCCTCAGCCCACGAGAAGTACAAGCTCTCCTGTGGACAGGTTCTTAGATTTGTGGGCTGTTGGTTTCAGCCACGGTTTGGTCGGGAAAACAGACGCTACTCTCTGGATTCCACGTGTGAAGGGTTTCAATCTGTGGAATTGGAGAATTCAATCTGTGGAACACAATTGTTGGGAGGCGGGTGGGAATTAAGATGGGGGGAGCCTTGGGTGGGGAGGGGGAAAGTGGGCGGTTCTCAAGAGCTCACCGGGAGGCCACTGTGAACTTTGAGAAATACTGGAACTGGTTGTCAGTGATTTCAGTCTGTTGCAATAAGGAAAGTCATTTTCAAGAGTCTGCCCAGAAGCTGCTGCGAATCTTAAAAAACTTCCAGGAAGCCTCTGCTTGCTAGCTCAGTTGCCTGCAAGTAGTAATTTGCAGGCACTTACCTGGAAGTTGCTGCAGACTTCACATCCATCACTTTGAATCCGTCTCCATGACAGCCTCGAATCCAGAAACGTACACGGGAGGAGATTCTGGGAAATGTGGTTCTTGGCTTTCCCTTCGTAGAGCAGACTACAGAAGTGGGAGGCGATGATGCCAAGTTGAAAACACAATCCAACATGCCATTGTATCTCCAGTCTCTAGAACAGTACTTGACACATAGCGGGTGCTTTGGTGGGAGTTGAATGATTGACAGAATCATCCTCAGCTGGCTGACTCCAAAGCCCATGCAGTCCCATTCCAAAACCAGCTGAACAAGCTATGACCTTGACCCTGGAGCCCCGGCTGGAACTGCTGACCAATAAGTCCCAGACAGGGTCTGTGCCACACATATGCCCACAGAATTGTGCACATTAGGGACAGGAGCGGTGAGGGAGGCTGGAGAGCCCAGGGAGTTTATGAGAGGGGAGGCTGAAAAAAGGACCTCCAACCCTCTGTGATCAATCCTTCCTGGAGGTGGTGGCGTTGCGGAGTCACTAGATTGAGAGAGAAATACTGATGCCCCAGGGTAGCCATCCCTGACGGCAGAGGAGATGCGTAGCCCTTGGGGGCCTGGGCATTTGGCCATGAGTAACCCCTCTGATGTTAAAAGATATGGGAAGTCTCTTGTTTTACCTTTTAAATTAATGTGAATTTTGTGTGCTCTCCTATAATGTGTCTGATTGCTTTCGTATGAAAATAAGCCTATTCTCCCCCATTTTGGAGTCACACTGATGCTCCACGTGGTGTGTTGGATTTAGTAGGGGGTAGGGGTGGAAGCCGCAGGTGTACCAGGCCCCAGGACCAGCTACTGCGAGGCCTGGTGCAAAATGAAAATGTGGGGTCCCTTGTTCAAAAATTAGAATTTCAAGACTGTACCAGCAGAGCATTTTTATTTTAAACATTTTTTATTTCTTTAATGTTGTATCTATTTTGTTTATTTTTGGCTGCGTTGGGTCTTCGTTGCTGTGTGCGGGCTTTCTCTAGTTGCGGCGAGTGGGGGCTACTCCCCGTTGCGGTGCGCGGGCTTCTCATTGCGGTGGCTTCTCTTGTTGCGGAGCAGGGCTCTAGGTGTGTGGGCTCAGTAGTTGTGGCACACGGGCTTAGTTACTCCGCTGCATGTGGGCTTCACGGGCCAGGGCTTGAACTCGTGTCCCCTGCATTGGCAGGTGGATTCTTAACCACTGCGCCACCAGGGAAGCCCCCCAGCAGAGCATTAAACCAAGTGTGGGGCCCTTCTGAGCATGAGCCCTGTGGGACTGGTAACAAATGACCACAAACTAAGTGGCTTAAAACAATACAGTAGGGGACTTCCCTGGCGGTCCAGTCGTTAAGACTCCGTGCTTCCAATGCAGGGGGTGCGGGTTCGATCCATGCTGGGGAACTAAGATCCCACATGCCGTGAGGAGAGGCCAAAAAAAAAAAAAAAAAAAACAACAAATTAATTTTCTCCCAGTTCTGGAGGCCAGAAATCTGAAATGGGTCTCACTGGCTGAAATCAAGTTGTTGGCAGGACCACCCTTCCTCCTGAGGCTCTAGGGGAGGCTGGATTTCCTTGCCTCCTGCAACTTGTGAAGGCTGCCTGCGTGCCTTGGCTTGGGACCCCCTTCCTGACATCACTTCAACCTCTTGCTTCTGTTGTCACATCTCCTACTTCCTCTGTTGTCAAATCTTCGCCGCCCTCTTGTATGAAGATTGCATCTAGGGTCCGTGCTGGATAATCCAGGATAATCTCAAAATTCTTAATCACATCTGCAAAGTCCCTTATGCCACAGAAGGTAACATTCACAGGTTCTGGGGATTAGGACCTGGTTAACTTTTGGGGCCATTCTTCTGCTGACCCTACTTGCCCTTGAAGTGGGCCCTGCCAGGCTCACAGCTGAATCCTCTGGTTTGAAAGAGGCAGCCTTTGAGGCTCAGAGCAGAAAGGCGAGTGGGACAGACGTGTGAAGGAGTCGGGGAAAGGCTGCCTTCTTCACCTGGATCCTCCATGCTGGCCTCAGTGGGAAGAGGCTGTGTCCAGTGCCCAGGGGCGACCAGAGATTCATGGCTTTTGTGTCGCCCCCTGATTAGAGTTGCCAGATTTAGCAAATAAAATTGCAGGATCCGCATCATGTGGGATCTTCCCACATCAGGGCTCCAACCCATGTCCCCTACATTGGCAGGCGGATTCTTAACCACTGCGCCACCAGCATATTTTACCTGGCTACCCTGTTCCTGATTCTTACAGCCACACCGTGTTGCCTTCCTCCAATGGCTGTGCTCAGTCTCAGCCTCCTGGGCTTTGGTGAGACTCCCATCGTTCTCCTCCTAGCAGGGTTTCAGGCGTGCGGCCAGAATAAGAGAAGCTGGGCCCGAGGGTTCACAGGCAGGCAGAGGGTTGACAGGGAGAGAGCCTCAAGGTGGCTGGGGAGGAGGCCTGGGTTTGCTGATCTTAAGGAAAACAGCAGCACTTCCTTACCGGGAGGGCAGAGCATTTCCAAGGTGATTGCTAACTGCCCCCCACACCCCCACGAAGATGTTGTGTCCCAGCCCTGGAGGGCCATGGGCCTTGAGTCTGTGTGGCCCCCCGAGGGTCACAGGCAGCTCCTAAGTGCAGGATGCAGGGCTCATGGAATAAACACCACATTTCACTTCCTTTGCAAACATCGCACATCTGAGAAACTAATTTCCTTTTCTGAGACACGTCTTTCCCAGCTGTGCAAGTCCTTGGCAGGCTGGGGTCAGACGATAAAATAGAAGTGGTCGGGGCAGCAGGCTGGTGGAGTTAATGCCCCCCCAGTATTGCAGTCAGAAGGTCCGTGTGCTCTGTGAGGATGTGGATCTGTCCAAGTTCACTTCCCTGAGACGGGCCACAGAGAAACAGACCACATGGCTCTTGTTCTCCTATTGACAGTATTCCATAGAACCCAAGATCTGATGGTGATTGTAAGAAGCATTGTTATTTTATGTACCGACAGCAAAAGAATGCTGCCAGCTATGTTATACTGTTAATTGAAACGTGCACCCCAATTTCAGAGTTGTGAAATTGTGAAAAGATGGGCATCTTAAGAAGCAATGAGATCGTATTAGGTTTACTGTCAGCTCCAAGCTAGTGGAATGGAGCCATGGAATAAATAATCATAACAATGACAATGATTTATTTATTAATTATTGATAATGTCTGTGTTTGAGCCATGCGGCATCACCCTTCTCCTTAACAGTTAAGAAAAACTGGTTCCCAGTCAAATGTGCGCATGGTGGGTCTATTGAAGCCCCCATCCCATGTCTGGGTTTCTCTTTGGGACCTCCTGCTTTGATTTCCTACATCCACCGAATTCTCCTCTGCCCCCCTCCCCCCCACCATGTAGATAATTTCCACTTTTTAAAAAGACTGTGGGGACTTCCCTGGTGGCGCAGTGGTTAAGCATTCCCCTGTCAATGCAGGAGACACGGGTTTGATCCCTGGTCCGGGAAGATCCCACATGCCGCGGAGCAACTAAGCCCGTGTGCCACAACTACTGAGCCTGTGCATCTAGAGCCCGTGCTCCGCAACAAGAGAAGCCACTGCAATGAGAAGCCCTCGCACCACAACGAAGAGTGGCCCCCACTCGCTGCAACTAGAGAAAGCCCGCGTGCAGCAAAGAAGACCCAACGCAGCCCAAAATAAATTAATTTAAAAAAAAAAGATTGTGATAAGATACACAGAAAATTTACCGTTCGAACCATTTTAAAGTGTACAGTTCAGTGGCATTTAGTACATTTCCACTGAATTCTTGCTCTTGCTACATCTTTCTTCCAGGTCGTGGTTTTTTTTCTCAGCCCTGTGTGGAGTTTACAGAAGAACCTAGTATTTTCCTCTTGATTCTCCAGATCAGCCGCCAACACAGGCTGTGGGGTATTAGCAGATGATTACCGAAAACTTGAAGGAGTCTGAAGGGTTTTAGCCCGCCCAGCCCAGCCTTAATTCTAACGCTCTCTCTTCTTCCAGCCTCTGCGAGACATTGGCTGCCTCTTGGCCTCGAATCTGCCTCCCAAGGTATTTCCCAGCTTTCTCTCCTCCCCTCCATCTCAGGCTTTTCTGCCAGCTCCTTGCTGGGCTGCCAAACTCCTGACTTTATCACAAGGAGCCATTTTGCTCTCTCTTCTCCCTGACTTCCTTCCTACCATCCAGAGTTTTCACCTTTCACAGGTGTTCTCTATACAAAGACCGCCTGGCCCCAAGAGAGCTTATTTCCCCAGTCAGGGAGAAACCTGCCCAGCTGTCAGAGATTTGCCATCTCGCTGATTGCTTTAAATGCGGCCAGTCTGCTGTCTCTACCCCTTATAGAGCTCAGGCTCCGCCGCCGAGGGCAGACGCGTGCAAAGCCAAGTCCGTGTGGTAACTGTCGTGCTCTGATAAGGGGGCACTCGGAGCCTTCTGGAGCGGAGAGGAGGGGCTCCTGACCCCGTGAAGGCCGCCGGCTGCTGCAGTATGTTATTGCCGAGTTCCCGTTTCTCCATCTGGTATTTGCTCCCAAAGTCCCTTTGGGAATCACAGTTCCTGCTCTCACTCCATTTGGTTGGGGGCAGGCTGACCCCATCCCCAGGCTCCAGGGATGGACACATGCCCCTGGGCTGTCCGGCCCTTTGGAACATTCCTGACAACAGTGACTTGTTCAGAGATAGGCGTGGGACCCAATCCAGGCCAGTGAAAGCAACCCTAGGCCTTGTCCTGGAACTACTGGGTCAGAGACACTCCCATGCTGCTGGGGCTGCTCACTGGTAAGCCAGGAGCCTGGAGATGCTGGTGGTCATCTGGTCACTACATGGAGCGAGGCTGCTGGAGAGTGAAGACAAGTCGGAGGAAACCAGCATTAAGAACAGGAGAGCGATGACTGGATACCAGGTAGGAAAGCCAAAAACGTCACTTTTCTGCATAATGAAGCTTGAGTTAGGCTTTTGTGGACCCTAAGAACCTTGATTAACAGTCCTGGAAGGCTGCAAAGCAGGGGGATGACGATTGCGTAGGGCTTTGAAGGATAAGTAGGAGTTTCTAGGCAGCAAAGGTGAGGAGCATGGTCTAGGCAGAGTGGGTAGCCCGTGTGCAGGTGAGAAGGTAGGGACTGGAGATGCGGGCGGCGGCTGGATGACGGAAAGCCTTAAGTGTCGTCCTCGGGGATATAGACGTGATCCCGGAGCTGGCTGCTGTGCTGGGGTTTTACTCCCACGAGCTTATGCTTCCCCACACTGCAGATGAAGGAACTGAGTCTAGGAGGTGCGAGGCAGAAAGTTTGCAGTTCAGTGACCCCACTGGGAGTGCCACACAGGTTACGAGGCTAAGCCCCTCCAGGGATGCAGAGAGGTTGGCTTTGGCACCCACGGGGCCAATAGGTGAGGTGATGAAGGGACAAGGAGCTGCTTTTGACCGGGTATGTACTCAGCCCCAGGCCCCCTTATGTGTCCTTCTAGCTTAGTTTTCTGAGACCATGGAGGGTGAGAGATTCCGGTGAGTAGGGATCGCCTGGGGGTTCTCACCCTGGTTGCACTTGAGAATCCCCCTGAGGGGTGGGGGGTTAAAACTACAGGTACTGGGCCAGCACAGACCTGACTGCTGGTATGTTTCAAAGCCTTTTTAGGTGATTTTAATGGACATCAGGGTTAAGGGCCATTGGCCTGGGGCAGTGGCTCTCAATCACGTGGTGAGATTAATTAAGGGAAATTTAAGAGAGTAGGGGAGAGAAAGAATACTCCCTGGGCTTCATTGATGGACTAGGCCCTGTGCTGGGCACTTGACAAGCAGTGTCTTGTTTAATCCTCCCTACAGCTTTGTGGTGATATGATCCCCATTTTACAGAGGTGCTCACTGAGGCTTGGAGAGGTGTAGCAAACTGCCAAGGCCATAGAACTAGTCTGCAGAGGGGCTGGGCTTTCAACCCAGGCCTCTGTGACTCTGCACACACATGCTCCCTCCTGCCAGCTGCCTGGCATCCTGAGAGGTTGCCCGGTCCCTCTGGGCAGGCCCCACCTTGGCTGAAGCCATTATGGGGTGCTCTTCCGTAAGGGAGGGTCCCAGTCCTTGTGAACCGGGAAACAGGAGGAGGAGGGGGCTGTGCTTGGAAGCTTGGCACCTACGTCCTCCGCTGCAATGCTGAGGGGCCTGGGCCAAGTCACTGCCTCTGTCGGGGCCACTGTATTAGTCAGGGTTTTCCAGAGGAACAGAAGCAACAGGGTGTGTGTGTGTAAAGTGATTTATTACAAGGAGTTGCCTTATGTAATTACGGAGGCTGACAAGTCCTAAGATCTGCAGGTGAGTCGGCGAGCTAGAGAACCCAGGAGAGCTGATGATATAGTTCCATTCTGAGCCTGAAGGCCAGAGAGCCAATGGTGCTGTTTCCTGAGAAAGCCTGCGGGCCTGAGGCCAAACTGATGTCTCAATTTTTAAAAAAAAAATTTTTATTGGAGTATAGTTGATTTACAATGTTGTGTTAATTTCTTCTGTACAGCAAAGTGACTCATATATGTATGTTTTTTCATATTGTTTTCCATGATGGTTTATCACTGGATATTGAATACAGTTCTCTGTGCTATA
Organism: Balaenoptera borealis; assembly: GCF_965194805.1. Taxonomy (NCBI): domain Eukaryota; kingdom Metazoa; phylum Chordata; class Mammalia; order Artiodactyla; family Balaenopteridae; genus Balaenoptera; species Balaenoptera borealis. Next base: position 43,713,652 of record NC_138879.1, read on the forward strand.
CGATAGGACCTTGTTGTTTATCCATCCTATATATAATAGTTTGCACCTGCTAATCCCAAACTCCCAACCTTTTTCTCCCCTACCCCATCTCCTCCCTTGGCAACCACAAGTCTGTTCTCTACATCTGAGTCTGTTTTTATTTTATAGATATGTTGATTTGTGTCATATTTTAGATTCCACGTGTTAAGTGATATTGTGTGGTATTTGTCTTTCTGACTTAGTATGATAATCTCTGGGTCCATCCATGTTGCTTCAAATGGCCTTATTTCATTGTGTTTTTTTTAATGGCTGAGTAATATTCCATTGAATATATATACACCACATCTTTATCCATTCATCTGTCTATGGACATTTAGGTTGCTTCCATGCCTTGGCTATTGTACATAGTGCTGCTATGAACATAGGCGTGCATGTATCTTTTCAAATTATATTTTGGGTATATGCCCAGGAGTGATATTGCTGGATCATATGGTAGTTCTATTTTTAGGTTTTCAAGGAACCTGCATACCGTTTTCCATAGTGGCTGCACCAATTTATATTCTCACCAGCAGAGTAGGAGGGCTCCCTTTCCTCCACACCCTCATGTTTCAGTTTGACTCCAAAAGCAAGAAAAAACCAGTGTCCCAGTTTGATGGCAGTCAGGCCGGAGGAATTCCTCCTTACTCACAGAGCAGCCGGCTTTTTGTTCTGTTAGGGCCTTCAGGTGGTTGCATGACGCCCACCCACATTAGGGAGGGCAATCTGCTTTGCCCAGTCCACAGATGCAAATGTTAATCTCATTCAGAAACGCCCTCACAGGAACATCCAGAATAACGTTTGACCAAAATCTGGGCACCCTGTAGCCCAGTCAAATCGACACCTAAAATTAACAATTAAAGTTACTTGGGGAAAAGTAGAGGGGTTGGTAAGCTGGCAGCAGGTCAGTGCCCAGGCTGAGGGGTGTGTGTGAGTCATTTAACCTCTCCCAGCCTGGTACACATGGTCCTGGGGGAGTCACATGAAGTTATTTTTCACAGCTGAAAGCCGTTTGAGCTTCTTGCCACGGCTGTTCTCACTGGTACTACTAACCAGCTTGCTACCCTGTGCTCCACTTGGACTGTTCTGTTGGGACCCAGGACAGGCGTGAAATGAGGCCCAGACAAAGCTGGCCAGTTGGGGAGATAAGTGATGGTCTCCGCTTGCTCCTGGCTTCCCTTCCTGGCTGAGTGTGGCTGGGAGACAGCGTGGGAGCTGGGGCTGGATCTGCCTTCAGAGCTTCCTGAACAGAGGAGGGTCTTGCCTTGCATGTGGGCTCTCACTCTGGCCAGGAACAATGAATGGACTGGGGCCCAGTGTATCCGAGGACTGGAGGACGCCTGTTCTGCCCTGGGGGAGGCCAGGTCCTGCCCGGAGGGTGACGTTTGCTGTGCGGGGTGGCTTGTGGGTAGGGGGGAATTAGGGACCCCTCTGGCTACTTCTGTATAGGGTGTCCTAACGTGCCCACCCCTGCCCTTAGATCCTGACTCCAGAACCTGCCATTTCTTGCTGTTTGCTGCTACCATCTTTCTGAAGCTTTTCTGCTCATCCATAAGTGACCCTTTGACATTCAAGCTTTCTAAGGAAAGAGCTCCTCTTGTCAACGCAGACCTGTGTGTCCTTTATGCTTGCTCCCACACGCTCACTGGGTTTGATGGTTTAGTTTCTTCGGTGCTGGGTCTGTGAGGATGAGAAAGGGGAGGAGTGGGTTGTGGGACCCACCCTCCAGATCGAAGGTGCTCCATGGGTGATGGAGAAGGACCCATAGGGGCTGAGCTGTGAAAGGCCTCAGGGTCCCTGCCAGGGGGCTGGCTGGTCTCTAGAGAGGCAGAGGGACCCTTAGAAGGGCCACATCCCTGGAAGTTGCTGCCTAGAGTGGGGGTAGGTGCAGAGGGAGCATGGGGGGCGGAGACAAGGAGGCCCATGGCGGAGGGGTTGTTATAACAATTCTAACACCATACACTTGATAGCATTCCTACACCTGCTGGGGATGCAAGCCGGAACCACGGGAGACGATATGCAGCCTCCTCCGGAGAGCAGCAGGTGTTACATCTTAAATGGCTTTCACATTTTCTTTTCTTTTCTTTTTTTTTTTTTTGGCCGTTCGGCTTGCGGGATCTTAGTTCCCGGACCAGGAATCAAACCCAGAGGCCCTTGGCAGTGAAAGCACCGAGTCCTAACCACTGGACCACCAGGGAATTCCTTTTCACATTAAAATATTAAAAGAAAAAGAAAAATGGTGGGAGGATTTCCCTGGTGGTCCAGTGGTTAACACTTGGCCTTCCAATGCAGGGGGTGCGGGTTCGATCCCTGGTCGGGGAGCTGGGATCCCACATGCCCCTTGGCCAAAAAACCAAACCATGAAACAGGAGCAGTATTGTGACGAATCCAATAAGGACTTTGGGAATGGTCCACATCAAAAAAAGATCTTTTTTTAAAAAAAAAAAAAAAAAAAAGAAAAAAGGTGGGGCTTGACAGTACATAAAGGCAATATTTTGCAGAAGTATTGGTGTGCCTGGTGTCTGAGGAGGCGGGGCATGCACGGGGCAGTGGGCAGAGAAGGCAGCTGCTGTGGTTGGGAGATTGCTTACCTTGAGCAAATAAATTAATAAGTTGAGGCTGATGGGGGCCAAGTTTCTTACAGTTACGTGATTTGCAAACATGGAAAGGGGGATGTCTAGAAAGAACCCTGAGGTGTGACCTCACTGACATATGCATACTTATACACACATTAAAACCATGACTTTTATGTATGTATGTGCAGATTTATAGTTATATAAATATATATAGTTATAGGTGTTTGTACCTGTAAACGTACATGCATTTCTTAGTTTGTAGATGGCCTAGAAGCAATAACATGCTAATAGTCGTGGTGAACACACCAAGCTCCCAGATCTTAGTTTCTAATCACCATTCTCCACTAATATGAAACAGGGCTTCTTGGAGAAGTGGCTGCTTCTAGAGATGGAGCAGGGAAAGGACAAGGTGAGTCTGGAACATCTTGTGCCAGAAAGGAAGGAAGTGCTCAAAGAATGATGAGGACATAAAAAAAGGATATAGGGATCAGCTAGAAAGGGGGTCTTATTGATCAAATCTGGGCAATTTGAGCATCAACATTAATAATGATAGTACTGGATAAAACTTGTTGAATAAAATAGGAATCCATGAGGCCACAGTGATGTAGTTAAGTAAATGAACACATTAATAGGAGAGAAGGGTAAGCTCTTTCTTGCAAGAGATTGTCAATTGATGATGGAAATAGGAAAAATCCACATTAGGTAACCATCACGGTGATGGTTGATTCAGGCTGGACTTGTCAATGATACTAAGACTGGCAGGTGAATGTTTGAAGAACAGGATATGGATGTAATGCTGGAATGTATTTCCAGAAAATATTTACCAATTACAAAGGGAAAAATGGTGACTTTCTGGTAGAAAAACCTGGCAGCCACCAACCTGAGCAAGTGATCAAAATGAACCTCACCAGGGCTCGGTAAGTTGACATCATGGGCCTCCTTAGATGAATGAAGCCTCATTTCTGTGCTATTCCTGCCAAGAATGCATGGCCTGAGTCTCATCACAAGGAAACAACAGTCAGCCTCAGGTCGGGGGTACCCTATATAAAATGAAAGATCTACACTCTTTAAAAAACAGCTGTCAAAGAAAGACACGAAAGAAGGGGAAAGAGGGGAAATGTTACAGTTTGGAGGAGACTGGAGAAACATGACAACTAAATGCAAGGTGTATTCCTAGATTGGATCCTGGACCAGAAAGGAAAAAGGAAAAAGAAACATTGGGACAGTTGATGAAACGTGAATGGGGTGCAGATTGAATGATGGTGCTGTGCCAATGTTGATTTCCCTATCGGGAAGGTTATGTTGCAGAGTGTTTTGTTTCTAGGAAATATATTCTGGAGTATTTAGCGGTACTGAGACATCCTATCTGCAGCTTGCCCTCAAATGTTTCAGAAAAAGACTAATGATTGTAGATATTGTGTGTGTGTATAAAGAAAGATTGTGTGCACACATGCGTGCAATAAAGCAAATGTGGAAAAACACTAACACTTGGGAAACCTGACTAAAAGGAATATGGCAGTTCTTTTTATTTGTCTTACAGCTTTTCTGTAAATCTGAAATTACTTCAAAATAAATTATTATTTAAAAGATAAACCCATTCATAGCCCAACCAATCCACAGGGAACTATATAAAGTTTTAGAGCATTTCTTCCTGGTTTCTGTGGACTTTTATGTAGTTAAAATCATGTTCTATATACAATTTTATATCCTACTGTATCATTTAACATGGTAACAAACATTTCCCAGTGTGTTTGTTATAAAGGCTCCATAAACATTGTTTTTAATGGCTACGTAATGCACCACTGAGAGGTTGCATCAAAAATTACCATTCTAACTATTGTTGGACAGTATTCAGGTTATTTCCTTTTTAAAAAATTATAAATCACACTGCAATGACTATCTTTGATAATAAAGCATTTTATGTTTGTCTTAGGGTAGACTTCTAGAGATGGAATTATGAAAGGATGTGAATATCTTACAACAATTGGTACCTGCTGCCGTGTTGCTTTTCAAAAGCACTGAGTAACGTAATAATTCCCAACAGCAGTGAGTGAATGCTAGTCCGCATACACCCTCACCAGCATTTTAAAATTCTTTATTCTTTTGTTATGTGGAGAGTGATGGCATTGTTTCACTATGTTTTCCTCTGATTTCTAGAGACATTGCAAATTATACTATCAGTTTGTTTTTCACTCATGTCACCATGCTTTTCTTTGGCTCTTCTAGACTGACCACTTCTCCAAGGACTGGGTCCAAGTGACCTTTGTATCTAGGGTAGAGCCCTCACTTCCTAGGATCGCTGGCCCCTGGTGCATGTCTGGCTCTTTCTGGAGGCTCGTGACCTCAAAGTTGCTCATGTGCCTGGCTCCTCCTCCTCAGGGACTGTTTGGGGAGCCGGGACTGTCTAGGTCAGCCCGTGCCCTTTCCCAATTAGTTCTTCTGGTTCCTTCCAGCTCCCAGGCCTGTGAGCAACTCTCACCCACTTTCATTTTATTAGACTTTTCCCCTCCTTTATCATTTTTGAAAAATAAAAATCGGATTATTGATTTTTTTCTCCCGATTATAAAAGCAATATAGAATCACTATAAAAGTTCAGATGTTATAGAAAAGTGTAAGAAGAGAAGACCAACCCCTCCACCGTCATATAACCCAGAGCTATCTGGCATTAATATTCGGAAGTTTTAAACAATTTTTTTCTATGTATGTAGGTATAGACTAATTTTTTGCAAAAATGAGCTCACTTTTTAACATTTAAAAAAAACCCTTTTAAGGTTTATTTTAAAAAGTTGGCAGTAGACCTCAGATTTACATATACAGTTTGCATTCAGTACTTTTTTGGGTAACACAAACCTGAACACGGCCAAGCATCTGTTAACTTTCGTGTTAAAAACAAATTTCTATTTGTAACGTGCAACATTCCTGAACCAGTGTAGAGACTTTGCTTGGAAATTGCATGTGCATGTGTGTGTTTAAGAAAACATAATTTAACAAGTGCTATCTTAAGCCTCGAAGACATGTTCTGAAAAAGTAAGAAAGTTGGGGGGAAAACTTCAGGTCATATCTAGTGCTTAAAACTTTTAGGGATCAGCCTCCAATTACCACTGTGCCGTGTTGATCAGCCTCCAATTACCACTGTGCCATGTTGATTACCAATCCATTCACCTAACTAAGCATTTGCATATGGCTTGAGCTATCCTTTTCGTTTGTAAAATTATTATTTTTACTGTAATTGTAGGTTTTGATTAATTTTAACATGGCAGCGTATTAACAAATCATTACTGATAACAGGCTTTTCGGTTTGCTCAAGATTATGAATTGTAAGTAAAATGAAACAGCATCTCCAGCTGACAGATGGATACCCAGGTCACACGATGTCTCTTAAAGTAAGCTTGTGACACTCCAACCAGGGAACTGTAGCAATGAGGAAACTGTTGACAAAGGACAACCAGGGAATATTTATCTCAGTACAGGCTGGAATCTGTACTTAAGAAAGTGGATGATTATATGTGAAGTAGTACAAATTGTAACCAGCAAGAATGTTTTCTCAGAGCTCCCAGTAGAATTAGTCAGTCAGATGAAAAGGAAAGTATGGAACAGCCTCGTTCATTTAGGAAATTGTCCTAACAGCCAGTGCAAAGGTAGTAACTTCTGACTGAGAGTTTATGGATCTTATAAGTCATTAACTTATAAATGCTTTTTTAAAAAAATTAATTTTATTTATTTACTTTTGGCTGTGTTGGGTCTTCGTTACTGTGTGCAGAGTTTCTCTCGTTGTGGCGAGCAGGGGCTATTCTTCGTCATGGTGCGTGGGCTTTTCATTGTGGTGGCTTGTCTTGTTGTGGAGCACGGGCTCTAGGCACACAGGCTTCAGTAGTTGTGGCACGCGGGCTCAGTAGTTGTGGCTCGGGCTCTAGAGCGCAGGCTCAGTAGTTGTGGCGCACGGGCTTAGTTGCTCCGCGCATGTGGGATCTTCCCGGACCAGGGATCGAATCCGTGTCCCCTGCATTGGCAGGCGGATTCTTAACCACTGTGCCACCAGGGAAGTCCCATAAGTCATTAATAATGCACTTATAATGCTGACTTATAAAGGACATTGATGAGGATAAAAAGTTCTGTGTTAAGGCTTTAGATAGCTGGATCTCCAAAACCTAAGACCTGAAATCCAAATTAATGTTACAGTAAATAAACACATTAATTTTTGGCACATATGGAAGCTTGGGGTTTTAGAGAAATTCAGGTAATAATTTGAACAAGCTCTTCTGAAATTGAGAATTAAAAAAACCTGTAAATAAGGAAAATAACTTAAGAAAATAGACATATAGTATTTATTATATTTAATGCCCCAAATTTCAAAATCCCTGAAATAAGATATAATGTTTACCAAAAGGTATAGATTGATGGATGCTGGTGAAGTATAAAATACTCTCTAAAATGGGGATAGTTTTTTACCTCATTCCTTGTGTGAGAATACTTAATAATCTTTTCCTGAGTATGCTCCAGCAAGGCAGATAGCTACCATCTGAGGGCTGGTTTGTTTGTGGTAACTACAGGACCGCAGAGGCCAGTTCTATGAAGGATGAGCAGCCATATTTTAGAGTTAATTTCAGACAATCCGCTCAAACACGTATGAGAAAGATGTGCTTCTTTGATTTCCTGTCCCCTGCCTTTTCCAGTGTTTCTTTCTTGGCTGATTGTTGTCTTTTTGCTTTGTTTTGTTTTATAGCCTCCAAATGTCTTCTTACTGATTCCTTTTCACACTTGATTGGCACAAATGTGGGCCCAATCTGGGCTGTATCTTGCCTGTAGGACTACCTCTGCAGACGTCCTCGGTGTGGTCGTCCTCAGATTGCAGGGACAGTCTGATGGCCGCTGCCCCAGGTCACCAGAGGGACTTCGGCTCAGCTTGTGCTCAGCCATCCGGGTGGGCCAGTGGGACCACTGGTCTCATTTTGTAGCTTGGGTGCTTATGTGAGCTTTTTCCCCTGGAAGAATGTCTGGCTCCGTCCACTATTAGTGCAAAGTAATGGAAGCCAGGTTTGTTGGGTGCCAAGCATCCTGCTACGTGCCCCCAGGTGCAATATTTCAAGTTACTCCTGTGAGGTAGGTGCTATTATTATGATCCCCACCTTCCAGACTGAGAAATTGGGTCTCATAGAGGTTGATGTCCCCAGTGTTATATGTTAGTAAGTGTAGAGATGGGACTTGAGCCCAGGTCGGTCTGCACTCCCAGCCACTGAGCTAGGTGGCCTTTCCTTTGGGTGTGAGCCTTCTCAAGTTGCCTACACACCGTCTCACACGCACATGATCTCTCTCACACACAGACACAGACGCAGACACACACTCACACCGTCTCCTGTGCACGTGCAGAGCATCTCTCCTTCACCCTCACCACCTGTTGCCACCCCTCCATTTGTTGGCCACCTGCCCAATCTCTCATTCACCCCCCTGTCTTTCTCTTTTATCCCGACACAATCTCTCTGCTGCCCCTACAATCTCTCTCTCCTACCCCCTCACATCTATTGCTCTCTTACTTTCCCACCCTCTCTCTCACCCCCTCTCACAATCCCTCTCACCCCAAATTTCTCTCTCACCCCCACGATATCTTTCTCCCTCTGCCCACAATATGTCTCTCTCTCCGGCCCCCCTCCCCGCAATCTTTCTCTCTCTTCTCTTTCACCCCTGCAATCTCTCTCACCCCTACAGTATCTCCCTCTGTCACTCCTTCTACACTCTCTCTCTCTCGCTCTCCTTCATACACATGCACCCCACCCACACTCCTATACCTGCCCCAGCACCTACAGAATCCATCTCTCTCTGTCGTGCACACAGTCTCACTCACACAGAGAGTCTTTTTTTTTTTTTTTAAAAACAACCTTTTCAGCTTTTAAAAAATTATTTATTTATTTATTTTTTGGCTGTGTTGGGTCTTCATTTCTGTGCGAGGGCTTTCTCCAGTTGCGGCAAGCGGGGGCCACTCTTCATCGCGGTGCGCGGGCCTCTCACTATCGCGGCCTCTCTTGTTGCGGAGCACAGGCTCCAGACGCGCAGGCTCAGTAGTTGTGGCTCACGGGCCTAGTTGCTCCGCGGCATGGGGGATCTTCCCAGACCAGGGCTCAAACCCATGTCCCCTGAATTAGCAGGCAGATTCTCAACCACTGCGCCACCAGGGAAGCCCCACAGAGAGTCTTTTTATTACACTGGAATAATATTATATGTTTATGCTGTTTTGTGGCCTGCTTTTTTCACCAACTCACTTTAAGAAGGGCCAGGAAGGGAATTCCCAGGCGGCCCCAGTGGTGAGGACTCGGTGCTTTCACTGCCGGGGCCCTGGGTTTGATCCCTGGTCAGGGATCTAAGATCCCGCAAGCTGTGTGGTGCGGCAAAAAAAAAAAAAAAAAAAAGATTTTGGGGACTTCCCTGGTGGTCCAGCGGTTAAGACTCTGAGCTTCCAATGCAGGGCGTACGGGTTCAACCTCTGGTCAGGGAACTAAGATCCCACATGCCGTGTGGTGTGGCCCAAAAATTTAAAAAAAAAAGAAAAGAAAAGAAAAGAAAAAAAAGAAGGGCCAAGAAGAACAAAACAGATTCTCTCCCATCCTGAGTACCTCTCAGCAGAGCCTCCAGGCCTCCTTTCCCCCAGTGGAGCCTGGAGCCCAAGTCACAGCGGAAAGATCTAGAGCACCGGCTCTGTGGTGACTCTGCAGGCCACAGGCTGGGCCTTGTGTGAGCCTGGATCTCGCTCCTGGGAGCCCCTGGAGGGGTGCTGGGGACTCCCACCCTGATGAAGCCTCAGATGGGGCAGAGATGCGGGAGCCCCAGTGGCCCCAGTGAACGGCTCTCCCCAGTCCCCTTCTCCACAGTTTCTTCATTCCATGGAAGGGATTCCAACCATGCGCTTCGTGGCTCTTTGTTTTTCCTTTCCCTGGAGTCAGTTTTCATCCAGTTATTATGGGAATGAAAATCATTATAGAAAATGAGAAAAGCAATGGGGGAAAAGCCCCAAAGCACCCATGCCCTACAACAGCTGCCAACCATTCATCTCCGATGGCTCCTTCCTAGACCACAGAGACACTGTACCATCATTTACTCACCCATTTCCCTATTGTTGGTATGTCATTAGTTCCATCATTCTATACCATGCTTTTTGTGCACAGATTTTAATGGCAATCTGGATTGTTTACTTACATATATTCTTAGAAGTGGAATTCTTAGAAGAGGATTCTTCTTAGAAGTAGAATTACTGGGTTAAGGGTTTTGAGACCTTCAACCAAATGCAATGTTTTGCTCTTGCATTTCAAAAGGACAAGCTTAATTTTTCAGAAGTGCAACTACTGGGCAAAACAAGAAAAGATTATACTTTGTGCTGTTTGTAATTTTTATAAGAGTGGACTATCATTTTGGAAAATCACAGCCTGAATGGTGATGTTGTTTATGGTATTTGAGTCACCAGCACATCTATACCTACCTGTGTTTGTCGCTGTTGATTCATGGTGTGATATACACATGTATACGCACACAAACACACACACGCACACGCATGATAGGTAGATTTAGTTTGCTTGTATTTAGAATGTCAAATATTAGGTTGAATCATGTGAAATTCCATTTTCATAGATCAAAAACAGTTCCATATCAGTAATTTCACATGGTTCAGCTTAATATTAAATATCGTCCAACTTCTTAATCCAAACTTACTTCTTCTTAGCCTGTGCAAGCATCTCCCTACCTCATGCCCAAGCACTCACATGTTGAAATATTATTTTATTGCATTCCTTTTATTTTGCACTTAAATTGCAAGTCGAGTATTAAGTCTTTTCAGTTTGTGTGTAAATGGGTCATTTTTATCACCAAGTTTCATTTAAGAAAGGCAAAGGAGGCATTAAAAATGTTTATGAAAAGGGAGTATTGGGTCTGATAGGGCTGAGAAATACCAGGTTTGGTGTTGGCCTTCTTAAAACAGGACCCATAACATTGTATTCTATACAAGTGTGCTGCTTGAGAGAATTTCAACATTGGAGTTACCATGTTATCTTATAATTGTCAGTCTCCCTACTGAGTTCCTTAAGGGTGTCTTAAAAACAGCAGAGGGAAACCAACATTAGAAGTGCCTGTCTACCATGTGCCCATGGTAAGAGACATCATTTCGTCTAACCCTCACAGCAACTCTGTGAGGAAGTAGGACTGGCCGTGGTTTACAGACAAGGAAACTGAGGTGTAGAGAGGTAAGGATTCTTGCCCATGATTACATGGTCAATAGCAGAGCAGGAATTTGGACTAAGTTCTATGGAATTCTAAGGCAGAGTTGCCAGATAAAATACAAGATGCTCAGATAAGTTTGAGTTTCAGATAAACAGTGACTCTGAATGTTATAAGTGTGCCCCAAACGTTGCATGGGACATGTTTATACTAAAATGGGACTTCTTGTTTCTCTAAGTTTCGAAATCAACTGATTGTTCTGCATTATTATTAAGTCTGGCAACCTTACTCTTTCCCCCTCTGTCACTTCCCTTGCTTTTCTTACTCAGAATGTTGCTCCCTAGATTTTTATTCCAAAAATGTCTTTCAGGCCCCAGTGTGAGTCACTGGAGAGGCAGCAAGAAGTTAACAGAGAGCCTTTCACGGGGATTGTGAGGCCCTGGGGCCTGGCCCTGATCGTGGGAAAGACACACCTTCTGGAACAGTTTTCTCATTTGTGAACTGGAGAGTTGAACTACACCATCTCAAGGGTCAGAGAATATTTACTGGGCTCTGACCGTGTGCCAGGCACTGTTCTGGGCCCTTGGGCTCCATCAAAAAACAAAACTGACAAAGTTCCCTGTCCTCAGAGAGCTAACATTCTAATGGGGGAGAGACAGACAATAAACAGGTAGTAATAATGCCAGCTACCCTTTTCTCAGGTAGCATTGGGTCAGGCCTGCTGCTGGGGACTTCACGAGCATAGGCTCCTCTGGTGTCCCTTTGTGCCCACCCCATCGGACATCCAGGGCAGGATGTGGTGCTGGCACACTGTGGTAGCCGGGGTGGGTCCAGGTTTTGTGAGGCTGGGGACTCTCTTTAAGAAAAGCATATAACATTACCAGACCCTTCCCAGGATCCTAGAAAGAGCCTGTGCAGGAGAGGCTGCGAAACTGAAGCTTCAATAGCGTCCCCATAAATACGGCCCTGGGCTCAGTTGGTGATTGTTGAACAAACAAACAACCTTGTAGCGTAGCTTCCCCTTTTATGACTGTGGATACTGAGGTTCAGAAAGGTGCAGGGACTTACTCAAGTTCATAGAGCCGGTAAGTGGCAGCGCTGGTGCTGATGTGGTTCAGTAGGGAGAGAACGTGGCAGTGGAAAGCTCCTTAGGCTTTGGATCATGAAAGGCCTGGATTTAAATTTGACCCTTGTGTGGACTTGCTGGGTAACTTTGGCCAAGTGTCTTAACCTCTCTGTGCCTTTTGTGTCCTCATCAGTAAAATGGAGAAAGCAATACTGCTCCTGTAGGGTAGCTGGAGATGATCAGTTAATGCTCATTCGGAGGAAGGATCATTCCCGGCTCGAGGGAAGGCCTGGGGCTCCTCTCGTGCTCCTGGGAGTGCTCCCGCCTGCCTTGGGACTTTGGAACCCACTCTTAGGACCAATGGGGGTGGGATTGGCGCAGGCAGCCAAGAAGCACATTTTTGGAATTACTCATCTATAGCCTCCTTCCTGGAGGGTTCAGCCTGACGGGTTCCTCTCCAGAAGCCCCTGTTGGTGTGGGCAGGAGGGGAAGCACAGGAAGGGCCAGAGGTTCCTGCCAATGCTGGCTGTGTCCAACCCGGATATTTAGAGAAAAGCTCAGGACAAATATCCATTACTGTTTCTTTGAGTCTCACACAGGAGGGGAACTGAAGGGACAAGGAAGGGGAAACTACCACTGGTGAGCCCCCTACCACGTGCCAGAGTTTTATGTACAATTTGCGACAGTTACCAAAAATTTATATATATATATATAAAATCTTGTGTGCACTGTGCTCAGTGTATTATCTGTATTAACTCATTTAAACCTTACAACAGTCCATTAAGGTAATAACTTACCCCCATTTTTTGGATGAGGAAAACTGAGGCATAGAGAAGTTAAGTAACTTATTCTAGTTCATACACCTAGGGAAACAGGATTTAAACCCAGGTGGTTTGGCTCCACAGTTCACGTGGGGATGGCCCGTATAAAGCAAGTACTACATGCCCCTTTGACAGATGAGAAAACTGAGGCTTGCCTGAGGACAAGCCTAGATCACACCATAAGTAGCAGAGTTGGATTTCAAACCCAGGGCTATCGGACTCCAGAGCCCATGCATTTTCTATTCCACCAAGGTGTCTGCCAGGCCAGGGCAGAGTTTGAACCTGTATCCCTCTGCTCTTGTGGGATGTCTGGGATTCATTTCCTGAGATGCTCAAGGTTAAATTCTGGTCTCACCTTGACCCTAGCCCAAACCTCCTTCACGCTAGCTTGTTGCAGCTCCCAATTTCAGTAGAAATCAGGCCCGGTAATGTCAGAGGTAGAATGTCGCTCGCTCTGTGTTAAGATTCTGAGGGTGGGAAGTAAGACGGGGAGTGGTCCCTCAGCCTCCAGCTGTCCTAATTGTCGGGGGCTGTGTCCCCTTTGCTGCCATCTCTGTTCAGTCCAGAGGAGGTGCTCGGTGATGCGAAGTGAATGAGCGATGGGGACCAGGCCTTCCCAATGCTTCCTGCCTGAGACAGTGTTTGCATGGCTGGTGCCCTGGAGGACACAGACCTGGGTTGGAGTCCCCGTCTACCACCGTGTGGCTTGGTGACACCGCACAAGGCACTCTCTGAACCTCAGTTTAATAACAATTCCTACTTGAAAGGGTCGTTTTGAGAATTAAATGAAATGGCACATGTGAAGAGCCCACCAAGCACCAGGCTTGGCATCTTATAGATCCTTAATACATATTCCCCCTCCCCTGCCCAGGGCCTGAGGGGCTCTCCTTTCTTGCCCTATCTGCCCCTTTTTCTTAAAAAAATTGTCGTAAAATATATATAACTATATGTAAGTTTGATAAACTTACCATTTTAACAACTTTAAAATATACAATTCAGTGTCATTGAGTACCTTCACTTGGTTGGGCGACCATCAACACCATCCATCGCCAGAACATTTTCCATCATCTCAAACCGAAACTCTGGACCCATTAAACAGTATTTTCCCATTCCCCTCTCCCCTCAGCCCTTGGTAATCTCTATTCTTCTTTCTGTCTCCATGAATTTGCCTGTTCTAGGTACCTCGTAAATGGAGTTATACAATATTTATCCTTTTGTGTCTGGCTTATTTCACTTAGTATCATGTCTTCCAAGTTATCTGTGTTGTAGTGTGTGTCAGAATTTCCTTCCTTTTTAAAGCTGAATAATATTCTGTTGTATGTTTATGCCACATTTTGTTTATCATTCATCTGTCGACGGACCCTTGGGTTGCTTCCACCTTTTGACTCTTGTGAATAATGCTGCAGTGGACAGGGGTGAACAAGTCTCCGTTTTAATCCCTGCTTTCAATTCTTTTCGATATGTACCCAGAAGTAGGATTGCCGGACCATATGGTAATTCTATGTTTAATTTTTTTGATGCCTCTCCCTTCTTTATTTTCTTTTCTCTTGTTAATCTTTTATTTTTTAATTGAAGTACAGTTAATTTACAATGTTGTGTTAGTTTCAAGTGTACAGCAAACTGATTCAGTTACACACACATGCACACACACACATTCTTTTTCAGACCCTTTTCCATTATACTTTATTACAAGATATTGAATATAGTTCCCTGTGCTACACAGTAGGACCTTGTTGTTTATTTTATATATAGTGGTGTGCATCTGTTATCCCAAACTCCTAATTTATCCCTCCCTCACTCCCTTCCCCCTTTGGTAACCATAAGTTTGTTTTCTATGTCTGTGAGTCTTTCTGTTTCGTAAATATAGTTGACGTGTATCATTTTTGTTTTAGATTCCACATATAAGTGATGTCATTTGATACTTTCTCTGTCTGGCTTCACTTAGTATGATGATCTCTAGGTCCATCCACGTTGCTGCAAATGGTGTTCTTTCGTTCTTTTTTATGGCTGAGTAATATTCCATTGTATTCCACATCTTCTTTATCCATTCATCTGTCGACGGACATTTGGGTTGCTTCCATGTCTTTGATGCTCCTCCCTTCTTAAACATTCTCTCTCCCTCTCCCCTTCTCCTACCTAGCTCTTACCATTTGACCTTCATCCTGGGAAGTCTTCTTGGTGTGTTATTTCTTTTTGACCTGGTTTGGCTTTGGTAAGGGGCAACTTGGGAAGCTTTGAGATACTACTAGCGACCGAGCCTGGCCTCCCTCTCTCTAGACCCCTCCTTGCCAGAGCTGGTCAGCTAAGCTATGACCTGGAACCCATCTGGTTGGGACTGGTAAGCCAGTGGCTCTCAGAGTAGCCACACAGGCCCCAGAGAGGCCCCTCTCTGAGAGTGGGGGAAGCAGGACTTTTGGTCTGACTACGCGTGCTTATTGCCGTGACTCAGGACAGGCTGTGGACCTCAGGGCATCTCTGAGCAGAGCCGCTCAAACCTGACAAGGTCACCCAGCAGCTTCCTCCTCTACCTACAAGTTAGACTCAAAGGTGATTCTTCCATGAGACAGACTGGTGTCTGGGAAGAAACTCGGCCTTGGGAGTCAGAGACCTCACGCTGAATCCCTACTCTGTCTCTTCCTTGTGTCACCCCTTGGCAAGCTACTCAAACTCCCTGAGCCTCGGTTTCCACATCTCTCAGATGGGAATAACAATAGTCCCTACCTCAGTGGGCTGTTGTGCGCATTATGCACGTGCAGCTCTCGGCCCCATGGAAGGGCTACGGTTACCCTCCTTGGTGACAGCTCAGAAAGCTGGCAGGGACTGCTGCAGGCCAAAGACCCCTGCCCGAGTCCTGTTCACTGCTCTCCATCTCTGCTCCTCTCATCCTATGTCCGGTCTTTCCAGCTCTGAAATGGCTCTTCAAGTTATTTTAACAAGGAATAAAATATCTTCTGGGAAATCAGCAGAAGGATGGCCTTTGGAACACTCTCTGCATTGCGTCTGTGCTCTCAGGCTTGACCCAAGAATAACAGCTACTCTATGCCAGCTTGACGGGCCTCTCTGGGCCTCTGGAAGGTCCTCCTGCCACTCTTCAGGTGTTTTCCAGCTCCTGATGCTTGCTCAAGCCTGGCGTGCGTGTGTGTGTGTGTGTGTGTGTGTGTGTGTGTGTCTGTGTAGGGGCAGAGCCTTGCCCATCTATCAGGTTTTTTTTTTCTTTTAAGCCTCCCTGTTGATCCATGAGGGAGGCACAGATCTCTCTCGGAAGGTATTTTAAATGTAATGAATCTACTGAAAAAGATTGAGGGCGGGGGTGGTGGCTGGAGGAGGGTTAACAGTCCAGATAGACCCGCTCTTGTGTCTCAGACTTGAGCATGCGCACACACCACCTGGGGAATCTGATTCAGGAGGTCTGGGGTGAGGCCTGAGATTGTCTATTTCTGACCAGTGGTACCAATGTGGCTGGTCTGGGGTCCATTCCGTGAGCAGCTGTGCTAGACCTGCTTGTTCTTCTAAGTTCTGTGGCCCCTGCGGTTTTCCACAGGCCGCTTGCCTCTGCTTTGTGCCCAGTCTCACACCACACCCTGGGCTCTTTTTCCCGAATTTCAGTCCTTCCTCTCAACCTTTTCCTCACGCTATGCGGCCTGATTCAGGTTTCTGTAGCAACTACTCCCAAAGCCTGCCGCTGGCCCTCAGCTGGGTTTCCAAACTCAATTACTTTCTGAGAAATAAGCCTTTTTCATTTAATGATAATAAGAGCAATATTCACCCGTTACAGGAATCTTGGAAATTACTGAAAAATGTATGGGAGCAAATGAAAAGTTATCCAGAATCCTATAGCCCTAAGAGAATTATTGATGAGTTTTTTTTTTTTTTTTAACCATCTTTAAAATTTACAATGTTGTGTTAGTTTCAGGTATACAGCACAGGGATTCAGTTATATATCTTTTTTTTTTTTTTTTTTTTTTTTATAGAATTGCCATTACATGATGCTATCTTTTTTTTTTAAATTTAATTTAATTAATTTATTTTTGTCTGTGTTGGGTCTTCGTTTCTGTGCGAGGGCTTTCTCTACTTGCAGCAAGCGGGGGTCACTCTTCATTGCGGTGCGCGGGCCTTGCACTATCGCGGCCTCCCTTGTTGCGGAGCACAGGCTCCAGATGCGCAGGCTCAGTAGTTGTGGCACACGGGCTTAGTTGCTCTGCGGCATGTGGGATCTTCCCAGACCAGGGCTCGAACCCGTGTCCCCTGAATTAGCAGGCAGATTCTCAACCACTGCGCCACCAGGGAAGCCCCTATATATCTATTCTTTTTCAGATTCTTTTCCATTATAGATTATTATAAGATATTGACTAGTATATTTCCCTGTGCTGTATATTGGTGAGGTTTTGATTCACACCTTTCACTCCCCTTTTTTTCTTGTGCATCTCTATATGTTAAAACTTAATTGAAATAATACAAAAGAAACAAATACGGACATTGCTATAGGCTGCTTTCCTGTTTTATGACTGGTTCTTTGAAAACATACAAAAATGACTCAATATCCCATAGATACTGATAATTGCTATTGTTTGTTGAGTCCTTAAGATGTGAGGCCATGGGGTAAACACCTGCTCGTTGTCTCAGTTAAATAATCCATCATTTGCTTAACTGGTCTTCTGTATAAATAATACTGTGATGAACATCTCTGTGCATACATTTTAATCTAGCTTTCTGATTATTTCTTTAGATCTGGAGTTGGCAAACTTTTGGTAAAGGGCCAGGTAATAACTATTTTAGGTTTGGTGAGCCATGTAGTCTCTGCCGTAACTACTCAACTCTCCGTTGTAGCACAAAAGCAACCATAAACTCTATAAACAAATGAGTGTGGATGTGTTCCAATACAATTTTATTTACAAAAACAGGTGGCTGGTTGGATGTGGTCCACAGGCCATAGTTTGCCAACCTTGCTTTATTTATTTATTTATTTTTGGCTGTGTTGGGTCTTCGTTTCTGTGCGAGGGCTTTCTCTAGTTGTGGCAAGCGGGGGCCACTCTTCATCGCGGTGCACGGGCCTCTCACTATCACGGCCAACCTTGCTTTAGACTAGAATCAGTCAAGGATGCACAAATTTTTTTTTTAATAAAAGGCAGAAAATGGATTTAGTTGTACCCAGTACAGTTTCTGTCACTGCTGTTTCTTCTCCCCTCCCCCTCCCTGCTATTTTCTTTTCCTCCTTCTTCTCCCTCTTCCTTTTTTCTTTTTCCTCATTCTCCTTCCAACCTCTTAAGAATGTAAAAACCATTCTTAGCTTGTAGACCATACAAAAGCAGGCCTTTTTTGACCCCTGGACTAGATAAATGGATGTCGAATTCCTGATTTGGCAAGTATGAATGTTGAACAATCTCTTGATGAATGTGGCCTGGTTGCTTTCCAGAATGGTGGCAGTTCCAATCTAAACACCCCCATTGGCCGAGCAGGAAACTGTCCATCCTATTCTACCCTCGCTGCATCGAGAAATTTTTTACTCAATCTTTGCTAATTCAGTAGATGAGAATATCTCCTAATTCACACTTGCTTTGATTACTAACAGGTTGAGCATTTTTCCTCTGAATTATTCATTTGTATTTCCCATTCTGTAAATTTGGTTTTTTTGGTGGTCTTTGTCTTTTTATTTGGGATCTTATTGTTTTTCTTTATAATTTTTGCACGACTTCTCGACAAAGAGAGGATTTGAAGCGTTGTCCTGTTTGCTGCAATGATTTTCCCCATTGTTTTCCTTTGCCTTTTCATTCTATTATTATTTTGATGGCTAGAAGTGCTTAATTTTTATTTATCTTTTCCTTTGTGAGTTCCATTTCCTCTTTGAAACTTTCTCTTTTGGTTTTCTGAATGTCAGCTATCCCACTTTGCCCTCAGCCTCCTGATATCCCATAAACAGTTCAGGAATTCTGTGGAGAAATGTGTAAATTATAAATGCTTTCAGCTGAGTCTTACAGAAAATCTGATAAACAGTGGTTTAAGCCAGTGGTTCTCAAACTTTAGCACACATCAGAATCACCGGGGGACTTGGTAAAACTGATTGCAGGGCCCGCCTATAGAATTTCAGGTTCTTATAGGTCTGGGGTGGGGCCTGAGAATGTGCATTTCTAACACATTCCCATATGGTGCTGATGCTGCTGGCCTGGGGCCCACTTTGAGAACCACTGGCTTAAACAATTGAGAGATTCAGTTACCTCGTAGAACAAAGAGTCCAGAAGAGTGTGGTCCCAGGGCTGGTTTAACAGCTCAGTGATGTCAGGTTCTAGGCCATGGCTTTACTTTCTTTTGGTCTTTTCCTCAGGATTGCAAGATGGCTGCCATAGCTCCAGGCATTTCATATTTTAAATTTATTTATTTATTTTATTTTTGCCTGTATTGGGTCTTCGTTTCTGTGCGAGGGCTTTCTCTAGTTGTGGCGAGCGGGGACCACTCTTCGTCGCGGTGCGCAGGCCTCTCACTGTCGCGACCTCTCTTGTTGTGGAGCACAAGCTCCAGACGGGCAGGCTCAGTAGTTGTGGCTCACGGACCTAGTTGCTCTGTGGCATGTGGGATCGTCCCAGACCAGGGCTCGAACCCGTGTCCCCTGCATTGGCAGGCGGACTCTCAACCACTGCGCCACCAGGGAAGCCCAGGCATTTCATATTTAACACCAGCATTCCAATCAGGAAGAAGGGGGAACATGGGAAAAAACTTTCCTTTTGACAATGTTTGGCACATTGCCACTTTGGCCAAAGCTTGTAGGCAAACATCTAGTAAGAAGAGAAGGTAGATTTGGGGTAAGAGATAGTCTCTGTCTTAAGTGCTTCCCTGCATTGGGTGGAAAAGTGCATAGTTCAGGCCCTTGGACCCTCAGCTGCAGGCCCAGTGAACTGTACTCTGTCTGGGTGTCTTTAGGGACCCAGAGTCAGGTCAGCTTGGCCTCCAAACTGGTTCTGATCCTGGCTTCACTGAAGTCATTGGACTTCTGCCTTGTTTCTGATATACAGAGGCTGAACTGGCCCCTTGTTCTGGTATTTGGATGCTTTCTTGCCTGAATTCTTTGCTAAATAATTGGCCTGGCTCTCTCTAAGTTGGGAACCCTGCTTGCTTCTGCTGGTTCTTCTCCTAGTCAGGAGTCCTAGCCCCAAATTCCAATCTGGTACTGTGGAGCCTTACTGCCTTTTGACAGGTCTCCCAAGTACCACCTGCCCGGATTCCTTGAAACACCCCACAGCCCGACTGTCAAAGCTCCTGAGAACAGGGGACCTAAGCCTCCGAAGGCTTGCACGGATCGACTGGCTGCTACATTTTGCCTGTTGATCCAACTTTCTCTTATTGTCTATAGCTGGTGTTTGAATTATTCCCAACCTTTCTTGGAGGCCAGGGCTGGCTCCACCAGCACCACTGAGAGTAAAAACTGGGAGCAGGAAGTTCCTACATCAGACAATAGGAAATACCAAAAGCTCAGGGGAGTGGGCTAAGGCAGTATCTGTAAGAAAATGCCAAGGTCCTGATGGAGGGGAGAATGAGGTAATCCTAACTCCAGAGGAGTCAAAGATGGCTTTTCTATTAGGACCCAAACTGGTTTAAACAAGATAACTAATTGGGAAGTCCAGGGGTAAGGCTGGCTTCAAGCATGGCTCATTGCTTGGGTTCAAATGGTATCACTAGAATCCAGTTATTCCCATCTTACAGTCTGGTTTCTTCTGGGTTAATTTCTTTCTTCAACTGGCTCTGCCCTCGTGTCACAAGATGGCTGCCAACAGCTCTGGGGGCTACATCTTTCCCATTTTCTTTCCAGAGGAGAAAGAGAAAATCAAAAGTCCCAGAACTGAGCTTTGTTAGCCCTGATTGGCCTGATATGGGTCACTGTCCTTCCCTGAAAGCAACCACTAGGGTCAGGGAAATGTGATGTATGGATTAATTAAGGGTTGAGTCACAGGATTCAACCCTAGATTTGAGGGTAGAGTCAATCCCACCCAAACCACATGGCTGAAGATGGGGCAAGAGTGCCCTCAAAGGATATTCAGGGGCACTGAAGTGGGAGAAGGTGGGAGTGGATGTGGAGAGGCAACCTACAGATTTTCATTCTAATTGGAGGTTGAACTTGGTGGGGGTCACAGCTGAAGACTTAAGGTGATGCCAGGGTCTTAAAGCATGCAAGGATTAAGGGATGGAGAGGAAGAGGTGCTTGATTGACCTCCAGGGATGGGGTGTGTGACGGGGTCAGGCTGCTTAAAGGGCCAGGAACAGGTGGGCACCTGGCTCTGGTCCTCTCCTCTCCTGTGTCTGCTCCAGTTTAGTCTGTAGGTCCAGTTCCAGGTCAGCAAGTTCCACATCTCAGCACCTCCCAGGCTGCCCATCCTGTTGCAGTTAACTCTTCCAGGCCTGGGTTGAGATTGACTTCTTCCTACTCAAAGAACACATGATTCAATCAAACAGTATGCTTATTCTTTTGGCAATAAAAATGCCGTGTAGAACATTCATTGCCATTCCGGACAATGCCTCCTTCAAAAGCCCTTTGGGTTTACTGCCCTCGTTATTCTCTGTAACTCAAATATAATTTGTCAGCCCCATGTGATATATTTCAGCTTGAGTGTAGTCCCAGAGAAAAAGTTTGTGGCCACAGATGCGTTTGAATGTTTTCTATCATCAGAAGACAAAACTAATATAAAGCTAGTATTTTGTCCACATGGGGCCAAATCGAGTATCCGAGTTACAAATCGGTGTTCCCTCAGGTGCCTGCTGATACGTACTCTCTCTGCTACCTTCATGGTCTTCGTCCCTTTTTTGTCCCTAATTATCATAGTCACCACTGTGTTTAGTCTTGGGAGCCTCCTAAATCCTTTTGGAATCAATCAGAGAAAATTCAAGGGAAGTAAATAAATAACATGTGATTTGTTTTCCCTTATGTATTGGTTTTCTCAGCAGGGAAGGGGAAAATGTATAATTCAGACATAAACTTCGTCTGATTAAGATCAAATGAGGTTCTCTTATTTGTTCTTTTTTCTCTTTGCTTCTGCTTCTGCCTTCCTTCTCCCTCCCTCCCCTCCTTCCATTGTGAGAGAGAGTGTGATCCTTTTACTGAGGGGTAGGAGAAATGTTGGGAGCTCAGAAGTGGCTGGTGGAACATGCCTGCTTCTCAACTTCCTCTGGGGTGGAAATTCATTTAAAACTTGCAGTTTCCAAAGTGGCTGCCAAAGCCACAGCATTGGGGTGGGGGGGGGCACTGAGAGTCTCAAAGGACAGGCTGGAGCCAGGTAGTGGGGGTGGGTAGTGGACACGCCTTGCAGAGACCATCTTTTGAAAACATCCCCAAGGTGTAACAGAGAGTATCCATCTGAACTGATAAGAGTCCAGACCCCCGACTGCAGCCTTGAGTGGGTCTCAACTTCCATCCTGCCACTGTCTCTACTAAAACCCAGAAGTTTCCGATTTCCTTCTTTACTAAACCCAACCTCCTCTTCCTGACTTGTAAAACTCTCCATAATCTGGGTGCATCCTTCATCTCTATCACCACCTAACCCGACTCTTTGCTTTAGCTCTCTTACCTCCCAAGACACACACAGTTTACATCATTGGGTTTGAGCAGAAGATCTGAACTTGAGTTCTCAGTCTACTTCTTACTGCCCTAGGATCTTGGGCAAGTCATGTGACCACTCTGCACCTTGGGTTCTCTTTAGGAAATGGAACCAGTGGATATTTACTGAGTCCTGGAAGCTCTGCATCCATTTCCACCCATACTATCTCTTTGGTAGCCATACCCTAATTTTCCTCTGGAAACATCTCTGCCCCACTTTTAGTCCATGAACCTCTGGGTGGAGTTAGTTCT
The DNA here is from genome assembly GCF_965194805.1 of Balaenoptera borealis. Taxonomy (NCBI): domain Eukaryota; kingdom Metazoa; phylum Chordata; class Mammalia; order Artiodactyla; family Balaenopteridae; genus Balaenoptera; species Balaenoptera borealis. The sequence goes on from NC_138879.1 coordinate 43,736,155, forward strand.
GCTCCCTGTGTCAGGAGTAGAACCCATGATCCAGTGCAAAGCTGAGCAGTGTATCCCAAGTTTCCATGCCACCTCATTACCTCATGGGTGGGCAGGCAACCTAAGCTGGTCCAACCAGAGTGAATCACAGGACTCTTGCCAGGACACAGACACTTGCTCTTTTCGTCTGAATTTGAATCTGGAAGGATGTGGCTGCAGCAGCCTGAGCTTGAGAATCAAACCTGAAAAGGAGCTACCCTGAAGGGTAGAGCTGAGCTGGGGGGGAAAGAAACCTGGTCCCAGTTAGTGCTGGAGGACTGTTTTCCCATCTGGAATGGCCACTGCTTGGCTTTCTCCTCCCCTCTCTCTGTCCAAAGCCTTCCTTATGTTTCCTACCCCACTTCCTTTCTTCTTTTCTTCCCCCCACCTTCTTTTGATTTGCAAAGAAAATCATGGTAAAATACACAACATGAAATTTACCATCTTAACCATTTTTAAGTGCACAGTTAAGTAGTATTAAGTACATTCACATGGTTGTGCAACCAATTTCCAGAACTTTTTCATCTTGCAAATCTGAAACTCTGTACCCATTAAACAACTCCCCATTTCCCCAGCCCCCAGCCCCTGCCAGCCACCATTCCACTTTCTGTCTCTATGAGTTTGGCTCCTCTAGTATATACTACCCCATATAAGTGGAACCATACAATATTTGTCCTTTTATGTCTGGCTTATTTCATTTAATACAGTGTCTTCAAGTTTCATCCATGTTGTAGTGTGTCAGAATTCTCTTCCTTTTTAAGGCTGAATAATATTCCCCTGAATGGATATACCACACTTTGTTTATCCATTCATCCGTCAATGGATATTCAAGTTGTTTCCATGTTTTAGCTATTGTGAATAATGCTGCTATGAACGTGGGTATACAAATATCTCTTCAAGACCCTGCTTTCAATTCTTTGGGCGTATACCCAGAAGTGGAATTGCTGCATCACATGGGGTTCCGGTTTTACTTTTTGGAAGAACTGTCATATTTCCCACAGTGGGTGAACCATTTTATTGATACATTCCCACCCACAATGCACAGGGTTCCAATTTCTCCACATCCTTATCAACACCCTTCCCAGACTTCTTAGCCAGCATGAAGTTGCCTCCCCTGGGACTCTGATCACTGATCCCTGAAGTCTTCATTTGTACCTACCACCCAGAACACCAGGGATGCTACACAATTCAACTCTAGGTTATCTGTGGGCCTCTGTGGTTTCTAGATTTTTTAGGTCTTTCTGAGCAGAGCAAGACCTTCCTTGAGGTTCGGTGTCTGTGAACCCCTGGTTTATGGGACTGTCTTTTGCAGAGATTTTGTTTTTCAAGCATCTAATTGTGTCTGGCACACAGAAGTCAGGTAGGGCCATGAAAACAGCGTGGGGATTCCAATCCCGGCACTGCCCTGGATAGCTGTGTGACCTTGGCAAGTCACCCATGTTCTCTCAGCTTCTGTTCTTCAGCTCTAACATGAGGCTGCATTACTTCCCACGCAGGCCGGTGTATTTATTGAAATAACTGGTGCAGAGGCGCTAAGGCTATGGGAGTTCCCTCACGTACCTTCCCAAAGCTGGTAGAGGCAAGTGTCACACAAGTGAGATACAGAGATCCTTGAGAGTCTGATACACTGGGTTTTGGAATATTTGGGGATAATTGGCATTCCTAGACAATTCCCAAGTTTGTTTCAGCCAATGGTACTGATCCAGGGGGGACCCAAGCTCCTAGTAAATGACTGAATAATTCAGCCAAGTTGTATCTTGACGTGACAATTGATATATCCAAATCCAACTCAAGTCCCACTGCAAATATCGCCTCCTCCAGGAAGCCCTCCTTAACCCCACAGCACTTGGACACATCTCCATGTTAGCTTGATTGGCTTATTTCCTTGATGGGAAGTGTCAGCCAGGATCCTCTTGTGCACTGAAGGTAGCACATACTAGATGCTTAGTAAGCGTTTGTTTCATGAATGAATGACTGAATGATTAAGTTTCGATCTAATACAGGGAGGCTAAAGAAACAACCTGGAATATTGTAGCAGAAGAGACACCCAGAAGGGAGCCTGGAGAGTCTACAGCAGACTCCCAGGATAATCGAAAGGCGCCCTGATTTCTCCATTCAAATTCCAGCACCCGAGATTACACAGCATAGCCAGTGGGCACGTGGGCTTGAATTTAGATGTGGGTTCAACTCCTGTCTCTTCCACCTACTAACTGAATGACTTTAAGCAAATTACTTAGCCTCACTGAGCCATCAGCGCGCAGCTCAGTTAGCTCTCGTTATGCCTTTGCTCAAGCCCCCACCTTCCCCGCCTGGCCCTTTGGGGCCGGCCTCTTCTCCAGGCTGCCTGCCATTTACACATCTGAGAAATATGCAGGCCAATGGAAACACACATCCTCCAATCTGCCTGCTCCTCACACAGGGGATTAAAATCTGTCTCATCTTCCCAGTTTGGAATGCTGAGTATTTGGTCAAGGATTCAGCTCCCCCTTTTTATGGGGCTCTAAGAAAACCCAAATTAAACCCTGATTTGTTTTTAAAGATCAGAATCCTTAATTTTTCAGCATTTGGCTCATTTTCCTTACAGGCTTAGAAAGCAACATTAAACAGATTCTGTTTCTTAGCACACTCTGCTTTTTCTTTGCTGTATGTTAGAGGGGGTGGACAAAGCTCTCGAGAGATTTCCCGTAGTGCTTGCCGGGTGACCTTGGCCAAGCCTCCTTACTTCCCTGGCCTTCAGTTGTCATCTGTGGAATGAAGGGGGCTAAGCCCCAAGGCTTGTGCACTCCTTGAGGGATCACTTAAAACTCCTGTATTTCAGATGGAGGCTCAGAGAGGGGAGGGGACTTACCAAAGGGCACACAGCTATTTAACATGCAGAACCAGCTCAGGGGTTCTGGTTTCTAGGGGTTCTGGTTTCTCTACTTCCCTAGTAACTTCATTTTCTCTAAGAAAGAAATATGGGGCTGTCAACAACTTCTGCACAATTTCCAAGCGCCCTGCCTTTCTGGGTAGTGTTCAGTAGATTTCAGGATGTTGTTGGTGTTTTCAGGGCTATTCAAAACGAGGAAGGAAGAAAAACCCAGAAGTGGGGAAGTCAGGATGTGTTGGCGTGTTCTGTGCTTCATTATTAGATGTACCGAAAAGAAAATTGTTCAATTTAAACCAAAGTGATGTGAAAACCAGCAGCCATCATGATGTTTCCCCAGCTTCGGATAACTGCCCAATATAGTGACACACTTTTTCAGTTTGCCTTGGACTGAAGGGTTTCTGAGATGTGGGACTTTCAGTGCTAAAACCTGGAAAGTCCCAGGCAAACCAGGCTGACGTGGATGAATTGACCAGTCTACTGGCTGGCTAGTAGGCAAAGAGAAAGGCCTTCTAGTAGGGCACTTTGGCTGGTCTGAATAACGGGTCTGCCACTCCTATGCCATATGCAGCTTTGAGAGGGCCAAGCCCTCCAAGCCTCAGTGTTCTCATCTGATAGTTGGGTTTAAATGAGATAATTAATTTAAATTGCCTACTTCAGTAACTGGCACAGAGCAATCACCCACTGAATGTTAAGCCTCTTCCTTCTAGGTGGGGAAAAAAAAAAAGCTCAGTTTTATTTTCTTTTTTCTTGGTAATCATTGTGAGGTTTTTTTTTTTTCCCCCAGCTTTATTGAGGTATACTTGACGAATATAATCATAAGGTATTTAAAGTGTACATCAAAAAAAAATTAAGTGTACATCATGGTGATATGATGTACGTATACGTTATGAAAGGATTCCCACCATTAATGAATACCTCCATCACCTCACATGTTTATCTTTTTTTTGTATGAGAAAGGCTTTTTCTTTTTTAAATTCCAAGCATGTGGAACAAGAGGTTACAGATGATGTGTTTGAGGACGGATTTTACAAAATCATGTAGTATTTTCTCCAGGGTTGAGTATATTTGGGTAAATCACCACATGTCTTGTTGAATTCTTGGGCCAAACAACCATATTGTCACTTCTTTCTCTTAAAATGTTTGGGAAAGTCATGGATCAGCTTTGGCGTGTGAGAGGGAGCAGTGGGGTCCGGCCCTAAGCAGCTTGGCTGGTACAGTGAACAGAGAATGGTAATTGGCGTGAGACCTAGGGTAAAATCCCAGCTCTGCCCCATTTTGGCTGCCACGCTTGTCCTCATCTGTATCAGGTAAACGACCATCTGCACTTGGCGAGGTTTTCATGTGGCCTCTGTGAGAGCTGATGCGTGGTATCTCCTGGGAGCTTGTGAATATTTTAGTCCTGTCTGCTTGGGTTCCTGTCTTGGAGGCTCAGAGGGTCTCAGGGTCTTCCCTGTGCCATTCGAGGCTGGGTGAAAACAGGGTTTGGAGAACGTGTGTTGGCTGGGACGGGAAGCCAACTCTCATGGTAGAGAACGGATGACTTCCCCTCGGTCATCTGGAGATATAAGCCCAGACCTTTGCCTCCAGAGCCTCGGAACAACCAGGTCACTCTGTTGGCAGCTGGGTCCTGGATTTCAGTCCATCTAAATCAGTAAAGAAAAGGTCAGAGGCCCTGAAGATCAGGGTCAGCCACCCCACTGACCTCCCTGGCAGGTTGTCTCGGGACTGTTTCACATCTGAGAGCTCTTTATCTTCATTTCTTGCCAAGCCCGCAGCTGGGAGCCGCGGATGTCTGCAGGCTGTTTGGAGGGCCAGGGGTTGCCCCTCTGGCCTCTTCTCTTACCCTCCCTGCCAGCTTTGAGAGGCAGCAGGGTAGCTTAATAAATGGTTCTTCAGCAGCTGTGGCCCTATGAATGTAGCCATCCCAATATGGCTGGACACTTAGGTGGCTTCCGTTATAAGTAACATCGTGATGAACACTGAAAATGGGCCCAGGTAACCATTCAGGGAAGTTGGCAAAGAGCGAGGCCATGCTTGCTCTACAGATGAGATTTCCCAAGAAGGAAAGTTGAACAATTTAAAGAAAATTTGAAAACATTTTGAAGGAAGTCTTCCTAAAATATATCTCACCTTTCCCTGCCTTAGCCGACAGAGCATACTGATGAGACCCTTTCTTTTGCATGGGGATCAATATTAGAGCCCTCAGTTATTACCCTACAGCACTGTGATTGCTGGTGCCTTTGATATGAAAGGTACTTCTGGAGTCAGGGGCCGAGAAGCAAGCAAAATCTCCTAACTCCACGCAAGGTGTGGCGGGAGTGACAAACCCTACGTGCTTCAACACAAGATGGAAATAAACTTCAGCTCTGGCTCGGTGTCAGCAACCCCACACAGCCCAGAGAGGGACAGTCTGTGATGCTGGCATCTTCTCTAGTCATTTTGGTTGTTATATTTTCAGCTTAGTAAATGCGATTATTCTATTTGGTTCTTTTCCAAATCTGCCATGTCACTGTTTATAATGCCTAGTTTGGGGCCAATCTTTTCAAGTTTGCTTTTACCTCTTTGAACACAGCAGGCATAGTTATTTTACGGTCCTGTCTGATTAATGCCAGGATCCAGGCTCCCTGTTGGTTTGTATCTCTTGTCTATTTTTTCTACCGGTTTTCACTCATGGTGTCTTGTCTCCTGTGCACTTGATAATCTTTGCGTGAAGGATACGGGGTCGGAAGAAATTATTTGTAGAATGATGAATGATGGTCTTCCTCTTAAGAGGATTTTAAATTTCTTTGGCAGGTGCCTGGGGGCTCTAGAATCTGAGATGTACTTGATCTATGTTTGGGATTTGAGATTCCTGAGTTCCTCAAACGTCTTAAAGCAGGTGGTGGTCCTTGCAAGAGCTACTGGTCCACCCTTAGCTGGAGGATGTAGCCTTGTGGGATTTGTAAATTTTTCTGCTTTTTTTCTGTACTTTCCAAAATTCTACATACTAATTATAGACATTGTTTTAAATTAGAACAAATAATCATGCAAACAAAAATAATGAGAGAGGCCATTCAGTCTCGGAGTTTCTACATGGGAAAGTGCCCGATTCTAGAGGAGATCCCAGTTATCTGAGTGTCAGTAGATAGACATGGTGGATTAGCACTGGCCTGAAGAAGGCAAAGATGCTAAATGAATTCCATACCTACTTAAATCCAGAATAGAAACCACAGAGGTCTCAGCCCCCGCTCCCACTTGGTGACCTCCAGTCTTCCACCAAATTACTTGTGTACAAGGCATAAGTCTCCTCCCCTTTCCTCTCCACAAAGTCGCACAAGTAGCAGACATCACTGCTCAATCACAACACTTGATTTTGATCTTCCACGTGTTAGCAAAAACTTTAAATAGCCAGATAATATTGCAATACTTTGAATGGACTAGATTTTACTTGATTGGTCTCCTAATGCTGGATATTTAGGCTGTTTACATTTCCCCCTTATTACAAAATACTATAATGAACATCTTTGTGTCTAGCTCTTTGCCAGCATTTTGAATGATTTCTTTGGCGGTAGATTCCTAAGAATGGATCAGAAGATATGAACATTTGTCAGGTTTTTGATATATATTGCCAGATTACTTTCTAGAAAGTGTATTCCAATTAATACACCCACCAGGAGCAGAGAGAGCCTGCTATATTCCTTGCCACCACCAGATATATAATTAAAATAATTTGGGGGCTAATTTGGTAAAGGAAAAATGACAGCCTTTTGTTATTTAATTTGCATTTTGCACTATCTCTTTAATGCAATTCTCCTTTTGGTGAAACTACTTTTTATGCATGTAGCACCTCTTTGACAGACACAACCTTTAAAATGGGGGCAATTACACCAGTGTCTAAGATTTCTCATTTTAGCATTTATTGAAAAAATATGTACACTGCATACTGCGCTATGTCAATACACCTACTGAGTCCTTCACAGCACCTTTCTTGGGTACCAGCTGCGTTCTCTCTATGAGCAAGGGGTGAAGTCCCAAAGCAAGGAGGGTGCACTTGAAACCAGGAGGATGATATAATAAGTGGAAAAAGGCAGAATCAGAACAGTATAATATGATTCCATTATGTTTCTAAAAAGTCATATATAGGCATAAAACAATTTTTAAAAAATTTATTTGGCTGCGTTGGGTCTTCATTGCTGTGCGCAGGCTTTCTCTAGTTGCAGCAAGCAGGGGCTACTCTTGGTTGTGGTGCATGGGCTTCTCATTGCGGTGGCTTCTCTTGTTGCGGAGCATAGGCTCTAGGCTTGTGGGCTTCAGTAGTTGCAGCACACAGGCTCAGTAGTTGCGGCTCACGGGCTCTAGAGCACAGGCTCAGTAGTTGTGGCACACGAGCTTAGTTGCTCTGCGGCATGTGGGATCTTCCCAGACCAGGGCTTGAACCCGTGTCCCCTGCATTGGCAGGTGGATTCTTAACCACTGTGCCACCAGGGAAGGCCCTAAAACAATTTTTATTGACGTATAGTTGATTTACAGTGTTTAAGGTGTACAGCAGTGATTCAGTTATACATACATACATATATATATTCTTTTTCAGACTCTTCCATTATAGGTTATTACCAGCTAATAAATACAGTTCACTGTGCTATACAGTAGGTCCTTGTTGTTTATCTATTTTATATATAGTAGTGTTTATCTGTTAATCCCAAATTCCTAATTTATCTCTCCCCCTCCCTTTCCCCTTTGGTAAACCTTAGTTTGTTTTCTGTGTCTGTGAGTTTATTTCCGTTTTGTAAATAAGTTTATTTATATCATTTTTTTTAGATTCCACATATAAGTGATATCATATGTCTTTCTTTGTCTGACTTACTTCACTTAGTATGAATCTCTAGGTCCAGCCATGTTGCTGCAAATGGCATTATTTCATTCTTTTTTATGGCTGAGTAGTATTCCATTGGATGTGTGTACCACATCTTCTTTATCCATTCATCTGTTGATGGACATTTAGGTTGCTTCCCTGTGTTGGCTATTGTAAATAGTCCTGCTATGAACATTGGGGTGCAAGTCATATGTGCATTTTAAAAAGCATCTAGAAGGACATAACTCAAACCACTAACGGTGGTTTTCTATGTGGATTAGGATTTTGTGGGAATTTGACACTTTTATCATATAGATTTTGTAGTACTTGATTTTTTAAAATAATGAGCAATTGTTACTTTTATGATCAGATAAAATAATAAAGGTATTTCTATTTTTTAAAAAACTTGTTTTAGCAGCTGGTTATGGATGAAAAAAATGCCATCCTGTCTTGATATCTCTGGGTCCCTCTTCTTCTCTCTCCCTTTGTAAATATATGTATAAATATAGAAAGATATTTGTATATATTTATATTTTAAATTTTAATATTTTATATGTAATATATGTTTATATATATTTTAAACCTAAGTCTAGAAAAAGAACCACTTGCGGCATTAATGCTTCTGCTCTATGTAGCTCACGGGGATGACAGTGGTATCTGTCACTACAACTTCCGCACAGGGCAGATCAGAGCTGTTGCGTATATCCAACTTGTGCCTGATTTTGAAACCAGTTTTTAGATGAGATCGAAAGAGAAAGTCACACTGTATGGAAGGCCGATTACCCCTCAGGACAACTTCTTGAGGCAGGTATTCTTGTCCTGGTATTTCGAGGAGAAACTGAGGCTCCAGAGGGTGAATTAACTTGGTCAGCAGGTCCTAGAAGCAAGCTGTGGGGTCAGGATCCAGATCCAAGTATGACTGCCTCCAAAGATTGCCCACTTGACTACTGCACACGTGACTCCGTTAGGGGAAGTCAGAGGTCCTAAGGCCCTGCTCCCTGGAACCACCACATGTGAAGGAGAAATGGGGCTGGGGCCTGGCCCTGGCAGGGCCCTTTTGATTATGACGCCCAGAGACACATTCCAATCCCTTCCTGTAGTGGAAAGACATTGTAGGATATACACGCAGGGGCCCACGAGCCCCCCCAAACATGCCCTGGGGAAAGGAGCGCTGGAGGGGCTTCCCCAGCCAAGGTGCCTCTAGAGATTCAGCTATAGGGTTTCATGGGACTGATGTCACCCGCTACTCCCCGGGTGTCTGCTCCTCTCTATGCTGCTGTCAGCTGGCCCCCTCGCCCTCTGCTCCATTGGCTCTAAAAGTGTGGTCACTGTGTCACTTGCATCGTACTCCCCTGGTTTGCTGGTTTAAATCAGATTCCTGCCCATGCCTCTGAATCGGATTTTCTAAGGGTGTCTGATGGTTAATTTTATGTGTCAACTTGACTGGGCCATGGGGTGCCCAGATGTCTGGTTAAATTCTATTTCTGGGTGTGTCTGTGATGGTGTTTCTGGACGAGATTCGCATTTCTTTTAAACGTTTTAAGCATTTTAATATTTATTGATTATTTATTTATTTATTTTGGCTGAGCCGGGTCTTAGTTGCGGCATGCAGGCTTCTTAGTTGCGGCGTGGGGACTTCTTAGTTGCAGCATGCGTGTGGGATCTAGTTCCCTGACCAGGGATGGAACCCGGGCCCCCTGCATTGGGAGTGCGGAGTCTTACCCACTGGACCACCAGGGAAATCCGAAGATTAGCATTTGAATTAGTGGATTGAGTAAAGCAAACAGCCCTCCCCAAGGTGGGTGAGCAGCTTCATCTTAGTCCTTCAGGAGATCTCGTTGGCTGCCCTGGACCCCGCAGCCTACTCTCCTGGCAGGTGGCTCTTTGGCAGGTGCCTTGGAACCAAAGAAGTTCCAGAAAGTCCCCGAGAGTCCAGGCTGGGATCGGCCCCACCAGCCTTCAGAGCCCAAGCTCTCACCTCTGGATTTGGAGTCTGGCTGCCTGCGATCTGGCAGAAGGGAACAGCCAGAGGTAGCCTGGGAAGGTGAGAAGGACTCTGGTTTTGGCATTAGAAGGTACGGGTTTGAGCCTTGGGTCTATTTATTTGTGGCTGTGTGGGGTCGAGGAAAGAGCAGGCTGTGGAGGGAGGTCTTGCTTGAGGCTTGGGTTTCACGCTACAACCTTTGCCCAGGTCAGGGCACCCTTAACAAGCCCCAGGCCATCCCCAGAGTGCCTACACTGGGCCGCCCTCCTGCCAGTCCAGCCAATCTGGTCAGGGCTCCCGTCCCTGTCCTGGTGCACGTCCAGGAGTCTGCTGGTGTCCCCGAGGGACAGCTGTGGCTGGCACGCCTCTTTGGCCCTTCAGAGCAGTGTGGGGACAATGCAGATATCTTGTGACTGAGAGTAAAACTCCAATTCTAAGGATGGCAGGAACACAGGCTGAGTCCAGGTCCTTGGTGACAAGATGGAACGGCACTGTTTATCTCTGGACATCTCATGTGGGAGAAATGACCCTGAATGTGCTGAAGCCTATGTTGGCTGAGGGTTTTGCTACATGTAGCCAAGTGGGTGGAATCCTGACTGATGGGGAGGGGGCAGTGCCCCTCCCTGCTGGTAACGGGGTCGGGGGACAGGTGGGGTCATCAGGACCCTTCTGATACAAAACCTCAGCCTCCACTGCGACCCAGGAGGGATGGGGAAGCTTTTTTTTAAGCCTCTCGCTGCCTTGGATCGCTGGTGGGAGGGAGCAGGCCATGGCAGCCTGGGAAAGTGGGAAAGGGGCTTGTTTGCCATCAGAAGGTCTGGGTTTGAAGCCAGGCTCTGTTAATTCCTGCCTCAGGTTGACATTGGGTCTGTGCTTGGGGCAGGATAGACCCTGCAGGTTGGGTCAAGGGCCCCAGCTATGGGGCAGGGGAGGGCATGGAATGGTCACAGACCAATTAGGACAGAAGTTCAGAGAAGTGAGATTGCAACCTTTGTATCAAAGAAGGCTTCCTGGAGGAGGGCCCCTTGAAGGGTGTACCTGATTTGCTTGGGGAGGAGACCAGAGCAGCAGGGAGGACTACAAGCCTCTCGGGATGACATCTTCTTATTCTGACTTGTGCACGTCTCTGCTGGACTGCCTTTGCCCACACCTGTCTCCTCTCCATTTGCCTGTTTCCCTGCCAGCCAGCCAATGAGCTCTGGGAGGGGAGGAACCATGCCTTCATCTCAGTTGCCTGGCAAGAGGAATTTCTGGACTCGCTACTGGGGGAAAGGACTATAGGAAATATGAGACCCTAGGTGCAGAGTGGGTGTCTCCAGGCCAGGAGAAGGCAGTGAGCTGGTGGGTCTGGGGGTGCAGGCCATGCAGAGGGGCCCGGAGGGCAGGTTGGAAAGAGAGGTCTTTAATTCTTTTTTTTTTTTTTTTTTAAAAACCAACTTTTCATCCTCTTGCTGCCTTGCCAGGACAGACAGACATACATACATACATACATACATACATTTATTTATTTATTTATTTATGGCTGTGTTGGGTCTTCGTTTCTGTGCGAGGGCTTTCTCTAATTGCGTCAAGTGGGGGCCACTCTTCATCGCGGTGCGCGGGCCTCTCACTATCGCGGCCTCTCTTGTTGTGGAGCAAAGGCTCCAGACGCGCAGGCTCAGTAATTGTGGCTCACGGGCCTAGTTGCTCTGCGGCATGTGGGATCTTCCCAGACCAGGGCTCGAACCCGTGTCCCCTGCATTGGCAGGCAGATTCTCAACCACTGCGCCACCAGGGAAGCCCAGGAGAGGTCTTTAAACTGTGCTTCCTGATGACATTTCAGGCCAATTCCAGGACCCTTCCCTGAGAAGACTAGGGGTATTTTCTTTTCCTTTTGGCACCGGCGTTGACAGGCGAGAGCACGCTTCCCACTGACCACAGGCTCCCTACACTTGAGCTAGAGAACTTTGGAATGAAAGCATAATGTCTCCCATTTCCCAGGAGCTCATCTCATCTCCGGGGATCACAGAGATGCATTACGTTTGCTCCTTGATCTCTGCAACTCTGAGGGGCACGTGTGCTGGAGTGCAATGAGAAGTGATGTGGGTGCAGGAGGCTTGGGTTCCTGTCCTAGCTCCACCACTGACCAACTAGGTGGCTTTGGGCTGGTCTCTGCCTTTCTTGGGGCCCACTTTCCCTCCTGGGTTTGGATGACCTGCCAGCTCGGACATTCTAACTCTTGTACCCTTGTGATTCCTAATCCTGGCCACCAGATTATGGGGCCCCGAGGAGGAGGCTGCCATCTTACTTGGGAGCTCTTGACACTTCCATCTCCCAAGATGGTGAAAAGGATGGAAGTGTTAATAATAGTTAATAATAGCTGGCATGCATTGTCAAAAAATCTAGAAACAATAAATGCTGGAGAGGGTGTGGGGAAAAGGGAACCCTCCTGCACTGTCGGTGGGAATGTAAATTGATACAGCCACTATGGAGGCTCCTTAAAAAAGTAAAAATAGAACTACCATATGACCCAGCAATCCCACTACTGGGCATATACCCTGAGAAAACCAGAATTCAAAAGGAGTCATGTACCAAATGTTCACTGCAGCTCTATTAACAATAGCCAGGACATGGAAGCAACCTAAGTGTCCATCGACAGATGAATGGATAAAGAAGATGTGGCACATATATACAATGGAATATTACTCAGCCATAAAAAATGAAATTGAGTTATTTGTAGTGAGGTGGATGGACCTAGAATCTGTCATACAGAGTGAAGTAAGTCAGAAAGAGAAAAACAGATACCGTATGCTAACGCATATATATGGAATCTAAAAAAAAAAAAAATGGTTCTCAAGAACCTAGGGGCAGGACAGGAATAAAGACGCAGATGTAGAGAATGGACTTGAGGACAGGGGGCGGGGGAAGGGTAAGCTGGGACGAAGTGAGAGAGTAGCATTAACATATATACACTACCAAATGTAAAATAGATAGCTAGTGGAAAGCAGCCGCACAGCACAGGGAGATCAGCTCAGTGCTTTGTGACTGCCTAGAGGGGTGGGATAGGGAGGGTGGGAGGGAGACTCAAAAGGGAGGAGATATGGGGATATATGTATATGTATAGCTGATTCACTTTGTTATAAAGCAGACACTAACACAACATTGTAGAGCAATTATCCTCCAATAAAGATGTAAAAAAATAAATAAATGAAATTTAAAAAAAATAGCTGGCATTTACTGAACACAGACATTGTGCAAACGGCCTTACATGCATCATCTCACTTAATTGCCACAAAAGCCCTGTGATTAATCAAGCTCCCAGCCGCGTGGACACATAAAGGAATGCGTTATTTATAGTATTATGAATTGGATATCAGCCCATGTTTTGCTAGGTGGGATAACTTTACAGAGATGGAGGAATAAAGGTCTGGCTCCTTTAAGAAGCAAGGTGGTGAGAAGGAGGATGAGTTCAAAGGGAGGAGGGGCCTTGAGTGAGTGGGATGGGAACTGGGGGGTGGAGATAGGGTGGGGCTGGGGCTGGAGGGGTGCCCTGAAATTGCTGTGTCCCTGGCGCCAGGGCATGGTACCCAGCTTCCTCCCACCATGGGCCCCCAGTGAGATGACCAAGGCCAAGAGCATCAGTTCAGGTTTGATTTGCCCTGGGCTCTGCTGGGGAAACCACTAGATTCTGAAATCAGCCTTCAGGACTGATTTTGGGTCTAGCTTGTGGGTGAGCTGTAATTATGTCCATTATACCTGTCTTGAATGATTCACAGATGGCAGGGGCTTACGTAGGAGCAATGTTCCTCTTAATTTATTTTTTTCTTTAATTTATATTTTCCGGTGACTCACTGGAGTTGAGAGTACAGTCTCATTGACGGGAGAAGAAAAAGTGGGGAGAGAAAAAAAGGAAAATGTCATCAGGTCCACTGGAGACAAATAAAATTGTCCAAACTATGTCCAGGTGATTCTGGGTTCATGTTCTATGGGTTCAAACCTACTGCCTGATCTCTGAGCCTCTTGACTCTCCCCATTCCTGGAAGTGGGAGACAGCCCTGTAGCCCCAGGAAAGCAATGGAGGTACAACCCGATGCTGGGAAGTTTGTGCTTTGGACCAGAAGGATCTGGGTTTGACTCTCTGCTCTGATCCTAATGCTTGCTGTGTGACCCTGAGCCCTTTCTTTAACCTCTCTGAGCCTCCTTTTTTCTCACCTGCAAATCGGGAAAAAACAAAGCCAGCTTTGTAGATTGCTGGGAGGATGACATGAGGGGTTATATATATTAAGCGCCTGGCGTATCGTAGTGAGAATAACAGCAAATATTTATCAGCGATTATAATGCACCAAGCACTTTACATGTGGTGTCTTAGTCCTTACAACAGTCCTCTGGGTGAGCACTATTATTACCCTCAGTTTACAGGTGAGAAAACTGAGCTCAGAGAGGTTACACGATTTGCCAAGGTCACACAGCTAGTGAATGGCAGGGTTTGGGGGACTGGATCTCAGGCCTAGCTGACTTTAAAGCCACTGGAGGAAAGTAGACTTAAGCCCCCAACCCCAGCTCTACTTATTCTCATAAGCAATGTCCTTGTCCTTCGTGTTCCTCAAAGCAAACCTGCCTGAATTTGAGCCCCCCAATTTCTCTCTTCCTGGCCCCGCCAGCCTCTCAGACAACCTCATCGGCAACTTTGGGGTCATCTTTGGCCCCTCTGCTCCCCTGACCATCACTGCCATGTCGTACTTGGTGGCACTATCCAAGCGGTGGCCCAGACCCAGATCTATTCGTCTTCAGTGGAGGCCTGTGCCTTCCTCATCTTCCTCCTCCCCCCTCACTGAGTTCTTGCCGCATCTCCCCGCTCCCAGAGTAGCCAATTTCAGCCATCCCCTTGTTGCTCTCTTCCCTGCCTGCTTCAGGCGTGTCACTCCCTCCCAGAACTCTACACTGGCTCCCCAGTGCCTGCCATACTTAGTACCGGGCTAAGGAGCTGGTGCTGACTGTGTCACGTTCGACCAGTCCTTCCCTCTCTCTGGTCCCAATTTCCCCAGCTGTGGAATGAGACCCTGCCAGGGTAGCCTTCCCTTCATACTCATAAAGAGACCAGATCAAAGCTAAGCTCCCACAAGGGAGGAAGGGCCCAGGTCTTGGCTGTGCTGCCCCCGCTTCCTGTGTCCTGGGGCTCCTTGGGGCACAGTGATGGGCTGGTGGTGAAGACCTTGGTGGTCTTTTTGAGGGCCATGTGCTTGTATCCTGAGGCCTCCCCTGGGAGTCCTGAGGCTAGAGTGGGTGCTGGGTCTCTGGCCCCTGCTGGCTGGGGTGCCTGAGGGGCTGGCGGCTCAGGGCCTGCCTCCTACGCCTCACGCCCTTTGGGGCAGTGTCGGAGGAAGACCCGGGGAAGCTCTCCGTGTCAGCGGGTCAGCCAGCAGCCCGTCCAGCCCCAGACTCTTAGCTGCCGAGGCCAGGGCCGTCCGCTCGGCTCACAGGGACTGCCACCTACTCCTCCCACCTCCTGCCAAACAGACACGCTGGGGCTTGTCTACACTGCAGGAGGGGATCTCATCCAGGGCCTCTTGGCCACTTCCTGTTGACCTCTGGCTGGTGGGCCATGAGGGGGGTTCCCTCCCTCCGCTTTCCCAGAAGAACTCTGGAATGTCCGCTCCACAAGGCAGGCCAGGCTCTGCGGGCCCTTGACCTCACACCAGAAGAGGAGAGAGGGCCGAGCCCGCTCCAGGACAGGCCGCTGAGTCTTCCAGAAAGCGAGTTTTGCCCTGAGGCCCACAGCAGGGGCCCTGGGATAGGGGAGGACCCCGAGTGGTTGGTGCCTCGTGTGAGACGTGGCCGCTTCTGGTTCTGAGGGGTTGGCTTGTCCAACAGGAGGTGCATCGCGAGGAGCCCTGGGCACTGGGTTCCTCCGGCAAGTCTTACTGGGCCCGAGACCGCTGCAGGTGCTGGGGACGAAGTGGGGGACATGTCTTCCCCTCTCAAGGAGTTTACAATCCTATTGTGGAAACAGAAGCCATCATCCTGCGATTCATGGCTTATTGGGGAATGTCAATTCACGGGAGTCTAAACAGGAAACGTTTTTATTTTTTCACAGGGCTTTCCATTATGCTAGGCTGAACCCCCCTTTCCTGTCCCTTGACACATTTTGGGTGCATTCCATAGCCTCCTGGTCCCTTTAGGGGCTGCTAGTTTACGGTGGCTGGGCAGGCCCTGCCTCCTCTTCCGGGTATGGAGATACCAGATTCTTAGCTCCTTTTGTTCTCAGTTTTGGGCCTCGGCTCCGTTCTGGGACAGTTAGATCCTTCCCATGACCAGTGATAAGATGAAGTGCAGGGACCAGTGGGAGCAAAGAGGAGGGCACCCAGCCTGGCCTCGAGGGACCAGGAAAGGCTTCTGGGCCACCTCTCCCCACCATGGACCGGACTCAGATTCCCTTAGGGGACAGGGCTTCACTTCCCTGATGCTGTTCTCCCCTTCTACAAGTTTCCTGAGATCTCTGAGTCATTGTGAACTTGAGGGTAGGGGTCGTCTGTGTCCCCAGTGCCCATCAGGCACGTCAACTGTAGGCGAATGAATGAGCTGATTCCGCTGAAGGATTTTGTTCTCCCGTGCTTCGGTGGATGGGGTCTCTTGGGACCCTAGAAGAGTTTGAACTCTTTGGAAGAACTTCTAGAAGGTGAGATGGCTCAGTCTGATCCAGGGGCTGGTAGGCCACGAGCTGGGCTCTGCTCAGCCATGCGGGAGGCTTGTCTCTGGCCAGTCCCCTGCATCGTCTTCCTCCTGCTCGGCTGGAACCCCCTTCCCAAGCGTCCGCTTCCTCTTCCACGATAGCCCATCAGAGACCTCCCTCTGTGCTCCTCTTAGAACCCGGCTGTCAGTTCATGTAGCCCCTTCCACTGCCTCCAAGGTTATGCCTATGGGACTGTGTCCTTTCCGATGACATTCTGATCGCTGGTCTATTTATAACAGTGACTCACCCACTACCTCAACTTCTGCAGGAAGAGTTTGGCTTAGGAGCCAACTCCCCTGGAATGTAAAACAATCTGTGCTTGTAAATGATCACCATTTCATTTCCCTGAGATTGTGCACCCTTGGCCTCCTCTTGACCCTGTGGCCAGAGCTCTTAGTGATCCCCCTACCCCCCACCCTGCCCCGGTGCCACCGTCCCCTTTTGTTTATCAAAATTCCTGCTGACCTCACGACCTGCACAGCCGGGCAAGTTCCTCTTCACCATTAACCTTGAGACTGAGACTTCCTTGCTCTGCAGATGGGAAGGCCCCTGCTGGATGATTTCCCTTTGTTTTCCTAGTGTTTGCTTGTGAATGAGCTCCTGTTGGGATGGGGGCAGGGAGTGGATGAATCTGGGAGAGAGCCATGGGCTCCCACCCTTGACCTGAGACCGCCTTCTCTCCTGGGACCCCAGCCTCCACCAGGCACCCACAGACGCCCCTTGTACCCTGCTGCCCATGGCCTGTGCTGAATGTAAAGTGACTACTGGCAGTAGAGGTGGTCATCAATCAAAGCAAGTTCTGCCTCTTCTCCAGCACCGGTCCAGGGCAGCCTGTCACCATCCCCTCCGGCAGGTATCTGCTGCCTGCTATGGTGGTTGAACTTGAAGGACACTAGCATGGACAGGCATTTGCAGTCAGGCTGGGGAGATGAGACGGCCCCCTCCCTCCAGTTTGTCAGGAGTCACCCTTGTTGCCTCCGTCACCGTGTCCTTATCCACAAGCATCCCACATCCCCAGCCCTCCCAGCCTGCAGCCATTTCTTCTTGGTGCTAGACAGGTCACTCTGTCCCATGGCCCTCACTCTGGAATCCTCCTGTCACCCCATCATGGGTCGTTGATGATTGTCACTCAGTCCAGAGTTCTAGCTCTGTTGAACAACGAACAGTGAACATCTGTGTACTCACCACCCAATTTAGGAAAAAGACACTAACCATCACTTTTAAAGTCCCTATGAAGCCCTCCTCATCCCATCCCCTTAGCTCCCTTCTCAGAGGTAACCATTATCCTGAATTGTGTGTATGATTTTCTGGCTTTTCTTTATACTTATACCAAATATATTTGCTTCTCTAAACAATAGGTGGTTTAGTCTTGCTGGGTTTTTTTAAAACTTTATGTAAATGGAAACATAGTTTATGTTCTTCCGTGACCTGCTTTTTGTTGTTGTTGTTTAACATTTTATTCTGACATTATGTGTACCCTGGAATTCATTTATTTTCACTAATGATTTTTATTCCATTATGTGGATTTACCGTATTTTGTCCATTCTGCTGCTGGTAGATGTAGTAGACGTTTAGTTAGCCTTTCCCCTTCCTCACTCGTCTGACTTTTCCTCTTTTTCTTTTTTCTCCTGTTACAAACAGTGCTCTGGTGAGGATCCCTGCTGTCCACACAGGAGAGACGCAGATGCCCTTCAGCTGAGGACCTCGGGGGGCACACCTGGCATGGAAATGCTGGGCCATAAGGTATGAGCATCTTCTCTATTCCTAGATATCACTGATCTGCATTCCCATGCTCAGGGTATCCAAATTCCAGTGGTTCTGTGGTCTCACCAGTGCTCATTATTCCCAGACTTCAAAATCTTTGTGCATCCAAAGGGTATGAAGTGCTGTTTTGTTGTTTTCCTGACTGCTGGTGAGGTTGAGCATATTTTCAGTTGTTTTCTGTGAATTGCCGGTTCCTGTCTTTTGCCTATTCTATTTGCTGATCTTATTGATCTGTGGTGGTTCTTTATAGATTTTGAACACGAATCTCTTGGCAGGCAACGATCTTCTCCCAGGCTGTAGTTTGTCTTTTTTTGTTGGGGTGGGGGTGGGGGATGGGAGGTTTTTTTAAAATACAGCAAAATACACAAATCTTAATTGCTGCAGTTTGATGGATTTTGACAAGTGCATATAACCGTGTAACCCACTCCTCTATCACGTCGTAGAAGATTTCCATCACCCCAGTAAGGTCTTTTGTGCTCCTTCCCAGGCAACCACTGCTTTGACTTCCTTTACCATATTGTATTAATTTTGCCTGATTTAGAACTTCATATAAATTAAATCATATAGTGTGTCTGGCTTCTTGCTCAGCATAATTTTTTTTAAGATTCATCCATGTTGTTGTATAGATTTCTTTTTTATTGCTGAGATGATTCCTGTTGTATAAATATACTGCAATCTGTTTATCCTTTCTCCTGTTGATGGACAGTATGGTTGTTTCAGTTTTTGGCTACCATGAATAAAATGGCTATAAACATTCTTGTACCTGTCTTTTGGTGGACATATGTTTTCATTTCTCTGGGGTAAACACCTCAAAGTAGAATTGCTGGGGCGTAGGGAAGGTGTATGTTTAACTTTATGAGAAACGCTGTGTTTCATCTTTTAACTCTGTTAAGGGCATTGTCTGTCATCAGATTTAACAATCTTTTCCTTTATGGTTTATGCTTCCTTTAGAACTCTTTTTTTGAGGCCATAAAGGTTTTCTGCTATATTTCCTTCAGCAGGTTTTAAACTTTGCATTTGACATTTGGGTCTTGAATTCACCTGAAATTGATTTTCGTCTACCATGTGAGTTAAGAATCTATTTTTCCCCCATTCCCCATTTCCGTAACCAATATTTCCAACACTATTATTGACTAGAGCATCGCCCCCGCCCGCAATTGTAGGGCTCTGTCGTATATGACATTTCCACATGGCTTTAGCCTTGTATCTGAGCTCCATTCTGTGTCATTGGTTTATTTTTCTATCCCTATGCCAATACCACACTGTGCTAATTACTATAATTCATAAAATGTCCAGCTATCTGGTAGGGTAAGTCATCCTACTTTGTTCTCAAAAATCAGCTTGTACTTAGGGTCTTTGCTCTACCCTATAAACTTTAGGATCGATTCGTTAGATTGCAGGCATGTGTGTGTGTGCACACACACACACTGAGTTGAAATTTTGTCTGCGTTTGCATCGTATTTATTGATGATTTGGAGAAAGGACTGCCATCTCTATGAGCCTGAGTCTTCCTATTCATGAACAGTTTGTCTCTATTTTTTGTTTTCTTAAGGTCTTTTAATAAAGGTACATACTTTTCTCTGTAAAGCTCTCTGCGTATTTTTTGTTGTATTAATTTTTGGTATCTTACAGTTTTTTGTTATTGTAAATGGAATTTTTAAAAAATTACATTTTAAATCATTTGTTGCTGATTGTAGGAGCCCTGCTGATTTTTGTACACTGATGGTTTAGCAAGCATTTTTCTGAGGCCTTTTATTTGTTCCTGTGGTTTGGCAGTAGCTCTTTGTTGCATTTTCCATATGGGCAATCCTATAATCTGTAGAGAATAAGTTTCATTTCTTCCTCTCAAATCTTTACAGCTGTAATTTTCTTTCTTGTCTCTCTGCGCTGGCTAGGACCTCCAGAATAATGGTGAATAGAAGAGGAGATAATGAGCAGACTTGTCCTGATCCTGCCGTTAAAGGGATGCTTTTAATATTTGCCCATGAAGTCTGATGTTCATTCCAAAGTGTTTGCAGATACACTTTAAGTTATAAAGTCCCCTTCAAATCTTAGTTTGCTAAGACTTTAAAAAACTTATATCATAAATGGGTGTTAAATTTTTTTTAAAGAGTTTTTCTATGTATATTGAATAGTCATATAATTTCCCTCTTTGATCTGTGAATTACATAAACAGATTTTCTCATATTAAATCATCCTTTTATTCCTAGAGTAAGCCTAGTTGGTTTAAGTTGGTGGTGGTGATTATTGTACATAATACTGTATTGAACGGCAAACATTTTAGGATTTTTGCACTTATGTTGAAAAGTGAGATTGTGCTGTAGTTTTCCTTTCTTATATTTTCCTTGTTTGGGGGGTTTTTTTTTTTTTAGGTAATAAGGTTATACTTACCACATAAAATAGTTGCGGGAAGTTTCTTTTCCTAGTCTTTGGAATAGTTTGCATGAAGTTGGATTACCTGTTCCTCGCTGTTTGATAGAACTAACTGGTAAAATCATCTGGGCCAAGTTTTGGGTGTTTGTGTATATGTGTAGATTTTTAAAACATAGATTCAGTTTATTTAATGATTATTTGTGTGTTCAGATTTTGTATTTCTTATTCAATAGTTTTGATAAATTATTTTTTTTTCTGGGGAAATTTCCATTTCATCTAACTTTTTCAATTTATTGGCATAATCTCATTCATGGTATTTTCTTATTGTTTTAAAATTCTCTACTATATCTATAGTTATGTCCCTCTTTCATTCCTAATGTTATTTGTGCCTTTTCATATTTTGATCCGTCAGTTCAGATGTTTGCCTATTTTACTGGTATTCTCAAAGAACCAAACTTGATTACCTCTTCTATTGTTTCTTTGTTTTGCATTTTGTTAATACCTCATCCTTTCTGATTTCTTTCTATTTTCTTTGGATTTACTTTGTTGCACTTTATATAACATCTTGAATTTTGTGCTTAATCCATAAATTTTCCTTCTAACACGTGTTTTTATGGCTATGACCTCTAAGTGCTGCTTGTAGCTACATCCCAAACTTTGATACGTAGAATTTTATTATCATTCAGGTCTAAATATTTTCTTTTTTAATTTTAATTTCTTCTTTGATCCATTTGTTGTTTAGAAGTGTGTTTTTTACATTTCCCTAACATTAGTTAAGTTGTCGTGGTTTATTTAGATTCATCTGTAAATTTACCAATTCATTTGCTTACCATTGTTTTTTGCTTCTCATTCCTTTTCTGTATTTAATTTTCGTCTCCTTGAAGTACATCCTTTAGTTCTTCTTTCAGCATGGGTATGTAATGGGAAACTCTTAGTTTAGTTTGAGCAAACATGGTTTTTCCCCTGTAACATCTAGCTGGGTGTAGAATTCTCGGTTGAACTTTATTTTCTCTGAGTAATTTGAAGATATTTTTCCATTGTCTCCTGGTGTCTGTTGAGAAGTCTATTGCCATTCTAGTTGTGTTTCCTTTTTACGTATTCTGTACTTTCTCTGTGGTTGCAGTTTCACCAGGTTATGTTCTTGTTTGCCCTGGGCAGTCATCGTTTATACCTGTTACCCTTGCATAACTGTTAATAGCACCTCTTTCATTCTCAAAAATATCCTGTGTAGAATGATAAATTATGTAGTCACCTTAACTATAATGTATATAAGCATAGTTTCATTTATCCTTACCCTCTAAGGACTCATTGTGCTTCCTGTATCTAAAAATCCATCAATTCTGGTGAGTGCTTAACCATTTTCTCTTTTTAAAAGGCCTACATTAAAAACCTTTCATTTAAAATTGTATCTTAAGAAAAAAAAGTAATAAATATATCAACTTAATATGTCCTTTTCTCCTCCAATTGTCTGATCTGCCTGTACCCCTTAAAGCCACCATAGCTATTACAATGTTCTAGATATTGTTACTGAGTCCAACTCTTACTACTTGCCACATGACAGGCCAATAAATTGAGAGACAAGTTGTTGGGGCCAGGAATAGTGACTTTATTTGGAAAGCCACCAGACCGAGAAGATGGTGGACGCCGTCTTCTTTGAGTTAGTTAGAATTCAGGCTTCTTTTATACTAAAAGGGGAGGGGGTGTGGTTGGTTGCTGCCAGCTTCTTGGTGCCGGAATCCTTTGTTCTTGCAGCTGTTCACGTAGGTCCCATCACAATGTTCCTATAAGCCTCCAACAAGACAAATGCTATTCTCTGTTCTGCAACTTTTTATCTCTATATGAATGGAAAAGTGTTATACCTTTAAAGGTCAGAGCCTTGAGAATGGGCTATCCTGTATATTTCAGGCTATAGGCAACGGTTCTTGTAGCAAAAGCAATACAATACAAAGGTTAAAGTAAAAGAAACAGATCCAGTAGGGAGTCAGATTTGTTCTTCACTATTACATTATTACATACAATGGACCATTTTTGTGGCCTCAGTTCCGTGACACTTGCTTCAACCATTTGTGTGTTTGCTTTTATTGTGTATCATACATAAAAGTGTATATAGATCATACACCAAAGAATGATGTACCCAGCATACAGGTTGACAATTAGAACATTACCTAATACCTTATATGCTCCTTTCGTGCCTCTGTCAGGGGCATCCTGCCCCGCTTCCCACATAACCACTATTCTGACTTTTATGTTGATGATTCCATTGCTTTTCTGTAGTTTTTACCACACACATATGTATTTTAAACAATTTATTATTTAGTTTTGCCGGCCTTTAAAGTTTATACAAATGGGATCATATTGTACATATTCTTCTGTGACTTGTTCTTTCCCCTTCAAATTTATGTTTTTGAAGTTAATTTGTGTTGATGAGTAGCTGTGTCATTAATCCATTTCACTGCAGTCTAACAATGGACCCATTGTTTGAATATATCACAATATATAAATCTAACCTACTCATTATGGACACCTGTGATACCAATTTTTGGTGATTATGCACCTCTTTATATTCCTACTTTCAATATGTTTCTTGTGCTTCACATACTCACCCTTGGAATTGTCAGTGCTTTAATTTTTGCCAAATTGGTATAAGTGTGGAATGGTATGGCACTGTGTGTGTGTGTGTGTCTGTGTGTGTGTGTTTAAACTTTTAGGCATTGTGATTTTAATCTGCACTTCCTTTATTCTCAGTTATGTTGACCATGTTCTCATGTTTATCAGACATTTGTCTTTTCTCTTCAGTGGAATTCCTGTTTTTGCCTTTCATCTGTTTTCTTTGGGGTTATTTTCCTTATTCTTATAGATTTATAAGCATTCTTTACATGTTCTGGAAATTAATCCTTTGTCATATGTGTTGCAATTTTCACCTCCAAGTTGGTGGCTTGTTTTTTCTCATTCTTTCTGAAGTCTCTGAAAAAACAGAAGTTCTTAATTTGTCTATTTTGTTGTTTTTTTTTTTAAAAAAAAGGTGAGTGTATACAAATATACCTTATTTAAGAACTTCTTCTTTACCCTGAGAACCAAAAATTATTGTCCTATATTGTGTCCTAATTTTTGTTATAGTTTTATCATTCATATTTGTGTTTAATCTACCCTGAATTGATTTTTATGTAGGACATGAAGAAGGAATTAATTTTTTCTGTATGGATAACCAGCTGTGTCAGTATCATTTGTTATGGTCCATCCTTTTCCTTGTAAATCTGTAACATCTTTTCTGCTATAAATCCAGTTTCCATATATGCCTATGTGTTCCTGGGCTCTCTCTTCTGTTTCATTGGACACTGTTTGTCTACTCCTGTACCAATACCACACTATTTTGATTAGCTTTATCTTGATATCTGGTAGGACAAATCCTTTCCTCTTGTTCTTATTCAAGAATGACTTAGGTTTTCATGGTCCTGTAGGCTTCCATACAGATTTTGGAATCAGCTTTTTAGTTTGCATGAAACTCTCTACGATGGACTTGGTTCAATGTCATCAGTGCTCCATCAAATGGCTTGGCCGGTCCCTGTGGAAAGTGGTGCTGTATTCAGGGCTCAGTGTTGGTCTTTGTGGTCGGCAGGCTGGACCCTCAACACGGGCTGTAGCCACATCAGCCATGGTGAGTGGGGGTCTCTATTGCTGAGCTCATGCATCACCTGAATTGCTTCCACCATGGCCATTTTGTCCGTGAGCACCTTGACCAAGGGAAGAAGTGCTGGGGGGGGGAAGGCTGACTGATGCCCATAGGATGGGTTTTCTTCTCCGCTGATGCTGGAGCCCTCTTCTGCTGAGCAACCCCACACAAATACGCTCATTTGAAGAGATCTATCCACTCACACCCCTTGTATCTTTCTCACCCACTTTCCCATCTTATTATTTCAAAGTCCCTGTCCATCCAGACAAACTATTAGCCTCTGTCTGTGAATCAACATGATATCTGTACTCTGGCCCGGTGTGGGAAAGGGGAGGTAGGGTAGACTGGGAGAAGCCACTGATAGTCGGACAGTCTGAGAAACCACCATGTCTTGCCACTATGACTGTGAAGTAAGAGTTTGTGGAAAGGCCGTGAACTGCCACTTTTGCGCAACCTCAGAGTGGTAGCTCGTAGAGAAATTTTGAAGCCGTGTCTGACCACCACAAACTTCTGAAAAAATGCTAATATTTCAGTTATTTCACCTTGCATCTCTTCTACCTTCCAATCTTGTTCAGGTTTCTCTTATTGGCAAACTCTAACCTGGAGCCATACTGGGAAGTAATTTTCTGACTTATAAGAAGTGATGATGGTGGTTGCAAGTTGACAACAGACCATCCATCCCAGTGGTATATATTTATGTGGTTTGCAGTCCATTTCCATGTATAGGTAAGGGATCACTAGCCATCCTGCCTTGGGGATGGCTTCCAGGGATAATAAATACTACTGCCCACTGTGTCAGTTCACCTGGGATTGTGGCATAAGGTACAGGGGCCAGATGTTGTAGTATAACAGGTCTTTTGATGTTCAAGATTGGAAGTATATGAATATTGAAGGAGAAATAAGTTTGAAATGCACGATGCCAGAAGCTAATCTGTTCAAAAGTATGATAGAGACATGTTTGCCAGTTAATGTTAAAAAGCTCATCACATCTACGCTTAAAACAATCAGTTTCTCTTTGTTTATCCTTTGAATGATTAGTCTCAAAGTGACATTGCAACTTATAACAATATAATACTGTTCAAAAATATTCTGTTGCATAAGAAGCAATAAGGTAAATTATTAACAGAGGTACCTTCCAGTGTAGCAGTCATCTCTTCAGCTGGATTTAATTTGCTGTTTAACTCATTCATTGGGGTTTTAAAAAATAAATTTATTTATTTATTTATTTTTGGCTGCATTGGGTCTTCATTGATGCACGCGGGCTTTCTCTAGTTGCGGAGAGCAAGGGCTACTCTTTGTTGCGGTGCGCGGGCTTCTCACCACGGTGGCTTCTCTTGTTGCGGAGCACAGGCTCTAGGCACACGGGCTCAGTAGTTGTGGCACGCGGGCTCAGTAGCTGTGGCTTGCTGGCTGTAGAGCGCAGGCTCAGTAGTTGTGGTGCACAGACTTAGTTGCTCCACGGCATGTGGGATCTTCCTGGACCAGGGCTCGAACCCGTGTCCCCTGCATTGGCAGGCGGATTCTCAACCACTGCGCCACCAGGGAAGTCCCCATTGGGTTTTTAATTTTGGGGACTTTCTGTATTTCTCTAATAGTTCAAGTTGGATATTTTCCAAAATATGCTTTTTTTTTTAAAGGTATCATTCTCTTTTCTTTTTAAAATTCCTTCATGTTGTTAATTATTTAAGATTTACATATTTTGTATTCTGTATGTTGTTTGTTCTAATGGTTAAAGTCTTTGTGGTGGCTGTCGGGGGGATCAAATCCTATTGCTTATTTTGTCTCATTCTTGCTCACTCATCTTGTAATTTGGATTACGAGCTCATCTACAGCAGCACTCTGTCTGTGGGAATCATGTGCAGCCTTGGTTGACAGTGTGCTCTCCCGGGCAGTTTCATGTTTGTTACTGTCAGGAATCCTAGGGGTATCACTGTCCTGAGACTAATGTTACCATGTTACTTTACCAGTCTGGGAGCTTCTGGACTGCAGGGGTAGGGTTCCTCCCACACAGCTACAGCATTAACTCAAAACCTTATTCCTTTGATATTTAGTCGCTTCTCAATTTCTGGCCCTTGATGATTTCCTTTCTTACTGGAAAACTTAGCTCTGCTTTTCAAAGGATGTCTGTTATACTTTATCCACAGTATCTAAGTGTTTATTAGTGGAAGGGTTTTCAGGTTATCTAGCAAATTACATTTCTAAAATTGTAAGCCTTACTATTTGTTTTTGTTAATTGTTGTGTCCCTTTTGCCTATCATAATGCCTGGAAAAAAAGATATTGAATAAACATTCTTTTCTTTTTTTCTTTATTTGTATCTCCTGGTCACTGAGATCCTTAAGCCTTTACTCTTCCCTTAGTGCTCAGCACAGAGCCTGGCACACAGCAGGCACTCAAGAAATGTTTGTGGAATGAATTGGGGAGGATAAATTTTACAGATGAGGACTCTGAGACCAGAGACATGAAGTAACCTAAGTCTCTGGCAGTTCAATGCTGGTCAAGGTGATTTCTAGGTGGTATCATTCATTCACATATTTGTGTTTTCTATAAATTATCCATTCCTGTAGTTGTAAGAAGACAGAAGAAGTCCTCTGGTCCTGCCCTATGGATCTTATTTTATTGGAGAGTATGATCCTCCCACCCCCTTCTCCAGGGTTCAGGACATCAATATCTCAGCCTAGGAGCTTCAAGTCTGATAATTCTGGAGGGCTTCTTGGTGGTGGTAGCTTGAGACTGTGGGAAAAGAAGCGGGGAAGCTGGAGAGGGTGGCCAGCAAGGAAAATGGAAATGCTCTGTGTGCTTCTGTGGCCCATGTGCCATTGTTGATTTCCATTCTCTCCTTTCTTTGTTTTTTTTTTTTCGTTGTTAAGTTCGAACTCTTGGTAAGAGGCCAGTTGCCTTAGCTAAAAATGACTTGCTTGATTTATTCTTCCTAGTGTCAAGGAATAACAAACCTTGCCCTAACATGAGCCCTCCCTGGCTGTCTGGGAGCTGCACTTACCCTGGGCAGCATGGGGGTGGCTGTGGAGAGACCTCCAAGCTGGGAGTCCAGAGCCCTCGGTTCCTGGCCCAGCATCACCACTGTGTGACCTGGGGCAACTCACTTGCCCTCTCTGAACTCAGTTTTGTGATCTGAAACTTGAGAGGATGATCTTAAAGGGCCTCTCCAGCTGTGACATCATGAGGTTACAAAATCAAGCAAGGTAATAATAAGGGCTTAGGTGCTAGATTACTGGTCTGCGTATTAGCGGTACCCTCTGCTCAGGCCTGATAACATAAAGTTGGTTGATCAGGCAAACATCGGGGGAGGGGGCTTGACATTAGTGCCAGGAGTTTAGAATCAAGGGCCCTATCTCCTAGTATGTAGGTGACATCTTGTGGAGACCTCGAACAAAACTGAGCTTCTGTAGTAAGGAAGAACTGGAGACAGGGATTCGTAGCGCTGTCCCAAATGAGGGAAATAGTGAAGTAGGTCTGTCCATGACAACAGACTATGATGTGACCATTATGAATGACATTTTCAAAGGCTTTCTAATAATACAGCCAAGTGCTTATGCTATAATGATAAGTGAAAACGCAGGTCACAAATTTACAGATCTAGAATAAACAAAGCCAGATACAAATGAAGAAAAAAGGCTGGACGTGGAATAACGGGTGATTTCTCTCTCTCTGGGGAGGCAGTTTTGCTCTACTTATGGCATTTTTAATATTTCCTACAGTGAGACTGTATCACTCTTATGGTAAACAAACTGTATTAAAATAATATTTTAAAGAGTGTTCCATTTTGTGCTATAGGGAGATGGGAGACCTGGTTGACCCCATGTTCACATCTGGACCCACCAGGGACATTGGCGCTGGAGGGTGTCCAGGGAAGGGTGTTGGTGATGATGGGGGAATTGCACAGCTGCCTGCAGGGAGCAGCTGTCAAACAGAGGCTGTGTTGGTTAGAAAAATTAGAAAAATAAGGATGGGGTCATGGTTATGCCTGAGACAGTCCCAGGGAAAAGGAATTAGACACTGTCAGAGGGAATGCAGAGGTCAGAAGCAGCACGACTGCAGGAAACCCCAAGCTTGCCAGGACCCAGCTTTGGGCTTAATAGAAGTAAGAATAGCCGGCTTTGGGAACTGTCCAAGCTTAGCACCAACAGCCTTGGGAGGTGGTGAGGCCTTCCTCGTGGGGAGGGTTGAAGAGGCTGCTGCCCATGGTCAGGGACACTACGGTGAGCTTTCCTGCAGTGCTGGGAGACTGGAGAAGAGAGGAGCTCAAAGTCCTCTTCCATCTGTTAAGGGAGAAGGAGAAAGTTGGAAGGAGAGAAATAATTACCATCATGGTCAGGAGAGGGGACCTCCCAAGTGGGTTCAAGTCCTGGATCTACTAATTATCTGTGTGATCTTGGGTTAAGTTACTGAACCTCTTTTGTATCTCAGTTTTCTCATCTGCAAAATGGACATAAACTCAGGGTAGCTGTGATAAATGAATTGAGAGAGTGTATAGAGGGCTTGGTGCAGGGCCTTTTATACAGTAAGAACTCAATAAATGAGATGGATGGCAGTAGGTTATTTTTCGGGCCTCCTGCAACTTGCTCAGCGCCCAAGTCACTCACTTTCTCACGTGTCAGGCGTATCATGTTTGGAATCAGCCTCTGTGGGTCAAAAGTCATATTCTGTATTTGGCTGAACTAATTTTATCCCGGATTATTTCTGACAGAGTCAACATTCTTCCCTCTCCCGCCTCCAAATCCCCTCAGAGGTACACATTCTCCAGGCAGGCTGCTCTCTGAGCTTGGTTTCCTTGGCCTCCCTCCCCATATCGGTACCCAGAATGTAATAACGAACCCCATCTCCCAGCCAGGAGCTGGGTGCCCAGGAATTCCGGCCCCACTCGGCCAGGTCTGTTCGCCAGCGCATCTGTTTCTAATCAGCGCGGTGAGATGCATTCTTTCTGCCGGGCGTGCAGGCCTGGAGCCTGGGGACTGCGCTAATTGATTGCTAAATGGATCTTGTCATTTCCAAAAGAGGCCTCCAGACTTGCCCTTTACTCTGCCCCTGCTCCCCATGGGCTGAAGAGTTTAGGAATTAACTCGTCCGCTGCTTTTGGAAGAGAGGCAACGACGATCTTGAACCTCAATTGTAGGACTTCAGCAGAAGCCTTAGAAAAGCCCCTGCTCTCTGTAAAGAGATTTTCGGCTTAAAAAGCACTTCCAGGAACACGATCCCATTTCATTCTCCCAGCAGCAGCTCGGTGGAGTCAGCCCAACTGCTTTGGACAGATGAGGAAATCAAGGTTCAGGGTGTGAGTTGAGTGGCCCCAGGTGACACAGACTTCGTGGCCGGGACGAGAGTGTCTTGAACCTGACTCATCCTGGGTCCGGGTTCTTCCCCAAATCTTGGCCCATCCAGCAGCATGGGGCCAGGGCTTGCCATTGAGGTTGCTAGGGAGAAAGGGGCAGCACAGGGTCTACGGACCGGGCTGCCTGGGGCGTCAGGATGCCCAGAAGAGCTGTGGGTTGTGCCGGGCTGTTCTGCCATAGGAGAGCACCAGGATGGGGAAGATGCCACTCACGTTCAGGGCTGAAGGGCAGCTACCCCAGCCCCAGAGAGAGTGCAGTCTTCCTCTCCCAGCTACTAGCAGCCCCCTCTTATCCCAGCGCCCATGCCTCAAGGGCCCCGGGCTTCCCCGGCACTTGCAGGAGAATAAGTCACCGTTCGTGTCCTTGTCTGTCTCCCCAGCTTGGAGGCAGGGATTGTTGTCCTTCTGTCTCTGAATCTCCTGGAGCAGTCTGCTCGTACGTAGTAGGTGGTCAATATATGAATGTAGAGCGAATGACTCATCCTGGACTTTTCCCTCTGGTCTCATTCTCCTTGGGCTTTTGGCAGAGTTGATCAGTGAGGATGAGATTAAAACCTGCTCTCAGCAGAGCAGTTGAGCACTCTGGTGCCTCGGTGCCTGACAAAATCCCTGAGCTTCAGTTTCCGTATCTGCCAAGTGGCGGTGATTCCATGTGTGTCCACCCGGGACTGGTTGGAAGACCAGTTGAGATACTGCAAGTTTGAATGCTACCCTCATGTAAATGGTGTGTGTGTGTGTTGTTTGTTTGTTTTAATCGTTAATGGATTCTGGGCTCCATTCTCCTCCAGAAGCTTCTTTACTGGCCTGCACTGCCAAGAGAGCTTATTGTAGAATCAGGGTGCAGAGAAGTTCCATCAGTCTGTAAAAACTATGTTTGAGCCCTTAAAGTCAGTCTTGGTTCAGACTAAGTGCCTCATATAGGCAGAAACGAGAAACAGATGTCCTCAGTCCCGTGGCCTGGATCCCGGGTCCCCACCGCCTCTGCGTCCTCACCTGTATCCTCACCCTCTCCCCATACATTGGTTAAGACTCTGGTTACAAGATCAAAGAGAACTACGCTCAGCTCCTGGATCTCCATCTTCCTTGCTGTGTGACTTTGGGGAAACGATTTAACCTCTCTGATCTTACCATGTGTAAGATGGGGACAATAGCACATCTTACAGGATTGTTGAGAAGAATGACTGAAATAATGAACAAAAATAAGCTTAACAGTGGGTGGCACGTGTTAACTGTCCCATGAATGTGAGCTGTTCTGTCGTGCTGGACCGAGCTCCCCGTTCCCTGTCTCTTCTCCCTCAGGCACGCAGACCTCTGCCATCTGATTCCCCAAGGACACGGCTCTTGCCATGGCCTCTTCTGCTTCCCGATTGCAAAATCCAAAGGCCTCTTCATTCCAACCCTCTAGGGGGGCCTCTCTGCAGCATTTGGCACCATGGCCTACTCTTTCCTGAAAAACTCTCCTCCTTAATTTCTGGCTACAGTACCCCCTTGGTTCTCCTCCTACTTCGCTGGTCATTTCTGCCCTGTCTTTTCCACGCAGTCTTCTTTCTCGGCCACAATCCTAAAGGCCACTCTTCCCTGCAGTCCTGTGTGTGTTTTTCTCAGTCCTCAGTCACCAGAGTTTATAGGTAGAGAAAACACAGTCCCTTCCCACAAGAGCTCAGAGTCTGACAGTAGCCTGCTAACTGCCATTGAGGACTGGCAGGGGTGAAGTTCTATGCTTAGTGCTTCTGATATTATCCCAATTGACACTTGCAGAGTTAGATGGATCGGGGCTGGAACCGCAGCCCCACCTCCTCAGACGCTGGGGTGGCAGCAGCAGATACTCTCTGGTTCCTCTCACCAGTGGGGAAGGAGCTGGTAAGGAGGACTAGGCTGGGCTCTCCATGCCAGGGCCTGGGGATGGTGTGGGGTGAGCCTGCCCATGGGGCTGTAGAGCCCCAAGCTCCGGGCCAGGCACAGAGAGAAAAGGCTGGGGATTCAGAGTTGCAAAACTAGCATCTGATCTGCTTTGCCGTTTTCTTGCTGTGTGACCCTGGGAAAATCGCTTTACCTCTCTGAGCCTCAGAGGTATCAGTGAGGCCCAGTACATAAAAGCATGTATTAGTAAACAATACGATGCTTGGTAAATTACTGTCATTCTTAAAGCACTTTAAGGCACATTATCCAATTGGATCCTGACAGAAAAGTGACTTGCCTGAGGGTCCAGCTGAGCTGGAAATCCCACCGGATCTTCTGACTTCGGTGGGGGACACCATTTGCTCAGTTCCTCAAGGTGGGAGGTGTACCTGCTCGTACCAGGCTCTTCACGTTTGCTATTGAATTTGCTTTTGGCAGAAATCCTGGCAATGGTACGATCATGTCCGTTTTATAAAAGGGAAAAATCGAGGCCCCGAGAGGTTAAATGACGTGCCAGGGTCCACACAAGCAGTGGTGGGAACCAGGTGCTGCCCCAGAGCTGTGCTCCTTCCACCCGGGACCCTGCCGCTCGATCCGCCCATTCAACAGCCTCCAACCCATCCGCGGTCTGGTTTCCTGAATGCATCTGCTTTGCGGATCGCGGCTTAACCGGCCGGGTCCAGGTATTCATCCGCCCATCACCCACAATCAGTAGCTGTAAACAAATTAATGTTTTGTGGCACCCTGTTTCCCAGAACTTGCTCACTCCTGGGGGAACTGGGGGAAAAGTAAATGAAAGACATTCTGAATCAGAGAGACTGGACTGTGGGACGTCCTTGGGACTTTTCAGAGCCTCCCACGGTCCTGCCTGTAAAATCATGTCAGGTGCGATTTATTGAGCACATTGTCCGTTCTGCTAAGCGAATTGGCGTGAATTGTCTCACTTAATGCTGACACTGGCCTCAGGTGGTAGATGCTATTTTTACTCTGCAGTTACAGATAAAGAAACTGAGGCCAGAGGGGACACGGCTAGTAAGTGGTGGAGCCCAGGATTTGAACCCAGGCAGTCGGGTTCCACAGCCTGAGCTCTTAAGCCCACATCACAGGGGGGAGGATCAGAGGGGCTCTGGGGCACCTCACAACTCTGTGATTGGCTGGGTCTCCTCCCCCTTCCCCACCCCCACCTCTCCAGCTGGCCTCTTTCCCTAGTTCTGGAACCTTCTTTCCCTCTCCACTTGGTGACGCTGCAGGAGATGCTGGCAGAGCCCAGGTGGCCACATCTGTGCCTGGTCTGTGCCCGTGCCCCAGGCTCCTCCTCAGTCTAAGGCGGAGTTGGCTAGGAATTTATGTTAACATGTCAAAGATTTATTCCGCTCTCTGAAACTTCTCTTCCTTTGCCTTGCACTGTTTATTGAAATTGTTCATAGGATACTGTTAAAGATGAAAACAAAAGTCAATAGAAAAATATTTATGGGTGCCGGTGGGACCGCTGCCACGTAATGATGTTTGAAAATGGTTCTCTGAGCTTCACATTGTGCTTCAGGATGCTGAGGCCGGGGGAGCAGGGATCCACTTCTTGGCTAAGTCCTGCAGTTTTACACCCTGCTTCCCAAGGATTCAATCTGATGATTCTTCCCCCTTGTGGAGAGCTGTGCTCAGGGGCCGGTTCCAAAAGTCCTTCCCTAATTTATTCCTTCCTACATGCTCTGTATTTAGCATAAAGTCTTCATCATTTCTGGCGTGTGGATGACGCTTCCCAGCTTCCAATGTAGATGCAAGGTTTTCCTCTACTAGATATTTCTGCCATAAGCTGTGAAAGGAGTTAAAAGTATGTCTCAAACAGCTATCGTCCCCAAACTTTAAACTGCAGGCTTCTCAAAGGAACTGTATTGATTATTGTTTTTTCCTCCAACATGTGTCCCAAAGTGGTCCAAGGGGACCCAGAGGACCTGCGCAAGGTTCAGAGCACAGAGTGGTAGCCCGGGGCTGGAGCTCAGAGGTGCCAGGAGGGTGAGGGCCGAGGCTCAGCACCTGGCCTGAGCAGGTAGAGGAGGGGCAAGGGAGAGCTGTCGAGGTGGAATCACGGGCCTGCAGGTGGTGTCATGAGGTTCAAACAGGTGAGCTGGTGGGGGTGGGAGGTGAGTCAGTACCAGGCAGGACTGTGAGGCCTGTGCTGGGCTTCAGAGGCCTCCTTCTTGGTGGGCGCAGAGGCCCCGCCAGGGCTGGTGACTGCTGCCAGGGACCAGGCCAAAGACCTGAGTTCGTCGACCAGAAACCCAGGTGGAATGAAGTGTGTGATGCAGAGGCAAAAACAAGCCAGCGCAGTCTTGGGGATGCAGCAGCTTCCAGGGCGAGGAAAGGGAGAGAACAGCTCTACCCTGATCTGTTACAAGGTTGCATTCAGTCCTGAACAGCACATTTTTAATATTAAATGAAGACATTAATTTTAGGAATAAGAATTACACTCACAAGGTTCAAATATAAAAATAAAACACACAAATAGGTAAACAGTGAAAAGTCTCCCACTTCCCCCCTCCCCCCTCAGTCCCCTCTGTAACTATTGTCATTAGCTTCTTGAATAGTCTCTGGATTTATTTAAAGCTTATATAAGAGACTATAAATATATATTTTTTGTATAAATGTCTCCCCTTTATATACTGAAGTTGGAATAGTGTACATGTTGTCCTGCACTTGCTTCTTTATCCTTTTTACAACTGGGCGGCGTATATTAACATCACCCACACCGTCAGCTAACATTTTGCATCTGTGACCAGATCTGTGATAAGCTGTTGCTTTGCAGGGTCTGAATCCCCGCTGAATCCTCACAGCAATCTCATTTGGTAGGTACTTTTTTTATCCCTATAGTGTAGCCGAGGAAACTAAAATGAGGAGAAGTTGAAGGATTTGACTCTCATTTCCCAGCACTTGAGCGGCAGAACCAGGATTCGAACCTGGGAAATTGGATTCCAAAGCCCGTGCTTCCCATCACTACCTTGAAGTTCTGACAAGCACATGGCTGGCCCTCTCCTGGGGGGGCAGTTCGGTCCCTAACATTGGTGGAGCCCAGAGCAAAAGTGCTAGTCGATGTTCATGTGCCGTGCATCAAAATAGTTAAAAGTTATAAATCAATAATCAAAATAATCAGAAGTTATAAATCAAAACTACTTATATATAATATGAAGAGCTAACCTAACTATAGTCATATAAAATATCCATCATTCAAATACATCTTCATAACAGTAAGTTCAAAATATAATTGACGAAATTAAAAATCAATAGAAAAAAATCAATAGAAAGCAGATTATTTTTTTTTTTTTTAATTTTATTTATTTATTTATTTAATGGCTGTGTTGGGTCTTCGTTTCTGTGCAAGGGCTTTCTCTAGTTGTGGCAAGTGGGGGCCACTCTTCATCACGGTGCGCAGGCCTCTCATTATCGCGGCCTCTCTTGTTGCGGAGCACAAGCTCCAGACGCGCAGGCTCAGTAATTGTGGCGCACGGGCCTAGTTGCTCCGCGGCATGTGGGATCTTCCCAGACCAGGGCTCGAACCCGTGTCCCCTGCATTGGCAGGCAGATTCTCAACCACTGCGCCACCAGGGAAGCCCCGCAGATTATTTTTGATGACTAAATATAATGACTCTGTGGATGGGCCAGCAATATTTGGATGAATAATAAAATAAAAACACTCATAATTTGCTGATTACATATCTATTTCATACCATTGATTTTCTTGCCTTTCTTTTTAGCAAAATTTAGCTGATAATATTTTCACATAATTTATGTTCTATTGATAGTAGTAATCTACTATAAAAAGTAAAGTGTAGTTGTATTCCAAATGTATGACATTTAAATATATTTTCATCAAATTATGTAAATTAAGGTAAATGTAAAAAATTTAAAAATTAAAACCAATTTATTTTGTTTTCAAAATCTTTTTATCTTCTAAATCAGAGGTCAACAAACTGAGGCCCATGGGCTGGATGCCTGTTTTCATAAATAAAATTTTATTGAAACACTAATTTACATATTGTCCAATAGCTGCCTTCCCCCGCCCCCCCATAACACCATAGTTGAGTAGTTT
Organism: Balaenoptera borealis; assembly: GCF_965194805.1. Taxonomy (NCBI): domain Eukaryota; kingdom Metazoa; phylum Chordata; class Mammalia; order Artiodactyla; family Balaenopteridae; genus Balaenoptera; species Balaenoptera borealis. The sequence goes on from NC_138879.1 coordinate 43,771,701, forward strand.
ATAACAGGGACCAAAGGCCTGCAAAGCCAAAAACTTTTACTCTCTGGCCCTTTGAAAAAATGTTTGCTGACCAGTGTCTAAATCATTTAAAATTATCTATTAAAAAAAAAGGGACATAGGGACTTCCCTGGCGGTCCAGTTGTTGAGACTTTGCTTTCCAATGCAGGGGATGCAGGTTTGATTCCTGGTTGAGGAGCTGGGACCCCACATGCCTGGGGGCCAAAAAAACCAAAACGTAGAACAGAGGCAATGTTGTAACAAATTCAATAAAGACTTTAAAAATGGTCCACATAAAAAAAATCTTTAAAGAAAAAGAAATAAAATAAAGGGACAGCAACCATATTACAATATATAAGTGTATCAAAGTAGCATGATTATACCTTAAACTTACACAATATTCTCCAATTAAAAAAAAAAAGGTAAAATGAAAATTTTAGTATCAAAATATTAAATACAATTATTTAAATAAAGCTGAAACTATATTTTTAGCGAATTGAATTAAATCTTAATATTTGTATTTGTATTAAAAACCTTTTGCAATTCTGAAGTTCAATGTCTGTCCAATTGACAATGTAAAGAATTGGCATCGATCTTCATGCATAGTATGTCTAGACCTAGATATATTCAAATTTAAGATTAATATGAATTGTTTAATATTTCAAAGTGTTTCTTAGCCATTCTTGTGCAACTCTTGGGAATTCCATAGTAATTCACGAATAGTTCTAGCCCTGCTACATGAGAACACAAAAAGAAACAAGAAAACTACTCAACACTCTTGGAAAATGATACATTGAATGCAAGGATGCATTTCTGCCATCTGAGAGGAAAGATTCCATAAGTTATTTAATTTGTCTTTTCCCTGACCCAAGTATTTCTGTTCCTTGTATCCTCTGCACAGTGTCCAACCTTGGCAGTGGTAAAACCCACAGATCTTCCTGGTATGCAAGGGTAAAACAGGACAAGAGCAGTGTGGAAGCATTTCCTGGGGCTTGGAGGGCGTCAGGCGTGTAGGGCTGGAGCTGTGCTGTGCCAGGGCTGAGGGCCAGATCCCGAGTGACACAGGCGCTCAGGTGTTTGTTAGTAAGCATCTTTATTCTGGGTGCATTTGTCATAGGCAAGCCCAAGTCAGGGGCCCTTCTTGCCCATGTAAGGTTGATTCTGGTAGGAGGAGCAGCTTTCAGGTAATGGTGGGCAGGACTGCAGGACTGGGGATGTCTAGCCTGGGGAAGAAAATATCCCTTTTTTCTCTGCCTTGTCTTTACCCCTTTATCTCGCCTTTCCCCTCTTCTTTGTTCTTTTTTCCCCCCGTATTGTCCCTGAAGGGGTGTCATGGAGACACTCATCCCATGCTGTTGCAGAAAGTTGGAACTGGACCAGGGAGTGGGCATTACATGGAGGGGACTTCTGACTCAGTGGGAGTGAGGGGGTTCTAACAGTGAGGCTTGCCTGACACTAGATTGGGCAGCTGGCAGAGGAGGTGGGCTCCCTGCCCCCGGAGGTGCCTGGTCATGGGTTCATGGTGCAAAAGGATTTCTGCATTGGGTAGGGAGTCGGGCTAGAGAAAGAGTCTTCGATTCTGATCCTCCTAGGGAGCCCCCATTCCAGTCTCTGGAATATCATCCCTTCCAGTCTTAATCTGGTTGCTAAATGATGGGTAGGAGTGAGGATGGTGGCCACAGGTGGATCAAGACTCGCAGGTTAGCCAGCCGCAGACCAAAATAGCCAACTGCATCCTTGGTGTGACCAGACTCCGGAGGACTGAGGTTCCTAGCAATGTCCTGGGTAGAATTTGTCCCAGCCTCCCATCTCTGCCCCATTTCCTGAGAAGCCATTTGCTTTCGCAATCAGATCTGCTCCCAGTATTAATGATCTGAAGCTCCTTGATAGGAGGCAGCCTGAGGCTATGGGGAGAGAACCTGCCTCAGAGTCAAAGGGATGGATGCAAATCCCAGTTCTGCCACTTACTAGCTCTGTGAACCTGGGCGAGGCGATTGTATTCTTTGAGACTCAGTTTCCTCTTTTGCCAATGGAAATAGTAACAGCCCTGTCTACCATACAAGGTTGTTGGCAGGGGCAAAGGGGAGAATGGATCTGAACATGGTTTGTCGGTCAAAGGATATCTTTCCACTCCCCTACTGGCTAACCAACATAAGAGCCTGTCCCTGTCCTATTTTAGAGGGTTCTCAGAATAGATGGGAAGCAGGCCCCTCTCACTAAGAGAAACAAAAGTGGAAGATGCTCTTCTCCTCCACTCCCTGGCTCATAAGGAGTGCCAATGACCTAGACCCAACTCTGTGCTCTTGCCTGGGTTCTGGAATTCTGAAGGAGTGACACAAAGACCCCTTGTCCTACCAGGGAGAGATAGAGGTTTCTTATGTAGTGGTGGTAATAGAGGGGTCTGGAGTCCAGTGTTGGTGACATCCGGAATGGCAGCTATGAATGTTTAACCACAGCAGCACCAATGATGTGTACAGTACATGGTCAGATGCCTTCACAGTATTCATTTCTTCCTCCTTCCTTCTTAAAAGAACCACGATTTTATTCAGGCATCATTCCTACACCAGGTGGTTCATGTGCCTAGAGGATAGCTGATCCCAACCCAACTTTAGGGATGGATTTGACTGGTCTAAATTTAAGAAATCTCATCTCTCTTAACGGGGGTAATTTCAGAACTCTAGAATAAGCCAATCAATTCCTCTAACCATGGTTATTAGTCAGGGCTAGGCACATGAGTTAGGTTGGACCAATCAGACTAAATGGAAGGACTTCAATTCCAGGACTAGGGAAGAGGCTCATTGGACTTGAACACCTAGAACACTGCCAGCCCAAGAAGCCCCTTGTGTGTGCCTTTGCCATTAACAACCCGCTCCCTCCTCCCAGAAATAACTACCATTCTGACTTCTCTGACTTTTCATTTGATTTTAACACCATGTATTCATCCCTAAACAGTTTCAATATATTTTGCATATTTTTGACATATATAAATTTTTAAAGAAATTGAATTACACTAAATGTAAGTTTCATGTTGTTAAATATAGCCGTAGTTTGTTCATTTTCATTTCTGTATACTACTCTATTTATGAATATTTTATAACTCATTGATATGGAGGTTTAACGTATCTGATTAACAAGAACCCTGCTGTGGACTTTCATTGTTCATGAAAGTTCTCTTGGTACAGATATGCATGAGTTTCTCTGGGTACGCTTGTATTCAGCTTTACCAGAAAATGCCAAATTGTTCACCCAAGTGGTTGCACCAACTTATATGTCCTGTAAGAGAGTTCCTGTAGCTCTACATCCTCCGTAAACGCTTGATAGTGTCAGAATTTGATTGTCAATGTGGTATATATGCAGTAATATCTCTGTGTGGTTTCAATTTGCATTTTCATGATTCTTAATGAGATTGAGCACTTTTCACGTGTTTATGAGCCATTTGTATTTCCTCTTTTATGAAATGCCTAGAAAAAATTTTGCCGATTTTCTATTGGGTTGTCTGTTATATATACAGTTTTTTTAATGGTAATTAATTTTTCCTCTTTACTGTGTTAAAATACCCATAACATAAAACTTACCATCTTAACCATTTTTAAGTGTGCGGTTCAGTGGTATTAAATACGTTCACATTGCTGTGCAGCCGTCACCATCATGCACCCCCGTAATTCTTTCATCTTATAAATCTGAGACTCTTACCTGTTAAACAATAACTCCCCATTCTTTGCTCCCTCCCAGTCTCTGGTAACCACTGTTTTTTATATAGTTTTGATATTACTTTTTTGGATCAGTTCTACGAGTTGCAAATATCTTCTTTCACTCTGTGAATTGTCTTTTTTGTTCTCTTAAGAACAGAAGTTCTTAATTTTAACATAATTGAGATTGTTAATATTTTGTTTTATGACCTGTGCTTTTTGTATGTTTAAGAATTTCTTTTCTACCCTGCCATCTTGAAGATATTAACCTATAGCATCTTCTAAAATTGTTGTCTCTGACATTTAAAAATCAATTCCATCTGGAATTGTGTGTGGTGTGAGGTAGGGGTCCAATTTTCACTCCCTAATCCCCACTGAAGAACGCTCAGCTGTCCCAGCACCATTTATTGCAAAGTCTGCTCTTTCCCTCATGCTCTGCAAGCCACCTCAAGTGTCCATGTAAGCACAAGCTTATTTCTGGGCTCTCTCTTCTGTTCCATTGGTCTACTGGTCTGTCCCTGAGCCAACACCACCCTGTTTTAATTACTACAGATTTACAATAATCTTTATATTTCATCAACCAAATTCTCCCACGTTGTGGGAAAATTTTTAAGAATGTCTTGATTATTCTTAGTCCTTTGCATTTCCATATAAAGTTTAGAATTAGCTCATCAAATTCCACAAAAGGAAAAAAGCAGCTGGGATTTTTAATGGGATTGCAATGAATCTATAAATCAAACTAGGGAGACTGTTGAGTTTGTCAGCCCACAAACATGATGCATTTCTGCTTTTACTGAAGTCTTTTAAAATATAGCTTTATTGAAGTAAGACTGACATACAATAAACTGCACTTATTTTAAGTGTATGATGTGATATGTTTTGACATCTGTGTACACCCATGAAACCAACACTACAAGCAAGATAGTGAAAAAATCCCTCAGCCCTGAAGGTTTCTTCATTTCTATTGGTGATCCTTCCTCCCCACCCCTTCCCACCCTCCCCTCCACAATGTTGAGCTGCTTTTTATGTGCTTATTTTCCACCTGTATATCTTCTTTGGTGAAGTGTCTGTTCAAATCATTTGCTCATTTTAACTTATTATTGAGTTTTGAGAATTTTTTTTATTCTGGATACAACTTTTTTTTTTTTTATCAGATATTTCCTTTGCAAATATTTTTTCCCCAGTCCGTGGTTTGTCATTTCATTTTCTTAACAGTATCTTTTTTTTTTTTAAACATCTTTATTGAAGTTTAATTGCTTTACAATGGTGTGTTAGTTTCTGCTTTATAACAAAGTGAATCAGTTATACATATACATATGTTCCCATATCTCTTCCCTCTTGCATCTCCCTCCCTCCCACCCTCCCCATCCCACCCCTCTAGGTGGTCACAAGGCACTGAGCTGATCTCCCTGTGCTATGCGGCTGCTTCCCACTAGCTATCTGTTTTACATTTGGTAGTGTATATATGTCCATGACACTCTCTCACCCTGTCACATCTCACCCCTCCCCCTCCCCATATCCTCAAGTCCATTCTTTAGTAGGTCTGTGTCTTTATTCCCGTCTTGCCACTAGGTTCTTCATGGCCTTTTTTTTTTTCTTTCTTAGATTCCATATATATGTGTTAGCATACTGTATTTGTTTTTCTCTTTCTGACTTACTTCACTCTGTATGACAGACTCTAGGTCCATCCACCTCATTACAAATACCTCCATTTCATTTCTTTTTATGGCTGAGTAATATTCCATTGTATATATGTGCCACATCTTCTTTATCCATTCATCCGATGATGGACACTTAGGTTGCTTCCATGTCCTGGCTATTGTAAATAGAGCTGCAATGAACATTTTGGTACATGACTCTTTTTGAACTATGGTTTTCTCAGGGTATATGCCCAGTAGTGGGATTGCTGGGTCGTATGGTAGTTCTATTTGTAGTTTTTTAAGGAACCTCCATACTGTTCTCCATAGTGGCTGTATCAATTTACATTCCCACCAACAGTGCAAGAAGGTTCCCTTTTCTCCACACCCTCTCCAGCATTTATTGTTTCTAGATTTTTTGATGATGGCCATTCTGACCGGTGTGAGATGATATCTCATTGTTGTTTTGATTTGCATTTCTCTAATGATTAATGATGTTGAGCATTCTTTCATGTGTCTGTAACAGTATCTTTTTTTTTTTTAATTTTATTTATTTATTTATTTTTGGCTGTGTTGGGTCTTCGTTTCTGTGCGAGGGCTTTCTCTAGTTGTGGCAAGCGGGGGCCACTCTTCATCGCGGTGCGCGGGCCTCTCACTATCGCGGCCTCTCTTGTTGCGGAGCACAGGCTCCAGACGCGCAGGCTCAGTAGTTGTGGTTCACGGGCCCAGTTGCTCCGCGGCATGTGGGATCTTCCCAGACCAGGGCTCGAACCTGCGTCCCCTGCATTAGCAGGCAGATTCTCAACCACTGCGCCACCAGGGCAGCCCCCTGTAACAGTACCTTTTGAAGAGAAAAGATTTTCATTTTAATGAAGCCCAACTCATCAGTCTGCTCTTTTATGGATTGTGCTTTTGTTGTCACATCTAAGAAATCTTTGCCAGGCCTCCCTGGTGGCGCAGTGGTTGAGAATCCGCCTGCCATTGCAGGGGACACGGATTCAAGCCCTGGTCCGGGAAGATCCCACATGCTGCGGAGCAACTAAGCCCATGCGCCACAACTACTGAGCCTGCGCTCTAGAGCCCGTGAGCCACAACTACTGAGCCCGCGTGCCTAGAGCCCGTGTGCCTAGAGCCCGTGCTCCACAACGAGAGAAGCCACCGCAATGAGAAGCCCGCGCACCGCAACGAAGGGTAGCCCCCGCTCGCCACAACTAGAGAAAGCCCGCACGCAGCAACAAAGACCCAACACAGCCTAAAATAGATAAATAAAATAAATAAATTTATTTTTAAAAAAAAGAAATCTTTGCCTAACCGTAGGTTGCAAAGGTTTTCTCCTATGTTTTCTTTTTGTAGTTTTAGGATTTACATTTAGGTCTATGATTAATTTTGAGTTAACCTTCATATATGATCCAAGGTATGGATCAAACAAACATGGTATATTTTTCCTCTTATTGAAGCCTTTTTAAGTATCTCAATACAGATTTATAATTATACCACAGAGAGACTGTGCACCTTTTGATGATTTTATTCTCCACAATTAATATTTCTTTGATGCTCTTGTAAATAGTATATTTTAAAAACATTTTTCTCTACTTTTGGTGGCTGATGTACAAAAACATGAGCGACTTCACATATACTCATGTCGTATCTAGCAATATTGTCAAACTTATTAATTTTAATAATTCATCTGTAGATCCCTTTAGACTTTCTATGTGCAAAATTTATATTTGCAAATTACGACAGTTTGGTTTTTCCTTTCCAATTCTTTTATTTCTTTTTTGCATAAAATTTATATTTTCTAGGTGAACTGAGCCTTTTATTATTATGAAGCAACCCTCTTTAGATTTTGTAATGTCTTTAACTTAATGTCTATTTTGTCTGATAGTAGTAAAATGACTATAATAATTTAGTATACATAAACTTTCTTAGGGTAGTGTTTACGTGGTTTATCTTTTTCCATCCTTTTGCATTCACCTTTAATGTATACTTCTGTGTCTTTTGTAAATAGCACATAGTTGGATTTTCTCATTTATTTATTTATTGGCCGCACTGCACGGCATGTAGAACTCCCCCGACCAGGGATTGAACACATGCCCCCTGCAGTGGAAGTGCGGAGTCTTAACCACTGGACCACCAGGGAAGTCCAGATTTTTCTTTTAATGCATGTTGATAATCTTTATCTTTCTTTTTTTTTTAATTTATTTTTGGCTGCGTTGGGTCTTCCTTCCTTCCTTTGCTTGCTGCGTGCGGGCCTTCTCTAGTTGAGGCGAGCAGGGGCTACTCTTCGTTGCGGTGCGCGGGCTTCTCATTGCGGTGGCTTCTCTTGCTGTGGAGCACAGGCTCTAGGCGTGCGGGCTTCTGTAGTTGTGGCACGAGGGCTCAGTAGTTGTGGCTCACGGGCTCTAGAGCGCAGGCTCAGTAGTTGTGGCACACGGGCTTAGTTGCTCCACCGCATGTGGGATCTTCCCGGACCAGGGATTGAACCCGTGTCCCCTGCATTGGCAGACGAATTTTTAACCACTGTGACACCAGGGAAGTCCCCGATAATCTTTATCTTTTAACTGGAGTAATTACGTATTTAATATAATATATATCTTTTGGTTTAAATTTACCTCCTTACTTTTGCTTTCTGTTTGTCCTGCCTGTTCCATGTTGTTTTTCCTTCCTTTCTTGCCTTCTTTTGGAATAATTATATCTATAAAAAACTTAATTCCACTTTTTAAAAACCTCTTTTTCCATTATTTTAATGATTACTCTGGAAGGTACAACATGCATTCTTAACATATGAAGGTCAAAAGTTAATCAAAACCTTTTCTTTCCTCCCAAACAATATAAGATCCTTAAATCAGTTAGACACCATTAACTCCCTCCCAGTATAGATTGTTGCCATGTACGTTTACTCTATACTGTTTGTGTGTGTGTGTTGTTCAACCTGATGTATCCGTAGGAGTCTAGTCAATAAAACAGAAATTATGCTAGGTATGTCAAGTAGAAGATTTAATGGGGAAATTTGGTTATAAAATTGTTAGAAGGCCTGGAGGAGCCAAACTGGGGTAGAGTGGGGAGGGGTAAATTGGGAGACTGGGGTTAACATATACACGCTACCACATATAAAGTAAACAACAAGGACCTACTGTATAGCACAGGGAACTATATTCAATAGCTTATAATAACCTATAATGGAAAAGAATCCGAAAAAGAATAGATCTGTATATATATATAAGTGAATCACTTTGCTGTACACCTGAAACTAACACCACTTTGTAAATCAGCTATACTTCAATTTTAAAAACCCATAAAAACTTGGCCCTTCTGCCCCCCAACCATGAGAGAGAGGACAGTGGGCCCTGCTCTCCCATAGGAGCTGAAATCCAGGCCTCTGCTCCTTGCCTCCAGTCCAGCACTCGAGGACCTTGGAGTTACAGCTCCTGCCCACTGCTGTGTGCTTCCCCTCCTTCACTGGGTAAAGGCCTCCACGTGGTTGCCCCTTTCTCCTGAGCGCGTCTGTCTCCTGCTGAGCTAGAGATGCGAGGCTGCAACATAGAAGAGCCACTTTTGCCCCCCACCTCCCATCTCTTCTCCCACGGCCTCCATCCTTCATTCTGCTCCCGGAGTACAGTACTAATAGGCAGAGGCTGAGCTGGCTCCAGCAGAGAATGGACAAGCCACCCTCTGCTTCCGCTGACATAGGAATTCATAGCCTGAAGGAACTCAAAGCAGCTCAGTTGGCCCCCAGAGACGCCACAGCCCCCAGGCGTGGGTGAAGATGTAGACACCAGCTCTTTGTGTACTGGAATCAGGTGGTGGGGGGGGTCAAGGTGAGGCTGCTAGTTGAGAGGAACTTGCTCTCCGCTTATGCTCTCTGGTGGGACCTGCTTGCTGCTGGACCAGTGAGCAGGCAAGTCCTCAGTGCTCGGGGGCGGGGGGGAGGGGGGTGGAGGGCTGCAGCCCAAGTACCCAGGACAGAACGAAGCCAGTTCCTCAAGATCCATCCTGAGGCTCCTCCCCAAACCTCCATGGAAACTCAACCCCATCTCTTTTTTGCATCTTAGCCAGCTGGAGACCGCACTTGCTTTCTTTTTTAAACATTTCTTTTATTAAAAGTTGTTTGTTTTAATTACTTAATACACAAATACAAGTCCAAACAGTACAGATAAATTCCCCCTTGACCACCACTCCAATTTCACTTTCCTCTCCAGAGATAACAGGGATTCTATTATCAGTTTGGTGTTTATCTTCCCAAATCCTTTTTTCTGACTTTATATACATGAATATGCATATATAATTGCTTTGTCTAATTTGTTAAATATAAATGATATACTGTATGTATTGTTTTACAATCTGTTGTTTTAAAAATCAGTTTTAGAGATCACTCCCATCAGTGTAATTATCTTCTATCCACATTCTTTTTTTTTTTTAATATTTATTTATTTATTTATTTGGTTGTGCTAGGTCTTAGTTGCGGCTCGCCAGGCTCCTTAATTGTGGCATGTGAACTCTCAGTTGTGGCATGCGTGTGGGGTCTAGTTCCCTGACCAGGGATTGAACCCAGGCCCCCTGCATTGGGAGCGTGTAGTCTTATCCACTGCGCCACCAGGGAAGTCCCTATCGGCATTCTTTTTTTTAAAATTGTGGTGTAATTGACATACAACATTCTATTAGTTTCAGGTGTACAACATAATAATTCAATATTTGTCTATATTGGGAAATGGTCACCAAAATAAGTCTAGTTACCATCTGTCACCATACGTAGTTACAGTTTTTTTCATGGTAATGAGAACTACTAAGATCTACTCTCAGCAACTTTCAATGTATAATACAGTATAATTATAGTCACCGTGTTGCACATTAGAGCTCCATGACTTACTTGTTTTATAACTGGAAGTTTGTACCTTTTGTCCTCCTTCAACCACTTTGCCTACCCCCCATCCCCCCACTTCCGGCAACTACCGATCTGTTCTCTGTATCTATGAATTCAGTTTGTTTATTTTAGATTACACATGTAAATGAGATCATATGGTATTTGCCTTTCTCTGTCTGACTTATTTCACTTAGCATAATGCCTCAAGGTCTATTCACCTTGTCACAAATGGCAAGATTTCCTTCTTTTCTGTGGCTGAATAATATTCCATTGTGTGTGTGTATGTGTGTGTGTGTGTATGTGTGTGTGTATACATACATATATATATATATGTAAGCCACATTTTCTTGATCCATTCATCCATTGATGGACACTTAGGTTGTTTCCATATCCTGTCAATAATGCTGCAATGAACACAGGGGTACAATATCTTTTTGAGTTAGTGGCTTTGTTTTCTTTGGATAAATAGCCAGGAGTAGAATCGCTGGATCATATCGTAGTTCTGTTTTTAATTTTATGAGGAACATTTATACTGTCCTCATTTTTTTAATAGTTCAGAGAATCCTTTGGAAAGGGTGAGGCTGTTATAGGCCGTGTAATGTTTCCTTTATTGATGGGCAGGTAGGCAGTTCCCAGTGCTGCCTCACCGCTAGGAATGCCGCTGTGAGCGTCACTGGGTGCACTTCTCTGAGGTCGAGATTGCCTTCTACCCCCGCTTTGCCTTGTACCCTTGCCTTCCTCCCCTTCCTTCACCAGCTCTGAGGCTGGTCAAATTTGCAGACACATCCAATGACAAAGTCTTTGGTGCTTCCTTCATAGATCAAAATCTTGGTCAATTCTGGGCTTCAAAATCTCCCACCTTACAAAAGTCAGCAAAGTTCTGGAACCCTCTGTCAGGGGACAATGTCCAGAGCCCTAGCCCCTGACCCCTTCTCTGGCTGGATTCCCAAGGATGCCAGGCCTTGTTTTCTGGGGTGGTGTGCAGTACTGCAGTACCAGAGCTGGACTGTGTGATTTAGGCCAGCACAGCCAGCCACATGACTGGGGACTTCTCCCTGACTGCAGTTTACATGCGTCGCTCTCCTATCAGAGTATATCCTTTGCTGCTCAAGTCTGATAAATTTCCATTACTCTCATAAAAGGAAGTTGGAGTTGTCACTTCCATTTTTAGCAGCTGAGGGGAGTTGGCTCACAGTGTCTGGGGTGAGGGATGTGGGAGGGTAAGTCAGACACGAGAAGCAGGACCTTATCTCTCAGCAGCTGAGCCAGGAATGAGAAGGGAGGATCATATTCTTTAGAAAAGAATCTTCGACCAGTCAAGTAATTGGGACTGTTGGTGAGGAAGTTGCCCAAAGATGGGAGTACCTGCCAGATGCTGTCCACTAGGGTGGGTTGCCCCCCTACATTCTCTGCAGGGGGACACCCCATTCACATGACCGACGTCACAGGGTCTGCTTCAGTGGGGAAAACATTGAACTTTGAGTCTGGAGATGTGGGCCTGAATCCATGTGACCGTGAGTAGCTTCCTCAACCTCTCCAAGCCTCAGTTTCCACATCTGTAAAATGGGGAAAAGTAACACCTACTCCCAAAAGGGTTGCTGGAACAGTCAAATGAGATCACTTAGGCAAAAAAAAAAAACCTAGCAGAGTGTCTGTGTGTCATACAATGGAACTAGAATCTAATTCATCTGTAACACAGCCAATATGAGGTCACGCTGGAAGGATGGGTGTGCCAGGGGACTAGTGAGAAATACTGTCCAAGGGAGGGAAGGGCCCTGGGTCCAGAGCCCTGGGTTTGTCCTGCTCCCTTTGTTGTAGTTCAAGGCTCACCAGGCAGCCTCTGGTTGCTCATTTGCTTTCCTATTGACCTTGGTCTGGGCCTCAGGACAGGAGCCGCCTCCTGGGTATTAGGCAAGTTCACACTGGTTGCTTTTTTTGTTTGTTTTTCAAATTATTTATTTACATTAGGTTCTTGTTGGTTATCTATTTTAAATATAGCAGTGTGTACATGTCAATCCCAAATCCTCCCTTCCTCCCCCCCCCCCACCATAACCATAGGTTCATTTTTATGGTTGTTGATTGCTCATCTTAACTCTGCACCGTCTCATTAGCCTCTTTTCACTAGTGAGAAAACAGAAGCTCAGAGACGCTAGGGGGCTTGCTCAAGGGCACTCTGCTGGGAAGCAGGGAATCCAGGGTCTGTCTGACCCCAGCATCCCGTGTCCTCCACACCACACTTCATCCCAGCACCACGGCTTTGACCCTGGAAAGACGTGCCTCCACTGTAGGCTTCTGAATGTGCAGTGGAGACTTAACCCTGGTGTCTTTTTCCCCATGCCCCTCCTTCTAGCCTGAGCCCCACCTCTACCCCCTAGGGACTTGAGAAAAAGCAAGCTCCTGAATTTCCCAGACCTTGAGCCTGTGTGACTCAGCAGCCCCGAAGGAGAGGGCCCCTGAGCTCCACCTGTCACCCGCAGACATTGCTTCACACGGATAGTCTTTCTTTTTTTTTTTTTTATTTTTGGCTGCGTTGGGTCTTCGTTGCTGCGCACAGGCTTTCTCTGTAGTTGTGGTGAGCAGGGGCTACTCTTGTTGCGGTGCGCGGGCTTCTCATTGCGCTGGCTTCTCTTGCTGTAGAGCATGGGATCTAGGTGCGCGGGCTTCAGTAGTTGTGGCACACGGGCTCAGTAGCTGTGGCTCACGGGCTCTAGAGCGCAGGCTCGGTTGTTGTGGCGCACGGGCTTAGTTGCTCCGTGGCATGTGGGATCTGCCCAGACCAGAGATCAAACCCATGTCCCCTGCATTGGCAGGCGGATTCTTAACCACTGCGCCACCAGGGAAGTCCCAGATAGTCTTTCTTAACAGATATGAACCCTGCCAGCTGACGGGCTTTGGACTCTGCCAGCTCAGCCGCTGATGGAGGGCGGATGGCAGCCAAGCCCACTGCTGCGGTTTGTGTGGCTGCCCTACAAGTAGGGTGACCAACTTGTCCCCACTTTCCCAGGGAAGCTCTCAGTCCCAGGAAAATCCCAAGGGTTGGTCCCCTCCCTGCAAGTCCAAAGCACAGTCTGCATGGATAGAGACGGTGGACAAGCCAAGGGGCCTGTCCCATTTGCCCTGTGGGTTCACCCTCTGACCTGGGCGCTTGGTAGGAATGGGCACCTCACCTCACTCCAAAGAGCCATTAGTGGACTCAGAACCTGCAACCATCTGGGCAGTCAAGCTCAGCTCGCACCCATGTGGCAGGGTCCACAGGGCCAAGGGAATAAGTGTTTTAGGGAAAAGTAAGGCTGGATTTTTTTCAACTTTCTTTTCCTTTTCACTGACTATCCACTCTGCCTCCTTGGCCAGTGCTCCGCCCACTCTGTCTGGCCCTCCTGCCGGCGTTCCCCTTTGGCACCAAGAGGTCACCTCTGGCCTGGCTCTTACAGGCGCTGCCTTTCCTGGCGAACACATGGGTGGGGCTTGAGGGAACAGCATGACCTTGGTCCTGCTCCTTCAGCCTCCAACACTCAGAAGATCCACACATGGGACATTGAGGGTCAGGCCAAGGGACGGCCAGCAGGAGAAGTCACTCTCTCTGGCCACTGCTGGCAGCTCAGAGCCTGGACTTCAAAGGGACCATGAAAGGCACTTTGTTCCCCGGAGATGACGAGCAGCCTAGAAGCTGCTGTCAGGGTCTGACTCAGGATAGTTGTGGTAGAAAGCAGAATAACAGCCCCCAAAGATGTTTACCTCCTAATTCCCAGAACTGGGAATATGTTACCTTACATGGTAAAAGGGACTTTGCAGGTGTGATAAAGGTAAGGACCTTGATATGGAGAGATTATCCTGGATTATCTGGGTGGGCTCAATGTCATCACAGGGGTCCTTGTAAGGAGACAGGTCAGAGAGAGGAGGCAGTGATGTGACAACAGAGGCAAAGATCGGAGTAATGCGGCCACAAGCCAAGGTACTGCCAGCAGCCTCTAAACGCTGGAAGAGTCAAGGAACAGATTTCCCCTGGAGCCTCCAGAAGGAACCAGCTCTGCCAAATCCTTGATTAGAGCCCCCAAGACTCATTTCGCACTTCTGGACTCCAGAACTGAAAGATACACTGTGTTGTTTTGATCCACTAAGTTTGTGGCGATTTGTTACAGCAGCCGCGCACAGTGTGGTTCAAGTGATGTACAGTCCCTGCTGCTGAGGTTCCCAGAACACAGGGGCCTCCGTTCGCTCAGCGAGGTGGGGTGTGGATCGGCTTAGCGCAGAGCCTGGAGCGCACAACCGGTGCTCAGTGAAAGGACCCTCCTGGCCTCATTCCCATCCTGTTGGAGAGGAACAGGTTGGTACCCTGAAAGGGAACAGGTCTGACTTCTGATCTAGGTCCTCGCTACTCAGAGTTGGTCCACAGACCAGCAGCACCAGCACCACTTGGAAGGTCATTTTCAACTTTAGAATCTCAGGCTCCAGCCCAAACATACTGAGTCAGAATCTACAGTTTTACGAGACCCCCAGATGGTTCTCACGCACAACAGTGCTTGAAAAGCGCTGACCCTAAGAGGTCCCTGGATCCTCAGATCATCAGTGAGGCAGGTACAGCTCTTACCACCATTAGGCAGAACAAACAGAGAGGCTGAGTGAATTGTTAAGGCACACACAGCTGGACTCAGACACTGGCACATCTGACTCCGGGATGGGTATCCTCGCCAGTACCCAGCAAGTCGTGAGGTAGAAATGGTCCAGGAGCATCACCTCGGAGACCCTCTGCTTCCTGCCCCTTCCTGCCCATCCCTGAATCACGACCATCTTCATCCTACCACTCCTCTCTCTACTCACCTTTTTTCCTCCCTTCCTCCCCCCCTCCTTTCTCTTCATTTCCTTCTTTCTTTCCTTCCTTCCTCACTCACTGAGCACTCCTCTGAGCCAAGCCCTGGTATATAGGAGAAGGCCCTTCTTTCAAGGAACACACCCCAGTGATCCCCACACCTGGTTTAACATGACAAGCACCTGGAGCTTCAACTTAAATTTCTGACATCTGGCCCCACCCCAGAGTCCCTGAGTCAGACTCTCATGGGGTGAGGCCTGGGCTTGAATATTTTGAAATCACTCCTGTGGTGATTCAGATGCAGCAGATCCACAGATGAGGGCCGAGAGGAAGTATTAGGTACATTGGTATACAAAGAAAAGGGGGCAATCAACCCTGGTGAATGGGGCAAGGAGTGTCCACTGATAGAATCAGGAGGACTTCACGGAGGAGATGACTGAAATGGGTTTTGAGGGGAGCATAGGAGTTTCCCAGGAGGACAGGGTTTGGATTTTTTTTTGTAAAGAAGACAGTTTTTGCAAAGCCATGGAGGCAGGAAATAGTGACATATTCAGGAAACTGTAAGTAATTTAGTGTGGCTGAAGGGTCAGGCAGAGGTAGGCTGGAGAAAAGCCAGAGCCGGGTCATGAGGTCTAAAGGAGGGTCTGGACTTGACCTGCAGAGGTGAGGTGTCCAGACTGAGATACTCTCTCCAGGGGGCACCTTCTCTGAGCCAGCGGGCATTACGTGCTCTAAGAATTCTGACATTTTCTCTTCCTATTATTATTCCTTTCCCTCGCTCTCCCACCCTCTGTCGGCAGCAGTAGTTTCTCCACCTGGGATAAACCCAAGCTGTTCATTCCTCTTATTTGCACAGTGTCACAGGTGTGTTCAAGTGTGTCTTCATTTCCACTTTTTATTCTCACAATCACGGAACTGGTCTACTCCCTTAACCTGTGAGAAAACTGAGGCTCAGAAGGGGAAAGTGATGAAAAGGGTCCCTCAGAGAACCTGGGGTGAAGCCCAAACTGGAGCCAGGATGTTTACTGTTGGCTGATAAAGACCTTGTGCACTTGCATTTTAAGGCCAGCCTTCTGTGTCTTTGCTAGAGGAATGAATCAGGAAGCAACCTCAGGCTTTGGAGAGGTGGGACAGGTGAGGGCTTTCACCTGCCCTGCGTCTCATAAACAATGTGACTTCTTGGCCTGTGGGCCAGTGGGTGGGGGGAACTGCTCCCAGCTAGGGCTACCTGGAGGGCTCAGCCCACCTCATTCGGGGTCACTCCACTCTGAGCGTGAAGTAGTACTGTGTCAGGTGTGTGGGAGGCCTGGCGAGGCCAGCGAAGGCCTGTAAAGGGACCTGTCACGGCCTCACGGGACCCTGCACAGCCCTACAGCCAACAGTGCCAACCTTTGCCAGTCAGCTTCGACCTCAGCCACGGTCTCTCCATGCCTTCTCTCCTAGCAACTCAGCAGCCCCATCTGTCTTTACCTTTCCCCAGATGACCCTTTTGGTCCCTTCATCATCATTTTTAGTTTCTCTGCACACTTTCCCCACATTTTTTCAATTGCCACAATCCCAAAGGGACCTTGTACTCCGCCGGCATCTAAGACCAGAGCAAGTGGAGCCAGGGAAGGTCGTCCAATCCTGAGCCCGTCCGATAGCGTGACATTTCCCAAGGGAACTGGGTGCACTGATACCATGATGGGTAATACAGATGGGTTCGAATCCCAGCCCTGCCTCTAAGCTGTGGAACCTGGCATTGGCTACTTTCATTTTCTTCTCGTTTTCAAATGGGGCCAATACCACCACCCACTCCCCTGGAGGAAGCTGGGCTCTCCCATGTTTATCCGCCCACCCCTGTCCAGTGCCTGGGATGTTCTAGGCATGAAAAAAATGTGGGCTCCTGCCCTCCTCACCTTCTGAAGAACTGCATTCACCCCTAGCCAGCTGCTTTCTGTGAAACTTGCAGAACTTCTAATAATCTGCTTTTAGTGACATAATATCCAGCACTGGTACTTAGACAAAAGCCACATGACTGTGGTCAGCCCCCTTCCTCTCTGAGCCTCTGTTTGTTCATCTGTAAAATGGGGACTGAGTTTTTGTAAGACCTGGATATGACTGACTGACAGCTGTCATCCCTTATATGACCCTGCTTCCAGGCCACAGTGACCCATCCTGGTCAGTCGAAGTCCTTCCCTGGCAACTACTGAGCTGGGTCCAGCCAGGAGGAGACCTTTCTTCTGTGGGCAAAGCTGTAAGGGCAGGAGCCTGAAAAGGCTACTTAGAGGCCATTTTCCTCCACTGCATGGGAAGCTGGGTCTGTGGTAAAGGATCAGCTCCACAAACTGAGTCTGAAAAGCAGAGAGAAAGCCTGAAGGCATTTGCGTTCCTGGTTCCAGTAGGATGTGAGGCAGGCTCTACCCCTGCCTTCTTACCCTTTGCACTTGATGGTTATTTTCTGGGAACTTTCCAGAATAGCTTCGCCTGTTTGCTTAATCTAGTTCAAATTGTGGCTTTGTCTCTTGTACCCAAAGAAAATGACTAATCAGGTTTGTGCTATCAACCCCATTTTCAGGTGACGAAACTGAGGCTCAGGGAAACTCTGAGAAGCTGAGGCTTGCCTGGTGTCACTCGGGAAGTAGAAGCAGAATTGGGATTTGGACTTGGGACCACCGGAGCCCAAAGCCAGGCCCTTCCATCTGGTCCACACTGTCTCCTGTGAGCCACATCAGGCTCCCGGGAGAAGCACCTCTGTTTCTGTATCAGCAGGAGTCTGTCAGGAAGACAGAAATCATGCCAGGATTTCAACAGAGGAAATTTAATATAAGGATTTGGTTACATAGAGCGGAAAAAGAAATGAGGGAAACCCAGAGAAAAGAACTATAGAAAGCAGCTCTCACCTTTGGCCAGTGGCGGGAGGGACAAAAGGGAAGAGGCTGGGGTACCAGAATCTAGGAGCTTGGAGGGGCCTCTGGAGCTGGAGCTCAAATCCTGAAGGAGGGCTGCACCCAGCTCTGCGGGTGCTGCCGAGCTGGCGCAGCGGGGCTGGTTCTGAGGTGCTGGGCCCAGAATCTGGGCTTTGGGCTCCATCTCTGTACATCGTATGAACGAGGGAACAGGATTCCTACGGTCTACGAGGCCAGCTCTGGGGTGCTGGAGGAATACCCGTGCCCTGCCCCAGCTCCCCGCCATGCTTTGTCCAGGTCTTCTGCGGAGGCTCGATGAGCCTGGGCAGCTGGCAAGGTGGCATCCATGGAGAGTTAGCCACTCCCTGGCCAGGGGGCAGGGGCAGGATTCACTGTGGCCACAGGTACCTCCCAATCCCCTCTGGAGGATACCTTTTCACAGGTGCATCTGCTCAGACACAGGGACTGACAAACCCCCTCCTTGGGGCCCCATCCTTGCCCTGGCACATCGGGCCCTGTCATTCGCTGGGCTAGACTCCGAGGCCTGGGAATCCTCTGGGTTCAGCAGCTGTTGAGGCCCTGAGGCTGCTTGAAGCTGTCACACTCTGTTCCCTGTCTAGCTTTCTCCTCCTACCCACTCACTTTTCTTGTCGGATGTAGAAGAAAGAGGATGGGATTTGGACATTAGTCATACTTTACTCCACCACTTCCTGACTGGCAAGCTACTCGTACTCTCATGAAATATAAAAACTTTGCAACTTTATGGGTCCATTAACCATGACCCCACCCTAGTTGTCCTGTATATCACATCTACGTACACTACAAACCCACAATTTATTGTTATGTTGTTGCTTTAAACAGTCACATGCATTTTAAGAAAAGGGAAACAATCTTTTATATTTACCCATAATTTGGTTCTTTGTTTGCTCCTGATAAATCTGTTTCCATCTGCTATTGTTTCCGTTCCATCTGAAGAACCTCCTTTAGCATTTCTTTTTTTTTTTTAAATTAATTTATTTAATTTATTTATTTTTGGCTGTGTTGGGTCTTCATTGCTGCACACGGGCTTTCTCTAGTTGTGGTGAGCGGGGGTTACTCTTCGTTGTGGCACGCAGGCTTCTCATTGCGGTGGCTTCTCTTGTGGAGCACGGGCTCTAGGCATGCGGGCTTCAGTAGTTGTGGCACGTGGGCTCAGTAGTTGTGGCTCATGGGCTTAGTTGCTCTGCAGCATCTGGGATCTTCCCGGACCAGGGCTCGAACTCGTGTCCCCTGCATTGGCAGGTGGATTCTTAACCACTGTGGGCCATTCTTAATTCCCTGTGCCACCAGGGAAGTCCTAGCATTTCTTTTGAGTGAGTCTGCTGGTGAGGAATTCTCTTGTTTTTCATTTATCTGAAAATGTCTTTGTTTCACTTTCATTTTTGAAAGGTATTTTCACTGGATATAAAATTCTGAGTTGACAGGGTTTTTTCCCCAGTGCTTTAAAGATGTTGTTCCACTGTGTACCACTGCCTTCTGGCCTCCATTCTTTTTGATGAAAAGTCAGTGAAATTTTATATATATATATATGTGTGTGTCATTACTTCATTGCTTCTCTGTATGAAATATGGTTTTTTTTTTCTCTGGCTGTTTTCAAAATTTTCTCCTTGTGTTTTTTTCTTTCTTTCTTTTTTTTTTTTTTTTTGTAGCTTGACTATATGGCTAAAGCTTTGTTTGGTAGTTTGATTATATGTCTATAGACATGCATTTTGTATTTATTCTGCTGGGGAAGGGATACTCTTGTACAGATAAGCAGATAGAGGGTGCAGAGGCAAGGAGGGGGAAGAGAAAGCACTGGTGGCAAAAGGGAAGAGAAAGTAGCTTGCCTTGCTCATTGGCCCGCCGAAAGAGGACTTGTGAAGCACCGTGAGTGAGAAGCAGAAAGTTCTTAAGTTGATTCAAGACCTTGCTCTTTCCTAACTGGGAGACCTTGAATGAGGTAACAAGTCCTCTGAGCTTCAATTTCCTCATCCGTAAAACTGGAATAATCTTGGCCTCAGGAGATGGACACCAAGATAATGCACTTAGTAGAGGCTCAAAAGGAGTTTCCTTCTCTCCCTGAGCTAGACCTAGGCTGAGGGTTGCAACATCTATCTGAACCTCTTCCCTAAGGCTGAATCCAGGATAAAGTCCCCTGTCGTGTACCAAAATGAGCCAGAGATGCTGGACTGTGCCACTGGCCACAAGGATGCTCTTGGGCAAAGAAAGTTGCCTCTGGGCCTCAGTTTCCCTAACTGAAGGGAAGAGCTCCTTGCTGGGAGGACCACATGAAAAGATGGACATAAAAATATTTTGGAGATAGTAAAACTCCTAGAGTTGGGCTGTATTACTAGCGTTTTTGCCCAGGTGACTGTCAGCTTTCATGCATACCTGAAGGGCCTCCAGTCACTCCTCTCTTTCTGGGAGGCAGAAGAGAATCTTCAAGGTGCTTATCAATATCAGCATCAGACACTTGAGGCCTCCACGCCTGGAGTGGAGGGGCCTGGGACCCACTGTTGAGCCACCTGCCAGGGCAGAAGCACACTAAGCTCTAGGCAGAAGTGAGGAGAAGGCCTCATGCCATGGTTTGTGGAACACTTTGAGATACAGGTCTAAGTAGAGTAGCATTTGGCACCAATGTCATTCAAAGGTTTTGGTGAAATAGCTCTTTCAGTTTTTATTTGCAGCCTGTTCTCTGCCTGGGATTCATGAAGGACTCAGACTCACCCCTCCCCTCTGACCACGGATCCCTGTGTTTCCCTGAGCAGACTTGGGTGGGCCTGCCTCTTTTTTCCGTACTGGATGCAGTCTCTCTTTGGGTAGAGTCCTGGGCAGGCCTGTCCTACTGGTTTATCAGATAAGGCCAGGAGGGTCTACCCTGCAGCAGAAACACAGCCCAGGCTGCAGCGGGACCCCTATTCTG